>NC_140937.1:62357991-63077991 GCF_014529385.1 Adiantum capillus-veneris
AAACTTAATAATAACTTTACAAAATTGGTTTTTATACCTTAGCCAAGGTTTCTTTTGTCAAAAACTAAGCTTTTGGGAGCTCTAACTAAGGATAGATTGATACAATGTGGAAGCTTATAGCTCCGGCTCATAGATTACAATATTCACTTGGCAAATAGGAGTTACAATATTTTCGATTTATCAAAAGAATAAGTGTTTTTACAATAAAGCTTCCGAAAAATGTTACATGGGTTAGCTTGCTACTAACAAAGAGGGGAGACTCGCAGGCTCACAGACGGCGACGTTTGTAAACGTCTTGCAACAACAGTCCAAGGGAGCGACAACTCAACCCCCGTGCGAGAGAGAGAGAGAGAGAGAGAGAGAGAGAGAGAGAGAGAGAGAGAGAGAGCTCCGAAGCAAGACAGAGGAGAGAGAGAGAGAGAGACAGAGAGTCCTTTGAACCTCTATGAAGTTGCGAGAGAGAGAGAGAGAGAGAGAGAGAGAGAGAGAGAGAGAGAGAGAGAGACCTCCGAAGCAAGACAGAGGAGAGAGAGAGAGACAGAGAGTCCTTTGAACCTCTATGAGGTTGCGAGAGAGAGAGAGAGAGAGAGAGAGAGAGAGAGAGAGAGAGAGAGAGAGAGAGAGGTTTTGACACCATTAAGAGAGAGACAACGAGAGGGAAGAATTTTTCTTTTTTTCTCCCAAGAGGCTTGCATCAAATAAGCTTCTAATTTTGCTAGCTTCTATTTTAGTAAAAATAGAAACTACTCTCAGCCACTCTCCTTTTCCCCTTTCAATTTCGACGGAATCTCAATTGGTATCTCATAAAAAAACCCACACTCCATGATGTGGCTGCCCTTTGGGCAGGCCCAAAAAACATTTGTGCAGCTATTACAGGCCAAAACCAAAATAACGTTTGCACATTTCCAAAAAACTTCTTCGAAATTTCAAATAAAAGAATTCATTTCCCAGAAGTTTTTCGAGCGAGGTGACGACCCTTCCTCGTCTAAACTGCGCAGCGCTCGTTCGTGGTCGAATGATAGAGCAGGCCTTTGTCCTAGGAAACCCAGTTGCAGAGAAAGGGGTAGCGGACAACTTAGACGTAACCTACACTGAACCCATACCTTTAACCCTAATCCTTGCAAGCATCAGCCTTTTGGCTGAACCGCAGAAGCTCCACACAGACAGCAAATGTATGTGCTTTATTTTCTTCTCTCCCCAGCCCTAGAAGGAACCCAAACTCAAACCTAGCCCAAAGCTTCAACCCTAAACCAGCATCAGCCTTATAGTCAAGGCATCGAAGCTCCACGCAGAGAGCAAATGTTCATGCTTCTCAATGATTGAAACTATCCTGGTCCGATGATGGTGCTGGCATTGGCAGCTGCTGACGAATCTCCTTGGCTGCACTACATCTTTTACAAGGGCGTTCATCTTCCATTCTTGTAAATGGTAAGCATTAGGCTTTTGGTTCATGAAAGGAAAGACAAAACCTTTTTTTTTTTCAAATACCAGCTGCTTGTTTGAAATGTTTGACCCGCTTAGCATCACCCAAAGTACATTTCTAATGCAAGTATGGTTTGCAAATTGGAATGAGCAACAAATTTTTTATTTTACATTTCTTCTTCAAATATATAGCTATTTCATTAGCACAGTAAAAGTAGGGCTCACCTTGCAGATTTCCATCTGCCTTCATAAAACTTTTATGTCATTTATGCATGAGCTTGTCTTTTCCATTTTGATACTTACTCGGAAGACCTGATTGTTGCTCCACAGGGGAATTTCATCTTTAGCATTGCGATGATAGGCCATTATGGACGTCACATCAGATTGGAGTTTTAGGGTGAGGTCTCGCCTGATCAGCAGTTGACTGCCCATTGGCAGCCTGTTAGAGAGGTAGGCTCTTTCTAGAGGAGGTCGTGTGTTGACCCCCGTTTTCACTATTGAGGAGGCACCACTTTGGAGACTGTGGATTTGGCAAGGAAAGCCACTTGTTCAGTTGGAGTGGGATCCTGGTGAGTGGCAGTGGCCTTCCTTTAGCCAGATGAAGCCCCTCTATCCTTCTTGGAGTACTCTATTTCCCTTGGGAGGATCCCATTTTTGCAGACTCGACACTTCCAGTTGTGAGGTTGACTACAGGGCAGTCTTCACACAGCTACGGTTGAGTGTATAGCTCAGACGCCTTATAGGTGATTTGGGTGTTGGGACAGGACACTGCCAACACTATCTACACTGACAACCAGAGCGCATTGGCAGTTGCGAGGAACCTAGTTTTTCATGCTCGCACAAAGCACATTGAGGTGCATTACCACTATGTCAGGGAGAGGCTCTCAGCAGGAGAGATCAGCTTGGCTTATGTGCCAACACAGGACAACCTTGCAGATCTTTTCACAAAGGCATTGTCTTGTGAGAAATTCAAAGCTTTCCGCGAAGCTTTGTGCTTACTCTGCTTCGTGGACTGATCATGTCCTCACAGGGCATGGCACTTCCCTATACTCTATGTGTCAGCTCTCGTTCATCACATCACTCCCAGGGGGGTTTTGTTACCATATACATGTGGTAGTGATGCGTGTGAACACACTTAGGACCGTCGGTGCATTTTCCCCCTCACTAGGAGGTTTTTTCCCTTGTGCATTGTATATACACCCATCACTCTAGGACTATCTCATCTTTTCATTGCACACAAAGTAATACACTTTGTGTTGTGTACCTTGAGCGTCCTTTGTCTTCTCCAAGCTCTGTGTGTTTTTTTGCAACACTAATTCCAACAATTACTTAGGCCAGACAGTGGTTGGGTGCATGGTGGAACTTTCCTCTTTACGCGACACAGTCCGGGAGTGGCTTCGATCTACACTTGATGGTTCCGAGGGCATCATCTTGGAGCTTATCATGTTGGACTGTCACATTTTTCAGGTTCAGCTTTCAGACAACCGCTATGCCGACTCTCTCTACAGTTGCTCTCCTATTGTTGCTGGGACTTGACTATCTGTTTTAGAGCGTTGGACACCACCAAAGTTCGATGTAGAGGAGTTTGATCACCAACAGCGGACCCTTGTTTTCTAGTCACTCTCTCCTTTCCATCGCTCCTGACTCATCTTTCACTCGCATAACTGCTAGGTGGGGCTTGGTTATACCACGTTCGCTGGCGACGAAGATCGGCACACCACAAATACAAGTCTATGTACCTCGAGACACCCACGTCCTGAATACAATACGACTCCGCAATCTCAACACGGAGCAGTTCCGTCTATACAGGTTGGTGGTTATCGGTCGTCCACATCAGTGTCTCAGGTGTCATCAATTTGGGCACATGGTGAGAGATTTCCCTTCCCACTTTTCTCGTTACTCGGAGTCACAACATCCCCTACCTCAGGGCGTAGCCTAGGGTTGACAAAAGGCCCCTCGCTATTATACCTTTCGGTTGGCACAACTGGAAAATTCCCCTAACTGATTCTAATGGATTCTGATGGGAATGCTGATGATCATGCTGTGTGCAACCAGAGGATATGCATCTATACCAAGTGACTGGGCATGCACGGTCTACGAATAGACTCACAAAAGTGCCAGATCACTTATAATCTAGACTGACTGGACTAACTGAACTCTGGTCATGCTGTAGCTTGTCCACGGACACGTAGGGCTGGATGTATCACGCGACACTACCCTCACTCAGCTTATGGAAGTTGCTAACACTGGTCTTGCCTTGTTGAAAGGAGAGGACAGTGGGTTTCTGAGCAACGATTGGGCAGCAAAAGAAAAATTCAGCGAAGAAGTCCTTTGCAAAAACAGCTCCTGAAGTGTCACAGGGGTCTGAAAAGGCCACCAAAGACAAGGATTCAGTCAGGACTTCTGGAGCGCAGGCAAAGAAACAAAAAAGGAAGCCTTATGTGCGCAAGTTGCTCGAGGGGCAGAAGGTCCTAATGGCTGAAAATAAATGCTTTATATGCGAGCAGCTTGGTCACTTTGCTACCAATTGTCCTCAAAGGAAAAGACCAGTTGACTCAGATGATAAAGAAGACGAGAAAGGTAAGAAGCCTAAACCCACGGCAGGTTTGGTGCCAGATATGGTGGGTGACAGGCCCAATACATCTAGATGCCAGTGAGTTATGCAGGGCATGGGGTAAAGTTAGGGATCAGACGGCACTCATCTTCTTTAATCCAGGTGCCAAAGCAAACTTTATCTCACCTGAGTTAGCTATGAAGCTGGGCATCAAATGTGAAGAGATGGGGTACATAGCACAGGCAGGGTTGGCATGTCCTGGCAACTTAGAGTGTGTTACTCCCATTATTGGAAAGCTACGTCTGCATATTCAGTCGTATGTGGACACAGAAGAGTTCTATATTATGCCATTGGCAGGGTGCGATGCGCTACTTGGAATTCCCTGGATGTTCAGAGTACATGGCGTGCTGGATGTCTTCGGCAAGACGATCACCCTTTAGCATAGGGGCAAAACTCATGTTTTGGATGTAAAGCTCAAAGGGGAGTCAGTTCCTATTGTATCTGCTTCTGCTAACACTTCTGTAATAAAGAATCATCTTTCTGTGTACTTGATTTTTGCACGTGATGTCTCAGATAATGATTAGTCAAATTTATCTGTGCTAGATAAAGAAAGGTTAGCATTTTTGCAAAAGTTTAGTGACTGTTTTTCTGATTCATTACCGTCGCAATTGCCGCCAGAGAGACCTGAGGACCATCGGATAGATTTGGTGCCAGGGTGTAGCCCACCAAATAGACCTCCCTATAGGTTAGCGTGGCGCAACAGAAAGAGATTATGGGCCAGGTTGAGGAGTTATTAGAGAAGGGGCTGATTTAGCCTAGTTCTTCACCCTTTTGCTCCCCAGTGCTCCTGGTGCAGAAGAAGGATGGCTCATGGCGCATGTGTATTGATTACCGTGCGTTGAATAAGAATACCATCAAGAATAGGTTCCCTATTCCTAGAATTGATGATATTCTCGATCGTTTAGAGGGTGCTGCAATTTTCAGCAGGATAGACCTTAAGAGTGGGTACCATCAGATTCGTATAAGGCCAGAGGATGTGCACAAGACTGCGTTTAGAACGACATTTGGTCTTTATGAGTTTCTAGTGATGCCGTTTGGGCTAACAAATGCTCCTGCCACATTCAATAGAATGATGGACCGGATTTTCCGCTCGCATCAACAGTTTGTTGGAACGTTCTTCGATGACATGATAGTCTATTCAAAGAATGAAGAGGAGCATAGGCGTCACTTGACCATTGTGTTCGGAGAGTTGCGCAGTCATAGGTTACTTGTCAATCCTAAGAAAAGTGAATTCTTCTTGGAAGAGATCCACTTTCTTGGCCACATAGTTTCAAAGGATGGTGTTAGAATGGATCCCGCAAAGGTCGAAGCTATTAAGACATGGCGAGACTTGAAGACTGTGCACGATGTCAGAAGCTTCTTGGGATTGTGTTCCTACTATAGAAG
The DNA here is from genome assembly GCF_014529385.1 of Adiantum capillus-veneris. Lineage (NCBI taxonomy): Eukaryota > Viridiplantae > Streptophyta > Polypodiopsida > Polypodiales > Pteridaceae > Adiantum > Adiantum capillus-veneris. Next base: position 62,363,414 of record NC_140937.1, read on the forward strand.
GTTTATCATAAATTTTGCAGAGATAGCATCACCTCTTCACGCTTTGCAAAAGAAAGAGGTCACTTTCAGATGGACCCAAAAAGAGATTTCAGCTTTTAGTCTCTTGAAGGAAAAGTTGACTTCAAATCTAGTAATTGTTTTCCCAGATCTTAGAAAGTCATTTGTGGTCCAGTGTGACGCGTGTGGCAGTAGCATCGGAGCAGTGCTATTGCAAAATGGACGGGTAGTAGCTTATGAAAGCCGAATTTTGCAGGGCCAGAGAAGACTATGCAAGTCTATGAGAAAGAGCTGTTGGCCGTGATTCATGCGCTTTCTAGCTGGAAGCACTACCTCTTAGGTACTGATTTTGTTGTCCAGACAGACCATCAGACCTTGCGATACTTCTTGACACAGTCAAAGTTATCCGAAAAGCATATGCGATGGGCAAATATTATTTCCATGTTCCACTTCCCGATTATGCATGTGGAAGGCAAGAAGAATGTTGGCTGATGCATTATCAAGGAAGCCACAAATTTCAGCTGTGTCAATTCCTTATCATCATGAGTTTTTTTTTTCCCCCCCGAGAAAAAGATCCTTCTATTAGTTATTGAAACTGCCCATAGGGCTACAACTACCTCTTCAAGAGAGGGCTACAACAACCATGGTGGGAGACTCTCCCAATGAAAAAACCAGTATATGTACAATGGGGCTAAATCAAGAAATGGGGGGAGGGAAGAGCCACACAGGTGGTCGGTAATGCCATCGGAGTACACCCTGGACTATGGTGTAAAAAGGCCCAGGATGCCAGAGTCGAAGGAAAGCCTCACGGCGCTCCTGCATGCGGTCGGAGCTGCCCTGTAGTCCCTCAAGTTGTCCCCTGAGAGTATGGATCAGCTCTAGCCAAAAATCACGAACAGTCTCTGCTGGTGGCACAGGGCGAGCCTCAAAGATGCGGAAGCAACGGGCTCGCCAGATGAACCAGAGTGTCAGGCCACTGATGAGCTCCCAGCTCCCAACACTCCTCTCTCTCACTGCACCACTCCTGTGGAGTAAGCTCTATAGCAGGCTGGAGTGTAGGTCGCCCCTCCTGCATCACTATCATCCTGTTGGTGGAAGTGCCGGGCCCGTGAGGGTGGACCAAGCCGCTGCCCCCCAAGTGTACTGTCGAGCCGTGGAGAGAGCAGGCATCAGCCGAAGAACTCGTAGCCACACCTGCTGGGCCGAGGGACAGTCCCAAAGACAGTGAAGCTGACTCTCCACCAAATGGTCACAAGCTACACAAGCGGCCGAGAGACCACTATGCACTAGCCAGCTCCCTACTGCTGTAGCTCTGTGTGCGACCAGCCATTGAAACAAGGTGACTCGTCTCGGCTGTCTGGAGTCCCACAACCTCTCCCAAAAGGCTACCAAGAACTCAAATGTGAGACCCTCCTCCTGCCAATGAGGTGCTGCAGCGGGGCGGGCCTCTCTGTGTGCTGCTAGTATATGACGTCCCAGTCGAACAGTGTACTGAAAGAACGTGACTTCTGGGTGGTCTGCAGAAGAGAAGGGGTCCCTCCATAGCCACTCACCAGGATCCCACTGTACTCGTGCCAGTGGACAACACTCCCAAGCCCACAGCCTCCAGTGTCCAGTCTCAAGAGCTACTGGGTCAGGGTCTACGACACAAGTCCTCCCACAGATGCCCACTACTCGGATCCTCTGAAAACAGCACTCTGCTACCTGTGGCGCCTCTACTACAACTCGCTGTAGGCGTTCCCCACCCTGAAGCTCGAAGAAAAGGGCTGGGACAGTCTCTGAGCAGGCCCTGACTGAGATGAGAACCTCCAGTCGTGTGAAGGCTCCCATCCACCGGGGTGCTACGGCATGAGCCACTCAGTTGGAACCGACTCCGAGATTTCCTGACACATGCTCTGCACCCCTCTCATGCCCTGTAGTTGGAGCCCCTGTACCTCCTCTGACAAACCTGTGAACTCTAGCTAGTCACCTAAAGAGCGCGCTGGACCTGCTGCCATGGGACCCCAGGAAACATGAGGCCGACTACCAACCAAGTGGCCTCTTTGAGTGCTAACCATCGGGTTCCAGACGAGGGACTGCCGTAGGCGCTTCTTCGTGCACGTAGGCTGTCTCTGCTCCAGGCCATGCCGTAAGAGCTCCCAAGATCGAAGCAAACTCACAACGAAGCGGTCCTCCAGTCTCCTGCTCAAACCAACTCTGCGCATCTCTGTAAAGATCCATCTGGTCGAAGGTTGCCAAGGGCCTCCTGACTGAGGCACCCTAGCACGAAGCTGTTGTAGCAAGAACTCCTTCCAGGGCTCCTCACCTGGAAGAAGTCCTCTGACGATGAACTTGTCAAGAGTCTTCACCTCCTCCCACCAAGCGGCGTCGTCGGCCCATTCTCGGCATTTCAATCCTACTGCTGATGTAGACTCCGGCATGGCCTGGAACTCATCACTGAGAAAGAGGCCCCTTAAGGCTCCGCCACATGTAGACAAGCGGCCAAGCATAAGCCAATTAAATGCAAATCTTGTCTCTGAATATTTGAGCAAGGACAAGTGGCTCCTCTTTGAGAATTCATGGCGCACTTTTTGATGGTTGAGCACAAAGGAGACAATTTGAGAGGCGTCACCAATGGTGGGTGAAATCCATGACAAGTTCCCTATGTCCTTGAGGAGGTTATTGAGGCAATGCGCCATGCAAAATGTGACATGGATGCTGGGATACATGCCCTCAATGATAGCTCCGGCTGCCCTATTTGACGCCTCTCCATCTGTAACCATACAACGGACATTCTCCGGGCCGGTGATCTCTATGGTGCTTGTCCACTCTGCAACAAGCATCTCGGCGGCCTTGCCACTATCGGATGCATCATGTGACTCCACAAAGTACATCTCCCCCCGAGAGTAGGCCACCACCCCGTGGATGGACCGCTTGCGGGTGTCGCTCCATCCATCTACAAGAAGAGAGACGCCATTGGTCTCCCACAAATCCTTTGTTGCTTGGGCCGCTTGCTCCACGGCAAGCTTCTCTTTGTCAAGGAGGGTGGTGCGAAGCCTTTCCGATGAAGGTGGCACATAAGAGGAGCCATATTCCCCTATTTTCGTAACCATGGTTCGAAAGTATGGAGACCTATCCACACAAAATAGAGCATGTTGTGTTAGTATGGAGAGTCGAGAGTCGAGAAGTTATAACCCATTATGAATACAAAATGGAAGATTGCAATGTGCATATGCCAAGGGAAACTCACCGCGAAGCATGGAAGGCAATGTGGTCGTGGAAGAAGAATCGGGCAACCGACCTATCCACCTCTTCCTTCAATTTAGGATTCCAATTTTCGTTGAGAGTGGTTTGGCGATGCGGAACGGAAGAGGACGGTGTAGATCCATGGCTCTTGAAGGTTCGAGAGATGTCGTCAAGGTTGGCTTCCCTTTGCTCTCGCGGTGTCGCCGTGGTGGAGGGATCAACGGCAACAAAACGGCCCCTCTTGGCCGCTTCCGCAACCTCATACATTGTGAGCTCCTCAAGAAGATCCAACCTCTTCTCGGGAGCTACATGAGGGCAAAACTTTACCTCGTGACCGGGTTCATGAAGAAGATGGGCTCGCACTTTGTTTGAACCACCCGATCTCTTGTATGGACATAGCTTGCACGTCCATGGTCTTGCACCGCCACCTTTGCCACGCGAGCTAAAGTCGACTTCATCCCACCACGACCACTTTTGCACGGCGGGCCTCCTTCGAGAAGAAGCGGCTTGAGAAGTGGAGTTGGCTTGAGATGACATGATGGTGGAGAGACTCGAGAGAGTAGAGCTAGAAGTTAGAAGAGTTAGAGGAGAGCTTGTGTGGAGAGAGAGTAAAGGAGAGCTTCAAAGTGGGTAGAAGAGGGAGAGGAGAGCTTCAAAGTTCAAACTTCAAAGTGGGTAGAAGAGGGAGAGACTTGAGAGTGGAGACTAGAGTGTAGAGTAGTCAATGGTCATGCTTCAAGCTTGAGCAATGAGCATTGAGTAGAGAGGAAAGCATTGATGATTGAGACTTGAGTAGCTTGAGCCTTGAGTAGCTTGAGCCTTGAGCTTGAGGGAAATGGAATGAGCATTGAGACTATGAGTATTAAGAGGCCCAAGGGAGCCTTTTATAGCCTCCCAAGGGCCAAGGCTCCAAAAATATGGCAGTTGGGGCTGCACACATCCGTTGCAAACGGTCAAAAACGGGCAAAAATTTGAATCTGTTCCATCCGACCCCGGCCGACCCCGTCCGACCCCTGCCGTCCCCTGTCCGTCCCCCCTGCGACCCGCCCGTCTGGCCCGATTTTCGTCCGTCCCCCGGCGTTCCCGGCCCGGTTACGGCCGTCCCCCGGCCCTAGGGCCCGTCCCCCCCGTCCCCTGTAACTATGCCATGTATAAGGCTCTCTAGAAGTGGCTGAATTCTCAAACTCAGAACCTTGGCAAGAATTTTGTAGGCTGAGTTGAGGATGGTGATGAGGCGCCACTGTCGTATCTCATCCAAGGAGACACCCTCCTTGGTAATGAGGTAGATCAAGCCCTCACTCATGCTGTCAGGCATCACTCCTGTGTGCAAAATGTACTGAAAAGCACTACAGAGATTTGGGCCAAGCAGGTCCCAGTACTCCATGAAAAATTTGGGAGTCAACCCATCCTCACCTGGACAGCTACCACGGGGAGGGCCCTAAGAGCCGTGTGTAGCTCCTCAAGTTGAAGTGGCAGCTCTAGCCTCTGACGCATCTCCTCAGTCACAAGACAAGGCATCTGTGCCCAAACCTGCTCCCTGCATGCATCCTGACGCTCTGATTGGGGCTCTCCAGACAGTAACTCATGGTAAAAGTCAGTAGCAACTGCACGCATATCCTCTAGCTCTGAAGCAACTGACCCGTCGGGCCTCCTCAACTGACTGACCTTGGCATGCGAGTGCCGAGGTCCCACTGCCTCAAAGAAAGCACCAGTAACTCTGTCGCCCACCTTGGTCCACTGAGATGCCTGTCGGTGGAAAGCAAACTCATGTTGCCTCTCCTTTGTGCTAGCAAGCTCTTGTCGAGCCTGCTGTAACTGCTCCTCCAACCAAGGACTGTCTGGATGCTGCTCCTGCATTCTCTGTAACGAAGCAATGCCCCGTCTGAGACGCTGCTCCGCCTCTCTTGCTGCAGCCCCCGGCGAGTTAGAGACTCTTGGAGAAAAAAATGGCTAATCTGAGCTAGGCCTGAGGTCACTATGTCAGCAGGAGAATCCTGCCTGTCCAAGCCCTCTGTCCAGAGAGCCTCTACCCTCTCTCTGAGTGTTGAGTCCAACAAGACCCTCTCAGGGATGCGAAGCATCGTGCTTCGACTCCTCTGCCTGTCTGCCACTGTGAGGATCACTGGTGCATGGTCCGAGAAGGAGGTCCCTGCCAGGATGCCCACTGACCCTCCCAAGTCACTGAAGTGGTCACTAGTGTAGAAGCGATCTATCCGCGATAGATTCACTCCTCCTGTCACAAATGGGAGCGCATAGCAATATAAAATATACTCGGATAAATAAAATTTATCACTTAATATTGAAGCCAGAGGATATAGAGAGAGAGAGAGAGAGATAAAGTGAGAAGATCGACACAGTACTGGGGACCAGAAGATGGGCTGGTCCCCCCACCTTAAAGAGAATTCTTTATTAGGGAGAATCTTTTTACAAGCACAAGAACCGGAGAAAACCCCTCCGTTCTAAATCTTTGACTCGATGGTCGTTCCTTCCCGTAAGGGAAATTCGAGAGACGAGCTCTCAATCCTTTTTGTGTCTGTACTCATAGTCGAGACTTCGCAGACAATTTCCGAATTCCGTTTCCGGAATTCCCAAGCGTAGGCCGAAGCCTTCTCGCTTCTCCTTCGCGATGAAGTACCTGCAAACACACACGCAAACACGCGACAACAATTCGTATGGCGAATCCACAATAGATACCTGTCGCTCTTGTGCGGGAAAAGCGACTTCCGTGCTTCGTAGTCTCGCGATCTCTCGCGTCTTTTGGCGGCAGAGTCTTCTCTTGCTCGCGTTGGTAACCTCCCTTCAGTGAGGGCATGCGGTGCTTTTATAGCTTCTTCGCCACAGCACGAATAGCTGCTCGCGTAGAGATCGCGGCCGGGTTTTTTTTTTTTTTTTCGTTTTTTTTAATTCTGTTCTACCCGAAATAGGGAGAGAGAATTCGCTGGCTGGTTTTGTTGCTTTATTTTCTAAGTGGCTGCCCACTTATTAAGTGGACGGTCGGCATATTTTAAAATTGGTATGAACCTGCCCAAAAACTCAATAAAACCTTATAAGTTTAAAACAATGCTTTTCACAACACTTCCCAGGCGTCCCTGGATGCAACCACATGGACGAATGCAATGCAAACATAGATTCCTCGCGGGAAAGCGTCTGCTCTTCCCGGAAAACTCGTTAAAATATTCCGCTTTTTAAGAAAAGCTTCTCAGAACCCATCTTTATTCTTGTGCTTGCGTCTTTACGCGTATTCCTCTTTTCCAGTTCGGATGTCCTCTCGACTATGGATATCCCCTTTCCGATGCACCTGTCACCCACCTTGTGACGCATCAGGAATACCCATCACCTAGTCCTTTCCTACCGAACTTACGGTACAATCCCCTTCACGATGCTCTATGTCACCCATCCTATGACGCATCAAAGATGTCCGTTCCTGGATGGTCGGATACTTCTTTCCGATGCTCCCTATCACCCATCCGATGTGATGCATCAGAAGTACCCGTTCCTGGTGGCCTTACAGATATTCCCGTTCTCAGTGCTCCCGTCATTACTTTGAATGACGCACTAGGAATTCTCTGTACTCGGATGTCTCCAGTGAGAAAAACCCTCTCACTTAAAATTCCAATAATCCATTTAGAATTATTTTTTTGGTGTTCCAAGCGAGAAAACCCTCTCACTTATAAATCCAATAATTCATTTAGAATTATTTTTCTGTCGGATAAAGCCAATTTAGCAACATCCCTCTCACTTATAGACAGTTGTCCTTAATTGTAGAGGTCCAACTGAATTGCCGGGGAGAAACCGGAAAGATTCCAAATCTTGCTCAATGGTGAGTTGAGCTAGTCCTTTCTCAAAAGAGAACTTAAAAATTAAATTTAACAAAAATTCAATAATTCAATACTTACCCGTTTCATGTCTGTCCTATAGTACCTCGAGGATATCCTTCACCTTTCATTAAACTTACGAGCCATGTAAGAACTCATCATTCACGTCTTTCCAACAGATCGGAAGTTTTCCTTATCCAAGAATCTGTTAACTCAATTCCACCTTCTCAATCCCGAGAAGAATAATTCTCCTAGAAATCAATCTAGGTCTTTGTCCTTGCACATAACCTTGCGCTATTAGTCCTGAAGATATTAAACCTCCTGTGTCCTCCCACATAGGGAATGCCCAAATCATAAGAATATTAATCTCGATGTCTTCCTCCACAAACAAAGTCTGTGATCACCTTAAAGAAGGTTCTTGTTTCGGGCCGTCTCTCAACGTAGGCGGACGGTTCCAATCCGAAGATTCCTTGTGCACGGCGCACTTCCTTTCAATCTTTTCCTCCTTGCAAGCATCAATGACGCCTTGCAAAATCTCAGGCAGATAGGATTCTAGCCATAGCATTTTCTAAACGTACGTTCAAATTCGGTTCACAATAGAGCGAACCTTCTTTGATTCTCAGGGATGTTCTCCCATATGTAATTCTTAGCATTTTGAAACGGTTGGCGAGCTATATTCTTATGAACATAATAGTTCGAATTTATTCCAGCAGCAGCGCGTGTAAATGCTACTTGACCTGCTCATGGAGAAACATATACCACAACCAAAAGTTGCTTCTGTAATGGTAAAAGCACATAGCGTACTCAATGATCAACGATTATCAGAAAACCTCTTCTCCGTAGAGAAAATCAAATTCCTTCTACCGAACACATCTCAAATAGAGATTCTCGTGTCGGAATATCCTTGCGTGCAAAAAGCCGCTCAAGACAGTATAACAAACTCTCGTCCAGTTCCTGGCATAGGTCTGCATCTTCGTGTGTTATCCATGTACTCAAACGTGTACATAATTCTTAAGCTGTGTTAGAGTTTCGGTGAACCTGGGAAATTACCTTCCCTTCGTAAGATCCTTAGAGCGAAGACGCTCAACTTGATGATCACTTGGCTCGATCTTAGAGCAAAACCCGCTCATCAAATAATCTAGGATTTTAATCCTTGGATTCCTCAAGCACTGGCCGTAGTCGTCGCTTGTTCCTTCCTTCCTAAAGAGAGTGTTTATTCACTTGTGCAAAAAGCACTACCATATCTTCCCTTACCGTGTAGGGGGTGTGGGCTTAAAGAGTACTCAAGCTTCATGAAAGCTTTTCTTTGCTTGAAAACTCAAAATGGTTCCTTCATAATTTCCTACCCGCAGTAGCAGGTAATCTGTTCGAGAATTACCGGATACCAGATCAATAGTTGACCTTCCGGCTAGTTAAGCAAACCAATTCATCTCAGAAAACAATGTTTCAGTTTGATCCTGCTCTCATAAACACTCGAGAGTGGTAGTCCCGGTTAGACATAACCATATCTTGTGCAACAGAGCAAACAAGCACAATGCACTTTATGATTTCCTCAAAGATGTAACTTTGATTGAAAACCTGCCCTCTCACTTAAAGTTCGAGGGTCTTCTATTCAAGAACTCACGAGTTAGATTGAATTCCCTTACTCCAAACTTTTTGTGTTCAATGATTCCCGTCCCACTACGGGGATTGGATTCTATGTACACTAAGGTGTACACTTTCAGCTTTTATTGCTGACTCTACCATCTTCTGCAAAGTATTTTGCAGATGCGTCTACAAAATTTGGGCAAGACCTTTGTTGAATTTCTTCATCTTTCCTTCCTCAGAGAGGATCGAGAGTGGAGCTACCTTGGCAAGAGTGAACCACTACTAGCTTTGACTAACTCGTGTTCCTATTGGGCAAACCCATCCCAATCTTCTTGGATGCCTTCCTCAAAGTGTAGAGGAAAAAAATTTGTCGAAAAATTCAGCCTTGAATTGAATCCAAGTCTTGTTGTAAGTTCCTTGCAGAGCTTTGGTATACCACCAAGTACTTGCAATCCCCTTGAGGTGTTTAATCGCATGCCTCATCTTCGACGCTTTTTCAGAAATTGCCGTTTGCAAAGGCAACTTCAAACTTGTCGAATCAAAGCGGTAGCTTTCGGGGTATCTTCCCTTCCGTCAAAAGTATCAAACTTGACTGGAAGTGTTCCTAGGTCTAGAGACCTTCTTCATATCCTTCCCGGAATGACGGGATTTCATGGCTATAGTTCTGGATTGACGTTCATGGATATTTTCTGGATTCTGAAGAATCTCGAGCATTCCGCTCCTTGGATTCTCAAAGTTCTTGAGCATCATGCTCTTGTCGCCTTCTCAGAGAATCCCAAGCCTTGTGTCGACTTCTTGCAAAGAGAAAAAAGAATTTCCAACTCTGCGAGCTTTTCCTTGCAGGACTTAGGGTTCCGCTTGCTTACTTCTCTCTTGGCTTGTCATGGCTTCTTCCCGTATCTTCCTAGAGTCGTCCTCCTTTACAGAGAAAGAGAGGAGACCATGCTCTGATACCACTGTCACAAACGGGAGTGCATAGCAATATAAAATATACTTGGATAAATAAAATTTATCACTTAATATTGAAGCTAGAGGATATAGAGAGAAATAGATAGAGAGAGAGAGATAAAGTGAGAAGATCGACACAGTATTGGGGACCAAAAGTTGGGCTGGTCCCCCCCCTTAAAGAGAATTCTTTATTCGGCAGAATCTTTTTACAAGCACAAGAACCGGAGAAAACCCCTCCGTTCTAAATCTTTTGACTCGATGGTCGTTCCTTCCCGTAAGGGAAATCCGAGAGACGAGCTCTCAATCCTTTTTCCGTCTGTACTCATAGTCGAGACTTCGCAGACAATTTCCGAATTCCGTTTCCGGAATTCCCAAGCGTAGGCTGAAGCCTTCTTGCTTCTCCTTCGCGATGAAGTACCTACAAACACACACGCAAACACGCGACAACAATTCGTATGGCGAATCCACAATAGATACCTGTCGCTCTTGTGCGGAAAAAGCGACTTCCGTGCTTCGTAGTCTCGCTATCTCTCGCGTCTTCTGGCGGCAGAGTCTTCTCTTGCTCGCGTTGGTAACCTCCCTTCAGTGAGGGCATGTGGTGCTTTTATAGCTTCTTCGCTACAACATGAATAGCTGCTCGCGTAGAGATCGCGGCCGTTTTTTTTTTTTATACATTTTTTTAAAATTTTTCTTTCGTTTTTTTTTTTCTGTTCTACCCGAAATAGGGAGAGAGAATTCGTTGGCTGGTTTTGTTGCTTTATTTTCTAAGTGGTTGCCCACTTATTAAGTGGACGGTTGGCATATTTTAAAATTGGTCTGAACCTGCCCAAAAACTCGATAAAACCTTATAAGTTTAAAACAATGCTTTTCACAACACTTCCCAAGCGTCCCTGGATGCAACCACATGGACGAATGCAATGCAAACATAGATTCCTCGCAGGAAAGCGTCTGCTCTTCCCGGAAAACTCGTTAAAATATTCCGCTTTTTAAGAAAAGCTTCTCAGAACCCATCTTTATTCTTGTGCTTGCGTCTTTACGCGTATTCCTCTTTTTCAGTTCGGATTTCCTCTCGACTATGGATATCCCCTTTCCGATGCACCTGTCACCCACCTTGTGACGCATCAGGAATACCCATCACCTAGTCCTTTCCTACCGAACTTACGGTACAATCTCCTTCACGATGCTCTATGTCACCCATCCTATGACGCATCAAAGATGTCCGTTCCTAGATAGTCGGATACTTCTTTCCGATGGTCCCTGTCACCCATCCGATGTGACGCATCAAAAGTACCCGTTCCTGGTGGCCTTACAGATATTCCCGTTCTCAGTGCTCCCATCATTACTTTGAATGACGCACTAGGAATACTCTGTACTCGGATGTCTCCAGTTAGAAAACCCTCTCACTTAAAATTCCAATAATCCATTTAGAATTATTTTCTTGGTGTTCCAAGTGAGAAAACCCTCTCACTTATAAATCCAATAATTCATTTAGAATTATTTTTCTGTCAGATAAAGCCAATTTAGCAACACCTCCCATTCTGCGGTCCGATTGAGAGAAGGAAAGACTGTCTGGGGGCCTCACAAAACCAGAGTGCTGCCACGCATCAGAGACCCTCAGAGTCATACAAAACCTCTCCCAAGTTGCCAACTCAACTCCATGCACAGTAGCGTGGCTACCACCAATCCTATCAGAAGGGTCCTCCAACATGTTGAAGTCCCCTCCTATGCACCAATGTTCTGCCTGCAGCAGAGACTCAAAAATCTGTGACCAAAACTCTGCACGAGCACTCGCCACATTGGGCGCATAGATGTTCAGGAAACCCACTAGGCCACCCTAAACTTGCATAGTAATCCACTGAGCCCTGCTTGGGACAATAATCCCTCTGCCCACAATGGCCTGCTGCAATGAGTCCGCAATAGTCATACATACCCCACCCTGGATGCCTCCAGGTCCGAAAGCAGCTGACCAAAAAGTATCATATCGTCCACGCAAGAGCTGACCACAACGTCTAATGCGGGTCTCACACAGACGGTGCTCCTGAAGCATAAGGAGATCAATCTCTCCTCCCACAAGGCAACGCTGAAGCTCCTGACGCAGTCGGCCCTGCTTACGCTGAAACTGGGGCCCACCTAGTCCCTGCACGTTCCATGAGACGATCCTCATGGGGAGCGAGAGAGAACAGATGCTACCGCAGCAGCTAGACGGGCTATCTTCGAGGCTGGCTTGGATGGGGAGTAATCCGCATCCGAGCGTCCTCTAGATAGGCGTGACTGCAATGAGTGCCTGGCCCAAGCCCAAGCAGAGCGAGCCGTACGTAAAGCAACCTCCTCTGTCCAGGAGTCCTCATGAATGTATACATAGCATGGCAAGCACTATGTATCAGCAAAGAAGTAAACCACAATGTGCCTACATCCTGCTGAGTCTGGAGGTGTCACCGCAAACTTGGCCAATGGCCACAAAGTTTGAAGCATGTCTGTAACTCCTAGTTCTCCCATGTGGTGAGAGAACTCTAGGACCTGAGTGTGCAACCATCCCAACATTGAGTCGAGAGTCCACTATGTCTGGGCTTGCCACAAAGGCGGAAGGAGAAACCAACTGATGAGTCCAAGGCCTCTGTCCCCCTAGTGGCAAGGAACAAAACATGGACCTTGAAGCAGGCTGCCTCATGGTCTGTTGAGGGGTCACCGAGAAAACAAGTGAAGCCGTAGTCGAAGAAGTCCCATCGGCGTCGGATGTCAATGCTCGTCAGACCACGAGGGATAGCTGCAAGGGAAGATGTCTGTACCTGTAGAGGGGGCCGTAAGAAAGGCTGACCCTCTCTCGCTAGGCGACTCATGGCGAAGGCGCTGTCAAGAGATCTCCTGGCCGCTGGAGAAGGCCCTGCCCCCTGGGTCGACTGTGGAACTGGAGCAGGAGGGGGGGGAGAAGGAGCTGGGGGGAGAAGAGGGGCGGGAGGGGGCGACAGAGGCAGAGTGGCGGGGGAAGAGGCGGCGGAAGCAGAGGCGGGGGGAATGAGGAGGCGGGGGGGGGATGGGGGGGGGGAACTCTGGGGGGGGGGGGGGGGGGGGGGGGGGGGGCTGTCGAGGGTCGAGAGTGAAGCTGGGGTGGGGGTTGGAGCAGGGACCTCCTCCTGCTCAAGAGGACCAAAACGGTTCCCCGTGGGAATTCACTGCTGCTGAGTAGGCACCTGAGGACCACCTTGAGTGCCAGGCTGATGCTGTGGCCCCTGTTGTCGTCTACCACGTGCCTGCTGCCATCTCTCCTCCGCTGGAGCCCCAGGCTCAGAGGGTGGCTCTGCATGTGTGCGCTGTCTTTGTCTGTGGTTGCTGGCCAGCCCTTGCAGACTGGGGCTGAGGCTGTGGTGTAGGTCGAGGCCTCCTCCGTGGCCAGGCCTTCGCTAGATGGTCCATCTGTCGACAAATGAAGCACTGGATCGGGAGGCCCGAATACTCCACACTCTGTCTAAACCAACCCCCACTCACTTGAGGCAGAAGAATAACCTTCTGGAGCGTGTGAGTGTCTCTGACCAAAACTCGAACTGAGGGAATGCCAGCTGCCTTGGCAGCTACTGAGGCTGCCGTACGAGGTGTCTCCAAGACAGTCCCAATGACTGAGCCGATCATGGATAAAAGTGGTAAGTACTCCCTCTGCAAAACCAGAAAGCAGACTGAGATGGGGATGTCTGCCTCCTCTACTAGAACATCCGAAGCATGGTCGAAACTATGTCTCCACTGTCGGAAGTGGGCACGTGCTGCTCGGATGGTCAGTGGACTCATGGCGATGACCTTGGACGCCATCTCGGAGGTCTCAAACTCGATCTGATAGTAACCTCGTCTGAGAATCTGTATGTCCAAGATCTTGCCCACCTCTGCGAGAAGGCGGGCCTGGAGAAGGTCACGCAGCTCTCCTCTACTAGGTCGGGTGTCGAGAATCTTGCAGATGACAGAAGTCGCTTGCAATCGCTATACCTCTGCGGCTAGGCTCGCTTGCTCTGTCGGCGAAAGAGCAAGTCGAATGGTGGGCTCAGCGGGGTCGGGCGAGGGGGCTTCGGGCGAGTCCCTCTGTGGCGGAGCTGGAGCCTCCATCTGTGTCTACTGCTGTGGTGTAAGAACGGGCGGTGGGAAGATTCTTCAACTGGGTGCGCCGAGCACTGCCCCAAAAAAAACAGTGCTGTAGGTGCCAAAATGCAAGAAGCTACCGGGAATAAGGAAAGCAGGCGGCCGGGGGGGGGGGGGGGGCAAAGGCAGAAATTGCGGGAGCATAGGCGGTAACGGGCGGGGGTGATGGGGGAGGGGATGGCGGCGCGACTGGCGGTAGCGCGCGGGCAGGGGCAGCGCGAAACGGAGGGGGCAGCGAACGGACGAGCAGGGATAGCGAGGGGGCAGGCGGGGCAGGGGGATAGCGATGGCGCAGCAGGGGGAACAGCGGCAGCGAGCGCGAGGTCAGTGTTCTTGGTAAGAATGCATACTACTCCTTATCATCATGAGTTAGATGACATGAAGGAACAATATGCTACCGATGAAGATTTTTCAAGGATCTTTGAACAATTGCAAGAGGGGCAACATCATGAGCACTACCTCCTCAGAGATGGTTTTATGACGATGCATGGTAGACTTTGTGTCACTAGGCCATTGCGACATAAGGTCATGGAAGAGAGTCATGTTCCACCGTATGCAGGGCATCGTGGTATTGATGCGATAGTTAAAGCGGTAGAGACATTTTTCTATTGGCCTACCTTGAGGAGAGATGTGGATGGCTTTGTGCGAGCATTCATAATTTGCCAAAAGGTGAAGTTTGACAGGCACCAGGGCTGTTACAACCACTGCCGATTCCGAATAAGCCATGGGAAAGCATTGCTATGGAATTTATCTTTAATCTTCCAAGAACGCCAACAGGGAATGATGGTATATGGACCATTATCTACAGGTTCAACAAGCAAGCCCATTTTATCCTTGTCAGGAAGAAGATAAAATTTGATCAGATGGCACGCTTGTTCATGTACAATGTGTTTAAGTACCATCATCCATGGTATGCCACAATTGATTGTTAGTGATCGTGATCCTTGCATGACCAGTTTGTTCTGGAGAGGATTGTTTGAGAACATGGGCACTACGCTCAAGTTTTCGTCTTCGTTTCATCCACAAACTGATGGACAGTCAAAAGAGGCTAATTCTACTGTCTTAGATATGCCGAAATGCTATGTGTCAGATAATAAGGGCAAGTGGGAACAGTATTTGCCTATGCTTGAGTATGCGTACAATAATACGGTGCATTCGTCGACTGGCAAAGCCCCTTTTGAGATTGTGAAGGCGGCAAAAAGGTTCCTCCCATTTTGCATACAAAGGACAAGATCTTTGAGGCAGATCGATATGTTGAGAACATGGATGAAATGTATAAGAAAATTAAAGTTGCCTTGGAGAAGACTCAGGCAAAGCAGAAAAAGGCTGCTGATCGTCACCGTCGTGAATTGCTGCTATCACCTGGTGATTGGGTTCTGTTAAGGTTCAAAAAGGCAAGGTTAAAGAAGATGAAGGGCAAGGAACGGCTGTTTTAAGCTCAGTATGCGTTACTGTGGGCCTTTTCAAGTGCTTGACAAGATCAGCGATGTGGCTTATAGGTCGAAATTGCCTGATGTGTGGAAGATTCATAATGCATTTCACATGAGTCTTCTAAGACCCTTCGTGGGTGATGTGCCGGAAGATATGCCAGATGAGGATCAGCCAGAAGTTGAAGAACAAGATGAGATCCTAGTATCTGAGCAAGTTTTGGCACATAAGGACAGAAAAGTTAAAGGACAGGTTGCAAGACGTTATTTGGTGAAGTTCAAGAACTATTCGCCTATGGATGCAAAGTGGATGGAAGAGCATGAACTGTCAGAGTCACCAAATGTCTTGCAGCTTTACCTTGAAGCCTTTGGGTTACAGCCTACCTATGCCCCAACCCAACGTGTGCAAAGGAGGGGTAATGATAGAGCTAGCACATCAAATGTACATATGAATTCAGTGTAATAGATGGAAATGACAAAAGTATGAAGGCCTCATTAAGTCATTTGTATCTATGTGTTACGACCTTTCTTGCGGATACATGCGATGATAAAAGAGTGCTAACAACACAAGATCATCAATGGCGTGTATTTATGGTATGCAATCGAGGATGTTTGCAATTTCAAGAGGGGGTATGTCACGAGGATGCGGCAACTGTTAACTATGTCACGAGGACGTGGCAATTGCTAACCTTAGTTGTTGGTTTCTTTCCAATGATTTTTGTTTTATTTTTGAGACCCTCTTTTTGAAGTTGCAAATGGTCGGACATTTTATTGCCAATGTGAACGGTAGTTTCACCCATAGACGGGAAGTAGGTCAGCATTGTAATTCGTATAGTAAGAGGATGTCTAGGCTCAGTGCAAGGTCATGTAGGTCTCCCCGTCGCACTTAGCAAGTGGGTGGATACTAGGAAGTGAACTCAATAAAGGCATAAAGTCAAGGTCAGATCACCAACTGAAAGTATTCGACAGTTGGGCCACATTGCACTTTTGGATGCGGTCCCAATGAGGATAGATGGTCAGATGACCAGTGGGAGCCCAACGGAAGCATCTCCTAAAAATTAGGGAACTGCTATTTTGGGCCATGAAATGTGTTCGCGTCACTACCTTTGGTATGACAAGGGGAACATTCTACAACTTTGCCGCAAAGTCAACTGGGCAACCAGTCGGGAGATTTTTAGCCGGCAACCCCGAAACGGGAAAAAGCTTGTAATCGTGCCAAGTGGCACAATTCAGTGCACTTGCCTCATTCAAAAAAAGCGGCTGGGAGAGGCCTCACTTTGTAGTTTGTCATATGTTAAGAGCTATGGAGTGCTTTCTTTCCCTCTCATGTACAGTGTAGTGCTAGGAGTGATGCCCTCCACGCTACACACTGCTCTCTCTCTCTCTCTCCTACGTGCAGTTATGTGATGCCCCACAAGAGGGCTCTTCATTTGACTGATGTACAACTGTCTGGGTTCATGCTTTTGTGCTGAGGCAAGAGCCTCCTTGAGCAGGAACAGGGGTAGCTAACTGCTACTCCAAAGTAAGCACCAATGAGGGTCATAACCTCACCATAGAGGCGCGTTTTCAGCACTGTGTATGCGCTGTAAATTGACTGTTTTTCAGCCATACGGACGCCAGAACTATTGGGAATAGTGCCCCATTGACAAAGGACAATTAGGGGACTGTTTGGGGCTGAAAACAGGGCAAAAACCAGTAAATACAGCGTGCTGAATTTACTGTTTTTGGTCAGGAATCAGAGGGTTTATGCCAGTGGAAGTGAGTTCCAGTAGGGGAATTGGTTTCGCGCAAGTTTTGGGGCTGTTATGTTGCCGAAATTTGGCCAAAAGAGGTGGTATCTAGCGGGATACTGGTAAAGGATTCCCAGGATTCTACTTTGTAATTTACCCTCTCCAAGTATAAAGAAATACTGAAAGGGGCGCCAATTTTGGGGCCTACAGGTTGTCGGCGTCTGCTCGGAGCATTCTAGCTTCCGAGCCGTGTGTGTGCTTAAGTGTTAATTCCTGCGCAAGTTTCTTTTGCAAAGTACTCTATGTGTGTGTGTGTGTGTCTAAAGTAAAGTAAAGAATTCTGGGTGAAAGCCAAAGCCTACCGCCCCACGGGCCGGTTTCAGTATCTCGTAGAATGTATTCCATAGTTTGATTTGCGCATTCGATGTCCATCAGTTTCAGGATTATCTTAGGGCGATAAGCACAGACGGGTCTCCAATTTCTGGAAGACCATTTGCCAAAAATTGCCTGTGAATTTTGAGTCACGATCACGGACAATGTCGTCGGGCAAACCATATAGTTTTTATAAAGGTTCCACAAAGAGTTGAGCGAACTTGTGACTCTTTATAGTGGAACGTGTAGGGATAAATCACGCCATCTTCGTGAGTCGATCGACGACGACCCAAATGGCATCGTGACCACGGTTGGTTCGGGGTAATCCAACTACAAAATCCATAGAAATGCTTGTCCATTTGCTATCGGAAATTTGTTGGATGTAACAACCCAATGCGTTTTTGACGTTCTGGTTTGTTATATTGACATTGCGTGCATTCTTGCACATACTTTTCAATAAAAGCTTTCATGTGCGGCCAATAGAAATACCGGCCTACCAAGGCAAAAGTACGGTGTATGCCAGGGTGTCGTGCACTTGGTGCCTCATGACACTTGAACAAAATTTGTTTGCAGATAACCTCATGGACGGACACACACACTTTGCCTTGCTTGAAAAGTACTCCATTACGAATTGAATACTTCTCCGCTACCTTTCTCTCTATTGCCAGCCCAGGGGCGTTCAGACCCCCATAGCTTTCCGGGCTACGTATTCCATCTTGGACTCGATTCCGTATCTTTGTTCCTATTCCTTGCTCATTCTTTTTAAAAACAATCCTGTTCTGCGTGCCATGTAATCATGATGGGTTTCCATATGAGGTATGCCCCACCACTGTGACTCTTATCTCCCATTTCCTTTATGCGTGGATATTTTGTATACTCTCTCCTGATTTTTGCGCTTTTGCATGCAATGAGCCATGCAAAAGCCCTCCCATACAAAAATACATTTGCACTTATGTAGTTACAATCACCTATAGGTTTAAAACTATCCAAATATTTTTATTGCTTGAGCTTGCAATCGTAGAAAATTAATCATATGATTTTGACATCAGACTCTCGCCTTGCCAGAGGGATGGCGTGGTTTGGCACATTTCCAACTTGAAAGCAGGCGAAATGTTTTGAAGAAGTGGTAAGCGTCACTGTTCTCAGTCTAGATCTAGTTTTTGTTTGCGATTTTGCATCTCTGTAAAATCTTCTGATGTTTTATGTGTGATAAGCTTCATTGCTCTCAGTCTTCATCTTTTTCTTTGTTAGCAACTTCTGCATCTGTGTAGAACCTTCTGACAATTACATAAAACACATTATTGTTATTCTATTTTCTTCTCAAATTGGAAATGATGATAGGAGGTGGTCCAAAAGATAAACTATTCTATTTTCTTCTCAAATTGGAAATGTTTAGAGGTCGTGGTCCTTGCACTCAGTTTACTTTCTCATTACACGTCACCCTAGGGTCATATCATTTTCAAAGCAGGAATTAAAAATTTAGCTCAAATTTTTCTTAGGACATCTAAATTCTTACGATCCCTTTACTTGAGTAAATGGGAGCACTTTGTTATGGCTACACAAAGACATAAACTGTTTGAGGGATTATGGGCTGCTTTGTGGACGTATAAGGTCCATGTTAGCAATCAGCTATCTTAGAAAGTTAGATGCTTCATAGGATAGAATCATCCTAACAAACCATGTCTATGTTAGCAATTGTGTCCTAGGTCCCCTCTGCCACTCTTTCCTGAAGTTGTCCTTTCTTTTAAGATAAGCCTGAGAATGTACTGTCTTGCGTTGTCTATCTCTACAATTCTGGGCATGTTAGCAATCAGCTATCTTAGAAAGTTAGATGCTTCATAGGATAGAATCATCCTAACAAACCATGTCTATGTTAGCAATTGTGTCCTAGGTCCCCTCTGCCACTCTTTCCTGAAGTTGTCCTTTCTTTTAAGAGAAGCCTGAGAATGTACTGTCTTGCGTTGTCTATCTCTACAATTCTGGGATCTGGCAGGTATAATCAAACATCACACAATATCAATTGCGACCTCATGTGGCTCTATCTGTTCTCTCTCATAGATAATCTTGATTCAGTAAAGCTTGTGAATCCTACATTCTATGTGACGGTATCAGAAGGGTGGAACTGATGTACAGATTCATGGAAAAAAGGTTTGCTTGCTAGTTATCTTCATGGGAATCCTCTCTTTAAACAAATGTACAGATTCATCAAAAAAAGGGTTTGCAGCACGTTTACTAGCCTTGCCGCCCCAAATGATTCTGTAGGTATCTTCATAACTTCTGTCAAGCCTCTCCAAAAGTCTTCCACCCTCTTACTAATACCCTAAGAATCTATCAAATCAATATTCTTAAAGGTTGTGCTGCATGATCAACATAAGACTGCTACACTTTGAATCTTGTCAGAAGGCCGTGTAAACTTGTTATGGCTTGGTTTAGCAATTGCATAACTTAACATACACTTGGATAAATACTAACACAGTTTCTGGTTTGAAAAAGCTCTGAAGAAAGGACCTTCAATGAACTTTATATACTTGAAGAATTTTCTCTGAATGTCAAGTTTATAAGCAATCTCCCATTTTCGAAACGTTTGGAGGTAATCTATCTTATTAATCTGGACAAAGACATTCATGTTAAATTTTTATGGTAGAGGTAGTCTGATGGGCATCTCAAATATCTTAACATGTTCTTTCATATGAAACATGTTTTTTATACCTTAACCCTACTTTACTTGAAAGGGGTTTCTATCATGGAAACCTGTGCCCAATGGTTTTGGAGAGTCACATTGTTCTTATTTTGAGCATTTGAATGCTTATTGGCTGATAGCTTAGATATATATTTTTTTCTATGTTGTTGAAATGGCGGGGATTGTAGTTTGTGGCATGCTCTAGCTATGAGCTTGTGTTTGCTTGAATTTTACTAGATTGGTAGCAGTTGCCAATGAGATGCATCACATGACGTGTTCTTTGTAAGTTTTTATGCTTAATTGTGTCTATAAGGTTGAGTGTTTTGAACCATGTTCATAGGAAATTTCACCATATGGACTTGGCAACACTGGTCATTTAATATCATGTGTTTATGGTTGTGTTTACATGCTGATACTTAGTTATAAATCTATTCAATAGCTTATTGGCTTAAAACTCTAGTTACAAATGGAAAATATTAATGTCATAATCTGTGAAATAAGATCAGTGATAATATATCTCCTTCAATGTCCATAGAAGTTCATTTAGTATCAAGTTGAAAAAGCAGTGACTCTTGCTGACAGGTTTGCAAACTCTTCAAATATGTCCAAGCTGAAGCCAATTCTGTTGGTAAGAGTTTGGTGGGAAAAGCAAAAGCCTGCTAAGTTTGGTATCATAAGCCACCTTTATAAACTCCATTGCATCTGTGCAGTCTATAAAGTGGGGGAACTTGCAACTTCGCTGTACATAATTTTCACAGGATCTGTTAAGGTATAACAATTTTTGAAGCTGATAAGACTGAAAGAGAGAACACTAGATGATTATGCAGTGACTTTAAAATCGACTACTGCTTTAGGAGTTTCTGTTTGCTATTTTTGTCATATGTTATTATTGCAAATGCTACGTGTATTGCTGTCCTTATTTCAGTATGGCAAAATGTTCGTACTGTTGTACTTGCTCTATGGGCATTTAAGTCTGGTGGATTCCTGTATGTGCAAGAGAATGCATCACCCCTTACCATGTAGAGTGGTGTTAATGATTAAAAAAGGATTGTCTTGGAACTGCAGTAAACATTCTCATTTTGGACTTGCTCAGGTCATAACTGGCAGTAAAAGGGGGCATGATTACTTTTTTTTAAGATCTGGTGACTGCTTTGGAGAGGCTGCTCTTGAGAAAGAAGACTGTTGCAGGTTTGTTTTCCATACAATGTATAAAGTTCCTCTTGTTAAGTTGTATGTATCTGCATTCTTGCACTAGATCGTCTCACTACAGAATGGGTGTTTTCACTGTTTTTATTTGGTCAACGCTCGTGCTTGTGCTTATCAACGAAACAAACTAAATCTTGTCATTTTTGGTTTGCAAGCTAATAAACGGCATTGTCAAGGAAGTTTTCTACTCGGATGATTCTGGTGTATAATTATCTTTTTAACTTTTGTTTTTCTTGCAGAACAGAGACAGTAGTTGCTCAAGAGAAGGTAAGATTGTATCCTCATGATTCATTTCTTTTCAATAAACTTTTGCGAAATGTAAACTATTTTCAATTTCACTAAGATTTTTATACATGCTGTAATTTCTCATTTTGTTGAGAGGGATGAATGATAGATCCAAAGTCATATTTACGACTTTAAAGACCTAGTGGGCTTTGGAGATTCTCTGCATGCGCATCGTGGCATTGGCAATGTGACTTGAGGTGCTGATGGAAACATATATGCATTCATGATGATTAAATTAGAAGAGTGGAACAAGTACAAGCAAAATAGAATAATCAGTTTGCAGCATGCATGCTAAATTGGCAGTCAATATCTGCAAGAGAAAGATGAAACTACTGTTGACATAAGGGCTAAAATTACAAACTCAGAAATGAAGTTTCCATCTTGTAAAGTGAAAATAGATCGGTTTGAAAAAGAGGAGGAAACAGATACAAGCTTCTCCTCTTCAGATACCCTTTCCGGCACTTGTAGCGTAGTTCAGGTGCCCATAGCACTTTAGCTATTTGCGCGTATTTTTGGGATGCCTTTGACTAGCTCTATACAGCTCGAGTCATAGGCCCATCTATTTAGAGTGGTAGTGCTCTCTCCATAGAATTTCTAGATAGTGCATCTTTTGTGTGGAAGGGGACCATTAAGTCATTGCAGAACATTATGGTTATTGGTAAGCCAAATCAGTTTCTGAGATGGAATGCCTTGTGAAGGACTGCCACAAGGAGCCATAGAGACAGTTTGATCCAACTGTAGCCAGATCTTCGAGAATCGGTGTCACAAAGTGATGATGTGCCAATACTAGACCCAGCTGGAAGAAGGGGAGAGAGAAAGACCATAGGCTCTATGGACGGGTACCGGAAATCCCGCTGCAAATTGCAAACCATACTTGCACTAAAAGATGTAGAAGTCTTTGGACAAGGCTAAGGTGGGTCTAGCATAGGAGGCTGGCCTGACAGAGTGACAAAGTAGCTGCATATTGTTCCCATGCGTTGCGAGATGTTATTGGTTTGACGGAAGAATGCTCTCTTGAAAAGTCACCTTGCCTCTTTGAGTCCTCCCACCACAAGCCACCTTGTAAAATCTTCAATATAGAAAGTGAGCTCCTGCATCCCCTTTTTCATGAGCTGCTACCAGTATTTCTGCCCTCTCTAGCTCATTCACACATCTTCTTAGAACTCCATCGTTGCCCAATCTGTACAACACACCATTGATTAAATATGATTTCATTGATTGAAGAACCAAAGCATACTTACCGGGAAGGGGGAATGACAATGGGACTTATTGATTAAATATGATTTCATTGATTGAAGAACCAAAGCATAGTTACCCGGAAGGGGGAATGACAATGGGCATGAAATGCCATTCCTTGTTACGGATACTCACGTTTGAAACATGGAACGGGGATTCGGAATGGGAAGTTGGAGTGGGAACTGGGAACGAAGACCTGAAAATGGCCATTCCTTGTAAACATGAACCAAAGCCTTTCGTTTTGCTGAGGTCTAGCCTATGGGACATTTGAATGTCTTTCGTGTTGTCCCATGTAGTCTGCCCTTATAAGCTAAACAAATTTGAATTAGGAAAATGATACCATAAAACACGGGTGCTGACATAATAGGTTGGCTGTGAGCTGCTTTTGCAGTTTTTGGAAATCCATTGACTTATTGGGGCTAGCTTTTGGTAAGCAGAGCTTTTAGACACCTTGTTTTTAGAACATTTGCTAGCCTTTATCATGGCTGAGCATGCCAATCACCCTGGAGGGTGATAGAAACTCAGCTCGTCGGTTTTGTAGAATACGTTCAAAGCATGAATGACCTCTACACAAACCTGCACCTACTCTTGGGCACTAGCGACATGAGAAGGGATGTCATAGTTGTTGTCCAAGCTATGCATGATAAAGGTGATAATCTTATTCTTCCTGTCACATTTTGTCACATTTTGTCAAGTTTGGATCTTTGTACTTGTTTGGTTATTTGCAGCCTCTTCTTTGTAGGTTTGTAGTAGTATTCATTTTTCGATTTCGTATTTAGCTTACGTTAGGACTTAAGATTTTGTTCCTTTGAAGTTGTTGTGTGAAGTTTGATTTCTAGGATTAAGTTTTTAAGATGTCTTATCCTTTTTTGTTTAAAGTTGAGTACTTGCTTTAAGTTTTAGCCAAGCAAGCTGCGTCAACTTATTCTGCGCATGCCTTTTCTAAAAACATTTTTAAGTTAATAATGTTTTGTTTTATCTAGTTTTGTTTCATAGCAAATAAAGTGATTAGTTTTTTTTTTCTTTTCCTTTTTTCTTGTGTCCCTTGCTTTTATAGTTTTATGAGTGCTTTATTCCCTCTTATAATTCTTGAGTTCAGACTATTCTGAACTTATGAAGGTATATAACATTTGCTCTTGGCCCACATGCCTTTATGAGTGAGGCCTTGAGAGCCACTCGGTAGATCAATGCATGGCTGCACCGTTGTAAAGTGACCCCAGACAATTCTCTTCTATGATTATCAGTATAAAAATAAGTACCGTTGTCGTGCTGTCACGAGTACATAACCTGAAATGAAAATGCTCACCTCACTTTTTATACTTTTTAATACATGGGAGCAAATGATACAATAGTGTCATATGTGTGAAAGCGGTTGCCGTGGTTGCAGTCATGTACATACCTTATTAGTAAGTCGTGGCCTTAGACGTGGCGCCGTTGCGTGTTTTCTCACTTTAGAACATGCCTACTTTCGTTTAATAATGTACATAAGTCAAGTGAATTATGCTCACACACTCATTTCACGCAGAAAGTTCAATGCGTGTGAACACCATCCAAAAATAGCAACTGGCATGTGCAACCGTCAATGATGTGTTTAGAGGTCTTGACAAGTGGAGACATGAGTTTTAGCATGAAAATTGAGCTGAAGGGAATTTTTTCACAAAGTCAGGGATTTCCTCCTGGCTTGATCAGGCTTCTTATGCTCAAAACGGGCCGTTTTTGCACCAAAACTGGCTTAAACAAGCAATAAAATGGATGTGAAATTCCGATTCTAGTTCAAAAATAGCTCAAAATACCACATCACTCACGGTGTAGTAATTTTAAGCAAGGGAGGGTGCTTGCTTATGGCTGAATATCGACACTTTATTTAGAGGATACTTAGGGTTCTTCAATGGTGTGCAAGTGCAGTCTTGGAGGCTTCGACCTTGTTTTCAAGCGTGTGAGTGTGCCAGAGAAGGTAGGGTTTTTAATAGGATAGACACATAGTGTATCTGTGCAATTGGGGTTGAGGCTACATGAAATCATCGCGCACACACGAGTTTTGAATTGTTCTTGGCAAGTGGAGCTTCCATGTATGAACTGAAGTTGTTCAAAATTATGTTTCTTTTTTTCGAATAAGTGGCGTTTCTTGTCGATTAAAGCATGAGATTTCACAGTTAGAGGTGCGGCGCCTTCTTGGCTATAGTTTCGACATACTTTTTGGTGAACTTGATGCGAAACATTCTAGGGTGAGGGTTCAAAAGCGTTTTCAAAGGTTTCCGATACAAAGCTTATAAGGTATGGATCAAGAAGAGCAACAAGGGATACGCTTTGATGCTAATTCGATGCAAATGTTTCAAGCATTTGCATTGCTTATGCAACAACAAGTTGGAGAAAGGAAAGACCTGTCTACCACAAATGCTTTACACTCAATTGTGGATAAAATGGATCAATTTAATGGGAAAGTTGTATCAAAGTTCTTGTGGCACTATGTAAAGGAGATGGAAATTGATCGTGTGCCTGCAATTAATATGGCAATGAGTTTTGAGTATGTGTAAGGGAGATACGAGCAAATCATGGAGAAGATTGGGAAGCTTTCAACAAAGAAGGAAGAGTACTTCATGGAAGACTCTGAACGGGTTACAAAGAGGATTTTTTGGGAATGGGTTGCCTGACCAAAAGAAGGATTGTCTCCAATGGAGTTGCTAAGGGAGTTGAGTGGCGATATGCTTAATTGTCAACAATAGAACAGGGTACCTAGTATGCCAAGAAGACTGAACTTTCTTTACCAGGCAAAGATCTTTAGGAGAAGGTGGAGCTACCTTTCAAAAACAAGAACATTGAACAAGGCTGGATGACTGAGTGGAAAGAGGTTGAAGCCGCGGTTTCACTACTTGCCAAGAGATAACGTCGTAGAGACAAAATGGTGGGAAATTATGTGACTCGTGTGTCTAGCCCACCTGAGAATCCAATTAAGCCAACTCTTGTGAATCAAAAGAGTGACGAATCTTCACGCTAGATGAGCTTGTCAAAGGGATGCTTGAAATGAAACTCAAACTAGCGAGAATTGGAGGAAAGGGCCACCATTATGGCAAACATTTCCAAATAATGAAGGCTTTGTGCATATATGTATATGGTGTTGTAACAAGACGGGCACCACGTGTCAATGGAAAAGAACAGTCCGAACAACTTTAAGCACTTCAAACAACACTAAACTGAAAAGATACATGACACACGAGACATGGAGTGACAGAGTTCCACCCCAAAGAGAGCACTGGCTCCAAACCTTGGCCCCCCTTTCGGTATTTCTTTATATAGCTTCAACTCAGTACAAGACGGTACTCTGTCCTCTGCACTCCCACGCTGAGACATGCCAGAGGCTAGTTTCTCATTCCAGATTGGAGCTCTTGATATTCTGGGTTGTTGGCTTCCCAAAAAAATCTCATCCAATAAGGAGTATATTCTCATTCCAAATCAGAGCTCTTGATATTTAGGTGTACGAAAATTAGCCATGACACTCAGACCGCACTGATCTGTAATGGGTGTCTTGATGCACTAAAATTACATACCCAAGCAATCTCTTTCAATTAGGAATATTCAGTGGTTGGCACATCACAAATGCTCACATATGCATGCTACAAGACACAATGAACAACGTCGCTAAGCACTCGCCCGAGACAGACGATCTTCGGTATGAAGCTACGTAACGACTACCTCGTCACTCCCCCCGCAAATAACCTAAAAAGTTCCGGGCCATGAGTTCAGAGGACTGATGCAACCAAACGCTCCCTAGACTGCAGCTTGCATCGCCACCAAATGCTCCCTAGACATCCCGTCTGTGTCATTCGGAGGTTTTCCAATGTACAATGAAACGCTTCTTAGACATCCCGTTTGTGTCGTTCCGAGGTTTAGACAATACCAAAACAACATTTCTCACTACTCCACCTGGGAGTAAATCACCAAGCATTAAAACCAGAGTCAAACAATTCAAATTGGCACCAAGAGAGGTTCAAAATAGATACCATCCATTTCAAACAAATTTCAAACAATACCTCCTCAAACAGAGCTCATAAGTATCTAAAACAACTAGATAATTCATTCAGGTTTTTGTTCGGACAACCGTATTTTGAGGGCGACTGGCTTATCGTTCTGCATCACGGTAATGGTTCGGTTTTGGATCTGGAGAGTCGCATCATTCTCGTTGTGCCAAGGCATACCCAAGAGAACTTCTCAATTGCCCAACTTCATAATGTGGAAATTGGCTTTTCCATGATTCCTTGGATGGTCATTGGAAGAGCACCAATGAGAGGTACCACCTCCTAGGTCTGTCCGGTGGCTAACTCGACTTCAATTTCGCGACCGTGTGGATGATTTTATACTTGATAGATTGCAGGGTTCTTCACGTGTCGACAGAATCATTATAAAAATTGCTATCATCAGATCAGGATCACTCTTGGAGATGTACAAGAAACCGCATTTAGGACATCCTTCGGATCGTACGATTATTTGGTGATGCTTTTCGGTCTCAGAAATGCTTCTGCAATGTTCAGTAGGATGAAGGATCATATTTTTTGAGAGCATAGAGAGTTTGTAGGCACCTTTTTTGATGACATCATCATATTCTCCAAGAATGAAGAAGAACACAGAAAACATCTCTTACAAGTTTTTGAGGCACTGTGTAAGCACAGGTTGGTGATCAACAGGAAGAAGAGCGAATTCTTCCTATTGGAGTTACACTTTTTGGGACACACGTCTCAGTAGGTGTAAAGATGGACCCGGTGAAAGTAGGTACTATTTGGGATTGGCATAACTATTGGCTCTTCTAGAGGAGCATTGGTGTTGTTTTGAGGGAAGGACAGACTGCCCATGGTTTGAGGCTACCTTGTCTTTTTTTGGAGGATTGGGCTCATCTTTAAGAGATAGGGAGGAGCCTTGGTGCTCTTTTGGGGGAAGGAAAGGACTGCCCCATGGTGGCCAAACCCCTACTCTTAGGATTCCCGCCAAAAGATAGTCAGGCAAGTAGTCCCATCCATGGATCCAAGTAGTCCAGTTAAAAGTAGTCCAGCTATTCCTCGGCTCACCTCACTGGTCTGGGGCTCTCTCTAAATTTCAGACTCTCAGGGATGTGGCACCCTTGAGAGTCGTCCAAGTGGCGGTGGTGTTGACCTGCTGGGCCGGTGCAACATGTCACATTTTCGCACTTGCTTTGTCGTAAGCACCTTCCTTTGCACAAAGGGCGAAAGGTTTATTCAAAAATATGATTGAACTTAGGAGTCCATTCATCTGCAGGATTTGAACCCAGGCAGCTGCGAGGAGAGGCCACGGCTAAACCACTAGAGTAACGGGCTTGCTCATTCACCAAACTGTGTTCAAACGGTTATGATGTTTAAACTTTTCAGGAGGGGGGGGGGGGGATTTATAAAGGACCCCGGTTGTCGGTAGATGGGACTCACTGCCACGTCGGCAGAGAGTCCGATACATAGATGAAGCCCTGGTCCTGGTCCGTAGTATTCTAGTAGTGGTCTGCCAAGTGACTATACGCATCTGCTTCCAATCCTTATAGACTGGCTATACGCATAGGGAAGTCTCACTTCTTATTGGTAATCTCCTTTAGACATATAATTATATTCAGCATTGTTATTATTTTCATATCTGAGTTTTTCTGCAACCTTTTTGAATACTTTTTTCATTCACACCAATTTCTAGGATGCATGTAACATTCATGCTGAAGTACATGGTTGCTTTAATTCTAGTGTGAGCTAGTTGTGCTGAACAAAGAAGATTTCACTGGTGTCTTGAAGAATGAGGTATCGCAGGAGGTGAAGGAGAAAATGGAGATACTAAAGGTGATTCTGACTAGTGCTTTTGACATTAACAACTTGAAATGTATTACATGGAACTTTCTGGTTCTAAAATTATTTCTCTTATCGTGCATTTGGCAGTACGTAAAAGTTTTGCGCGGCATTTCAGATCATAGCATCCAACGATTGGCCAAGCTTCTTGTACCACGGACATTTGCAAAAAACAGAGGTACACTTGATGTATGAAAGTGTTCTTGTTAGCATTTTTCCATGTTCATACCAGTATTGTATCAAACTCTCCAACAATCTGTGACATAGAGATGGCCAAACATATCGTAAGCAAGTTCTGGTGTATATATTAGACGCACTGAGACTTGAGAGAGAAATTAAATGCAGGGAAACATAGACATCAGCCAATTTGCCTCACACACACACACACACACTTTTTTCCTCAGCCATAGATGTCAGCCAATTTTCCTCACACATACACGCACAATTAAATGCAGGGAAACATAGACATCCGCCAATTTTCCTCACACACACACACACATACACATACTTTTTTTTTTTGGTTAATCTGCGTTGATTAATTTACAAGTGGGAAACCTCAAAGCGAGGAAAACCCACGAAAAGAAAGGGATACAAAAAGCACAGCACTATGAGGCTCCGAAGGCTAGAAACAAGTCAAAGTAAATCCTGTAGGTATCAAGAGTGATGTCTCTTGCGTCATAGGCAAAATGCAGCGCTTGACCAAGAGATAATTTAAAAAGGGAAAGGGGTCAACAGAAGTGCCCTGGAGCATTAAGGAGCTCCTATGGTGTGAGATGGCCCAGATAGTCCAAAATCTGACCCAGGTGAAGAACACGGCAAACTAGGATTGCGGTGACTGGAGCACCCCAAAAAGCCAAAAGCATCTGTGAAAATAGCCGGAAGGAAAACGCAGCCGAAGAGCAGTCGACACTTGCCGAATGAAGGCTCTGAAGTGACGACAACGCCACAGTAAGTGTGGCACGGTCTTCTCAGCTTCAAGGCATCTGGGGCAGTGGGAAGGTGCAATATGCCGAGCATGTAACACACTGCCAACAGGTAGAGCTCCCATCAAGCAACGCCACAAGAAAACACATTCATTCAAAGGCAGATGATTGTGCCAAATGCGAGACAATGTGTGTTGCCACCACAAGGATGACTCGGAAAGCGACCACAACTGATTACCTTGATGCAAAATCCATACATCAGACTCTCCAAGCGAAGAGACTTACCCACAGAGGATTGTTGACCATTCCAAGCCAAAATTGAAGTGAAAATCTTCCAATCAACAATCAAAGAAGAAGTAAAGGGACATCCAGGAATGTGTCCTTCAAGCTTCCCAAAAACAACATCCCAATAAGTCGGTTTCCAATGACCAAAAGATGGGGTGACAATGTGCGTACACAAATGGGTGACCATGAGAGCCCAGGGTTGCTGTTGCTCCACCAAAACAGGCAACAACATAGCTTTCCGAGCCAGAAGATGACGTCTCAAGTCCAAAATATTTAACCCTCCAAGCCGCTTAGGAGAACACAGCTTGTCCATAGATAGAAGCCGAAGACCCTTCTTACTAGACGAGGTCCACAAAAAATGCTCTAAAATATTGGACATGAGGGACTGCAAGCGCAACCGAGGCTAGGATAACAAAGGCAAGTAAAACTGCACATAAGCCATAAGGATGCATTGGACAATCTTGAGACGCACATGAAGTGGCCACGTGGACAGTTTCCAATAATTCAACTTCGAATGCAGACGTTGGAGCACCCAATCCAGTTTTTGCATAGCCGATACATTCCAACCCAGCGGATAACCCAAATGGCGAACCAAAACATGTGGAGGAACAATCTCCCCAGGCCACAATATCTTATGCCAGTCACACTCTTTCAGAGGCAATAGCTTGGATTTGCAAAAGTTAACTTTGAGACCTACTGCCAATCCAAACAAGTGAAGAGTATGCATAATCTGCTGTACACTATCATAGTTATTGCGAGGCATAAACAAAGAGTCATCCGTATAAGCCTGACCAGCAAAGTTGCAAACTGCCTCCAGAAGGTAAAGTCAGGCCATGTAGCCTACCAGTGGAAGTCAATGAATCCAAATACATAAACAAGGGATGAGTGGCGATCGCATAAAGCAAAGCACTCAGAGGGCAACCCTGCCTTACCGACCGGCCCAAAGGCCAAGATTCTGTGAGAGATCCATCCAGCAAGCCTGCAGAAGTGCTGTGTGCATACAAGAAAAGCACAACACGGGATAGCCTAGGCCCAAAGCCCAAGTGTTGTATGGTATCCGCAATATAATCCCAAAGAATAGTATCAAATGCTTTCCAATGTCGACCTGCATGATCAAGACATCCCGTCGAGTATATTTTTGCATAGTCCATTCCAATGATGACATTCGCGAGGTTATCAATAATTTGACGTCGTGGAATGAAGCCGTATTGAGATTGATGCAAGACTTCATGCAGAAAGCACTTGAGTCGGTTAGCAAGCATTTTTGCCATTAATGTATATACCACAGGCATGAGTGTAATAGGCCGCCAATGAGATAATTCTTCATACAATGCATGCTTAGGTATCAGCTTGAGCAAACCTTCTTTCCAAGAGGAGGGCAATTCCTGTTGTTCCCAAGCTGTATTCATCATGAACAACAGAGGCAACTTCAAATAATCCCAAAAAGACAAGAAAAATTACACAGAGAGGCCATCCCAACCAGGAGCTGTCCATTGACCCAAATCAAGCAAGCTGGCATACAATTCCGACTTAGTGAAAACAACTTCCAAGTCTTGAGCCTGCTGCATTGAAAGAATGGGAGTAACATGCAATAGAAACGCGTGACGTGCTTGGCGAGCTTCTCTCGTGGGAGAAGAAGGGGCCTCAAAAATCTTACCATATTGAGAGTGTAGGGCTAGTGCTAGCTCTCGGAAAGTGGAGGTCCACTCCCCTGACGGTAATTTAACTCTCCGTATAGCTTGAGATTGTGTGGAGTGATGCAAATGCTGGAAAAATTGTCTAGAAGAACATCCTTTATTTGCAAAAGTCTGTTGTCGAGCTTGAGTCTGCCATTTGGCCAATTTCCTCTCATCATTGTGCCGTAACATAGCGCGAGCAGAAAACAACTCAGTCAATTGAGTGTCAGTAAGAGAAGAATGATTCGCCAAGTGCATTAATCTGCTACAAGCATCCTTCGCTTGGTTAACCTGTTCCCTTAATTGTGACAAATAATCTCTGCCATAATCCTGGATAACACATTGAACACGCATAACAAAACAAAACTAGGCTATGTCCATATCAACATACATCTGGGAGATCAAAGGTGGGATGATATCCACAATCATAACGCGAAAAGGCTCATGCTTGAGATAACATTATTGACATGCAAAAGTCTCTTCTTGGGTACGCGGTCATTGACATCAAAAGAGCCAAAACGAAGTTTCAAGCATACGGGAAAATGATCCGAGAGACACATAGCATAATCAATCCTCATCTCTCATACAAAGTCATCATACTGTTGCATGTGAAAAAGATACCAGCGATCTAGCCGAGCGCAATACATAGATTGAGCATTATGTCGAAAAGTGAATCGTGGATCAGTCGCATGCAAAAAGGGCCACAAATCAAGCCCATTATAGATCGTCATAAATTGGTTCCATGATTGCCGTTCCATATGAAGCATGTGAGAATGGCCAGTAGTCTTATCCGCAAGGTTTGGTGCATTATTAAAATCCCCGCAGAGAAAGGCATTGGAACGCCAACAATAAGAGGAGATAGCACTCCACAACCATGCCCTATCTGTAGAAGCTATGTATGCATGCAATTCTCCAAATTCGATTACTTCCCCATTAACAATATATTGGATGACCATTCATCTCTCAGCTTGGTCATTGAAAACCAAGGTCGGGAATAGTTCATGGCGAACAAGTATAAGCTCTCCAAAATAGCCAGCTGATCGTGCATAAGCTATCCAGTAGCCCGCAAAGTAAGAAGTCTGTCCTGCAAATTGATGTTGGTTATGCTCTTGAAGAACCACAATGTCCGCTTTACATGTATATACATAGGAGATGCAATTCAAAGAACTATGCATTCTATATGGTATATACAATGGGCAAGGAATCGAGAAAAAGGGGAGAAAACTCAAGTACTAGTGCCCATCGACACATCCTCCCCAGCTGTAGGTACTTAAGGAGGTGGGTCAAGACCTGGATCCGGATGATTGAAAATAAAGGCACCTTGCGATGAAGAGGCTTCTCTTGTAACAACTTCCTTGTAAGAGCGAACCACCTTGTCCCAAGCTTCAGCCAAAGAAGTATTGTCATTACAAGGGAGTTTTTTCTGAGTAACATTCTTCAAAGGGAGCACATAATTACGAGAAGATGCCGGAATACGGGTTGAAGTAGCTGTAGCGGGTTTCTTGGGCACTATCTAAGTTTGAGATGTCAAAACGTGGTCTTTTCCTTTGTCTTTAATATTTGGAGAACCAGAAAGTGCAGACAATTGTAATTGTCTCCCTTTGCCTTGTAAAGTGCAATGGATGTGAATGTTGAACTTTGCTCAAGATGAGTGCTCCAAACTGTGCTCAAGGGTTACTTACGGAAGGGAGAGTGTCACGATTGTGACTATGTTTACAGCAATACATCTACTCCTAGTTGGAGATACGCGAAGTGCCATGCCAAAGAGGACCCCTGCGCTTGGATGGTCACACCCCTTCACCCAAAGGACGTGTCTTGTGAGGTCCCCACCCCGCCGTATCGACCAGCGGATTTGATGGTGAACCTGGTGGCCACTAGATCTATAGCGGAAGCAAACAAAGTGGTTCAGGGTTCAGCTAGCGGACGATCTCTCATCACAAAGTGAGTTGAGTTCGAGCCTACTAGCAATGAGGTCTAGCTCCACCTCGCAGGGGAAGCGTACTTAAACTATCTAGCGATCCTAAGACCCACCTTCCAAGAGGAGAGAAACCCTGAGTGCCTTTTTCCCCATGTTTCAGAGGCACGTACTCTCGAGATTTTACCGCTCTAGGGCCAATGAGTATTACTAATATCGAAATAAGCACTATGGGGACAGAGAGTTCCTGACCAATCGGGACCACCCATCTCATAGGCATTGGCAACTTGAGCCAAGCCCCCACTTTTCACCTCTACACTCACACTTCCTTGTGTGACCTAATTACTACCACAATGATTGTTCAACATAAACATTCCTTGATTAATTCCGAATCACATTGTTCGTTAAGACAGCCCTTCAACTAGTATTGCAAACAACACCAAGACAGTATTCTAGTAAAAATTCTACTCAAACTTATTCATTAAAATTCCAATGTTCTGGAGGTACAACATCCCCCATCCAGCGAGAGTTTACTCCTTCCGTTGTCGCCTAGCTGTCCATACAACTAGGTATGTCCACCGCATAGAAAGCACGACATGGACACTCCCACCGCATAGAAAGCAAGACGTGGGTTCCCACCGCATAGAAAGCAAGTCGTGGATTCAAGAGCCCTTTAACGAGGAACTCTGCCCCCTGTGATCAGTAGGGGGGTCATGACTGATTCAACATTGGAAATAAAATGAACATGTCGAGCTAAATTTTCCCTAGCAGACATTCTTTTCTATTGCAAGCAGCATACCCATCAATCATTTCTTTCCTACTTTAGACTTTAGTGTACAAATGAGTTCAGTGCCGAGGTTTCCGTTGGATTTCTCCAACATGTTTTGGGGAGACGTTCATTCCTAACTAAACGTGTGCAATGTTAATTCAGACGTCTTGAATAAAATTATGACCTACCTCTTTCATTTCTTCGTCAATGGCCCGTGAGATGGCCGGTATTTGTTCGTCCATGGGAGCTTTTCCCTTTCCATTGACATTGCTTGTTCCCGCCTCGCGGTCGTGGGCACCATCGAAGCGAGTTCTCTTAACCGGGGCCATTTTACTCACTACTTTAAATAATTAGCTTGGAGAAAAGAGCTAATGTCGGTGAGTGTTATAAGAAACCAAGTGATAGATTAGCAACATTAAACAATCCCTCCTATATGTGAGATTTAGATTATGGATGATATTTAATCCTATGGTAACCGGCTCTAAAGACAATCACTCGGCTTAGACGATTAAGAATAATAGGATTTTACTAATGGAATTACCAGAGAGATGAATTAAGCATGATTAATCTCTTTCCTAGCAATTAGAGGGTGCAGAATCACCGCATGCATCGGTGTGAGAAAAACCACCTCTTAGAGACTTAATGACAAATTAATCTTACCTTAATTATATCTTAATGCATAAGGGAAATGAATGTAATTCAGCTACAATATTAATGAGTGATAAAAGAGTGTGATTCTCGCCAGTCTACACAATTACCGGCTTACTGGTTAATTACTATGCTACCTAGAGAGAGAAAATTCTAATAATCATGCACTAATCATTAATTAAAAGTGATGAATGGATGATAATTCAGCTATGGGATGATGACTATATAATAGAATATGGTTAAGGAGAATTAGAGAGCAATTGTAGAGAATTACGACTAGGAATAAGCATAATAGACGAGAAATTTAGATGGTAATGAAAAGAATTTACAGAAAGCATGAATTAAACCGTGGTTACCGTGATTAAGGGCTGATAACCCTCTCGATTTTCTGATTTAATCAAGCTTCTTGAGGCGAGAATTCGACAGCACCTCCCTCCTTGCTTCTCCTTCAAAGGATGTGTGTACCGACAACACCTCCCTAAGGTGTGTATAGGTGTGTGTGTGTGTGTATTGAGTGAGTGTGTGAGCATGTGTGTGTGTGTGTGAGCACACCTTTAAATAGACCTCCTCAAGCTGAAAATCGATTTGGGTTGCTATTTGCATCTGGGAGCCTCTCTAGTTAAGCATGGCAAGTCCAGTTGCCTACCCACCAAGTGTCCAGTTGGCTTGGTTAACTGTCTTTGACACTTAGTTACTGGCTTGGAAACTCTCCCAGGACTCCCACAAGGCAAGAGGGCGTCCCCTAGCTGCTAAAGCTAATCTGGAGTGGCCTGGGATCTGTTCCCACACAGTCCCGGGCTTCAATGCCTCCCCGCTCAATTTTGGAAAAAATTTGGTTCTAGGCGAAAACGGGTCATACGAGTCGGATTTTGATGCTGAAAATTGTTATAGCAAGCTCTAACTAAGGCGTACTGGCCCGAGTACTTGCCATATTTAGCAGCCCCCGGGGTCCGAAAATGCATTTTTTCAAATTCGGGGTACGGGTGCAGTTTTTCGAGACGATCAAAACTGAACGAGTCGGATGACCAAAAACTTACTATTTTTGGAATTTTTTTACAAAAATTATTTTAGTTCACATTTCGAAGCTTTAAAATATTCTAAACATCATAGCACTGACAGAATTCGAAAAATTGCTAAAAATAGTATCTTTTTCTATTATATTCATTTCAAGGTACAATGGTGCTCTTTTGATCGGGGTCAAAGACCTTACAACCTCCCCAACTTGAAAAATTTGAGATGTCCTCATCTCAAGAATGTGTTTGGGTAATCTTTTATGAGTGTTGGTTCGTCCTCCCAAGTTGCATCTTCTTCAGGGTAATCCTTCCACTTTACCAGATGCTCCGTGATAGTTCTGTTGCGTAACTTCCTTTCCCTTGTTTCCAGTACGTAGTCGGGTTGGAGCTCGAGAACTCCTTGTGCTGGCATGACCATCTGATGTGAGTTCAAGAATTGATCAGGGTTAGGAATATAGGGTTTGAGTAAGCTGACGTGGTACACATCATGAACCTTCAAGTTTGCAGGTAACTTTAGCTTGTAAGCCTGGTCACTCACAACCTTAATGATCTCGAATAGTCAACAATACCTTGGGCTTAGCTTCTTATATCTGCCTAGAGATAAGTTGTTTTTCTTTGGTCGGACTCGCAGAAAAACTTTATCCCCTTCTTTGAAAGTTCTTTCCGAACGGTTCTTATCTGCATAGTGCTTCTGTCTATCCTGAGCGGCCTGAATGTCCTGGCGAATAGCTCTAGTCTGTGCTTCGATATCTTCTAACATCTTCCTAGATGCTTCTACCCTAATGGTTGTATCTGAGAAGTTCAGTGGTGCTAAACAGTCCTGTCCATAAAGAGCTTTGAAAGGTGACATTCCAATGCTTCTGTGTTCGGAAGAGTTGTAAGCATACTCCACCAAAGGTAGATATTGTAATCACTTCTTTGGCTCTTGCGAACAATAGACTCTGAGAATGTCCTCGATGACTTGATTAACTCTTTCAATTTGCCCATCTGTCTGTGGATGATACGCTGTACTGAAAGCTAATTGTGACCCAATAGATTGGAAAAGAGAAGTCCAAAATTTTGATGTAAACTTGGCATCTCTATCATTGACGATACGCTTGGGTAGACTATGTAGCCTAAAAATCTCCTTGATGAATACCCGGCTAACATCTGAAGCAGTAAAGGTTGTCTTTACAGGTATTAGATGAGCCACTTTTGTGAGCATATCAACAACCACGAAAACAGAATCATAACCTCCCGTTGAATGTAATCTTGTAACAAAATCCATACTGATGCATTCCCATTTCATCTGGGGTATGTCAAGAGGTTGAAGTTGCCCTGGTACCTTGATTCTTTCGGCCTTTATCCTCTGACAAGAAAGACATTGCCTCACATAGCGAAGTATGTCTCCTTTCATTCCAGACCAAAAATAACTCCTCTTGACAGCATGAAGAGTTTTAGCATAGCCTGGATGTCCGGATGTAGGGCTATCATGTGCTTCATACAAAATAGCCTTCTTTAGAGCTGGGTCTCTGGGTACACAGAGTCTATGTCTGTAGTAAAGACATCCTCCCATAAGAGAGTAATCTTTAGTTTCAGGCATCTTATTTTGCTGAACTAATGACACTATAAGTTGATACTCTGGATCTACCAAGGATTCTTCTTTGATTCTATCCCAGATAGGGTTATTTGGAATAGAGATAGCTCCGAGAAAGGATTTTCGGCTAAGACCATCTGCAATTGCATTTTCCTTCCCTGGTCTATACTTTATGTCAAGGTCATATTCCTGTAATAGCTCTACCCATCGCCGTTGTCGCATGTTGAGAATAGGTTGAGTAAAAATCCATTTTAAGCTCTTGTGGTCTGCCACTAGCTGAAACTTGCGCCCCAGAAGATAATGTCTCCATAACTTCAGCGCATGTATAAGTGCTAAAAGTTCCAAATCATGAGTAGGGTAATTCTTCTCGTGATCTCTTAGCTTTCGCGAAGTATACGTCACTGGTCTTCCTTCTTGAGTAAGAACTCCGCCTATAGCAAATTTGCTAGCATCGGTCGCTACTTCAAATTCTTTACTGAAGTTTGGAAGCTTTAAAATAGGAGCTGAGACCAAGAATTCTTTTAGCTTAGCAAAGCTAGACTCGTGCTCAGTCTTTCATTCGATCCTCATTCCTTTCTTCAGGAGTTCCGTCAAAGGTACAGCAATCCGTGCATAATCCTTGACAAAAATCTTGTACCATCCTGTTATTCCAAGAAATCCTCTTACTTCGCTGACGGTAGATGGTTGAGGCCAGTCAACGATATCCTTGACTTTGTCTGGGTCTACTGAAATCCCTTCAGCCGATATGACAAATTCAAGATAGTTGACCTTTGGTGAGCAAAAAGTGCAC
This sequence comes from Adiantum capillus-veneris, assembly GCF_014529385.1. Taxonomy (NCBI): domain Eukaryota; kingdom Viridiplantae; phylum Streptophyta; class Polypodiopsida; order Polypodiales; family Pteridaceae; genus Adiantum; species Adiantum capillus-veneris. Next base: position 62,401,464 of record NC_140937.1, read on the forward strand.
TTGCTCTCTTTAGCGTAAAGTTGGTGTTCTCGAAGAAGATCAAGTACTTTGCGAACATGTTCTTCGTGATTTGCCTCGTTTCTAGAATAGATCAGAATATCATCAAAGAAAACCAAGACAAAATCATCTAGGTAAGGTCTGAAAATATCCTGCATAAGTCGATTGAAGCTTGCAGGAGCATTTGTTAGACCAAAAGACATTACTGTGAATTCGTAGTGTCCATACCTAGTGTTGAAAGCCGTCTTTGGAATATCTGATTCTTTGATTCTGATTTGATAATATCCTGATCTTAAATCAATCTTTGTAAACATTTTGGTGCCGTGGAACCTGTCTAAGAGTTCGTCGATCTTTGGAATTGGATACTTGTTCTTGACAGTTACCTGGTTCAGTCCACGGTAATTTATGCATAGCCTTAAGGTTCCATCCTTCTTCTTCTGAAAAAGAACTGGTGCACCCCAAGGAGAAGTACTGGGCCGAATGAATCCTTGCTCAATGAGTTGCCTAAGTTGTTCCTTGAGTTCGATGGCCTCTGGAAGTGACATCTTATAAGATCTTTTTGAGATAGGTTCACATCCAGGGATAGTCTCAATCTCATGATCTACCTCTCTATGTGGCGGAAGATTCGTAAGGTCTTTTGGGAACACATCATCATATTTCCTCAACCAGTTTGGTCGAAGTGAGGTATCCGATTGGTCCACTTTGTTGAGCTTTACCGCATAAATTTGTTGTCCTTTTCTAAGTCCCTTCAAAAGTCTGCTGGCCTTAACTAGAGTAGCCCTAGGTCTCCCATTTTCCCCCTGGATTAAGGCTTCATTACCCAAGTTATCTGTAAAGGTAAAGTTTCCTTGTGCACAATGGATGTGGGCCTTATTTTGCTTTAGCCAGTCCATCCCTAGTATCCCATCAAAGAATCCTAAGGGTAGGGTTCGAAATTGGGCAGAAGTTGGGCGTCCTCTTAAATCAAAGTCGATTTTTCCTGCAGAATGCTGAGATACTACTTCCTTGCCGTTCGCTAATTCTACAACTAGCTTGCTTGTTGGATACTTATCTAGCTTGAGCTTCCTCATGCATCTGGGTGAAAGAAATGAAAGAGTACTACCACAATCTATAAGGAAGTGAACTTGTTCACCTCTGAGAGATCCTGGCGTATGAATGACTGCGTATTGCTCGCAACCATTGGGATTGTCAATTGCAGCATGTAGGGTTGCTCTCTCCACTGCTTCGTCACCCACAGTTGGTTGTACCACTGCGGCATTTACTCTGGCGGTAGCTCCACACCCTCGCCCTTTGTTTATCCTTCCACGTCCTCCTCTTCCGTTAGCTTGGCCACGCCCATGGGCATTCAAGGGTATGGCATTGGCGTTGGTTGCCTGAATGTTCCTGGGGCACTTGGATCTGTAATGCCCATACTCGCCGCAACCATAGCATCGAACATCTGGGAACTCCATGGTTGTGGTGGTAGCCACAATAGGGCGCTGGTCATATGCTTGGTTGGCTGGTTTGTTATTCCAAGCAGTTGTCCTTGCCCTCTTTGCCCAATGATTCCTCTTGTTCTGATTAACCTTTTGTACTTTAAGAGCTAGAGGTTTGGCTCTCAACAAGGCATCCTGTAGTGTCGTTGGCCTGAGAGCTTCCAACCGAGTATTCAAAGGGTCGATTAGTCCTTGGCAGAACCTCGCCACCTATTGTTCCAAGGTCATCTTAGGAGCATATCTCCGAAGAGTGACAAACTTTGCATAATATTCTTCGACAGATGAACTCAGCTGCCGAAGTGAAAAGAATTCATTCATCCTCAAGGTTCTGTAGGCAGGTGGTAAATAACGCCCCATTATCGTAGCTTTGATGTCTTCCCAGGATTGGGAAGATCCCTTAATATCCATGTCCCTGCAATGTTGCTTCCACCATATCTTGGCATCGCCAGTCAAGCGGAACATCGCAAGCATGGTCTGATTTACGGGTTGGGTCCCCGCAGCTTCAAAGTAGTCGTCCATGGCTTCCATCCACACTTCCGCATCTCTCTCTACGTTTGCCCCCTCGCCCTTAAAGATCAGAGGTTGGGCTTGCTTAAGGAGGAGCTTCTTCTCTTGCGCTGCCGAGTACAGAGCAACAAGCGATACCTACATGGGTTATACGAGATTATTGATACCATTACTTGGATTTCAAAATAGACACGAGACTTTAATTGAAATTCAAGATTCCACTTTATCAAGAGATAGAGATTCATAGACAAAAAACACTTTATTGATGAAAATTTATTACAATCGAAACCCCTCAAGGTTTAGGATAACTGATGATCAACTTATTACATGGCTTTATGGATTGCGTATAAAATACGCCTAGGAGATGGTATTCACATGATGTACTACTTCGTTCGTGAAGTAGTTCCTGTACTCATCCTTGAGTGGATAATAAACTAAGATATCAAGCCGGAATTCCTCTTTTGGTACTCCAAAAGTTTTGACTCTGTTTGCTGGGATCACCTCGGTGACCTTTTCCAAGAGCCAGTCATTGATGGTTTGATTGAAGTCGCCTGAAACAGTCAGGTCCAATCGGGTAGGCAGCAAGTAGAATAACTCCACCACCCTTAACTCTTCTCCCCAACGTATCTTCTTCAAATCGGTAGCCAGGCATCCTAGCTTTCGAGCGTTGATGTAGTAAACCCCTCCTGGAAATGTCCAATCAAGTTCCCATCCTCTATCAATGCGAGTGGAGTGTGGCGTATGAGCCTTCATCAGTATCTCCATGACATCTCGCCTAAACTGGTAAACTGGGGATCGTCGAGCTTGCTCATAAATAAGCTCAAACACTTTGAACTTCCGATATTCTAGCACGGGGTCTTCCTGCAACACCAATGCAAGGAATTCGGATCAACTACCTATATACTTTCAGTTCCTTTTTAAATATTCAAACAATACGACTTTATTTCCCAGCCTAACCTAGGCTCTGATACCAGGTGTGAGGTCCCCACCCCGTTGTATCGACCAGCGGATTTGATGGTGAACCTGGTGGCCACTAGATCTATAGTAGAAGCAAACAAAGTGGTTTAGGGTTCAGCTAGCGGACGATCTCTCATCACAAAGTGCGTTGAGTTCGAACCTACTAGCAATGAGGTCTAGCTCCACCTCGCAGGGGAAGCGTACTTAAACTATCTAGCGATTCTAAGACCCACCTTCCAAGAGGAGAGAAACCCCGAGTGCCTTTTTTCCCATGTTTCAGAGGCACGTAATCTCGAGATTTCACTGCTCTAGGGCCAATGAGTATTACTAATATCGAAATAAGCACTATGGGGACAGAGAGTTCCTGACCAATCGGGACCACCCATCTCATAGGCATTGGCAACCTGAGCCAAGCCCCCACTTTCCACCTCTACACTCACACTTCCTTGTGTGACCTAATTACTACCACAATGATTGTTCAACATAAACATTCCTTGATTAATTCCGAATCACATTGTTCGTTAAGACAGCCCTTCAACTAGTATTGCAAACAACACCAAGACAATATTCTAGTAAAAATTCTACTCAAACTTATTCATTAAAATTCCAATGTTCTGGAGGTACAACATCCCCCATCCAGCGAGAGTTTACTCCTTCCGTTGTTGCCTAGCTGCCCATACAACTAGGTATGTCCACCGCATAGAAAGCACGACATGGACACTCCCACCGCATAGAAAGCAAGACGTGGGTTCCCACCGCATAGAAAGCAAGTCGTGGGTATCCACCGCATAAAAAGCAAGTCGTGGATTCAAGAGCCCTTTAACGAGGAACTCTGCCCCCTGTGATCAGTAGGAGGGTCATGACTGATTCAACATTGGAAATAAAATGAACATGTCGAGCTAAATTTTCCCTAGCAGACATTCTTTTCTATTGCAAGCAGCATACCCATCAATCATTTTTTTCCTACTTTAGACTTTAATGTACAAATGAGTTCAGTGCCGAGGTTTCCGTCGGATTTCTCCACCATGTTTTGGGGATATGTTCATTCCTAACTAAACGTGTGCAATGTTAATTCAGACGTCTTGAATAAAATTATGACCCACCTCTTCCATTTCTTCGTCAATGGCCCGTGAGATGGCAGGTATTTGTTCGTCCATGGGAGCTTTTCCCTTTCCATTGACATTGCTTGTTCCCGCCTCGCGGTCGTGGGCACCACCGAAGCGAGTTCTTTTAACCGGGGCCATTTTACTCACTACTTTAAATAATTAGCTTGGAGAAAAGAGCTAATGTCGGTAAGCGTTATTAGAAACCAAGTGATAGATTAGCAACATTAAACAATCCCTCCTATATGTGAGATTTAGATTATGGATGATATTTAATCCTATGGTAACCGGCTCTAAAGACAATCACTTGGCTTAGATGATTAAGAATAATAGGACTTCTCTAATGGAATTACCAGAGAGATGAATTAAGCACTATTAATCTCTTTCCTAGCAATTAGAGGGTGCAGAATCACCGCATGCATCGGTGTGAGAAAAACCATCTCTTAGAGACTTAATGACAAATTAATCTTACCTTAATTATATCTTAATGCATAAGAGAAATGAATATAATTCAGCTACAATATTGATGAGTGATAAAAGAGTGTGATTCTCGTCAGTCTACACAATTACCGGCTTACTGGTTAATTACTATGCTACCTAGAGAGAGAAAATTCTAATAATCATGCACTAATCATTAATTAAGAGTGATGAATGGTTGATAATTCAGCTATGGGATGATGATTATATAATAGAATATGGTTAAGGAGAATTAGAGAGCAATTGTAGAGAATTACGACTAGGAATAAGCATAATAGACGAGAAATTTAGATGGTAATGAAAAGAATTTACAGAAAGCATGAATTAAACCGTGGTTACCGTGATTAAGGACTGATAACCCTCTCGATTTTCTGATTTAATCAAGCTTCTTGAGGCGAGAATTCGACAGCACCTCCCTCCTTGCTTCTCCTTCAAAGGATGTGTGTAGTGACAACACCTCCCTAAGGTGTGTGTAGATGTGTGTGTGTGTGTACTGAGTGAGTGTGTGAGCATGTGTGTGTGTGTGTGTGAGCACAGCTTTAAATAGACCTCAAGCTGAAAATCGATTTGGGTTGCTATTTGCATCTGGGAGCCTCTCTAGTTAAGCATGGCAAGTCCAGTTGCCTACCCACCAAGTGTCCAGTTGGCTTGGTTAATTGGCTCTCACACTTAGTTACTGGCTTGGAAACTCTCCCAGGACTCCCACAAGGCAAGAGGGCGCCCCCTAGCTGCTAAAGCTAATCTGGAGTGGCCTGGGACTTGTTCCCACACAGTCCCGGGCTCTGGTGTCTCCCTGATCAATTTTGGGAAAAATTTGGTTCTAGGCTAAAACGGGTCATACGAGTCGGATTTTGATGCCGAAAATTGCTATAGCAAGCTCTAACTAAGGCGTACTGGTCCGAGTACCTGCCATATTTAGCAGTCCCCGGGGTCCGAAAATGCATTTTTTGAAATTCAGCGTACGGGTGCAGTTTTTCGAGACAGTCAAAACTGGACGAGTCGGGTGACCAAAAACTTACTATTTTTGGAATTTTTTACAAAAATTATTTTAGTTCACATTTCGAAGCTTTAAAACATTCTAAACATCATGGCACTGACAGCATTCGAAAAACTGCTAAAAATAGTATCTTTTTTCATTATATTCATTTGAAGGTACAATGGTGCTCTTTTGATCGTGGTTAGAGACCTTACATGTCTCTGCGCCAAAAGCCACACTCCTTCGACGACTGGTCACACCCCTTCGCTCTACGGGTGCGACTCGTCGCCCAATGGTTGCAGCTCTTCGCCGAAAGGATGTGTCTTTACGTCTAAAGTTGTGTCTCTTCACCAAGAGACGTGTCTTTTCATTTATGTCTCTATGTCTCCTATATAAGGAGCCCTTGTATCACACATTCAAGCAATCAAACACAGAGTCTTCTTAAGTCTTTCTTTGAGTTCTGTTCAGTTTCTTAAGTCTTAATCATGAGTTTAAGTACTTAATAGAGGATTAGTACCTAGAATCCTCACAGTGGTATCAGAGCAAATTTTTTTCCCGGGCCTTTGGGTCTTCTGTGGAGAAAACGCCAGAGTAGTCGCGGGGGTTGGTCTTGCTGAGAAATAGCCTGTTGAGCAAGGTGCTCCTGCTGCCTCTTCTACCAGAAAGTGCTAACTCTAGTTTGCTTATATACGAACTTAGCAAAATTGCCCTACCTACTTTTGTAGGAAAGTCACTTATAAGTGAAAATCCCAATAAATAGGAAAATAGGGTAAATGCAATGGAAAATTCCCCTAATTGATGCTAATGGATTCTGATGGGAATTCCGATGATCATGCTGTGTGCAACCAGAGGATATGCATCTATGCTAAGTGACTGGGCATGCACGGTCTACGAATAGACTCACAAAAGTGCCAGATCATTGCTAATCTAAACTGATTGAACTTGACGGAAATCCTGCTATGGTGTAGCTTGTCCACGGACACATAGGGTTGGGATGTGTCATGTGACACTGCACCCCAACCTGTCTGCGTTTTGAAACGCTATGGCTAACGTTTGATGACGCAGCTTGCCTCTGCGCGTTTTGAAACATCAACAACAACGGGCAGATCCCCTCTTGACAGCGCTTGCGACTCTCCTCAAGTCCACCTGCGTTTCAAAACGTAGCTGCCGACAGGCGTTTTCCCCTCTTTGGCCTCTTCCCTTGCAGCGTTTTAAAACGCCCGACCTTTTGAAGCTCTTTCACAACGACACTTTTCTCCCACCATTACACATTGACTCAGCGTGTTAAAACGTTGAGGGTCACCAGGTGTTGGTCGGAACTTGTCTACTCAGAAGGTCCTTGGAGTCAACGTTTTGGTGACTGAAAGCCCAAGAGAGGGGCATCCGAGGAGACACTTTTGGAAGTGGCTTGGGCAACGAAGAGGCAAAGTTTTTTTGACGTGGAACGTTGATTTGTTCGAGGGCTCCCACACGGCAACGACGGAGCGGAATTGTGCGGCAAGCATTATGCGTGGGAGCTTCGTGCCAATCTTGCAACTCGGGAGAGGCGACCAATTTGGAGTTTTGGACTCCAAAGAGAGAAAGCGGATTTTGCAGAGCGGCTTGGGAATTGCAGAGGAGTGGAAAAGCGGAATTGCAGTGAGTGCAGAGCAGCTTGGATGGAATTCTTAGCCATTGTTGCTATGCACAGTTTTTTGTGGAGCTTTGGATTTTCAAGGCCTACCACAGGGCAAACGTGCGAAGCGGCTATCGGCGACAGAGTTTCGGATTTCAGAGAGGGATAGCAGATTGTGCGGAACCCATTGCGTGTGGAGTTCCCTTTGCGGTGGAGTTGAAGCGGCTTGGATCTTTTTTGGCTTGGTTTGTACGGCCATTTTTTGGAGTGCAAGAAGGTACCCGATTACCATATCTTGCAACTTCAAAATGGCCTCCCCTTGCACGAGCACCTGCAACGACAATGACCAAAAGTAACAAGTGGCTATGGATAACGGATCATCAACCATCCATTTAGCAACCATACATCGCACAGTTCTCAAGGAACCTGGAAAATTGTTTGGCTCAAGTTTGTGGAGTCAAAAGCAAATGGCAGAGTTTGCTAGAGAACAACAATAAAGGTTAGTTGGACACGGATGGCAGTACCAATACTCAGTTAGCTGCCTCGGTACCTGGGAGGTATGACCACCATCATGATTGTGATTCGACGCTTTGTTTGGCTCGGGAGTTTGGAGCTAAAGTCAAAAGCAGGAACTCACAGATAGACAAGGATAAAGGCAAGCTGGACAGAGATTACGGTAATAAAGATTTGACAGAGAAGATCGGCATGGCACACGTGGCAGTGGCCACAATGGCCTCGACGTCAGATTTCTGGTCAAATGACAAGTGTCACCACTAGCTTCAGCTAGAGAGAGGCTTGTGAGTGGTAGAGAGGGGCAAACACTGCTTCCTATAATTAATTTGAACCCTTGTGTTGGAGTTCAAGTTATTGGTGTTTGGACTGGTAGATCGGAGTTCAATGCACATGCATCTGGCAGGGAACCAATCAGATGTCTAAAACACTATCGATGGGCTAGCCAATTCTTTGTTGTTGGTCAGATTATGGATAGGATGTGTTCCAAAGTTCATTATCTTGGAGTTTTATATTTTGGACGTGATGTGTTCATAGTTCACGAATGGGGATCATTGGACATATATGGTCTACACTTCAAAGTTTCTACAAAGGCAACCAATGCTCAAGATGGAAGTACTCTCAGGTACAAAGTTGAGGAGAGCAACACCGCGGTGTATCCAGTTGGTGGCCACTTTCTGGGGTGTCCATGGTAGCTTCTTCATCGACTTGGTCTCACTATTGATATCCACTATGAGCTGCAGAGAGGGTGTTAAAGTTTAGGCATCTCAAGTGAACTGCCCAATGTGACCCCATTATTTAGTTTGGCTTTTAGGTATTTATTTTATTTATTTGTCAAAGTCTTGGGTAGGGCAATTTACTAGGATTGCTATATAAGCAACCCCTTGCCTCCATTGTATACATCTCCATTGTATACACATTCAGTTATTCATTGCCAAGGTTGATCGGTTCAGGAGACTCTCTCTCTCTCTCTCTCTCTCTCTCTCTCTCTCTCTCTCTCTCTCTCTCTCTATAGAGTTGATGCCAGAGATCAGGGCCTTTGAAGACAGCTTTAGGGGCAGAGACATAGTTTTCTACTCAGAGACACACCAGATACCGGGTAGCTTATGCCACATGTGAAGGGGTATTTATGGGAAACAGCTGGTCGACCAGACAAGAGATCTCTGCGAGGTAGCCGGGGTTCGGGAGGAGTAGCAGTCTTATTTAAAGAGGAGCTGAAACCACTACTACAGATTATCAAGAAAGATGAACAAGCAAGGTATATGTGGGTGAGAATGAGAGCTGAGACTGGTAGATTTCTATATATCGCTATGTGCTACTTCCCTCCAAGTACATCAGTCTACTCCTCACCTAAAGGACAGTCCCCTTTCTCCATATTGAGTAATGACATATGGGAGTTCTCTAGAGATGGAGACATCGTTCTCTTAGGAGACTTTAATGCTAGAACGGCCAACTCTCAAGCAGTATTCTATGATACCTCTGAGGAAATGCTCAGAGAAGTGGATTTATCACAGGAGGGGCTTACTAGAAACTCACAGGATAAAGAACACACTGAATATGGGAGACATCTCATGGAAATGGCAACTACACATGGTTTGGCCATACTTAATGGTCTAGAGAATTTCCCTTTATCTGGGGGATTCACATGCTTCCCGCACAGGCATGGGGCCAGTACAGTGGATTATGTCATGACTTCACCAAGCTTTATTTCTAGTATCGAGGACTTTAAGGTGGGACCCAGACCGGTTGGGATTGCAGTGGATCATGCTCTCTTGACCTTATCAATCTCCTTCCAATACAATGCCTCTCAAGTACAAAGGAGAAGACACACACAAGATATACTTTCACGCTAGAGACTGATTCAGTCTATGTGGAAAAGATCTATAATAGGATGTGGGCGCCGAGCCAGTATATACTGTAGAGGAGATTACTTCTCAGCTAACAGAGATACTACATGGAGCAGCACAAGAGGCATACCCACATACTCAGCCTGATCAGAAGAGAGGATCTGGGAACTTGCCTCAAAACAATTGGTACGACGAGGAATGTAGAGAGACGAGAACCGAGGTCCAGAAAAAGCTTACACTTGGGATTATCACATATAAGTAGTCTCGGATTGCTCTTCGGCGTATAGTACGTCGCAAGAAAAGGGCATTTTTAGCCAGACTGGAGAAAGATTTATATCAGCTCTTCTTGAGTTAGGACTCACATGAGGCCTGGTGTTTATTTCACGAGCACTCATCGCCTCCGACAATTACTTCTCCTGAGATTTGGGGTCAATATGTAACATCATTATATACGGTATCTGGACAGCCTCCATTACCACATCCGCTTGAGCCATGAATTGCTACTAGTACTTTCTTTACTACGGAATGGTGGAAAAAGCCATTGATAAGATGAAGACAAGAAGAGCATATGATCATGAGGGTTTAGTAGTAGAACATCTGATCCATGCAAGGGATCTACTTTCAAAAGTCCTTGCTCGTCTGTTTAATCGGGTCATGTGTGAAGGATTACCTGAATCTTGGAAATTATCTACTATCGTACCTATTTTCAAGTCAAGGGATCCTATGATACCCGGGAACTACCGTACCATTATGGTGGGTCACACATTGACCCGACTGTACGCATCCATTCTGGAACAAAAATTGAGTAGATGGGCAGAGAATGAGGGCATAAGGGCAATAGGACAAGCTGGATTCAGGAGGGGTTATTCCACTTTAGATCATATTCTTACGCTCAACGCCATTATTGAGGAAGGAAGAGCAAGCGGGAGAAGGATGTATTGTTGCTTTGTGGATTTTGGGAAAGCTTTTGATACAGTACCAAGGGCCAGATTGATGCGCAGAATGCAAGAGTTAGGGGTCCCCAAAGAGATTATCTGGGGGATCATGGCCTTATACGGGTCAGTAACTGGTTAAGTACGTACTCCAGAAGGGGATTCGGACATTGTTCATTCCACCGTAGGAGTAAAGCAGGGATGCCCACTGTCCCCTACTTTATTTGGTATGTATATAGATGAGGTATCAGATTACATTGATAGAGAGGGTGACAAAGGTGCTCAACTTGCAGGGTCATGGATCCCTTTGTTGTTGTATGCAGATGATATTGTATTGATAGTAGAATCACCAGATGGAATGCAGAGGCAGTTAGATGCATTACATAAATTCGCGGAGGACAGCGGACTGTCGGTAAATTTGGGTAAAACCAAAGTTATGGTGTTTAACACCACACCGCAGTGGGTTAGGAGATCGGCACCTACATTTGCATATGGCCAGGATACAATAGAGTACACAGATGCATACACATACCTTGGTGTGGTATTTACAGGACCGAAGTTTACTCTTAAGAAAGCAGCGGATGCTAGATTGTCCAGAGCCTCTGCGGCCTTGGGAGGGTTGGAGAGGATGTGTTCACAAGTGCAGTTTCAGGAACCACGAACAAAACTTTGGCTCTTTGATACTGTGGTGGCTTCGGCTATGCTTTATGGGGTCCAGATTTGGGGACCATCTGTGGATCAGGATAATTGGAAGTCAATGGAGAGACCTTTGGTATCTATGATTTCCCGAATGGTTAGAGCCAAGGCCTCCGTACCACACGCGATTACCCGAGCGGAACTAGCTGCCCCTTCGATAGAAATTGAAGCTCTTACCAGATCAGTGTTCTGTATACATGGTTTATGGGATACAAATAATTACCGATATACTAGATTGGCCCTCGAATCCTCTCGACAATTAGCAATGAAAGGAGATACATCATGCTGGTATGCGCAACTGTCCTCGTGGTTTCAGAGACACGGGTTCAGTATGGAAAGATTATCCCCCTTCTAATACTCTCTTGAGGCTCCATCACTGGCAATCACATGAACGGAGATTAATAAAATCATCCGCTAGGATCTTATACAGTTGGACACTAAGAGGACATGGGTAGACCCTACACAAGAATTGGGCACGAAGATGGCCGATTACAAAGAAAACTTCCTATAGCTATCTGAAGATGGTTTTTTGATTCGCCCGAGCTACATGGATACCCACCTGTCTCATGGTTTGAGATGTGCTGTTGGTCAGATTCGTACATCCTCACTCAGCTGGAAATTGAATTTGGCAGATTTAGGGGAATCCCACCTGAGAGCAGAATTTGTAAGTTATGCGGAATGGAGCCGGAGACAGAATTACACTACATATGTCATTGCACCGTATACTATGAGATACGTGGGCGTTTCCATTGCCTATTTAAAGAAGGCTTTGGACCTCTAGATAGAGTCATGCAATATCAAGATCAAAGGTGCTTAGGCATGTACCTACTGGAATTACATCGGCACAGGGATAATCTAATGAGAAGACAAAGAGCACTACAGCCTCAGAGGCAGATCACAGATTTCTTCGGATCGAGAGAAGCAGGAATGGAAGGAGAAGCAAGAGGCCAGCAGCGAGCACAAAGGAGTACCCACATTCATACCAAAGGCACCCTCATTGACAGGGCGACTGAGCTTAGGAAATCGAGACGACCATGACCGAGATGCAGAAGCACACTTCATCGGAGGAGACTACAACAAAGGATTAGAAGCATTCTAGCCAGACACCCAGAATGCTCCTAAGAAGTTTATCTAATACTTTGTATTTAGTTTTTCGCATTTATTTTCACACTTTCACACTTTTCAGACATTGTAACAGATTCACCACTTTTGTATCAGTTTGGTCTCATAGGTCACTCTGGCCTTTTGAAGACGTTAATATAACATTTCATTTCATTTCATTTCTCTCTCTCACTGCCAAGAGATCTCCTAACAGCGTAAAGACAAAGGGGAGTGAGCACGAGAGAGAGAGAGAGAGAGAGAGAGAGAGCCACGAGTTGCTTGGCAAGAGAGGGACAACCTTTCTTGCGAACTCCCCTTCTAGTGCAGACGTCTCCCTTTGCAACAGTTCCTCGTGGAATGACGAGTTTTGATATTCGTCGCAGGTGGGACTTCTTCACCTATGACTTCACACGGTTTCTCAGCGACCCTTCACCAAACTTTGAGGCAGCTTGCTTCAGGGCTCATGTACTATTCCTTGCAGCTAGAGGGATAGAGGCCCTGGACACAGTGGTTGGCTTCTCTTTTCCCCTTTGTTGTAGGGACTAGTCTGAGTGGACTCTGGACTCAGTGATGGAGTGGTTGCAGGCACAGGCCCTTGAGTTCTCTCACCACATGGGAGACCTGGGGATTACAGACCTGGTACAGACTTTGTGGCCGTTGGCCAAGTTCTGATTGACACCTTGAGACTCGGCAGGAGGTAGACACATTGTGGTACACCTCTTTACTGACAGGTAGAGCCCACCATGCTATGTATACATACATGAGGACTCTTGGACAGAGGAGGTTGCCCTGCGCACGGCACGCTCTTCTTGGGCTTGGGCTAGAAATTCTTTGTAGTCACACGGGGACGTTCGAATGCGGATTATTCCCCATCCAAACTGGCCTCGAAGATAGCGCGGTTAGTTGTTGCTGCAACATCAATACTTTCTCGGTCTCCATGAGGTTGTCTCATGGAACGTGCAGGGATTAGGTGGGCCCCAGTTTCAGCGTCACCGGGGTCATTTGCGTCAGGAGCTTCGGCGATGCCTTGTGGGCGGAGAGATTCATATTCTTATGCTGCAGGAGCATCATCTTTGTGAGAGCCGCATTAGACGTTGTGGTCAGCTTTTGCGTGGATGATATGAGACATTTTGGTCAGCTGCATTTGGACCTGGTGGTATCCAAGGATGGGTATGTATGACTATTGTGGACTCTTGGCAGCAGGCCATTGTGGGCAGAGGCATTATTGTGCTTGGCAGGGCTCAGTGGATTACTATGCAGGTTCAGGGTTGCCTCATGGGCTTCTTGAACATCTATGCGCCCAATGTGGCAAGTGACGTGCAGAGTTTTCTTCGCACATTGTAGAGTCTTTGCTGCATGCAGAGCAATGGTGCATTGGGGGTGACTTCAACATTCTTGAATACCCCTTTGACAGGATTGGAGGTAGCTATGCTACTGTGCACGGGGCTGAGTTAGCAGCTTGGAAGAGGCTATGCATGACTTCGAGGGTCACGGATGTTTGGCAGCACCCGGGCTTTGTGAGGCCCCCAAATAGCCTGGCCTTCTCTCGTTCGGACCGCAGAGTGGGAGGAGTGAATCTATCGCGGATAGATCGCTTCTACGCCAATGATCACATATGTGACTAAGGTGGGACAATTTGCATTTTAGCTAGGACTTCTTTTTCGGACCATGCACCAGTGATCCTCACTGTGATAGATAGACAAAAGAGGGGGATCATGATGTTACGCATCCTGAGTGGATCTTGTTGGACTCAGAGCTCAGAGAGAGAGAGCTATGGCTCTTTGGACAGAGGGGCTTGGACACGTAGGACTCTCTTGCTGACAGAGTGGCCTATGGACTTGCTTAGCTTAGCCGTTTCTTTCTTCAGGAGTCTACGACTCGCCTAGCTACAACGAGGGAGGACGAGCAGCGTCTCTGACGGAGCATTGCTTCCTTGCAGAGGATGCATGAGCAACACCTAGACAGGCCTTGGTTGGAGGAGCAGTTGTAGCAGGCTCGCCAGGAGCTTGCATAGAGGAGAGGTGCCATTAGTTTGCTTTCCATTGACAGGCATCTCAATGGACCCAGGTGGGTGACAGAGTGACTGGGGCGTTCTTTGAGAAAGTGAGACCCCGACATGAGCACACTAGTGTTAGCCAGTTGCGGAGACCTGATGTGTCAGTGGCTTCAAAGCGTGAGGATATGTGTGCAGTTGCTACTGACTTTTACTGCGACTTGCTGTCAACAGAGCCTTAGTCACAGCGTCAAGATGCGTGTAGAGAGCAAGTTTGGGCGCAATTGCCTTGTCTTGTGACTGAGGAGATACGTCAGAGGCTTGAGCTGTCTCTTCAGTTAGAGGAGCACCATACGGACCTTAGAGCACTTCCCCGAGGTAGTTGTCCTGGTGGGGGTGGTTTGACTCCCAGGTTTTTCTTCGAGTATAGGGACTTGCTTGGTTCAGACCTTTGCAACGCTTTTGAGTACATCTTGCACACAGGTGAGATGCCTCACGGCAAATTCTACTGTTCTAGATCTGCTGAAGTGCTATGTGTCAGAGCATAAAGGAAAGTGGGAGCAGTATTTGCCATTGGTGGAGTATGCATACAATAATACAGTGCATTCATCAACTGGCAAGGCACCATTTGAGATAGTTGAAGGTGGCAAGAAAGTTCCTCCCATACTGCATACAAAGGACAAGATATTTGAAGCAGATAAGTATGTTCAGGACATGGATGAAATGTACAAGAAGGTCAAAGTGGCCTTAGAAAGGACTCATGCGAAGCAAAAGAAAGTAGCTGATCGTCACCGTCGTGAAGTGGTATATTCACTTGGTGATTGGGTGCTTTTACGCTTTGAAAAGGCAAGGTTAAAGAAGATGAAGGGCAAGGAAAGACTGTTTCCAAAGCTGAGCATGCGTTACTATGGGCCTTTTCAAGTATGCGACATAATCAGTGATGTTGCATATAGGCTGAAATTGCCTGACAGTTGGAAGATTCACTATGCGTTTCATGTGAGTCTTCTCAGACCCTATGTGGGTGATGTGCCAGAAGATATGCCGGCTGAAGATCAGCCGGAAGTCGAGGAACTTGACGAGATCTTGGTCCCTGAACAGATTTTGGCACACAAAGAAAGGAAAGTGAAAGGCAAGGTTGCTAGGCGTTACTTGGTAAAGTTCAGAAACTATCCACCAATGGATGCTAAGTGGATGGAAGAAGGTGAACTTGCAGAGTCACCAACTGTGTTATCACTTTATCTTGCAGCCTTCGATTTGCAACCTACCTTGACCCTTTGAGTTTCAAAGCTACATGGATTGTCAGTGTGACAATGGCTTCTGAAACAAATGATGTACATGGTATTTAAAGTGAGCTCAAATCAAATACATGTTACATGAATGTTAGAGCTCTACAGATTGTCAGTTTGGCAATTGCTCTTATGGAATGTCCAAAAGTGTGGTTAGTGCTATAGAAGTGAGTATTTCTTGTCAGTTTGTCAAGGATACAGTAGTTACTTCTATTAAAGAGTACATGTGTAACTGCATTCTTAAACTGTCGGTTTGGGTATGCTCGAAAGTGTTACGGGATCCAACGTGTACTATAAGACAGTGGCAAAATGTGCAGCTACCATTTTGTCATTGGAAAGTTAGTGACTCAAAGCAATGGCACAGTGCGCAGCTACCACTATGTCATTGGGACAGGGTTCACACGCAGGCAATACATGAGTCGACGAGGTGTTGAATACACCAGGGTTGACAATGAGCATGTATGTGTCGTATATGTGTCGACAGGTGTTGAATACATCAGTGTTGACAGTAAGCATGTACGACATAGATGCAAACGAGGTCGTTTGAGATTTCAA
Organism: Adiantum capillus-veneris; assembly: GCF_014529385.1. Taxonomy (NCBI): domain Eukaryota; kingdom Viridiplantae; phylum Streptophyta; class Polypodiopsida; order Polypodiales; family Pteridaceae; genus Adiantum; species Adiantum capillus-veneris. The sequence goes on from NC_140937.1 coordinate 62,417,491, forward strand.
GAGGGGGGTATGTCACCAGCGTGTGACTACTATCTATCCTTTTTGTTGATTTCTTTCTTATTATCTATTTACTTTCACTTTTTGGAAACACCCCTCGGGAAATCTAACTGCCCTGCATTGCATAGCTAGTGTGGAACTGTTCAGAGGGAGTCCAGGCCTGAGGGCAAGAGAGCACTAAGGTTGGACAAGGACTATGGTTAGCCAAGTGGGGTCATTGACTAGCCAAAGTGGAATCCTTTGCTACATAGGCTACATTTCAGTTCTGGATGTGGCCGCAGTGTACAAAGAGGGTCGGATGACCTAGAAAGATACAATGGCAGCATCTCCTAAAATTTAGGGAACTGCTATTTTGGGACCTGAAAATGTCTTCGCGTCACTACGTGCAGTTTGACATGGGGATCATTTTGTTACTCTCTGGCCAAGTCAACAGAGGCTGTAGGTTAAGAGCTATGGAGTGCTTGCTTTCCCTCTTATGCACAGTGCGGTGTTAGGAGTGATGCCTTGCACGCTACGCACTGCCCTCTCTCTCCCCTTTGGCAGTATGTTATGCCCCTCTAGTGGGCTCTTCATTTGACCAATGTACAGTTGTGTGGGTTCATGCGCGATTGCCGAGGCAAGAGCCTCTTGCATAGGTACTGGATTAGCTAGCGGCTAATCCACCCGCAGGTACAGGTGAATTCGGAGAGGTTTCACGCGAGAAATCTCGTCCGATTCAAAGGGCAAGTAGCCCTACAGGTGCGGGAGCTCGAGGACTTGCTACGGATGCGACCGGCACGCGAAACGGAGCCCGAAACAGCGAATTACAGCCTGCTGTGTATTTTTGCAGGTTTAGGGTTTTGGCCCTAAACGGACCCTAATACCCCCAGGAGGTTCGGGGACGCAAGGGGACCGCTGTACAGGTGATCTGGCGCATTTTCAGGGCTGAAAACAGAGAATTCAGCGTGCTGCAGATTCTCGCCAGGTTTTGCAAAGTGCCCGTATGCGTCGGGAAAGTCAGTCAATGCGTGGGAATACTGACTGTGAAGGGTTCTAGTACAGTTATGTTGCCGAAATCGGGCTGGAATAGAGGAAATTCAGCCGAGTTTGTGCGGGGCAGCTTGTAGGGAACCTCAACGTTTATTCCCTCTTTTGAACAATAAAGAAATACCGAAAGGGGCGCCTAAGTTAGGGGCCAATCTGGTGTCCGTCTACTCATACAGGTGCAATCTAGCAGCCTGTACCCCTCTCCCCTTTGTTGTGTCTTGAAAGTACAGGTAAAATAGACGACTAAAAATGGGTGAAAGCTAAATCAAGGTTTGAAGTAAATTCTACCGCCCTTTTTGGATTGAATAGGCCGGTTTCATGGTTCCATCGACGGGATTAAATCACTTTTTCCCATAGAAGTGAGCCTTGGGCAGTTTTGGGCTTGAAGACACAGGGGATCATAGACCATACACGGAATTGTAATTATGGCTGACAGACCAGATGATGTGACTGAAGAGGTTTCCTCTTCATAGGGTCAACAGACACATGAAGTGGGTGAGTCCTCAAGACCACCACAAACAGATGACGATATATTTAGGACCCAGTTGGCTACTGCTATGGTTATGTTCACACAAGTAATGCAGAACCCGAGGTTTTTAGCCTTTCTGCAACCTCCTGTTCCGTCTCAGCAAGTTGGGTCACTGGATCATATTCAAAAGCCTGTTAAGGCTCGAGCACAGGTGATTCATACCGCACAGTCAATGGAAACACCTGTACACTTGACGGAGAACATGCAGTCTCCACAATCTATGCCTAAGGTGCAAGAACAGGTGGCTGAGATGCCAGTCTTTCAAGCTGTACGAGTTCAGCCCGCCACCTTTCAGCAGCCTATAGGTGGTTCTAATGGGCAGGGAAGCAACCTACAGGCTATGCAACAGGTCTTCCCACCACCTTAGTACACCCTTGCTATTTTGGAGGTGGATCGGTATTCCAGAGCATGGCTGGTCATGCACCTGGAAATCAGTTTTACAGGCCAGGAACAGTGTTCGGGGGTGCTCAAACGATGATGCCTAACCCCATGTACAGTGTCATGGGTATGCAACCAGGATTTCAGAGTGCACCCTGCGGCCACCCAGTGGAGACTCAGCGTCACTGTCAATGGGATTACCCCATGGGATAACAGGTTTCGCGTCGGATGATGCCAACACTTTCTACAACCAGCCAACACTTGGGGTGCTGCAGCTTGGTCCACACTCACGGGCCCGACACTTCGTTTTGAGATGGCTTTCATCAACAGGATGATAGTGATTCAGGAGGGCCGGCCTACACTCTAGCCTGCCACATAGCTCATTCCCCAATAGTGGTGCTGTTATAGAGAGTGATGTTGGGGGCTTATGTGCGGCCTGACACTTTGGTTCATCTAGCGGGCCCATTGCTTTTGCATTTTCAAGGCTCGACCTGTCCCACCGGCAGAGATTGTTCGTGATATCTTGTTGGAGCTGATCCATACAGTCAGAGGTTAGTTTGAGAGACTTTAGGGTAGCTCCGATGGCATGTCGCAGCGCCATGAGGCCTTCCTACGACTTTGGTGCCCAGGGCCCTCCTTCACCATGGTCCATGGCGTGCCTAGATGGCATTACTGGCCACCAATGTGGTTGTTCCCTTCTCTCATCTCTTGATTTAGCCTTCATTGTACATATCTTGTCGTTTCATTGGAAGAGTCTCACCACGTTTTGATGTGGCCCTCTATAGTAGAGGCTATTTGTAGGCAGTATTGTTAACTAATGGAAGGATCTATTTTTGGGGGGGAAAAAGTTGGTGATGTTTTTTTTTGCTACAGCGCTCGTTGCTGCTGCTCATGCTCCTGCTCGCCTTCGCCTTCGCCATCGCCATCGCTCTATTCACCCCTAGCTCCCCTCGCGCTGGCCTGCCCTACCACCCCTGCCTCACCCCCGCCTCATCCCCGCCCCCCCTCCTCGCGTTGCCCTGAGCTGCCCGCCCGTCGTTCGCTGCCCTGTGCTGCTCTTCCGCCCCTCATCCCCCCTTCCTCATGCTGCCCACAGCCTGCCCACATTCCCCCCACCCCCACCTCGGTTTTCCTTTCGGTGTTGGTTCATGAAGACACCGACTTGCATCGACACCCTAGACTCCCCTTCGCTCGCGTTCGTAGCAGACACAGATTGAGGATTCTGCTCCGCGACAGAGGGACTCCACCGCAGCCCCCTCGCCCGACCCCGCAGAACCCACCATCCGACTCGCTCTTTCGCCGACAGAGCAAGTGAGTTTAGAGGCGGAAGTGGCGTGCCTTCATGCCACCTCTGTTATCTGCAAGATTCTCGGCACTAGACCCAGCAGAGGGAAGGTGCGTGACACTTTCAGGCCCGCCTTCTTGCAGAGCTGGCTAAGATCCTCGATGTTCAGCTTCTCGGACGTGGCTACTACCAGATAGAGTTTGAGACTCCCAAGATGGCGTCCAAGATCATTGCGATGAGCCCCTTGGCCATCCGAGCAATTCGAGCACACTACGGACAATGGCGCCACCGTTTCGACCCAGCTACCGACGTTCTTGTCAAGGAGGCAGACTTGCCCATCTCAATATGCTTCCCCGGCCTGCGGAGGGAGTACCTTCCGCTCCTTTCCAGGATAGGCTCAGCGATTGGGACTCTGCAGCCTCTGCAGTTGCCAAGGCGGTTGGCATCCCCATAGTACGTGTTCTTGTTCGAGGCAACCACACTCTCCCGAAGGTCATGGGTGAGTGGAGGTTGGTTCCCTTAGAGCGTGGAGTCTTCGGGCCTCGCGAATCGATGTTTCATCTGTAGACAGATGGGCCATTTGGCAAAGGCCTTTCTTCGCATGCCTTCGACAACGGAAAGAAGAAGAGAAATATTCATCTCGGGGAGGATTCCGTAGCTTGCAAGTGTGTGGGAATCTTCACTAAGACATTTGGTGCCAACAAAGAGCTTCCGCACACGCTGACGGGAATCCCTTCTCTCTCAATCTTGCACCGCATACTGGAGGGTTTGTGCGCTTGAAGAGTTTCCCTCGGATAAATATATACTCAGGGTTTTGCCTCGCGCAACCTTCGCAACTTCTGGAGCATACATGCCAACCAAATCATTGCACGTCCGGTGAAGATAGCCCAACCTTTCTTGCCACTGTAACGAATATTGCTTCTTCTCTGGATTTATCAGCGGATTAAGCTGCCCTGTGGACCCAAAACCAATGATGCTTACAGGATATTTTGGGCCTGCATCATCTGCGGTGCCTTTTAAGTTTCGAGCTGCTGATGCTTTTCGTGCTTAAAAAATAACGAAGCCCTTTTTCCGTTTCAAAACCTATGCTCAGGATGAAGCCACGTGGATCAATAGGGTGGCCTTAATTGAAACAAGGACCTTGGGCTCACCAAGTAAATATGGTCGCCATGGCACGTAGAGCACATTTTGTTTCAGGCGCGCTCTTATCCGAGCTTCTCAGTGGATGCTACGTCCGCCTCAAGGCCTGTGCAACTCCCTGCTCGATGCCGCCACGCCCTGGCTCCTCTCATTCACTGCCCTATTAATTTAGGGTGACCATTTCATTCAACCTCGGGCGGCCTTTGGGCCATTCCCTTGGGCGGCCTTGCCCCTTGGCTTCTTTTCGGCCCTTAAAGGGAACCCCATTTGGCATACATATCGACTAAAGCATTGCCAAGCACAACTCCGGTTCCCCTCAATTGGGCGGTTTTATTAATACGCTCCATGAGGACATTTCGGACAAAGACCTCACCAAAAACATCGTTCTTTCGTATGAGCACCATATTTGGAACACATATCGGCTAAGGAATTTCCCATTACGGCATTTAGCAAGCACATCGGCCAAAGAATTGCTTAGCGCGGCTTTCAATTTTCAACCGCACTTGACTGACAATATCATCCAGATTCCAAAATTCATCCTCCTCAGCTATGTCGGCAGTTGATACTGGCCTCAAGCCATATTATCTCATGAACCTGTACTCGGTTTGACAAGCTGTTAATTCCTTTAGACTTCTCAAACTGCATAGAACGCATACAAACCCTGTTGAGTCTGAAAATTCCCAAATGACAGACTGACCGAGCGGACCGAGTGGTACGGAACCGGGCCTTGGTGAATCTTTAACGGCCAATATCTTGGCAACCATGAATCCGATCACTGATCGGAAAAGACCGACGTGCTCCACAAAGTGAGCACTTCAGGCCCGTGCATCCGCTTCATCTCTGTCACCTCAACTGCAGTTGCCTGATCCGGTACTGATCTGCATTAACTCAAACTTCAAACTGCCATAACTTCCTTATCGTAGCTCCAATCGATGAGCCGTAAAGACAGGCCGATAGAGCACTTCAAGCACTACAATTCTAGATCATAATCTCCCATGTGTGTTCACTTCAAGCATACTTTTTTTTAGCATCATCAAGGCATCTGTTGGCCCTTTAAAGCCGCATCTGGCGTACATAAAGCTTAAGACTAGCTTGTTATCAAGCCATGATCACTAATAAATAATCAAGTAAACTTCAATCAAGCACAATGTGCATCCTTTTGATAATTTTCCCATCATGGAAGCGGAGCTGCACGACACCGTGTTGAAGGTGAATTAAGAAAGACTTTGCACTTTTCCATTTATGATGATAAAATGCATAACTCTTTGTTTGTCCAACACTACTTTATGCTACATTGGCAATGGATAAAAGACAGAGGCCTAGATGTTAGCCAGCACTGGGTTTGGTCGGATGCGGTGGCATTCCAATTCAAGGCAAAGAGGCCTTTCTATTTTGTTGGTAGATGTTAGGGGCTCACAGCCCTAAGAGGTAATCAATACAAGAATCATGCAGTGTAGAGATAAACAAGGCAGGAGACTGCACATTACACCATGAGAACTGCAGACTGTATGAACACAAGAGACCATGGCTAAGCAAGAGAAATTAATGATCTACCCTATATTCATCAGCAACGTCCAACTATAGGCCAAAACAGCAGGACGACTGCAAACTACCAATTGCAAACTGTCGGGTGGTTACATCTAAAAATTGCTACTTGCCATGTGACCATTCGGGTATATCCAACTACTTAGGCATAAAGTCCTTCTGTAAACATGCTCCTAAGGTTTAAAGCTAAGACCTTAGTTATAAGTTCAAAAAGTAAGTGCCCTGACAGATCAGGCACTAACACCTGGCACACCCAATGGGCAATGTTTCTCAAACATTGTGAGGATCCACAATTCCTTGATTAAAATCAACTTGATCTTCAAGTTAAGCTTGCTGCTCCTTTTCATCTTCATCCTGGTCAGTAGTTGTGTTGTTCTCTCCAGTAATTCTTGCATCCACCTCATCTTCAGGTGCTTTCCTTTGAACCTTAGCATATTCTCCACTGAGGTATCTCATCCACAATAGACAATACTGGATTTTTAAACTGCCGCTGTCCATCTGCAACACCTGCTTCTTCATCTACAACTACAGTTGGAATTGTGACTGCACCTTCAGTTAATTGTTCTTGAACTTTAGTTTTAGTTTTATCCAACGTTACAGTATCACTCTGAGTATGCAGTTGTTCAGGTTGATGATGTTTCTGTTGCTCCAATTGCTTCTGCAATTCCTCATACTAATGTTTCAATTCATCATATTGCTGCTTCAGTTCATCATTCTGTTTCTGCACAAACAAATTCTCCTCCTCTACTTCTTCCTCTGTGTCAATACTTACTTCCATCTCAGCTGCAACTTCATCCATTGTATGTTCTTCAATGTTCTTAGCCAACACTTCCTCGACATGCTGCTACTTTGCCTCATTCTCTTGTCCTATAATTGGAATTGTATCTTCAATTAACTGCTCTTGAACTTCCTGGTATGCATTATCCATTAGTATCACTTCACATTCAGCACCCTCTGGTTCAGGTTGGTCATGAGCGTGTTGTTCCCCCTTATTCTTCAACTGTTCAAACTGATCTTTTAGTTTAATGAACTTCTTCTGCAACAATAGATTTTCTTCCTTAGCATCTTCTTCAGCAAAGGCCTGGTATGGCTTACTGAACACATTAGCAGGTTCAAGTTCAGGTTCAAGTTCAGGCTTCTCTTCAAAAAGATTGAAGAAAGATTCAAGGTAGGATGCAAACTTTGCAACCATTAGACATTACCTCTTGAACATATCCAATATCTCTGCATATAGATGAAACACTGGGAGACTTGATTTAGACTCCATATGCCAAAACAACTGATTATCCTGAAAATCTTGATTCAGGAAACACCAAAACTAATCTGCTTCTCCATCAAACTGATTTGATTCAAGGCTTAAAAATAACAGGTTTAACTCTCCTTCACACATAAAAAACACCACCAAGATGCCTTGCTCACATCCCCTCTCAAAAACATAAAGAAATCCACTTTGTAGCTGCAAATCTCTCCAATCAGAGATATCTCCCTGAAACTGAAAACTTTTGACTTGATGAATTCCTGCATCATCAAGCTCAGTATCAGTCCGCTTGCTTATTTTTCCTGCAACTTCAACTTCTTTTGGAATTTCAATTGTCTCTGCAACCTTTATATCTTCTGAAACTTGAACAGCTTTATTTGTACTTTTGGCATTATTTGCAAGTGGTATATCATCTTCAATAATAAAAATTTGCTTTGAAGTTGACTGCTGTGTTCCTGCTTCCTCAGGCTCTGTCACTGCAACTGCATCCTGCACTACATCTTGAACTTGATTCTTTTGAACTTCATCTTGTATCTGCTCTTCTATAATAGTATCCATCTGCACTTGTACTTGATTTGAGCTAAGCTGCGCCTGCTGATTTAGTTGATCATATTCTTGTTTTAAGTCATCATACTCCTTCTTCAGGTTCCTCTCATCTCCTTGTTCTTAAACATCTATCTTTTCATACTATTCATTCTGTCTTAACTGCAATGGCTGAATCTTTTGGGCCTTCACCATCACAAATTGAGTCTTCAAGTATTCATATAGCTTCAATTTTAACAAAATTATCCTACTTTGCTTCCACACACGGCCTCCAAGGCTGGGCATGCCCAACAGCCAGATACACAGGACACACATGTTGGTACCTCGACTGAGACCAGTAATCAGATAGCTGACGTTTGGCTGCAGGTGCCTGGCTGCCGCCGACAGGGCAGGCTCGCCCCATTGCTCCCCCTGGTGGCCGACCTTCTGCAACTCAGCAGCACTGGGTTTCGACTGGGAACCGTTTTGACCCCCTTCAACAGGACCTGCCTGAGGAGGCTCCGTCTACTTCAGTTTCTCCACCCCCACCTCCCCCTCCCTCACACGCTGCCGCTCCGCCTCCCCAACCTCCTCTCCCTCCCCCACCTTACCTCTCCCTCCCCCACCTTACCTCTGCCTCCCGTCCCTCGTCTCTCCCCGGTGGGGCCCACAGCATCATCTCCGTACCCCTCCTCCACTCCTCAGATGCCGGGGATTAGACGCACGTCTCCTGCGAGGCGATCTCTTGGTAGTGCTTTTGCTACGAGCCGTGTGGCTCGAGAGGGACAACCCCACCTGAGGCCGCCTTTTTTGGTGCAGACTTCTCCTTTTGCAACAGTCCCTAGAGGTTTGACTAGTTTTGACATTTGCAGACGCTGGGACTATAGCTTCACACGGTTCTTGGGTGACTCTTCTCCTGACCTAGAGGAGGCTTTCCTTCGAGTCCACGTCCTCTTTCTTGCAGCTAGAGGCATTGAGGCTTTGGACATAGCTGTGGGTTTCTCCTTTCCGCTGTGCGGAAGGGATCCCACATAGAGTGGACCTAGCACCATAGTTACAGGGGACGGGGGGGACGGGCCCTAACGCCGGGGGACGGCCGTAGCCGGGCCGGGAACGCCGGGGGACGAACGGAAATCGGGCCGGACAGGCGGGTCGCAGGGGGGATGGACCGGGGACGGCAGGGGATAGACCGGCAGGGGTCGGCCGGGGTCGGACGGAACAGATTCAAATTTTTGCCCGTTTTTGACCGTTTGCAACTGATCTGTGCAGCCCCAACTGCCATATTTTTGGAGCCTTGGCCCTTGGGAGGCTATAAAAGGCTCCCTTGGGCCTCTTAATACTCAATAGTCTCAATGCTCATTCCATTTCCCTCAAGCTCAAGGCTCAAGCTACTCAAGTCTCAATCATCAATGCTTTCCTCTCTACTCAATGCTCATTGCTCAAGCTTGAAGCATGACCATTGACTACTCTACACTCTAGTCTCCACTCTCAAGTCTCTCCCTCTTCTACCCACTTTGAAGTTTGAACTTTGAAGCTCTCCTCTCCCTCTTCTACCCACTTTGAAGCTCTCCTTTACTCTCTCTCCACACAAGCTCTCCTCTAACTCTTCTAACTTCTAAGCTCTACTCTCTCGAGTCTCTCCACCATCATGTCATCTCAAGCCAACTCCACTTCTCAAGCTCCTTCTTCTCGAAGGAGGCCCGCCGTGCAAACGTGGTCGTGGTGGGATGAAGTCGACTTTAGCTCGCGTGGCAAAGGTGGCGGTGCAAGACCATGGACGTGCAAGCTATGCCCATACAAGAGATCGGGTGGTTCAAACAAAGTGCGAGCCCATCTTCTTCATGAACCCGGTCACGAGATAAAGTTTTGCCCTCATGTAGCTCCCGAGAAGAGGTTGGATCTTCTTGAGAAGCTCACGGTGTATGAGGTTGCGGAAGCGGCCAAGAGGGGCCGTTTTGTTGCCGTTGATCCCTCCGCCACGGCGACACCGCGAGAGCAAAGGGAAGCCAACCTTGACGACATCTCTCGAACCTTCAAGAGCCATGGATCTACACCGTCCTCTTCCGTTCCGCATCGCCAAACCACTCTCAACGAAAATTGGAATCCTAAATTGAAGGAAGAGGTGGATAGGTCGGTTGCCCGATTCTTCTTCCACGACCACATTGCCTTCCATGCTTCGCGGTGAGTTTCCCTTGGCATATGCACATTGCAATCTTCCATTTTGTATTCATAATGGGTTATAACTTCTCGACTCTCGACTCTCCATACTAACACAACATGCTCTATTTTGTGTGGATAGGTCTCCATACTTTCGAACCATGGTTACGAAAATAGGGGAATATGGCTCCTCTTATGTGCCACCTTCATCGGAAAGGCTTCGCACCACCTTCCTTGACAAAGAGAAGCTTGCCGTGGAGCAAGCGGCCCAAGCAACAAAGGATTTGTGGGAGACCAATGGCGTCTCTCTTCTTGTAGATGGATGGAGCGACACCCGGAAGCGGTCCATCCACGGGGTGGTGGCCTACTCTCGGGGGGAGATGTACTTTGTGGAGTCACATGATGCATCCGATAGTGGCAAGGCCGCCGAGATGCTTGTTGCGGAGTGGACAAGCACCATAGAGATCACCGGCCCGGAGAATGTCCTTTGTATGGTTGCAGATGGAGAGGCGTCAAATAGGGCAGCCAGAGCTATCATTGAGGGCATGTATCCCAGCATCCATGTCACATTTTGCATGGCGCATTGCCTCAATAACCTCCTCAAGGACATAGGGAACTTGTCATGGATTTCACCCACCATTGGTGACGCTTCTCAAATTGTCTCCTTTGTGCTCAACCATCAAAAAGTGCGCCATGAATTCTCAAAGAGGAGCCACTTGTCCTTGCTCAAATATTCAGAGACAAGATTTGCATTTAATTGGCTTATGCTTGGCCGCTTGTCTACATGTGGCGGAGCCTTAAGGGGCCTCTTTCTCAGTGATGAGTTCCAGGCCATGCCGGAGTCTACATCAGCAGTAGGATTGAAATGCCGAGAATGGGCCGACGATGCCGCTTGGTGGGAGGAGGTGAAGACTCTTGATGCCATGGTCAAGCCTATTCTGCACCTACTTCGAGTGGTGGATGGCTTGCAGCGATGCATTGGCAAAGTCTACGAAGCCATGGATCGGATGATAGAGGCACTTGAGAAGCTTGTGCCTGACCCTGTTCAGTATGCGGAGATTCATGGCTTGTGTGAGTCGAGGTGGAATGGATACTACTCTCCACTTCATGCGCAGCTTATGTGCTTGACCCCGAGTTTCAAGGAAGGCGTCAAGAGACCGACAAGGAGGTGAGCAAAGGATGGCGGCTTACATTGGAGCGCCTTGAGCCTAGCAGTGACATTAGGCGCAAGATTAGAGACGAGCTACTCAACTACAAGCAAAAGAAGGGCTCTTATGGATGTGTAGATGCACAGCTTGATCGCAACATGATTGGATTGGCTCGGTTTTGTGGTGGGAGGACTATGGAGGAGATGGCCCACATTTGCAGCGCTTGGGTGTTCGTGTCCTTAGCCAAGCATGTACCACTAGTTGCTTGGAGCAACTATGGAGTGTGTACGGCCACATTGCCTCTAAGAAGAGGAATCGGCTTGGGGTTCAGAGGGCCAATGATTTGGTGTTTGTGAGCGCTAACTTGCGCATGCTTGCCAAGAGCGTCACACACAAGGCAGATCCTTTCACTGAGTGGGAGATGGCACAAGAGAATCCATCTATGGCCGATACTCTTTTGGAGGAGGTAGAGGAGGATTTCGAGCGTCAATGCGAGCCTCCCGAGCCCTCATACGCCGTTGACGACCTCGACTACGACGACGATGTGGAGATTCAACAGGCGAGCACTTCTTGAGTTTGATGATCATTGATCACTCGACTCTCGAGTCTAGACTCTTGAGTCTACGACTCTACCTACTACTTAGCCCTTTGTACTTTTTGTTATCCTTGAGGCCTCAGGCTTGTCTTAAGTCCTTTAGTCTTTTTGACTCTTGAGCCCTTGTGGCATGCACTTCTCATTTTGTATCCATCGATCATCGATGTTTTATTAGCACATTTCAGCCTATATGACTCGTGTTCTTTGGTCTATTTAGTGGAAATTTATGGTCAAAGTGATGCTCTATGTGTGTGGCATGTGTGTAGGTCAAAAAATGCCAAAAAAACTCTCTTTTCTTTTTTGCCGTTCCGACCCCCGTCCCTGTTTCCTGACTTTTGCCGTCTCGACCCCGTTCCCGACCGTGACCCGCCGTCCCATGTAACTATGCCCAACACATAGTTCGTGACTCGCTCCATATTTAGGCTATTGAGTTCTCTCACCACACAGGGGACTTAGGGGTGACAGATCTCGTGCAAACACTTTGGCCTCTTGCCAAGTTCAACGTGACGCCTTGGGATGTAGCGGGTTGCAGGCACATTGTGGTGAATTTGTTTGGTGACACTCAGAGCCCTCCTTATTATGTATTTGTACATGAGGATTCTTGGAAAAAGGATGTAGCCCTTCGGGCTGCACGCTCGGCTTGGGCCTGGGCGGGACACACACTGCTTTGGCGCTTGTCTAGAGGTCGCTCGGATGCGGATTACTCCCCATCCAAACCGGCCTCAAAGATAGCGAGGTTGGCTGCTGTGTCAGCATCTGTTTTCTCTCACTGACTCCATGAGGATCATCTCATGGAATGTGCAGGGATTAGGAGGGTCCTAGTTTTAGCGTGAGAGGGGTCGCCTGCGTGAGGAGCTTCAGAGATGCCCTGTGGGTGGTGAGCTTGACATTCTTATGCTTCAGCACCATCATCTTTGTGAGAGTCACATTAGAGAGTGTGGTCAGATTTTGCGTGGTCGCTATGAGACGTTTAGGTCAGCTGCTGCATTTGGACCTGGAGGCATCGAGGGAGGGGTATGTATGATTATTGTGGATTCTTTGCAGTAGGCCATTGTGGGCAGAGGGATTATTGTGCCAGGCAAGGCTTAGTGAGCTTGACATTCTTATGCTTCAGCACCATCATCTTTGTGAGAGTCGTATTAGAGAGTGTGGTCAGATTTTGCGTGGTCGCTATGAGACGTTTAGGTCAGCTGCATTTGGACTTGGAGGCATCGAGGGAGGGGTATGTATGATTATTGTGGATTCTTTGCAGTAGGCCATTGTGGGCAGAGGGATTATTGTGCCAGGCAAGGCTTAGTGGATTCACGTTTAGGGTTACCTCATTGGCTTCCTGAACATCTATGCGCCCAATGTGGCGAGTGCACGTGTAGAGTTTTGGTCACATATTGTAGAGTCTCTGCCGTAGGCAGAGCGATGGTGCATTGGGGGTGACTTCAACATGTTGGAGGACCCCTCTGATAGGATTGGAGGTAGCCATAGTACTGTGCATGGAATTGAGTTGGCAGCTTGGGAGAGGTTACGTATGACTGCGGGTTTCAGATGTGTGGGAACATTCTAGGTTTTTGAGGCCCCCAGACAGCCTAGCCTTCTCTCCTTCGGACTGCAGAATGGGAGGAGTGAATCTTTCTCGGATAGATTGCTTCTACACTAGTGACCACTTCTGTGACTTGGGTGGGACAATTTGCATTCTGGCTGGGACTTCTTTTTCGGACCATGCACCAGTGATCCTCACAGTGATAGATAGACAAAGGAGGGGGGAGCAGGATGCTACGTATCCTTGAGAGGGTTTTGCTGGATTTTGCGCTTAGAGAGCGAGTGATAGCTCTTTGGATAGAGGGCTTAGACATGCAGGACTCTCCCGTTGACAGAGTGGCCTTTGGACTTGCTCAGCTTAGTCGGTTATTTCTTTAGGAGTCCATGGCCCACCTGGCTGCTGCGAGAGAGGAGCAGTGTCTCCAATGGGGTGTTGCTTCCTTGCAGAGGATGCAAGAGCAGCATCTAGACAGCCCGTGGTTGGAGGAGCAGTTACAGGAGGCTTGCCTGGAGCTTGCTAACACAGAGGAGAGGTGCCAATTCTCAGGCTTGTCAGAGGAGCTTCAGAGCATCCAGCTACACGGCATGAGAGGGGTGAAGAGCATGTGTCAGGATATCAGAGAGGTAGTACCAGCTGAGTGGCTCACAGTGCACACCTCTCGAGTCAGCAGCGCCCAGATGGATGGGGGCCTTCACCCGACTAGAGGTCCTCATCGGAGTTCGGGCTTGTTCACAGACTGTACCTTCCCTGTTTTTCGAGCTACAGGGTGAGGGTCATTTACACCGAGTTTCAGTTGAGGCCCCATAGATTGTAGAGTGATGTTTTCAAAGGATCCGAGTTGTGGGCATTTGTGGGAGGACTTGTGTCATAGATCTTGACCCAACAGCTCTTGAAACTGGCCACTGGACGCTCTGGGCTTGGAAGAGCTGTCCACTGATATGAGTGCAATGGGATCGTGGAGAGTGGTTTTGGCGGGACCCTTTCGCCTCAGCTGACCATCTAGGTGTCCCTTTCTTTTAGTACACTGTTCGAGTGGGACGGCACATACTGGCAGCACGGAGAGAGGCTTGTCCTCCTGCAGCACCTCATTGGCAGAAGGAGGGTCTTACAACTGAGTTCTTGTCATCTTTTAGGGCGAGGTTGTGGGACACCAGACAGCCGCGGCGAGTCACTTTGTTCCAGTGGCTGGTTGCACATAGAGCTACAGCAGTGGGGAGCTGGGTTGTACATAGTGGTCTCTCGGCAGCATGCGCAGCTTGTGGCCACCCTATGGAGAGTGAGCGTCATTGTCATTGGGACTGTCCTATGGCACAACAGGTTTGGCTTCGTGTCCTTCGGCTTATGCCAGTTTTTTCCACAGCATGACAATACACTTGGGGGACAGCTGCCTGGTGTACTCTCACGGGCCCTGCATTACAATTTGAGATATCCTCCACCAGCAGGATGATAGTGATCCAGGGGGGTCGACCTACACTCCATCTTGCTAGAGGCTTTACTCTAGAGGAGTGGTACAGGGCGAGTCTCGAAGATGCGGAAGCAGCGGGCCCGTCAGATGAACCAGAGTGTTAGGCCGCAGATGAGCTCCCAACACTCTTCGTCATTGTCATTGGGACTGTCCTATGGCACAACAGGTTTTTCGGCTTATGCCAGCTTTTTCCACAGCACGACAATAAACTTGGGGGGCAGCTGCTTGGTCCACTCTCACGGGCCCTGCATTACAGTTTGAGCTATCCTCCACCATCAGGATGATAGTGATGATTGATCCAGGGAGGTCGACCTACACTCCAGATTGCTAGAGAGCTTATTCCAGAGGAGTGGTGCAGTGAGAGAGAGGAGTGTTGGGAGCTCATCTGCGGCCTGACACTCTGGTTCATGTGGCGGGCCCGTTGCTTCCGCATCTTCGAGACTCGCCCTGTACCACCGGCAAAGACAGTTTGAGATCTTTGGCTAGAGCTGATCCATACTCTCAGAGGACAGTTCAAGAAATTCTAGGGAAGCTCCGACCGCATGCGGGAGCATAGAGAGGCTTTGCTTCGACTCTGGCGCCCTGGGCCTTTCTTCACCAGCATGCCCAACTTGAAGGAACTGGCCGAGAGGACAAGAAGAATTGAACCCACAAAGTGTGGCCGAGTCCAGATGTTGTGTAGAGTGAGCCCCCCCCTTGGGTCCTTGTAAACATTACAAGGGTTGCTAAAAGCAG
Organism: Adiantum capillus-veneris; assembly: GCF_014529385.1. NCBI lineage: Eukaryota > Viridiplantae > Streptophyta > Polypodiopsida > Polypodiales > Pteridaceae > Adiantum > Adiantum capillus-veneris. The sequence goes on from NC_140937.1 coordinate 62,432,805, forward strand.
AGCCCCAAAAGCATTTAAAATCAAAAGCAATGGCTCCCAAAAGCATTAACTCAAAAGCTGCCAGCGGCAATTGCGGATATCCGTACCCATTGCCACGTTAGCAAAACAACCTAAACTGTGGAGGTCCGTACAGTCAACGTAAAACCCGAGGTTCCGTACAGTGCCATGTCAGCCAGTCAGCGTGAGTTTCGGACGTCCGTACTGCTGGGCAGTGCCATATCATTTATGTGGAGGATTGCACATCCTGCCTTCACAGCTGGCGTGGTGGTGGTGTTGGTCTCATAGTTTATTTGGCCTTTTGCAGATACTCAATACTCCCCCCCCCCAAATTCTTGACTTAGATCACTTTCAATCATGCTGTACTCAGGTTTTCATGAATTTAATTGGATAATTGTTCAAAAATGAAACATTCTTTCCGAAATATGGGTTTCTGTTTAATTGAAACTTTTGAGCTATTATCCTTTTGAGAAGATTAAAGCTGTCAGTTGTGTGTTAGCTTGCGATGCATGTGTAATTTTACAAATACATGCTTTCCAAATAGGACAAGAAATCAGAAGTATAAACGCATGAAGATTTATTTTTGCAGTGATTGCATTTCAAGGAGAGGAAGCCATGGAGATGTTCTTCATGAAATCCGGTGAATGTCGAGTAAGATTCTCATCATGATAATTGTAATTTTCTCAGTGTGAATGACCCTGCATTTGGAATAAGTTCAAGCATGTTCCAAATAGGTTTGCTTCTATAGCAGTGTATCTGCATTTATTGTTCCTTGTAAGTATGCTGACGGTAAGGTTAAGTGTGTTTGAAAGAGTATGCTTGTCCAGCAGTGTCTCTGCATTGATTGTTCCTTATAAGTTGATAGTAAGCTATGCTTTGAGTTTTTCCGTTGTTTTGATTTTAGAAACTCTAAAGCGTTCTATAAAGCAGCGTAGCCTTCAGAATTGTTTTGGATGGGAACTTTGCATATCTTTTTCTGATAGTGACAATTTTGAGAGCAAAGAGGAGGATCCACAATCACTGTTGGTATCACTGAAGAAGGCATAGTTGTTCTGGTGGTTAAGGAGCTGGACATTGTGGTCATCAATGATACCATCTTCTTTGCCTCATCCCTCTGGGAGCCCACTATAGTGTCTTCCCGCAGTGTCATCCATTCCACCCTTTATCCAATAAAGCTCTCCTTCAAAGCTATCCATCACTGGATACAATAATTGAAAGGTTTTCTAGTAGTCAATTCGGATGGTTGGGTTTGACATGCCCTAACCACTGCTACTTTCCCTCCTCCCCCTAGTAGCTACTGATCTCCCATCCCTCCCATCCTTTACCTTTGATGGCAGCTATATTGGCTGAGTTGCACATGAACCTCTTGGTCTCCTGAAGGCCTTACACATGCTCACACCAGTCATCCTCCCCTATCTCCAGCAGGACTCCTTCTGTTGCTTCACCTCTCCGAAATTCTTCTATGTACTTCCTATATCCATCACTGTTCGGGGCTCTGTTGTCCCTCGCTGCACTTGTAGAACTCTTGCACCTCCTCCTTGCCCCTTTGGTTTTGATCTCATGTCACATCACCTCAGTACCTGTGACACCTTGTGCCAGACTTCTGTCGTGCATCCATTGCTGTTGTTGTGGGTGGTGTCTCGCACGTGCGTCCTTCTCCAGCTATACCCATGAGGAATAGGGTGCAGTGTCCATGTTCCTGGATGCTTTTCTCTCCTCGTTTACCATCCCTTGGTCTGCCTTGGAGCGTGCAAAAGAAGCACTCCTCCACACTGCTGACAAATCTGTGGAAACTGTGGTGGAGGCAGAACTTGAAGCACTTGCAGATGCCTATACTATACCAGCTTGGTTGTTGTGGACCTTAAATATGGAGTGAAATTGGGCTCTCCAGATATTTGAGACCATGGATCGCACTAGAGCTTTGTCGTTCACAAAGCTATGGGTGGTAGTGTGGAGGTGGGGCTTAAAGAACAAGATGCCTATTATATGCTAGCTGACTCGCTTCAGAATTTTGGATTAGGCTTGGCAATTTCTCCAGTCTCAGGAGCTGGTGGATCGTCGGGCATATGTCCTACATCATCGGCACTCTCAATAACATTTTGCCCATCCGGTGCCTTCTCCAGCTCGCTGCCATCCTCTGGTCCTCCACCATAACCTTCACCTGGTCCATTCTCCTCTATTTTGATGTATGTTGTGCTTTTCTCTTGCATAAATCTCCTTGTTTATACCTCAGAGTTCATTTATATTTTCAGTGTTAGCTCATCCTACCTAGAGTCTCAGTTTTTCTTCCCCTCACTAGTTTTGTGTGAGTCAACTAGGCTACAGTGTCTTAGCAGTTGATGCAAGTAGTCCACATCTGTCCAATGACTTGGGATTCTGAAAGGTCACTTCCATCCGTTCGATTCTGTGGAACAGTGCACTTCAACAGTAGTCCCTCTACCAATTACCCACTTGTATGATATCCATCTCGCCCAGGGTAGTTTTCGTTCGACGTATGGGACGTCTAGTACCATTCAGTTGGACCCGTTCCGTTCCGTACGTTTAGTACGTTCTGTACGATCGAAAAATGTAGCCGTTTATGACCGTTGGCGGCAGTTTTTGCACGCGCTAGTGGGTGTTTAGGGAGCCGTTTTGGAGCATGTTTGCAATCATGTGGCATGTACCAATGCCTATTGCCATGCTCTCCCTCTCCCATGCTCTTCCTCTTCCTATAATCTATTTAAGCAACTCCTCCACCTTGTTCTCAACACAACTTACAAGCTACAAGCTCTAGCCTCTCAATGCTCTCATCATCCATGTGCTCCCATTGAAGCTCTCAAGTGACAAGGCTCAAGCTCTCCTTCTCTCCCTTGGGTTTCTCCCCCTCAAGCTCCCATTGAAGCTCTCGAGTCTCAAGTGACAAGCTCTCCATCGTCTCTCCCTTGGGTCTCTCCCTCTTAAGCTCTCATAATTGTAATCTGTCTAAATGTCAAGTTTCTTTAAGGCCTAAGCCTTAGGCTTAAGAATTATTTGTTTTTTTTTAATTTTGAACGTACATAACGTCATCGTACATCATAATTTTTTTTAGTTCGTTTAGTACCGCACATCGTCGTACGTGTACAAAACGTACAAGACTGTACGAGACCACCCTGATCTCGCCATATCCATTTGACTACTGATGATTTCAGTCAGTTTTCTGTTGTATTTGATATGGATCTGCTGTTGTTCCATCTGTTGTTCAGCTTGGTCGTTTGAGATGCCCGAGGCCTCGGAGATCTATGCATAGGCGGCTTGCACGCATGAGGATACAAAGTATCATCGCTCGAGACTGGGTGAGACCTCCCAAGCTTTTCACCATGGAGGAGATTGATGCTATACTGCAGCACCTATGTGAGAGTTCATGGAATGACTCATTTTTCTGCCCCCTAATTAATGTGTCCTCCTCATTGTCATACCCCCACTCTACAGTTTGTAACATGAGATTGTATCTTACTTGCCTACTAGCTTCATTACCTTTCCTACTGGGATTATTTTAGGATCTAGGATGTTTCTTTATCTCAGATGATTGTATCACATCTAATATGGTTGTAACTTTTGGTCTCATAGGTCATTTGGGCCTTTCAAAGACATTAATATAACATTTCATTTCATTTCTGTTGTACATGTGTCCTGTGCCTTTGTTAATGTTCCTGCTGATATCATTGTTGTTTCATTGTTCCGTGTGAGTGAGACTTCAACATACCATATAGAGGAAGCCCTCAGCGCTAGAAAGGGCATTCTCTTGTTCATGTTACACTTTGGACATTTGGAAAGTTAGACAAACAACACCATGATGAGTTTTTGAATGTTCAGGTTGTGATGGAAGTTCAAAAAGACCCTCAATGTGCACCCAGACCACCACCGCAAGTGGCTTTGAAGTCTTGTAGGTACAAGCATTTTTTATATCGGAATATAATTTTTGTGAAAGCTTTTCTGCTTGTGCTAATTTGTAATCCTAAAATAGTCACTCGTTCTTGTTGAGATAAAGGAAAGTTGACTTCAGACAGCTTAGTACTTTTTAAAATTTGTTGCAAGATTACTGAGAAAGGGCCCTCCATCAGCGCCTCTAGCAGGCCTATGGGGGAGCCCTCTTACATAACGTTTTTAACTAGTGAGCTACTTACCCTTGAATGTAAAAACTCCTTGTGTTTGTATTTTAATGCACAAGAGGGGAGAGAGACTTCTTCATCAAATAAAGCTGAGAGCTCATCGAGCTCATACTGAGTTCTCTGCTCATAGGACGAGAGACCGTACTGAAGGACATTTTGAAAAAGCAAATACAAAAGAAGACCGTGGCATTTTTTCCTCTACTTTGATCCATCAGGCAGAGACACAGAGCACATAGGCAGAGCCACCCTCTGAGCCTGGGGCTCAAGCAGAGGAGGGATGGCAGCAGGTTCGTGGTCGACGCCGGCAGGGGCCACCGCGACAGCCTGGCACTCAGAGTGGTCCTCAGGCGCCGGCCCAGCAGCAGTGGGTTCCCACAAGAAATTGATTCGGCCCTCTTCAGCAGGACGAGGTCCCTGCTCTAGCCTCCACCTCAGCCTCACCCTCGACAGCCCCCCCTCCCCCCGAGTTCCCCCTCCCCCCCCTGCCCCTGCTCTAGTCGCGCAGTCGACCCAGGGGGTAGGGCCATCCTCGGGTGCTAGGAGATCTCTTGGTAGTGCCTTTTCCACGAGTCGCTTGGCCAGAGAGGGACAACCTTTCTTGCAACCCCCTCTTCTGGTGCAGACGTCTCCCTTTGCAGCAGTTTCTCGTGGTCTGACGAACTTCGACATTCGTCGTCGGTGGGATTTTCTTGTGGGTGACTACCATGGGTCTATACCTTGCACTTTCCTTCAAGGGTGAATTTGGGCTTATCCTGGATTCATCTAGGTATATGACTTTACACGGCTTCTCGGCGACCCCTCACCAGACCTTGAGGAAGCCTGCTTCAGAGTTTATGTACTGTTCCTTGCAGCTAGGGGGATAGAGGCCTTAGACTCAGCGGTTGGCTTCTCTTTTCCACTTTGCGGCAGGGACCAGGCTGAGTGGACTACAGACTCAGTGTTGGAGTGGTTGCAGACACAGGCCCTTGAGTTCTCTCGTCACATGGGAGACCTAGGAGTTACAGACATACTTTAGACTCTTTGGCCATTGGCCAAGTTTGTTCTGACACCTCCAGACGCAGCAGGATGTAGACACATTGTGGTTCACTTCTTTGCTGACACGCAGAGTCCCCATGCTATGTACACATACATGAGGACTCCTCGACAGAGGAGGTTTCTTTACGCACGGCTTGGTCTACTTGTGCTCGGGCTAGATACTCCTTGCAGTCATGCCTATCTCGAGGACGCTCGGATGCGGATTACTCCCCATCCAAGCCAGCCTGGAAGATAGCACGGTTAGTTGTTGTGGTAACATAAGTTCTCTCTCACTCCCCATAAGGATCGTCTCATGGAACGTACAGGGGCTAGGTGGGCCCCAGTTTCAGCGTCAGAGGGGCCGACTTCGTGAGGAGCTTCAACGTTGCCTCGTGGGAGGAGAGATTGACCTAGTTATGCTGCAAGAGCATCATCTGTGTGAGAGCCGCATTAGACAGCTTTTGCGTGGATGGTATGAGACTTTTTGGTCAGCTGCATTTGGACCTGGAGGCATCGAGGGCGGGGTATGTATGACTATTGCGGATTCCTTGTAGCAACAGGCCATTGTGGGCAGAGGGATTATAGTGCCAGGCAGGGCTCAGTGGATCACTATGCAGGTTCAGGGTTGTCTCGTGGGCTTCCTGAGCATCTATGCGCCGAATGTGTCAAGTGCACATGCAGGGTTTTGGTCTCAGATTGTTGAGTCTCTGCCACAGGCAGAGCAATGGTGCATAGGGGGTGACTTCAACATGTTGGAGGAACCCTCGGACAGGATTGGTGGTAGCCATACTACTGTGCATGGTGTTGAGCTGGCAGCTTGGGAGAGGTTTTGTACGACTTTGCAGGTTACAAATGTGTGGCAGTACTCCAGTTTTGTGAGGCCTCTTGACAGCTTGGCCTCCTCTTGTTCGGACCGCAGAGTAGGAGGCGTGAATCTATCTCGGATAGATCGCTTCTACACTAGTGACCACTTCTGTGACGTCGGTGAGACAATTGGCATTTTGGAGGGACTTCCTTTTCAGACCACGCTCCAGTGATCCTTACAGTGACTGATAGAGAGAGGAGGGGGAGCACGATGCTTCGCATCCCAGGGAGGGTCTTGCTGGACTCAGCGCTTAGAGAGCGAGTGGAGGCTCTTTGGACAGAGAGCTTAGACATGCAGGATTCTCCTGCTAAAAGAGTGGCCTCAAGACTTGCTCAGCTTAGTCGACTCTTTCTTCAGGAGTCTTTGGCTCGCCTGCCTGGCTGTAGCGCAAGAGGAGCAGCAGCGACTCTGATGGGGCATTGCTTCCTTCCAGAGGATGCAGGAGCAGCATCTAGACAGTCCTTGGTTGGAGGAGCAGTTACAGCAGGCTCGCGTGGAGCTCGTCAGCATAGAGGAGAGGCACCATGAGTTTGCTTTCCATCGACAGGCATCTTAGTGGACCCAGGTGGGTGACAGAGTGACAGGCGCTTTCTTTGAGGCAGTGGGACCTCGGCATACACATGCCAAGGTCAGTCAGTTGAGGAGGCCCAACGAGTCAGTTGCTTCAGAGCGAGAGGCCATGCGTGCAGTTGCCACTGATTTCTATTGTGAGTTACTGTCTGCAGAGCCCCAGGAGTAGGTGTGGGCCATAGTTACCCGGAACGCGGAACGGGAACGGCGACGGGATCCCCGCGGAACGGGGGAACGGCTAGCGGTCCGGAACGGGAGCGGCGCGGAACGGGAGGTATAAAAAACACCCAAATAGTGCATTTTTTAGCTCCTTGTGTTTAAATACAAGGAGTATTGGAGTGCTTTGACTCTAATACTCACAAAAAACTCGTTTTGAAGACCATTCAACCTTGCTATGACTAGATGATGAGAGAGAGAGAGAGAGAGAGAGAGAGAGAGAGAGAGAGAGAGAGAGAGAGAGAGAGAGAGAGAGAGGGAGAGGGAGAGATTTGAGAGAGTGAGAGGGAGAGGAAGAGAGCTTGAAGGCTTGAAGCCTTGAGCCTTGAGAAGGATTAGCTTGTGGAGAGAAAGGGGGAGGGGGGTACATTTTATGAGTCCTCGAGGCCTTGCACACTTCAAAAAGAAGCCCAAACATTTACTTCAATTTTTTCATTTTTTGCCAAATTTGTTTATAGCCATTGGCTGTTCCAGGGGCATTTCGGAACGTTCCGGAACGGCCGTTCTGGTTTGCACTGGCCACCCGGAACGTCAGACGTTCCGGGACGTTTCGGAACGTTCGGGAAGGGAACTGCCCCCCGGAACGCCGGAACGGGGGCTAGGGGGCGTTCCCCGGTAACTATGGTGTGGGCACAAATGCCTTGTCTTGTGACTGAGGAGATGCGTTAGAGGCTTGAGTTGCATCTTCAACTAGAGGAGCTACACACGGCTCTTAGCGCACTCCCCCGTCGTAGTTGTCCAGGTGAGGATGGCTTGACTCCCAACTTTTTCTTCGAGTACTGGGACTTGCTTGGTTCAGATCTCTGTGATGCTTTTCAGTACATCTTGCATACAGGAGAGATGCCTGACAGCATGAGTGAGGACCTGATATACCTCATTCCTAAGGAGGGTGGCTCCTTGGATGAGATTTGACAGTGGCGCCCCATCACCATCCTCAACTCAACCTCCAAAATTCTTGCCGAGGCTCTAAGTTTGAGGATTGAGCCACTTCTAGAGAGCATCATACATGGGACTCAGACAGGTGTTGTCAAGGAGCGTAGTATCCTTGACAACATCTTTACTTTTTGGGAGGCTTCTGCCCTCGTGCGGTTCCGTGGTAAGGATTTGGTGATTCTTCTTCTCGATTTTGAGAAGGCCTAGGACAGAGCTGACTCCGACTTTGGGAGGGCACTCTACGCAGGATGGGCTTCTCAGATGCTTGGATCAGAGGGGTGTCAGCTTTGTACAGACGGGCACACAGTCAGGTGCTGTTGTCAAGAGGTAGAGGTGATCGTTTCATGCTCACACATTCAGTCAGACAGGGCTACCCTCTTGCCCCCTTCCTCTTTCTATTCTATGCTGAGGCGATGAGCAGGTTTTTGGTTTCACAGCAGGTTGGTTTACGTGGCTTAGCACTCCCTATTCGGGGAGATGAGCTACTGGACGCCGAGTTTGTAGACGACTCAACCTTGTACTTGGATGGCCAGGAGGCCAACCTACACAGGTGTAAGCAGGCTCTTGAGACTTTTTGTTGTGCATCTGGCGTACTGATCAACTGGAGAAAGACAGTGGCTTTCTCGGTTGGTAGTGCTCCTACGCTTGATTGGATGCCAAGTGAGGATTTCAAGTGGACTCCCCCAGGGACTGCAATTCGGTACTTGGGCTGTCAGGTTGGTTTGGACTTGTCTCCCGAGCAGTAGATTGCTCCTCTCCTCAAGTCTATTAGGAGGAAGTTGTTACATTGGAGCTCCGCACGTCTTTCTCTGGCAGGTAGAGTTGTAGTGGCCAACCAGGTGTTGTTGGCTGCTATGTTGTACATCACTTCTTGTTGGATCTTTTCGAGTTCTTGTATCAGCCAGGTAGAGAGGTTGATCAGGAATTTCCTTTGGTCAGGGCGTGACACTCAAATAGCTCGGGCCAAAGTGGCATGGCAGGTCATCACTCTTCCTTCCTCTCAAGGGAGGGTTGGGGATTATAGACCCAGCACAGCAGAGCAGAGCCCTTCTCGGGAAGTTCATCGTCAAAGGACTTCGTCCAGGTGAGGAGCCTTGGAAGGAGTTCTTGCTTCAGTGGCTTAGTGCTAGAGTGCCTCAGGTTGGAGGCCCCTGGCGACTCTCGACTAGATGGATCTTCATAGAGATGCGCAGAGTTGGCTTGAGCAGGAGACTGGAGGACCGCTTCGCTGTGAGTCTTCTCTGATCTTGGGAGCAACTGCGGCGAGGCCTGGAGCAGCGTCAACCTACTTGCACGGAGGAGTGTTTGACACAGCCCCTTGTTTGAAACCCCATGGTTAGCACTCAGAGGGGCCACTTGGTTGGCACTCGGCCTCATGTTTCTTGGGGTCCCACGACAGAGTGTCCATCACGCTCTTTAGATGACTGGCTATAGTTTTCCGGCTTGTCAGTGAAGCTCCAGGGCTTACAGCTACAGGGCATGAGAGGGGTGCAGAGCATGTGTCAGGACATCTCAGAGGCAGTACCAACTGAGTGGCTCGCAGCTCTCGAGTTAGCAGTGCCCAGATGGATGGGAGCCTTCACGCAAACATGAGGTTCTCATCTCAGTTCGGGCTTGCTCAGAGACCCTCCCTATTTTTCGAGCTACAGGGTGAGGGATCGTTTACAGAGAGTGGCAATTGAGGCTCCGCAGGCGTTAGAGTGCTGTTTTCAGAGGATCCGAGTGGTGGACATCTATGGGAGGACTTGTGTCATAGATCCCGACCCAGCAGCTCTTGCGACTGGCCGCTGGAGACTGTGGGTTTGGGAGAGCTGTCCACTGGCACGAGTACAATGGGATCCTGGATAGTGGCTTCGGAGGGACCCTTTCTCCTCAGCAGACCATCCAGGTGTCCTTTTCTTTCAGTACACCGTTCGACTGGGACGTCACATACTGGCAGCACAAAGAGAGGCTCGTCCTGCTGTAGCACCTCATTGGGAGGAGAAGGGTCTCACAGCAGAGTTCTTGGCAGCCTTTTGGGAGAGGTTGTGGGACTCCAGACAGCCTAGGTGAGTCACTTTGTTCCAGTGGCTGGTTGCACACCGAGCTACAACAGTTGGGAGTTGGCTTGTACATAGTGATCTCTCGACCGCATGTGCAGCTTGTGACCATCTTGTGGAGAGTCAACGTCACTCTCTTTGGGACTATCCTTTGGTATAGCAGGTGTGGCTTCATGTTCTTCGACTTATGCCAGCTCTTTCCACAGCTAGGCAATACACTTGGGGGGCAACTGCTTGGTCTACTCTCACGGGCCCGGCACTTCAGTTTGAGCTATCCTCCACCATCGGGATGATCGTGATGCAGGGGGGTCGATCTACAGTCCAGCTTGCTACAAAGCTTACTCCACAGGAGTGGTGCAGTGAGAGAGAGGAGTGTTGGGAGCTCATCAGCGGCTTGACACTAAGTCATGAACAAAGGAGCTGTCGTCCTTTGCTTCCGCATCTTCGAGGCTCGCCCTATACCACCAGCAGAGACTGTTCGGGATCTTTGGCTGAAGCTGATCCATACTCTCAGAGGACAGTCCGAGAGACTGCAGGGCAGTTTCGACCGCATGCGGGAGCGCCGAGAGGCTTTTGTTCGACTCTGGCGTCCTGGGCCTTTATTCACCACAGTCCAGGGTGTGCTCAGATGGCACTACCGTCCACCTGTGTGGCTTTTTCCTCCTCCCATTTCTTGATTTAGCCTCATTGTACATATGTTGTTTTTTTTTCATTGGGAGAGTCTCCCCATCATGAGTGTTGTTGCCCTCTCTGGCAAAGGTGGTTGTAGCCCCATGGGAGTTTCATTAACTAATAGAAGGATCTTTTTCTCGGAAAAAAAAAAGGTCTCATTTGCAAACGTGTCACAGGCTAGCTATTGACTGCAAGCTTTCCCTCTCATGTACAGTGTAGTGCAAGAAGTCATGTCCTACACACCTTACACTGCTCTCTCTCTCTCTCCCCTACGTGCAGTAATGTGATGCCCCACAAGAGGGCTTTTCATTTGACCTATGTACAGTTGTGTGGTCATATGCGTTTTTGCTAAGGCAAGAGCCTCTCTGAGCAGGAACAGGAGTAGCTAACTGCTGCTCCAAAAGCAAGCACCGGTGAGGGTGATAACCTCACCATACAGGTGCGTTTTCAGCGCTGGTTATGCGCTGAATTTGGACTGTTTTTCAGCCACACGGATTCCAGAACCATTGGGAACAGTGCCCCATTGTTAGAGGACAGTTCATGGACTGTTTAGGGCTGAAAACAGGGCAAAAACCAGTAAATACAGCGTGCTGTATTTACTGTTTTTGGGTGGAAAACAGATGGTTTATGTCAGTGGAGGTGTGTTCCAGCAGGAGAATTGGTTTCGGGCAAGTTTTGGCGTTGTTATGTTGCCGAAACTTTGCCAGAACAAGTGGTGTCTAGCTGGATACAAGGAAAGAATTCCTAGGACTCTTCTTTGTAATTTACCCTCTTAAAGAATAAAGAAATTCGAAAGGGGCGCCAATTTTGGGGCCAATAGGTTGTCGGCGTCTGCTTGGAGCATTCTAGCTTTCGAGCCGCGTGTGTGCTTTAAGTGTTAATTCGTGTCTCGCAGGTTCCCTTTGCAAAGTTCTTTGTGTGTGTGAAAATCTAAAGTAAAGTAAAGAATTTTGGGTGAAAGCCAAGGACCACCGCCCTATGGCCGGTTTCAAAAATCAGCGTGTCTAGGAGAGCGTTGACCAAGAGTTTGATTATAGACCCGACTCTAATGTAAACTTTCTAATGGAAGTGAGTTTCCACAGGCATGATCTCTACCATGCCAATGGTCAAAAGCTGGTGTAGAAACCGCATGAGAGCACAGAAACGCAAACATTTGTGTCCAAGGTTGCTTTCGCTCAACCAACACCAACAACAAAGTGGCCTTTCTTGCTATAACATGAGAACCCAAATGCAGAATCTTCAGACCACCACAACGCTTTGGAGTACATAACTTATCCATCCCAAGCAAACGCAAACCCTTTTTCTAAGAGGAAGTAGACCAGAAGCTCTCCAGTATCCGAGACATCAAGGTGCGAAGACGACGGGGTGGCCAATGCAACGTAGGAAAAATTGCATGTATGCCACCAACATAGATTGTACTATTCTGAGTCTTACATTTAGCGGCCAAGTGGATAATTTCCAATAGGGTAATCTAGACCTCAATTTGTTCTCAACCCAATCCAATAATTTTGCATTGTTAACTTTAAACTGACCAAGCCAGCAGATAACCAAGATGTCTCACAATTTGATCAGGCTTCACTATCTCACCTGGCCATAATACCGAGTGCCAATCCATTTGATGCAATAGTAACAATTTAGATTACTTGCACAAATGCTACAATGCTGATTATGTTGAATGCTATGCTGTGTACTTAGGAACTGCAAAATTGCTAGTAGATGATGCTGATCTAGAAATGCTAGGGCTGATATTGGTACTGTGGGTGCTGATGCTGAGGATATTGATCGAATGCTGAAAACGCGATTTGCAAGGCTGAATGCTGATGGCGATGAGGCTGAAAACGCTATGGATGGAACGCCAAGAGAAATGATATCATGAAGTGATGTGTGTCATCTAACAACCGAGCACACATTGATACAATGGCCTTTGTACTCATGGTGTTGTGAGAATGGCACTCAAAGTCTTGGACTGTGGAGAAAATAGAATCTCAAATGAGAGCAAGAGAATTGAAAACGATCACAAAACCTTGAGTTTCTGTAGGTGACCTGGCATTACAGGGGAATGAAAGCCTGCCACCACAAAAATTGTTGAAAAAATGTAGTGTTCGTGGTGTTTTAAAATTTTAGTCTCTTCAAAAAAAAAAGCAGAACCAAATAAATTCTAAAAAATGTGCGACACATTGGGCTGAACAGAGAAGTACGTAGAGACATGGTTGAGATGTTTTTTATGCAATGCTAGACAGTGTTTGCATTATATGCATGGTTTTATGTTTATTCTAATTCTAATGACTCTAAAATTAACATTACTTCTCCAGGCTGAGTAATTTGTCATCCAAGGCACAGCTGGCCGGATATGGAGTTCGGCCCTTTGTAGAAAACCATGCCTTTGATCTCAGATACACTAAGGAACCTTTTTGTAGGCAACACGATGCTTCACTGCAGACCAAGTATGCAATAGGGTTTAGGAGCTGCTCTAGGCACGACGCCTTTCCTCCTTTTGGAAGACCTTCTCCACAATTATCTGAATACAATGGGGGTTTTCTTAAAGGAGGCCACATGGGGCATTCTCTTCAACAAAGAAGCGATCAGCATGCATCAAGTTGCATGTCTTTTGTAAGCATGGCCGCAGGCAGCGACTTGGGACCAAAGGACAATGTGAAGGGCCATGATCGTCATAGGCAGACCTTGCAGCAGTCCAATAAACCAACACAAAATCAGAAAACTTCCTACACCTTGAAGTCATTCTTAAAAGAATTTGAAAGAAGAGGCTCTGGTGAAGATCAAATACCTGACTTGGGCTTCTCGGATAAACAAGCTTTGACATGGAATACAGGAACCAACTTAACAGGGATGCTGAGAGGTGACATCAGTGATGCTGCTGTTTATCATAGAAAATTTGAAAGCTGGGTGAGAAGAGTGAAAACAAGAGAAAGAAGAGGGCGTGCAGAAGCTGCAATTGACCATGAATATGCATTGGACATATCCACTGATTTTTTGTGGAATTCGTGGCCAATGGGGACCAAGAAGTCTGGGATACCTGAGGTTAGCAATCTGTATGCATCCTGAAATGAATCCTGTACACACATATTCATCTATGAAACTTAAGACAAGGTTAGGTGTCAATAATGTATTTGAGCTTTTCTGGCTGTTGAGATGTTTATTTTTATTCATTGCTCATTAGTCCTGAAGGTTGTGAACGTCGTGAGCGTCACATTTCAGGACTCTTCATTAGTCCTGAAGGTCGTGAGTGCCGTATTTTCAGGATACTGTGTTTTTAGATGTTGGAGCATTGAATCCAGGGGACTTTTTTGGAGAGGTGAGTTCCATCCCCCTCTTTCCTTCCCCCCAATTCTCTTCTCTTTCCCTTTCTGTAATTGCTAGTTTATCAATGCATGGTGTAAAATGTGCAAGAGTGACACTAGTACTATATGTTTGCATAAATGATAGAAACTTCAACAGGCCAAAGACACAATTGCTTTTACTCATGCTGCAATTGAACTTACTTGCACTATACTGTATTGTCTGTATTCAAACTGTTTTATAACAAAAGGAGGGCCCTTTTTTGCCGTCTTCTTTCGACTTTTGAACAATTAACAAACTCTCAACAGCTTCTAGTGGTATTCATCTAGGCTGTCAAACATTCTCTTTTTAACCTGGGGCTATTCAGAAGTCCCATCTTTGAAAGTTCCCTCTCCTCATCAAGCCTCTCAAGCAAACCTTCTCTCTTTCTGCCATCTTCAACCATTCATTGCCTTCAGGTTTCTCGAGAGTTGCTGATGCAGCTTCGTTTGGATCCAGGCAGAGTTCAGGGAGCTTTTTACACTCCCCTCATTGATGTACACCATTTTACACCCCCACTACGGGACAGGATTGAGCTAGCTAGACATCTCATGATTGTACACTGGATGCATAAAAACTCGCATTTTGGGCCCCTAATGATAGATCTCCATCCTCATCCACCCTAGTTTTCCACATCAAATTGTAAACTCCAGTTGACCATCCTTCCCAGTTTTAGTTGTAGTTTTTTTTCAGTCATACTTATTCAGTTTCCATGTGATCTGTCAAATTTGCTCATCCAGTTGAAAACTGATTCATGACTCACAGATTGGTCTTCTGCGTCACTCACCAAGGAAAGCGAGCATCCTGACCGTTACTGCTGTAGAAGTTTTGGTTCTCAGTAAGTGGGATTTTAACAGACAAGTTGACAGAGACATTGTTGAACGCCTCTCTGCTAATGTAAGTTGCTTCTTACCAACACCCCACTTAGAAAATAATTTGACAGGTGATTGTGGCTATCTTTATATACTAAAAATGCATGTAAAAGATCCATTCAACTTGCTCAATTTTTCTCTAGAGCGGTCTTTAAAGCATTGTAGGATGACAACTTGGCACTAGTCTGGCACTCTACAGAAAGAATCTCTTTGAGAGAACAATGTTGAGCGAACAACCATCAAATGATTTGGAGACAATTAAGATAAAAAAATATCTAAACTAAATGCACTAATTTAAGGCATGAATATTCTCAGGATTACAAGAAAATTGAGTATATTTTCCAGCAATATCAGAAAACATGTCGTTGGGCCATGTACAAGGTACTGAGGGGGTTTTTCATTGTTCAATTCAAATACGTGTTTCTGATAGCTTCCTTTTGAGTTCAACCTGTTTTCCTTTGTGGCACAGAAAAAGTTATTGAATGAGGTCCTTGCTGTGCGGCGACAACGTTTCCCGAACCTATATGAACATGATATGTGCAGAGGAATGCCTTGCACTAAATATACAAAGAGGGAATGAAATATCTGTGGTCTGCCATTGTTTTGTGTCTTTTGTAGGGGAATCAGTCTCCCTTATTCTATGATTTCAAGAAGGAAAGAAGAAGAAAGCGTTTTAACGTCGCAAGAACAATCATAAGAAACCAAACAGAACTCTCTGACAGGACTTGTACTCTAGTCCTCATACTCTATAGGTATAAGAGAGGGCCATCCTTTGATTTGGGCAACTTGGTCAGTCTTGGGCATGAGTAGAGTTGCTGCTAAGAAATTAAACTTCATTGAGGTAGAAGTCCTTTCGTACGGTAATCTCGCTCACATATGTATGATGTAGGAAATTCATGCAAGGTTGGATATACTGCTTCCTGAAGTGGAAGTGGGAGAGCCGTAGATTAGCTGCAATGCTCATTTGGCCTATGATTGGCACCTGCTGGGACTTAACACACTTAAAGCATGGTCTTCTCATTTGCAAACTTTCAAGGGTAATTGCAGAAGGCAAACATATTGTTCCCAACATAATGAACATTCTAAAGAGCAGGAATTGGCGTAGCTTTAGAATTTGTGCACGAGTACAGGAATTTTAGACGTGCCGCTCAACAGGGCTATATAGCTGAAGGGTATCATCCATCCAGACAGCTGTTTCTGTCTGCAAAGTGGGCATAAAACCCTTATCTTACCATGCCTAGACCATATTTCGAGCTATCAGGTCTGCAAGCATATGATTGGCATGTACACAAACTGATCAATAACTTTTTTAGCCTGTAGATATCATGGCAAAAAGCTCCAAATGTGTCTCTAGGTGTTAAGTTAAATGGCACTTAAGCTGTTATACAGTCAACTCTCTTCTCTCTAATACCATTTGATCAAAATGACAATACAAAATATATTCATTAAAAGTTTTGCAACTTACATATTCTGAGAGATGCAACCTTTTTATATGAGAAATTGTCAGTTAATATCACTCAATAATCATCAATGGGGAATTGGGACAAAATTGAAAAAATCTTTTTTATTTGCCTGTTTTTGGGCAATACTCACACCAAGTGAGTTAGATATATTTTAAAGCACCCAAAAGAATTCCATGGGTACCATGTTCACACCTAGCCATGGAGTCAACAAGTTCACCAGTGTCAGGTCCACGGCAAGGGAGGGGGGTGTTCCAAAAAATTGTCACCAATAAAATGTGGAAGGAAAATGAAGTGAATAAAGTTCTTTCTTCAATGCTTATCAAAAGAACTATAGTTGCATCTTTAAGAAAGCACAAACAAGTGGGGACCAATACTAGTAAAGTTAGATATAGCCAATCACCATCCAGCAACCCAATTAGTAACCAGGCTTGTTTTTTAATGTAAAAGATAGTATGGACCATTGCAAATTTATATTGAATTTGAAATGAGAAATATAAACAAAAAATTGGAAACAGTAAAGTTGTCTCTTCAATGCTTGTGTAATTTCACCTTTCAAATAGAAAAAAAGTAGGCTCACCATAGGAAAAGAACAACTAAGTTGGGATTAATGAAAGCAAAACAAATGGATCCTTCAAAATTTAAACGATTGGTGGCTAAAGGATAGTGAGGCTTGTCTAAGTGAGCCAAAAATTGATACAAAATGTTGATATTGCATGTTGAGAATGCATGTGTTAGTGTGCGCCATCACCAAGGGTGGTTGGGTCTCAAGCCTTAACAAGAATGATGTAGTGCAATGCCTTTGTATGCACTCATTTTATGGTTTTGGCTCAACAGTCTTAACATTACATTACACACCACATTTTTAGTCAATAGTTTGGCATCAACCCAAAGAGAGAACATGAGGATTGCCCAACTGTACAACAGAAAAACGATCGGAAAATGACATCCATGTCTTTGTGTGTGTGTGTGTGTGTGTGTGTGTGTGAGAGAGAGAGAGAGAGAGAGAGAGAGAGAGAGAGAGAGAGAGAGAGAGAGAGAAATTATATAGTCATGTCCTCGTGCCACGGCCATCATAGAGGGGGTCTTCAAGGTAGAAAGGTAGAATTTTATATTTAGAAGGATTGTGGTAGACATTAAGCCTTGCATTTGATTTGTGCCGTGTGTTGTTGCCTAACACAATAAGCATATCATAATAGTTTTTGAGAGATCTTTGATCCAAACAAGGAAATAGATGAACATGATTCTATTTGTAATGAAATTGATACAGTTTTCTAGAGGATGAAACTTTATTTTAATAAATTGATGAATAGCAGGTCATTAGTCTCCCTTTTGCATTGTGTAGAAATGAAATTCGAGAAGTAAAGGAGGGGTCTTCAAATACACCTATCCAAACAAGAAAACAATTCATTAGGTTTGAATGCATTTTACATATGTCACTAAATGTATCAATTGTTAGCTTTCCTAAAGGAGTAGAGACTACATTTTTCAATCAATATATTTTCTTAAGAGAAGTGATCGTCAACCTTTTGAGAAGATCAAGATTCTACATAGATTATAACCAAATGTAGATTTGAGAACTGCATATTAGACCTAATTCATAATCATTTGTATTTATTCAAGCATTGATCTCCATCTCCAAGCTATGTTAAGAGAAAACTAATGTTATCCCTAATTCATAATGTTTTGTATTTATTCGAGCATTCATGTCCATTCCCAAGCTATGTTAAGAGAATACTACACCAGGTTTATAAAAGTTGAAACTGTTACTAGCCATTTGCTTTTAACTTATTTTGTAAAAAACAATGGTAGCTTAGCTCTTCTAATAATTTAAAGCATTGGTCAAGATGACCATTTGTAGGAATTTATCAAGTAAGACTCAAAAAGAAAGAAAAATAAGGTACAAAATTAGTAGCATTGTCTAAGAAGATTACCTAGCTTAGTTGCTAAGTTTCATAATTATTTAAGAACAAAAAATAACCATACAGTAGATCCTTGTTAAAACTCTTTTTAGCGTTGGTTGGACTCAACACAAACAAGATCTAAAAGGAAACAATTTGCATCCTTGCAATTGTAAGACAGTTCTATAGTGTGGTTCTATTCCTTTTACATTTGGTTTGTGTTGAGCCCAACTAATGTAATGCATTATAACAACGTAATGCAAAGTGAATATAAACCGATGCTACCATAAAAATCAAAATGATTGCATCAAAACTCATTTAGGCTAAGCTCAAGCATCCATAAAGTAAAATATCCTCAAATATGTCATTTTGTAAGTTATGAGAATTTACAATATGATCAAACTCATCTTACCAAGTTAAGTTATCACTTGAGTTAAAATCAATTAGCACCCTTTCAAACTCATCTTACCATGCTAAGTTAGCACTAGATCTGCTTTCTTGAGGGTGAGAACTACAAAATAATTTATATGTATAGTATGATCTAGTGCAAACCATATATATTTTTGTCGTTATCTAAAAAACTCATCAATGATAAGTTTCCGTTAGTGTCAGCATGACAAGCGACAAGCTAAAAAAAGGTTGTAGAAAGACAAGAAAAAAATATTTGGTCATATAATCAAATTCAAATTCTAGAGAGTTTTCAAGAATATATTAACTAAGTCAGTGAAGCAAACGGGACCTCATAAGTCATTCGCCGTACAATAATAAACTACAAAGTCAATTTTTTTTTTTGTGTGCCAAGATAACCAAAACATTATAGACCCAATTACTCTTATATAACAGGTTGAGAGTAATGAACAACAAAATCAAACATACATGTCTATTCATTGAATTTGGCCATGCTAGATTAGGGTTTTAAATTATGGCTAACAAACCCAACAAGCCTAAGAAAGCAAGAGAATTTGCACCATCTAGTTTAATAGTTTAGTGCTACCTCAAGACAAATAGATCTAGGCGCTCTATGTTGAGTCTGTGTAATGCACAATATGTTCTCGTCATATTGACTAGGTAAGGCTAGCATAAGTGTCGTCCGGAGAAAAAAGCCAATAGCCTTTTCTTATCCTAGTTGTGTTAACGCTTTTGGTTGGGCATTTTTAATGAGATGGAGGAGAAATTAGGTCCATCAAGAATTATCCATTTAAATCCCTAAATTTACTAGCTTCTAGCTAGAAACCTTCTATGTAGAAATTCACTATGGGTGTATAGTACTACCTAAGTAACTCAAGCATTGTATTTTTATTGAGATGAAGTTTGGGCTAATCACTCGATTGTAAAGTGATAGCGATGATAGTTTGGGCTATCACCGATCGGGCTATCACCCGATTGTAAAGTGATAGTGATGATACAAATGAATTATGATCCATCATTACAAAACTTGTTAGTAGGTTTGATAATGCCTCCAAAAGCTAAGAATGTGTCCAGGGAAGAATACATAATAAGATGAAACAAATTCCCAAATAGAATCTCAAAGAGGTATCATATGGCTTATTACTCCTGACAAATTTCAACAGGTTCATACTAATTTTTTTTTGCTTTCAATTAAATTTGTTACTTGTGAACAGACTAATTAGAGTAAATTCAACATTCAAGTGAATAGTTTGTATGACAAAAGCTTGATTTTCTTCAGTAACACCTTTTGAAAGGATATTGATTCAAAGTACATCCATCAAATAGATTTTATTGATCCCATTGATTGAAGGAGTATGAGCGAAAGTGTGACGCGAGAGAGAGTGCGAGAAGAAGAGCACGACGATATGGTGAACTCGATCTATTGTAATGTGTAGAGCATAGTGAGTTCTTATTAGGTTTTTACAAAAGAATGTGAACATCCCTGGCGGCGCGCCCACTTACTGGGCGACCACATTGGGCTTTATACCCCAACAACCTCCCACTTAAAGTCCAATGTGGTACTTTAAGTGTGAGAGAAGCTACTATACAAGCTAATATACAAGAGATGTAGAGAAGTGATGTACTACCCTACACCTAACTGCTTGCGAAAGTGCGCAAAGCTCTCTGAGGGAAGTCCTTTTGTAAGTAGATCAACAGGATTTTCTGTGGTGTGAACTTTGACAAGCTGAATTTGCTTATCCTCGAGCATTTCCCTGATGAAATGATACTTCACATCCACATGCTTTGTCTTTGAGTGATAAACTGGATTGCGAGCCAGTTGTATAGCACTCTGACTATCACAATATAACACGGGCATCTCTTCTTTGATTCCCAAATCTGTTACTAGTTGATTAAGCCAAATTGATTCTTTGCAAGCCTTTGATGCTGCAACATATTCAGCCTCCGTAGTAGACTGAGTAACACAATCTTGTAATCTAGAACGCCATGATACTGCTCCACCAGCCAATGTAAAGACATATCCCCTGACGTAGACCTTCGGTTGTCTAAGTCACCTGCATAATCTGAGTCTGTAAAACCCTTTACACTTAGCTCCTGACTCCCATAGCATATACGCATACTCTTTGTATCTTTCAGGTATCTCAATATTCCTTTCACTGCCTCCCAATGTTTCTTGCCTAGGTTTGACATGTATCGACTTACTACTCCCACTGCAAATGCAATGTCTGGGCGAGTAGCAATCATTGCATGCATCAAACTACCCACTGCAGAAGCATATGGAATCTTATCCATTTCAGCATGTTCTTCCTCAGACACAGGACAATCTTGTTTGCTAAGTTTCAATATGGTGGCAATGGAACACTCAATGCCTTTCCCTTCTCCATATTGAAACGTTGAAAAACCTTGTCAATATACTTTGTTTGAGATAACCAAATCAACTTCTTGATCTGTCTCTCTCAATGCGCATACCAAGTATATGACTTGCCTCACCCATGTCTTTCATGTCAAACGATTTTGCCATCTTTGACTTCAAAGCTGAAATTTCTTCCAAGTGCTTGCCAGCAATCAACATGTCATCCACATACAAAATAAGGATCAACCAACTACCATCCTTAGCCTTATTTGTATATAGACAGTGATTGAACTCACTACGTTTGTAGCCTTGAGAAAGCATAAACTTGTGGAATTTATGGTACCATGCCCTCGGTGACTGTTTTAAGCCATAAAGACTCTTTAACAACTGGCATACCAAATCTTGCTTGCCTTTCTCAACAAACCCTTCTGGCTGCTACATGTAAATTTCCACATCTAAATCACCATGCAAGAACGCTGTCTTGACATCCATTTGGTGCAACACCAAATCTAATCTGACAACCAATGCAAGAAAGCATCTCAATGTAGTCATCTTGACCACCGGAGAGAAGACTTCATCAAAGTCAATGCCTTGTTCTTGCTTAAAGCCCTTGGAAACAAGCCTTGCTTTGTACTTTGGCTGACTATCATGAGTGGTGATCTTATACCATTTACAAGGTAGAGCCTTTTTGCCCTGTGGTAATTTAACTAGCTTCCATGTCTAGTTTTTATGTAGAGCTGTCATCTCTGACTGCATGGCCAATTGCCAATTCCCGTAGTCCTTCATTTGCACTGCTTCCTTGTAACATGAAGGCTCATTGCAATCAGTCAACATGACATAGTTCATAGATGGAACAAACCGATCAGGAGGTCGCGTGATACGTCCAGATCTACGCAAAATAGGTGGCTCAGGCTCAGCCACAACCTATGGTTCGAATCTATCCTGTCCTTGCTTCTCTTGAGCCCTGACATTTTGTCTTGCACGTGCAGTTCCATCTTCTTGGAAGAAAACTCTTCTAATCTCCTCAACCCTCTCTAGTTTAGAATGATATTTGGATTCATTAAAGTGAACATCATTGCTGCGGATAACCTTTCTGGATTCGGGATCCCAAAGTCTGTACCCCATCTCACCAGAATTACCATAGCCTAGAAAGATGCACTTTCTACTCTTTGGCTCAAGTTTGTTCCTAAATTCCTTTGGAACGTGAGTATATGCCTCACAGCCAAAGACTCTGAGATGCTTGTATGAGGGCATTTTGCCTGACCATACCATCTCTGGCACTGAATCCTTCTGCAAAACCTTGCTAGGAGATCTATTTATAAGATGAACAGCTATTGATACAGCTTCAGCCCAAAACCCATTTGGCAGCTGTGCGTTAGACAACATACTTCTGACCTTCTCTTGTATGGTCCTATTCATCCTCTCTGCAACACCATTTTGAGGAGGATTGTAAGGAGCAGTAAGTTCACGTTTTATACCTTTTAACTCACAAAAGTCGTGAAAGGCCTTTGAAACATACTCTCCACCATTGTCAGTGCGTAAGCATTTAAGCTTTTTGCCACTCTGATTCTCCACAAGTGTCACAAACGTTTTGAAAACACTAAACAGTTCATCCTTGTGCTTGAGAAAGTAAACCCATACTTTCCTCGAGTAATCATCTATAAATGTCATAAAGTAAGAAGCTCCCCCTAGAGATAGGTTAGGCATAGGTCCACACAAATCACTATGAACAAGTGCCAACTGTGTATCTCTTCTACTGCTTCTATGCTTATGTGGCTGCTGTGTTTGCTTACCATACAGACAATGTTCACAGAATTGAACATCATTAAATGAAAAGCCAGGCAAATAACCAGAACGAGACAAGATTTCCATTCCCTTCTTGGACATATGTCCTAACCAGCTATGCCACAAAGAAACGTTCGCTGCTCGGTTACATTGATTACATTTTTTAGAGACATTTGATACATAAATCATGTAAACCCTTGGATATCTTCCACATGTTTTGTCCAAAAGTGGTGACGTAGCCAGCATCATCAAGTAAACCTATGCTGATCAAGCTCTTTGTAATTGCGGGAACATGTCTCACATTCTTCAGCGTGAAAGAAGAGCCATTCTGAAACTTCAATTGAACATCTCCAACACCTAAGATCTCACATGTCTGCCCATTGCCTAGCCGAACATGATCTTTAGTGGTCACATAAGAGGTAAACCACTCCTTGTTTGGAGACACATGAAGTGATGCCCCTGAGTCTATAATCCAGTCACTCAGTGCATTTCCATTAGATGCTATAAGAAGAGCTGAGTCCATTGTATTCTTCAAGAAGTAGATGTTTCCTGACACTAGACTGTCATCCTCTGCAACAGTGTTTGTCACATTTATTTCTTGAATCTTCACTGAGGACTTGTTCTTCTCACCATGGTCTTCAGCTTTCTCTTTGCCTTTTTCTGCTTTCCATTCTTTGCAGTCTCTTTTCATGTGACCCTTCTTGCCACAATGGTAGCATTCTATGTCACTCTTGCCTTCAGTACTGCGGGACTTGCTACGAGACTTATTCCTCTTTCCACCTTTGTACTTTTCTTTGGTCCTTCCACTGACAACTAAGGCTGTTCCTTTGCCTTTGTCCATTGTCTTTCTATTGGTTTCTTCAGTAAGCAGACTTTCTTCTACACCTGCTATGTTCAAACCATCTGGAGGTGCATAATTACTCAAAGCTGTGCGAAAAGTGTCCCAACTTTTTGACAATGTGATCAACAGGAACATAGCTCTAACAGGTTCATCAAACTTGATACCTTGAGCTGACAACTGACTGTAGATGGTGTTGAATTCATTCAGATGATTGGACATAGGTGTCCCTTCTTTCATCTTCAAGTCAACAAGCTTCTTAAGCCAGTATACCTGCGAAACTGCACTCTGCTTCTCATAAAGATCACTCAGCTTTGTCCATGCTTCATAAGTCGACATCTCGTCTGCTACATTGAAGTGAACGCTTTCTGCCAAAGTCAGCATAATGGTAGAAAGTGCCAATTCATCCATTTTTCTCCATTCATCTTCGTCCCTATCTTGTGGTTTTATCCCCTTGAGCTTTATAGGTTTCATCTGCTTCTTTTGTACCAACACGTGCCAAATCTGCTTCTTCCACAATGGGAAATTGGTTATATCCAGCTTCTTGATATTGTAAAGAGCAGTGTCCTCTGATCCAGCCATAGCTACGCTTCACATTAGTTTACTTTCCTGGGATAAAATCGGCAGAGTTTCCCGTGTAAACTGACCTCTGAACCAATATCAACCTGATGAACTAGTGGATGTCGCCTACAGTCTGTGTGTAGACGCGCCCGTATCGTATGTGACACGCCTCCAAGAACTGTGAGCCGTCCTTCGATGTGTAGACAGCCACAAATCAACACTCTGGGAGTGTCGATATCCTCAGCACCTGCAGTTGTAGGCCGAAACCCCAAATTTGCAGAGTCGAATCTGCACCCGCTGAGACCACGTAGTCGAAAATGGCCTGCGGAGAACTTTGTCGAAGCCGAACGGTGGCCAAGATGACCTCAGAATGAAATTCTGAGAACACCAAGCCGTCAGAATCAACCAATGGAAGGGCAAATTGAGCCGACATAGAAATTAATGATGTAAGATGATGATTCCAAGGGTCACACACACACACACACACACACACACACACACACACACACACACACACACACACACACACACACACACACACACACACACACTACACAACCCGTCAAATCTAGAGTCAGAATTAAGTGCTTTGAGTAGGCATCAGCTACATTGAAAGAATGGCGTACTTGCATGCTACAGACGAAGATCTATTGTGAAAAGATGTTAAGATGCTGTGAAATGCTACAACTAGAGAAGAGGCAAAGGGGTTTTGTCCACTACATGCACTATCATGTCCACTACATGCACTATCATGTAGACGTGGGTGTGAAGATTTCTTGTACCCGCAAATATAGGCATTGACCAATAAAGATGAGATTATAACCCGATGGGTCTGATCTCCGTGCACCTCTAGACCGAGGTGTGCGGGGATTGGACATGACTAGAGAATGTGAGGTAGTTTACAGTGTGAACAAAGAGAGAGAGAGAGAGAGAGAGAGAGAGAGAGAGAGAGAGAGAGAGAGAGAGAGAGAGAGAGAGAGAGAGAGAGAGAGAGAGAGAGAGAGAGAGAGAGAGAGAGAGAGAGAGAGAGAGAGAGAGAGAGAGAGAGAGAGAGAGAGAGAGAGATAAAAGATGGAGGATGCCAATAGAAGATTAAATTTATGTCTAGGTTATAAGGTTTTCACCCTCATTATGAGTAGTGACGAGGATGTAGGGTCGTCCAACCGAAACACCTATCTCTCAACGAGGATCTTATGTCCTTGTAATCAATGCAAGCATGCTGTATGACAGACAAGACACGTTTCTTTGCAGCACGTTCGTAAATTCGATCCATCTATTATAGATCAAGTTGTTGCCAATTATAACTCGTTGGACTCTAACGCTAGCCAATAGGCAGCGATCTTGCAACCCAATAGACGTGTTCGCAGGCGCTTTGGTCAAGCAGCATATGTGAGGCTAGAAGATGTAGCCTCTGACAGCTCCGGGGATGATAATGCAGACCACATTCCAAATGAGGCAATGTTTGAGCCCGAGATCAATGAAATGATCGAGACGATCATGGATACAAAAAGGCTTATCTATGATGATATGAAAAGTGAAGCCGATACGTCATTGTATGATGGAGCATGTGTGTCTAGATTGAAGGCGCTCCTGGTTCTTCTCAACATGCAGAGAAAGTTTGGATGGAGTGACACTAGCATCACAACACTTTTCAGGTGATGTATTACAATGTGTTTACTTTAATAAAAAACTCTAGATGTATAATGATCTGATAGATTTTTACACAATTGTATCACATTTTTTTCACTGTGTAGATTGTTCAAAGAGCACATACTTCCAGCTGATAATGTGATGCCAGATTCCAGAGAGGAAGCAAGAAAGATCTTGCAAAACTTGGGGATGGATTCCAATTAGATCCACGCTTGTCCTAACGACTGCATTCTTTTCAGAGGGGAATACCTAGACATGGAGAAGTGACCAAAATGTGATTCTGAGAGATATTGAGTAGATCTGCACGGAACAAAAATTCCACAAAAGGTTTTACGAAATTTTCCTCTGCTTCCTCGCATCAAACATTTCTTCAAATGTAAGTCCATGGCCGCCCTAGCATCATGGCATGAGGAGAATAAATCTTCGGATGGTGTGCTACGGATTCTTGTAGATTGCACAGCCTGGAAACATATAGATGAAACATGGTCAGATTTTACCAGGGAAGCTTAAAATTTGCGCTTAGGCCTGGCTATGGATGACGTAAATCCATTTGGTCAAAGATCAACATCTTACAGTGTATGGCCCGTTGTCATCGTCAACTACAACATTCCCTCGTGGTTGACTACGAAGAAGGGGTACCTATGGCTAAGCTTGATTGTGCCGGGGCGGTATAAAGTGAAGAATATGGATGTGTATCTTCGTCCACTATTGGAAGAGCTACAACAATTGTGGATTGGCATAGACGACACACAGATGGACGGAATGCTTTGATCAACTAGTGACTTTTAAATGTTTGAACGACTACTCATAATCTTTATTGGTTGTAGTATAAGCCATACACAGTAGCATGGTGTAAAGGTCGACATTTTAGGGTGGAACGGATAGACAAAAAGCGTTTTACTCAAGATTGTGGAATCATGGCAAAATTTGAACAGTTTAGTCGACGATGGTCCTCTGATGCAGATCCTGTGGTGGCGGAACTCACTTACTTCTGCACGCTACAAGAGATTTTGAGGATCGATTATAGAGGATTATTTGTCGATTTGTTCGGCGTGCAATGGTTCAAGATAATGATGGAGGGTCGCAACACTACTGTGTGTAGAGAAGAGTCTGGTTTTCTTGAGGTGGATTCAACTAAGAAATGGACTGACCTAAGAGACACTTTCGTACTATCCGAGCATTGTGAACAAGTAAGTATGTAAATAGTTAACATCCAATTTTAGAAGTTATGTGCTTGGAAGCTCTCATGTAAGTTATGTGGCTCTAGCCAGGTGATATTTCATCCTACAAAGTCTGCATCAAACTGGTGGTACGTCATAGAGGTGGCCCCTCGTACTGCACGGACGTATGAAGGCTACCATGTGCCAATCACAGCGGAATCAATGGAGGAGATTGGAGAAGATGCTCAGTCAGAAGCCGCTGAGGTGGTACCATGTGAGCATCAAGATGCTACTCTCTATGGGGTGCATGCAGAGGATCTACAAAATGAAACGGAGGACATCTGTTTAAACGGAGAGCTCTATATAGATATCGGAAGTTAATGCTGAGCTTTGTGAGGATGAGAGAGAGACCTCTTAAAGCCATAAATATTATATTTGAATAATTTTTCTCTGTTTTATAATATATATTGTATTCACGTGGCTTTTTGTCCATTTTTGTTTATATGCGTCATTGAGTCATTGTATTTAATGGTCTTTGCGTCCACTTCAGGTACGTATGCTCTAGGTATGTTCTCACAAGCAGAGACGACGAGCATTGTGCTCCGAGTTCGATGGAGACTGAAGCTGCAATCACGAAGGTCTGCTCAATACAGATGCTGCTCGTCCCACCGCTAGATCTAGTTGATCGGGTGAAAGAGACACTAAGAAGCACTACTACTACTTCTTAGCGCCTCTTTCACCCGATCAATTAGATTTAGTGGTGGGGCAAGCAACTTCTATGAGCATACCTTCGCGATGCAAATTCAGTCTCCATCGCACCCGGAGAGAAGTGCTTTTACAAATTCACAGAAATTCTATGAAATTTCTCTACAAAGGAATCCCTCCCCCTTTATGAGTTCTCTCTCTCTCTCTCTCGTTCTCTCTCTCTCTCTCTCTCTCTCTCTCTCTCTCTCTCTCTCTACTTGTCCATGTTTTCTTCTCCATTCATTAAGTATTAAGATTAAATGTTCATGTGTTTAATACAGGTATGGATGATGATGAGTTTCTTTCTTCGTTGTCACCCTAGCAGAGACAGTGGTACGTGGAGCTTCATCGCTCTGGAGCACCATCACGTGTTCCTACTCCTTTAGCGTCTCCCTTTGTTTTGGAGCATTTAGCGCGCTCCGAAGCTTCCGTGTCGACGAGACGATCTTCACACTCGTTTAGGCACCAACGTGAAGGGGATCGGGGAGCACCACAGATGGAGAGTGAGAGAGAGAGAAGGAGACACACACACACGATGTGGGTGGGGAGACTCCAAAGAGTGAGCAGCCCCCTATACACTTATGCTATGTATAAGGTATACAAGTCAGTGGGTGCCCAGACTCTGGGCGGTCGGGCAAGGCACAGGCGCCCATACCCCAACAACCTCCCACTTAAAGGGGACTGTGCCTTTAAGCAAGGGAACCTAGTCTAAAGACTACAAAAGGTGAGAGAAAACCGCTCTCAACCGATGCCCACTGGCTGGCTGTGATCGTGTGCATCCGGCTGTTCTGCTCCCGTGTAAGTCCATACACCACCAGACGTACCGCACACGTACTGCAAGTATGTACGCAATACCTGCATATCTCCCTCGTGCACTATGCCATCATCAGTCAACAAACGACTGACAACCCCAACTGCAAATGCTCCCACTGCAGCTGCGATATCCGGTCTCAAGATCAACATCTCATACATGAGACCACCGAATGCCAATGCAATGCTAGCGGGCCCTGCTAGCTCTACGGAGCATGCATCAACATATATATCCCTGGCAATAGGCATCTCTGACTGACAAGGCGTGTCAGCCACATGCATCTCCTGACTGTCCACAAAAGACGCATCAACCTGTTGTGCAACCTCAGAGCAAACCAGCTGCTCTAGGTGTCTGCTGGAAGACATATCCTGCACAACTATATCCCCATGCTCACTTTCGAGCATAGAAAGGAATGATTGCATAATCGCTGACGTCTCAGCCTCCTCTGCAATCATCCACTGCAAACATGACCACTCAATCTGCTGTGACTCACTAGAGCTCTCATGCTCTAACTCCGTATGCATAGACTCTTGCACAACGTCCTCCTGTTGTGACTCACTAGAGCAAGACCGCTCTACCTGTCTATCCTGCATAGAAGTATCTCGCACAATTGACTCTCTGCTTTGCTCAGTCACTAGCAAAGCATGCATGTCTGACTCTGTCACCTCTCTGTGTGATTGCTCAAGTCGTGCCGCAACTGTGTGCACAACGAGCTCACTACTCTGCACTCCATGCAAAGTATCCTGCAACCCATGAGCAAAAGAGACTTTCCTGCTCTCTCATTGTCTACCTAGCTGCATGATCACAGAGACAACACCGTCTCTCACGTGATCCACATGCAATGGGTAACTTGTACCACTCCTGGCACCTCTCGCAATCACTAGCGAACCCAAATGCATCACAAAATCTCGCTCTCGTAGCGAAATCTGACATCCACAATCTCTAAGCTGACCAATCGAGATCAAACTCACTGTCAAATCTGGTACATAGCGTACATGTCGTAACAAGTAAGATGCACCACTCGGTAATGACAGTCTCACATCTCTTGCACCTGCTATCGCATGCACCGATCCATCGGTCAAACGTACACTGCCAAGCATCCCGCTAGAATAGCTACAAAACCATGCACGATGCGGCGTGACATGAAACATAGCATCTGCGTCTAGCAACCACTGCGAAGGGAGTGCACTATCCACATGTATAGCATCTCGTGCATAGCTCGAGGTAAAAGTGACATCCCTGTCACTAGTATACTCCGACACTACATCTGAATCAACTGTCAAAGCAACTGAGTCCATGGCATCACTACATACATCTCTGAGACTGCCATGTCTCCTATGATGTCGCATACGATGAAAACAGCGCCATCTAGCGTGTCCAGAATGACCACAATACCAACATGTCACCTGTCGGCGTGCTCGTGAATGTACATGTCTCACACGAGTCCGTGATGACTCAGATCTATCATACATATCATGTAATCTGTGCCAAAGTGCTCTCGAAGTAGTCTCATACATAACAAGAGCATATACAGATTCCGCAAGGTGCAAAGAGAGCGTAGATAGTTCCATCTCCTCTAGCTCCTGCCACTGATTGTCAGACATGTTTGAAGGTCTACCTGCATCACCACTCAATGGTCGATGCAACCCTCGCTGTGTCAATGCATCAAGCATACACTCTCTCCATGCCGCAAAGTCTGACCCATCAAACACGCGCATCTGTGAGAGGTCACAATCTGATCGATCACCCGTCTCTGCCATGAGCACAAGTAGAAAGCTAGATAGCAAAACCAACTCACCAACAACACCTTGAAACTGTCTACAAATATGGCCAGAAACACAATGTAAAACCTGTGAGACACACTCCAAAATAGAGCTCCCGCAATGTCAACCAAATCATCCCTAAACTGGCTCGATTCGCATCAACAAAAGTCTGCAAATATGGCTCAAAACTTGATGCAAAGTTGCACCAATAACCGTGCAAAACCTTGCACAAAATCACAAGTCAATATGACTTAATCGCGCATAAATATCTGACAAAATTTTGGCAGAGTCTCCTTTGTAACTGGAGCAAAATCTCAACAGTAAACCTCAAAGAGACAATAATATATGCCACAATGGCCAATCCGGGAATAAACTTGACCGGAATCACCTCACAAAGTCATACATATGAGCATACCCGCTCTTGCCGGAGTACCACTCAAATAATCTCAGCCATAAACAAATACACAAATCCATATATGGCATACATAAACCGCCAAGACCATGGCAACATAGCTCACTCTTGCATGAGTGGCTCTCTGGACAAATGCATATCCAAAAACCTGTGTACACCTATGAATTTGCTGGTTGCTGCAAAAAATACTCCGTGTGTGTGAGATATACCAAAAACAGTGTTTTTGGGACCCGAAAGTGCACAAATAAACCTGCTGCTGTACCTGCTGTAATTCAAAGCATAATTTCAGCAAATAGACATCACCATCGCGTCCGGAGCGTGCCAAAACCCTGATCTAAACTCCTGGATCATGTAGATCTGACTCTGTATGACGAAGCTACGCAAAAAACTGCGTTTTAGAGCCCGAAAATGGCAAAAACGAGCTGCACACAGTTTTGAACCTACTCCTGCTCCACTCTGCGTGATGCAATGTCCTCTCAATGCAAGCTCCAATGCAAGAGCTCTGCCACAACAACATCCAAGCACTCGAATGTCAAGCTCTCCTCCGCCGAGCACTTCTCTAACGAGCTCCACTGAGCTCAAAAGCTCCTCTCACCAAGGAAGCCGCAACCGCCTCCTCAACCAAGCTTGACCACACCAAGCTCCTAAGCTCCAAAGACAATGCTCCTCAAGCTAAAATCACTCTCCGTGAAACTCCGCGATCGAACTCCACCGTCGAGAGCGAGCAAGCTATCGCCTCGAAGCTCTCAAAGCCGTCGTGCTCTCCGCGGTCACCATAGCTCTGATACCAATTGAAGGGGATCGGGGAGCACCACAGACGGAGAGGGAGAGAGAGAGAAGGAGACACACACATGATGTGGGTGGGGAGACTCCAAAGAGTGAGCAGCCCCCTATACACTTATGCTATGTATAAGGTATACAAGTCAGTGGGCGCCCAGACTCTGGGCGGTCGGGCAAGGCACAGGCGCCTATACCCCAACACAACGCTTTAGTGGTGGCGGTGGCGGTTGTTGTGGGGATGTCGCCGTTTATGCCTCGACACCTCCTCGTGTTCGACGAGGCTCTTTACCCTCCCCTTATTTGCCCGCCCCCACACCAACCACGACATCGTCATCTACACCAGGTTTTGCACGACTGACGGCTGTTCCTAGCAACCACACACCACTAGCTACTCCTCCAGGAGTCACTCTAGTTGAAACTCCTCGCTTCGAGACCCAGACTCTAGTGGAGACACCTGACGTCCGTACCCCCATCGACACGCCGCTAGAGACCCCTGCCGGGACACTACGTTCACGCGTCACCGGCGAGAGGGCTTGTTGGAATTAGGGTTGTAGAGAAACACACACAGCTTGGAGAAGACGAAGGAAGCTCAAGGCACACAATAGAGAGTGTATTACTTAGTGTGCAATGGAAAGATAGATAGCCCTAGAGTGATGGGCGCATATACAATGCTTGGGGGAAAAAACCTCCTAAAGAGGGAAAAAATGCCCCGGCGGTCCTAGTGTGTTCACACACATCACTATCACATGTATATGGTAACAAATCCCCCCTGGAGTGATGCGGTGAACAAGAGCTGGCACAATCGTAAAGGGAAGTGCCATGCCCTGAGGACAGGATCAGTCCACAAAGGGGAGTAAGCCCAAATATTTGCGAAAAGCTTCAAGCTTCTCACGAGACAATGCCTTTGTGAAAAGATCTGCAAGGTTGTCCTGTGTTGGCACATAAGCCAAGCTAATCTCTCTTGCTGAGAGCCTCTCCCTGAAATAGTGGTAATGCACCTCAATGTGCTTTGTGCGAGCATGAAAAACTGGGTTCCTCGCAACTGCCAATGCCCTCTGACTGTCAGTGTAGATAGTGTTGGCAATGTCCTGTCCAACACCCAAATCAGCCATAAGGCATCTGAGCCATACACACTCAACCGTAGCTGTGAAGACTGCCCTGTACTCAGCCTCACAACTCGAAGTGGCCACAGTAGGTTGCTTCTTGCTCAACCATGATATACATGAACTGCCAAGCATGAAACAAAAACCACTTGTGGACACTCGCGTGTCAAAACAACCAGCCCAATCTGAGTCCGAAAAAGCATGTAAATCTGGCGGCAATGATCCCCCCTTGAGATAAAACAAGCCAAGATGTAAAGTGCCATTAAGGTAGCCGAAAATCCTCTTGACAGCCTGCCAATGCTTAGACCCTGGGCTATGCATAAATCTGCTGACCTGTGAGACTGCAAACTGAATATTTGGCCTTGTGTTGGATACATAAATGAGGCAGGGAACAGCAGTTTGGTAAAGAGTGACATCAGCAGGATCACCAGCATCATGTAGACTCAACTTCAAACCTGTATCCATGGGAGTGGCAATAGGTTTGCAATCCTCAACTCCAAACTTACATAGCAATGTCTCTATGTAACTTTTTTGACACAAGGCAATACCACCATCGCACTGCTTAAACTGCATACCCAAATAATGATGCAACAACCCCAAATCTTTCATCTTGAAAGCAGCATTCAAATCAGCCTTAAATTCAACAATATGTCTCTCATTTGGTCCAATGATCAGCAAATCATCAACATAAAGAACCACAATGAGAAGTACATCACCCTCACGCTGTCAGAAGTTTTTTTGAGCAAGGGATTGCGCATATGTACATACACATGCATGGTGCATTGAATAAAGGATTACCCAATTTCCATAGCCAGGTGGTTACGTGGGGCCCACGTGTGTACAGGTAGGACATGGTGTACATAGTGCAACGATTTTCACTATTATCAGTACCAGTGTGTTTTTTCTACAATAAAGAGGATTTGGTAGTGCGTAAAACTTCTCAAGGAAGCTATCCGCGGGCCAACGACATGAGGTAAGCAGGTGCGTCAGATGGCATCTAGTGGCGTCAGGAGGCCGAACTGGGTCAATATTTGCACGTGGATGAATACGGACACAACGTGGGTGTTTTCTTGTGAGAGTTATGCAGAAAGGTCATCATTAGGAACACTTTTTGGGGCCACTTCACGTGGTTGCGAGACGCATTATTGAAAAAAAATGAGTGCCAGGTGTGCGGATGATGCAAAAAGGTGACAACTATGCACTGCGAGGTCAGTTTTTGGTCTGTTCGGGGTCCGTTTGAGGTCATTGAAAAGGCCAAGGGTGCCCAACTAATAAAGCTAAGTGTGGGAACTGAAAAAACAGAGAGAAGACCAGAAAAAACGTGGAGAAGAGAGGAGGAACAACGGCAAGTGTGTTTTTGGGGTTTTTGGAGCCTGTTTTGGTCGTAAACTGCTCATCCGAGGTCGGATTTGAGCACTTTGACATTGTAGACTGGGGTTTTGGGCCATTCCAGACACGATGGTGCTGTCCATTTTGCCAAATTCCTCACTCTTTTTCTGTTGTTTTTTTGTGTAAGTTTCTCCTATGAGCGAAGTTTCTGCTCTAGTTTGTGATTGTATCTGGCTTATTTTACCCATATTGTGTGAGCTGTTTGCCCCTTTGGTGTTGGCCCAAGCTCATTTGTATCTAATTATCAGGAGTTCCCCTCTTTTGAGCTGAGTTTTGTGTGTGTGTGTGTGTGTGTCTCTATGTGGAGTGGGTAAGTGGATAGTCTCTCTCCTCTCACTCCATAGGTGTGTTCCCTGTCTTGGCCAGGTGTGTTGTGTAAGCCGAGTGGTGCCCCATAGTGTGTGTGTGTATCTTCCCAAGAGTGTGTGTCGGGTCGTTATAGAGGCGTTCTGTGTGTTTCCATCCCGCTCACATTCTTTTGGCGTCCCGACGGAGGATCTTCTTTGAGTACCTTCTGCTTCGAGCTTCAAGCTTCGAGATTCGGGGCTACAGGCTACAGGTTACAGGTTACAGGTTATAGGTTACATGGACAGGTACAGGTACAGGTGATTCACACAGGTACAGGTAGCTGGAGTACAGTGATATACTAGCAGTGATGTCACTTGCAGTTGTTGTGGGTATGCATCACTTGGCGCCTATTTGAGCGCATTGTCTGCTGGATTGTACGTTACTTGTGGAAACTACCATCGTACGCATTTGTGGAGCCATAATTGGTTGTATTTGGCAGTCCCAGCCATTTCTGAGACTTGGTCTAGAAGATAGTCATTTCTGAGACTTGACTATACGCGATTTGCATTAGCCTTCGTGTGAGGGTCGATAGCGTGAGGTTTTTATTGAGCTGGGGGATTGTCAAATGTGGATATCCTTTCGGTGATACAGGTAGCTAGAGCACCCTTTTCGTGACCTCGCCATAGGCTATGTATTAATGAGTCCTATTTGATGCTCAGGTTCTATTGTTGATAGTTTATGCATATATATACAGTCTATATTTTGGGTTCCTACTGCTCTACTTCTGGGGAAACTCTATAAAAAATTTTCCAAGTTATGATGGCTGGTTTCTTGGTCTTTTGAGCCATTTATGCTGTTATGCTGTTGAAATTTTGGCAAAATCAGAGGTTAAGTCAGGTGTGCCTTCTTGGGAGCTTCATGGTTGGCTTTAATGGATGATCAAAATGGCCCTCAATTCACTCCTTTTCATTTAACTCAGAGAATCCAGATAAATGTTCATGTGTCTAGGAAGATTTTTCTCCAGCAGCGCATAATCTTTATGTTCGGGCCAAGAAGATTAAGGGAAATACTGGAATGTCCTTTGCCTGTTGTAATTCCAATGATTAACTATGAAAACTCATTTGATGTGCATGTGTTTGTCCTTATTTGAAGTTGAGCTCCATTGAAGTTTCTGGGGATTGGGTAGTCAAAAGTTTTGGGTTCTTGCACGTGTGTTCAAAGGGGTTCTCAAAGCATTGTAACTTGGGTAGCCATGGCTTTCTCTTATCCGGAGTTTCATGGAAGAAGTGATGAAGATGTGGAAGATTTTTTGGAAAAGATGGAGGTTGCCTGCATTAGTAACCAGATTCATGACCCTGCGCAGATGTTACGTCTTCTCCAAATTTGTTTGAAGAGTGATGCACGAGTCTGATCCAAAAAATTTGAAGAGGAGTTGCGTGTGGCTGATCCACTTGCAAGATTGAGTTCAGACAATCTAAGGCATGGATTGGAAGTGGAGTTTGTGAAGATAGAAGATCTTGACAAAGTGTGGCAAGAAATACAGGCTTTAGTGCAAAAGGAAGGTGAGCCAGTAGATGCGTACATACGTAAGTTCTCATTGGCATGGGAGAGGATGTGCAAGGCCTTAGCACCACAGGTACCCCCGCCTGACATGATGAAGAAGGACAGGTTCTTGGCTGGTCTTTGGGAGAATATACGTTGGAGAGTGGAGCTAAAGAAGCCTAGGACATATGAAGATGCACTAGAGGTAGCAAGGAACAAAGAGTGGAAGTTGAGGAAAATGAGCCAGTTAGGGGTGGTGTCTTTGTCCATGAGGTCTGAATTTCAGCCTATAGAGTCTTTACAAGGTCGCATGTCAGGGGTTTATCATGAACCAGTGGTTCCTATTACTACTCAGGTTATGCCAGGAGTGGTCACTACATCGGTGCAAGATGATGGGCTAAGGCAAGACATGAAGCAAGTGGTAGATTTGATGAAGAATATCAGCCTAAACATGCTAGGTCAAGTGGGAAATAATCGAGGTCGAGGGAGGTTTGCAAATCAGCCAGGAGGTGAAGAAAGGCCTAGGAATGGTGTTGGACAAAGCAATGATAGGTACTAGAGGCAGACGCCCACATGTTATAATTGTGGAGAGTTGGGTCACATCAGCCCGCAATGTGATAAGCCACCAAGGATGGGGGGAGACATGTATCCATTGCCAAGACAGGTGCTAACTAGGTCAAATGATTATGACATCGAAATTAAGGGAGACGAAGGAACCAGTGGACTGACCCAGGAGGAAAAGGGAAAGACAAAAGTGCTAAGTGTAGTCACCTTGGAGAAGGCATCAAAGCTAGAGGATATATTAGTGATGCCTATTGGGAAGAGGACCACAGAGGATAAGGAAGGAAGAAGTGCCTCAGGTCCTAGTAAGAAGAAAGAAAAGAGCCATGAAGGCGAGGATGTCAAGGCCAAGAGGAAAAGGAGAGCTCATCGAAAGTTTCATGTTTTAGATTTTCCACTAGGGGATGGGCAATTAAGCTATGACTTGAAGGAGGATCTGACGAGTAGGAAGGCAGATGTTACTTTTGGGCAGC
The DNA here is from genome assembly GCF_014529385.1 of Adiantum capillus-veneris. Taxonomy (NCBI): domain Eukaryota; kingdom Viridiplantae; phylum Streptophyta; class Polypodiopsida; order Polypodiales; family Pteridaceae; genus Adiantum; species Adiantum capillus-veneris. The sequence goes on from NC_140937.1 coordinate 62,469,428, forward strand.
TTATAGAGATGGTGCCTAAGCTAAAGCGACAGTGGAAGAGGATGGTTAACCCAATGGAGAAAGAGCCAGAGAGAGGTTCAGTAAAGGTGTTGGCAATGGATGAGCTACCAGACATTTGTCCAATAGTAGATGTGTGGCATAAAAGGAAAAATTTGGGACAAGGTTATGTGGATGGCGGAGCCCAAATATGTGTCATAACACACTCATGCGTTGAGAAGATGGGTCTCACAGTGGTTGGGGTGTCAGGGTTTCGGATCATATTGGCAAACCATCAAAAAGTAAAATGCTTGGGTGTTGTAAAGAGCTTAGAAGTGGAGGCATATGATGCAAAGGCAGTGGTTGATTTTCATGTGATGCCAGCAGGGTTGGGAGCATATCCTATTATACTGGGCAGACCATGGTTATGTGCAGTGGGAGCTGTTCAAGATTGGCGACATGGTACGATTAGCCTCTATGGAAAGACAAGTACCAAGAAACTTTATAATATGGACACAAGGAAACGATTAGAGGAGCTTTATGAAGATGAGGATGAGTCTACTGATGAAGACTCTTCCATGGTGACAGATGAGGACAGTGATAGCACTACCAGCAGTGATGAGGATGCTGATGTTGCATTTTTTTTGATGGACAAAGAAATCCAGGAGTTTGGTTTAGTTGCATTTGCGAATGAGGTTGAAGATGAAAGTGAAGGGCCTTATGAAGTGATTGAAGGGATGATGCAAAACAAGGTTGAGTTGTCAAAGAAGCAGGAATTGATGACACAAATGATCAGTGGAGACCTCTCAGCTATGGAGAAGGATATATATTTGCACATGCTGGCTAGTTTTCCTGATTTGTTCATTACTTCATATGAAGAGATCAGAGGGTTCAAGGGCGAAGAGATGCATATAGAGCTGAAAGAAGGTGCTAAGACAGTGCGGCAAAGGCTAAGAAGTATGGGTCAAGAGAAAATGGAAGCCTTGCGAGAAGAGGTGGACAAGTTGTTGAAGGCAGAGTTCATAGTCCCTGTGGAGACCACAGAATGGGTGAGTCCAGTTGTAGTCAGTCCAAAGAAGGATGGGAAGTGGAGAATTTGTGTAGATTTTAAACCCTTAAACGCAGCCACTAAGAAGAATCCATATCCTCTTCCATTCATCGATCAGATCTTGGATTCAGTGGCAGGTTATGAGAGGTACAGTGTGTGTGATTGTTTTTCAGGCTATTTTCAATTGAAGATTTCTCTTAAAGACCGCACAAAGACCACTTTTATTACGCCATGGGGCTGCTATTGCTACACAGTATTTCCATTTGGGTTGTCAAATTGACCTTCCTTCTATCAAGAGAGAGCAAATTGGGTGTTGGAACCATTCATTGGTAGTTGTGTTAAAGCTTTTATGGATGACTTCTGTGTTTATAGCAGTAGGGCTGAACACCATGAGAAGTTGCAGATGGTATTGGCTCGATATGATGAATGTGAAGGACAACTAAATCCAAAGAAATGTCATCTAGTACAGCCAAGGGTGAAGTTATTGGGCCATATGGTGCCAGAAAATGGCATTGAGGCTGATCCAGACAAGGTTAAGTCTATTATTCTTCTTCCATCACCTACGAGTACGAAGCAATTGGCAACCTTTATACACAAAGTGAAGTACATGGAAAGGTTTATTCCATTGTCTTCTCAGATTCTTTATCCATTACAACAAGTGGCAAAGCATGATCCATTGCAATGGGATGAAAACTGTGAAGAAGTGTTTCAAGAGGTGAAAGAGGTGTTAGGGGGGTTGTCAGCCATGCAGGCTTCTGATTGGGAGCAAGTGTTTTATGTAAATCCATCAGTAGGGGAGGATGCCATTGGAGCCATGCTATTGCAAAAGGGGAAGGACAGCCATTATATGAGGCCAGTGTATTGTGGAAGCCGTGTGAAGCTGGTAGCAGAGAGAAAATTCTCGGAAGTAGAGCTAGTGATGGCTAGTGTAATATTTGCTTGTCGACGATTTCATCATTACTTGCTACCACGACCTTTTGTTTTCTTGACGAGTTATGCCTTTTTGCCACAGTTAATTAATGGCACTAACATGTCAAATGTGGTCAAGAAATTGGTAATTGAGCTGCAAGAATTTGAGTTCTCTTTTCTAGTGGAAGATAGTACAAGGGCTACCCTAGCTGATTTGTTGACCTACAAGGAGAATCCCCTTATTGTTAAGGAAGAGGTCGTGAGAAAGGTAGTTGAAGAAGTGCCACAGATCAGCAATGCACATGTGTTGTTCTTTGATGGTTCATACAGAAAGAACCATGATGCGGCTTCAGGGGGTATAGCACTTTATGATCCAGAGGGGAAGCTAGTCTGCAAGAGAGGGTTCAAATTGGATGCTCATAGTAACAATGAGGCTGAATATGCTACTCTGGAAGCCGGATTACACATTTGTTTGAAGAGCAAGAACACCTCATTGAAGGAAATGTGCTTCATAATTAAAGGCCTGTTAAAAAAGTTCGAAGCATGGAGCATCAGACACATTGAACGTGCTCTAAATGGAGAGGCACATGAAGCAGCTCAAAGCATGATTGGGGAGCTATTTGTGTTGAGGACCACTTTACCTCTTTATCATGGCCGGGAACGTTTGGCTCAAGAAGAGGAGTTTTTGCTAGAGATCAAATTTTCTTGAGCTCCAGAATCAAGCAATGCCGTCGACTCAACTTGATTGCTACCCAGTTTGATTGCAATTATTGGCTCCATTGTGTATTCATCCAACTTCGTTAGTCGAATGGCATTGATTCGCAATGGTGCTCCACTTTGTTGTTGTTGTCGCATAAGTCTTCGTTTTGCAATGCGTTCTTTTGCTTCTGCTTGAGCTTCTTCTCGTACTCACTGTTTTTCCTTCATTCTTTGTTTTCCTTGATGAATTTGTTGAAGCATATCCTGTGTGAGTGGTAAATGATATTTCTTCAGTCGACATCCACTAATCCAGTTTGACATTTCTTCTCTTGCAAATGTAGCAAGCTTGATAGCTCCGCTTTGTGATAGATAAGTAATCACAAAGGGTCCCATCCCTCGCTTTTTAAGTTTCTTGGCATGTTGCTTCAAAGTATAAACAAGTACATAATCACCTGTTTTGAACTCCTTAGTGTGCACATGCTTGTCAAAAAACTCTTTTTGTCTTCTCTTTTTAGCATAGATTGAAGCTATAGCTCTTAGGCGGAGTTCATCTAGCTTTTCAAGATCATCTATTCTTGAAGAGAGCTCATGCCCTATCCATTCTAAGCTTTTCACTACTCGTAGAGTTGGAATTGAAAACTCTATGGGTAGGATAGCATTTAGGCCAAACACCATGTTGTATGGTGTTGTTCCTATCGATGTTTTGTAAGCTACCTTGTATGCCCATAGTGTTGAGTGTAGCTTCTTATTGATTGTGGTAGTACTCACTCTTTCTTGTCACCTAAATGTTCAAGGAGGTTAGGACTTAATCAACACCCTGCAAGAAAGATGAGAGTTGAATGAGCCAATGGAAAGGAGGTGTTATCTCAGTACACTGTGAAAAAAATAGATTTCAAGTTGGGAGAATACTCTACTTCTGCTACTTTTCGAACCTTACCCATAGGAATCTATGACGGAATTCTTGGAATGGATTGGTTAGCCAGTCATAATGCCAATATCCATTGTGCCCAAGGAAGTGTTACTTTTATAGAAAACCAAGGTCAAGAAGTCATTATTCAAGGCCAGAATGGACGACCAAAAGCTTACCTGGTCAAAGCTAATCGTCTTTTGAAAGGGTTACGCAAGGGTCAAATTTTTTTTGTAGTCAAGCTCAACAAAGTAGAAAAATCTTCTTCCAACCCTGAACCAATGTGGTTAGAAGAATTTTCGGATGTTTTCCCCACTGAACTTTTTGACCTACCACCACCTAGGGAGGTAGACCATGAAATCAAAACTTTTCCAGGTAGTGAACCATTCTCAAGAGCGCCGTACAAGATGTCACTTCCAGAGGCTATAGAACTCGAGGAGCAGCTCAAATAGTTGATGAGCAAGGGTTTATCCGGCCTAGTACATCTCCATGGGGTGCACCTGTTCTCTTCCAAAAGAAAAAGGATGGCTCTCTTCGACTTTGCATAGATTATAGGGGCTTAAATCAGGTTACCATCAAGAATAAATATCCAATTCCTCGTATTGATGAGATGCTAGACAGATTACATGGAGCCAAAATATTCACAAAGATTGATCTTCGATCTGGCTATCATCAAATTCGAATCCAGGAGGCTGATATCTCCAAAACAGCTTTCAACACTCGTTATGGTCATTATGAATTTACGGTAATGGCTTTCGGACTTACGAATGCTCCTGCAACTTTCAATCGTCTGATGCACGATATCTTTAGAGAATTCTTGGATGATTTTGTCATAGTATTCTTTGACGATATCTTAATTTATTCCAAATCAGAGGAAGAGCATGAAGGATATGTTAGGAAAGTGTTAGAGCTTTTACGCCAAAATAAGCTGTATGCAAGGAAAAGCAAATGTACCTTCTTTATCCCTAAGGTCTGTTACTTAGGGTTTATCATTTCACCTGAAAGAGTCTCTGTTGACCCTGACAAAGTCAAAGATATTGTGGAATGGCCTCAACCCACTTCACAAACCGAAGTCAGAGGGTTCTTAGATATCACAGGGTGGTACAGGATCTTTGTAAAGGACTCTGCTCTTAAAGCTGCACCACTAACCGACTTGCTAAAGAAAGGAGCTATGATACTTTGGGAAGAAAAACATGAATCTTGCTTCAAACATCTTAAGGAGTATCTTGCTTCAGAACCTCTCTTAAAACTTCGAGACTTCACCCAAGAATTCGAGGTGATCACAGATGCTAGTAACCTTGCATTAGGAGGAGTCCTTACTCAAGAAGGAAGGCCTGTAGCTTATACTTCTTGAAAGATTAGGATTCATGAAGTGAATTATGCTACACATGATTTAGAATTGCTAGCAGTTATTCATGCTCTCAAGCTATGGAGACATTATCTATTGGGACGCAAATTCTAGTTGGTAACAGATCACAAGATCCTTAAGTGGATTTTTACCCAACCTAACCTTAACATGAGACAGAGGAGATGGATAGAGCTCATGCATGAATATGATTTTGATATTAAATTTAGACCAGGTAAGGATAATGTTGTGGCAGATGCCCTAAGCCGTAGAACTTTTATGGGGGCAATTTCCAAGGCTAACAACCCTATTTTAGACAAGGTCTCGGATGCTGCTGTCAGAGATGCAGATTACCAGATACTTTCTAGTATCGTACGTGAAGAGAGGGTATCATCAAATCAGCCTAAACCTCTACATTACTCCTTAGAAGATGGGAAAATTTACTATAGGAATCGACTATGCATACCTAAGGATATTACCCTAAGGAATGCTATCCTATATGAAGCACATGATGGCCCAACTTTAGTACATCCAGGTTATGCCAAAACCATCAATGCAATTCACAGAAGTTACTATTGGCAAGGTATGAAGGGTGATTTCCTTCGCTATGTCAAACAGTGTTTGTCTTGTCAAAGGATTAAGGCAGAGAGACTAAAGATGCCAGGTAAATTACATCCTTTAGATATTCCCCAAATGAAATGAGAATGTATAAGCATGGACTTTATCACTGGGTTTCCTTCTGTCCAAGCTGGCTATGATTCAATCATGGTCATAGTCGACTTGCTTACTAAAGTGGCTCACTTAATCCCAGTCAAGACAACCTTTACAGCTTCAGATATTGGTCGTCTATTTGTGAAGGAGGTTTTCAGAATTCATGGTTTACCCAAGAGGATTGTCAGCGATCGTGATGCCAAGTTTACTTCAAAGTTTTGGGTATCATTGTTTCAAGCTATTGGAACCCAGTTATGTTTTAGTACTGCTTATCATCTTCAAACTGATGGCCAAACTGAAAGAGTTAATCAAGTAATTGAAGACATCCTTAGAGCCTACTGCAATAGAGAACCTCGCAAGTGGATTCAATACCTACCCTTGGTAGAGGATGCATACAATTCCTCTACTCATAGAAGTATTGGAATGAAACATTTTAATGCTCTTTATGGTCAAGAATGTTTATTACCTCTTAACTTTTCTGACTCCCCTATAAGGGTAGAAGCCTCAAAGAAAATGCTTGAAGGAATGGAAGCTCAAACCAAAGCTATTCGAAGGGATATTCAAGCGGCTCAAGATCGACAAAAGGAGTACGCCGACTTAAAAATATCTGATCAGATTTTAAAAGAAGGTGACAAAGTTTTCTTACGAGTAAAGCCCAAAAAGAGCAATCTGTCTCTCGGAAGGTATAAGAAGCTTAGCTACCGATATTGTGGACCTTATGAAATAATCAAGGTTGTAAGTGGTCAAGCTTATAGACTAAAACTCCCTTCTCATCTCAAAGTGCATGATGTATTTCATGTAAGTCTATTAAAACCTTATGTATATAGCCCTCACCATGTCCTTGATGATGAGAAAATCATTTTACCTGCTCAAGATGTTCTACAACTCCAACCTGATACTATCCTAGAAACTTGGGAGAGAAAGCTTAGGAATAGATCCACCAAAGAACATCTTATCTTATGGAAGGATTTCCCTATAGAAGATGCTACTTGGGAAGATGAGACATCCCTTCTTAAGGATTACCCTTCACTGTTCTTGAGATGAGGGCATCTCAAATTCTAAGTTGGGGAGATTGTAAGATCTCTACTTTCAAATTTCACACAAGTTCTATTACGCATTTGAATTTTTTAATCATCACTCATTATTTAAGATATTCAAGTTCAAATTATGAATCGTAGGCTGAGAAAACCTAGAATTTAAAATTTATGCTACAAAAATTTGACATGTTTAGCTATATGAATCACTAATTAACTTATTGTAAGAATTAGTTACTGATTGTAGAATTTTCTTTTACTACTGTAAAGTTAATATAAGACTGTAAACTTTAACTTAAAAATGTAAAGTAAATTATCATAAAGAAAATAAATAAAATAATTATAAAGACAAAAGAATACACAGGGATGACAAATGAAGGCACATGGACTCACTTGGACTCACATAGGAGGGGACAAAGTGGGACACACTGTCACATGAAAAGGAGAGGCTATAGTCTTGACTAATCTTAATGAGGGGGGGCTGTGTGGCCTTATCTTTTGATGATAATGACAAAGTGGTCAAGGTGATGGGTACCACAAGGGTACCAAAAACGACGGTATGATTTTTGGAAAAAAAAATAAAAAAAATTCTTTTTTTTTTGATAAAAAAAGTTGGACGTTTTTTTTTTTTTGCTATAAATAGAGCATCCATGCTCACACTTTAGACATAGAAATTGCCTCTATAGCGCTCACGAAGTGCTGTCACTTCTCTTAGAGAGAAGACGTCCACAAACCACTAAGAGAGCAAAAACTCTAGTGGACTAATAAGGTACGTATTAATTAAGCATTCAATTAACTTTAGGAATGATGTATGTGTGATATCTCTTACTCTAATCTCTCTAACAGATTAGTAAGATTCAATTAGCTATGCGTGTGTGTGTACTATCTCTTACTCTAATCTCTTTAATAGATTAGTAAGATTCAAATAGCTATGTGTATGTGTGCTATCTCTTACTCTAATCTCTCTAATAGATTAGTAAGATTCAATTAGCTTTAAGAAAGATATGTGTGTGTGTATGCTATCTTTTACTCTAATCTCTCTAATAGATTAGTAAGATTCAATTAGCTTTAAGAAGGATATGTGTGTGTGTGTGTGCTATCTTTTACTCTAATCTCTCTAATAGATTAGTAAGATTCAATTAGCTTAAAGAAGGATATGTGTGTGTGTGTGATATCTCTTACTGTAATCTCTCTAATAGATTAGTAAGATTCAATTTAAGAAAGATATGTGTGTGTGTGTGCTATCTCTTACTGTAATCTCTTTAATAGATTAGTAGGATTCAATAAACTTTAGAAATTATGTGTGTGTATGTTTTCTCTTACTCTAATCTATCTAATAGATTAGTAAGATTCAATTAGCTATGTGTGTATGTGTGCTATCTCTTGCTCTAATCTCTCTAATAGATTAGTAAGATTCAATTAGTTTTAAGAAGGATATGTGTGTATGTGTGCTATTTTTTATCGTAATCTCTCTAATAGATTAGTAAGATTCAAGTAGCTATGTGTGTGTGTGTGCTATCTCTTACTCTAATCTCTCTAATAGATTAGTAAGAGTCAATTAGCTTTAGAAAAGGATGTGTGGGTGTTCTCTTTTACTCTAATCTTTCTAATGGATTAGTAAGATTCAATTAACTTTAGAAAAGATGCGTGTATATGTTTTCTCTTACTCTAATCTCTCTAAGTATACCTACTCTCTCTAGTTAGTACATCTTCACTATTAACTTATGCATAGTTAATTGAAAGTTAATACATAAGAGAACTCATCATATTCTTATTATACATGATGAAATTCTCATTCACCAATTTTATTGTCAATTAGATTAAGTAGAATTTTGAATAATACTAAAAATTGATTTAGTTGAAGTATAGAAATTGAAGTTAGAATTGGATTAGAAATGTGAAGCATAAAAGTAATGCATTCCTAAACTTTCACTCATAGTTTACACACTTAATTTTTGATTAATTACGATTAGCAAATATTTGATGTATAGAAATTAGATGTAGAACAACAACAATAAGTGTAAATCCGAGTTGGCGAGGGTTCAAATTACAGACTCTCTTTGAAAACAAGAGATTACTAGGGAAATTGACCAATTTAAAGTTCTAAGTGTAGTACAAAAAAATGGCTCCAAAGCGTGTTCGAACCCAAGGCGCTAATGATCATGAAGCTGGTCCAAGTAACTGTGGAACTCTTGCGGAACATGTTATGTCTCCACCAATCGGACCAATCGAAGCTATGGTACAAGTTAGTATTGCAGTTTTAAGTTATGTATCATTGCATATGCGAGACCATAGGAATATATTATTTACCTTACGAAAAAAAAACACGGACCGAAACCATGGGGCTTAACCCCAAGAAACTCGGAATATGTTTGACAAGTAGGAAAGAATGTCTCGTTAAACTGGTTTCTATAGGAAAGAATGTTTGTCCAAAACCTTCGGTATGGTTTCTCTCAAGTCTCTCTACTTATTAGCGATGGTATTATGTGGCAGTTGCCGAAACGTGAGATGACGCCTAGGATGGCACCGCTGATGCTGTGGTGGGAGTACACCCACATTAGCCCAGTTGGATACTGCAGTTTTGTTATGTCTTGGCATGAGGATGACGCCTAGATTGGCACCGTTGTTGCTATGGCGGGAGTACGTCCAGATTAGCACAACGAGTACTCGTCGAGCGGTATGGGATGCTCATGAGGACAAGGGTTTTTATAAATAATGTATATACGGATCAGGCATAATAGCGCCAATAGAGATTCTTGAGTGAACCTAATCCAAGGGTTGTTGGTTTAAAATTTGGACGACTTCTTGTTTGACTATTGTTTGTAATACTGTTTGAAGGGATGTTTTAACGAATCAGTATCATAAATAAAGTAAAGGAACATGTATGTTTAAACAGTGTGGTAGTAATTAGATAACAAAAGAAGGGTGAGTGTGGTGTGGAAAGTGGGAGAATGATACCCCGACAGTATCATTCTATGGACGGGTGGACCCGATGAGGCGGGTAACTTTCCAACACTAGAATTTTATTTATTTATTTATTTATTTTTAGTCATAAATCTTAAAAGAGACAAACCTTGGAGGCTGTGCTTTTGAAACATGGGGAAAAAAGCACACAGGTTGGTCACTCTAAGATTTATACTTTTAGGTATAATTGACTATAGATAGTTTCTAGATAGGGTTATGGTGGTCACGTTCCGCCATAGCGAGATAGGACCAATCCTTCACTAACGGTTCATGCCCATGGCTACGTAGTAGCGAAGGCAATGTCCGTTGGTTTTTCTTTATCAAGATTGGAGATCTATCAAAGGTACTCCGCTCCTCTCAAAAAGGGGCAAGAACCTCACATACGTAGCCCTAGAGTGATAGGCGTATATACAATGCTCGGGGAGAAAAACCTCCTAAAGAGGGAAAAAATGCCCCGGCGGTCCTAGTGTGTTCACACACATTACTATCACATGTATATGGTAACAAATCCCCCCTGGAGTGATGCGGTGAACGAGAGCTAGCACAATCGTAAAGGGAAGTGCCATGCCCTGAGGACAGGATCAGTCCACAAAGGGGAGTAAGCCCAAATCTTTGCGGATCGCTTCAAGCTTCTCACGAGACAATGCCTTTGTGAAAAGATCTGCAAGGTTGTCTTGTGTTGGCACATAAGCCAAGATGATCTCTCTTGCTGAGAGCCTCTCCCTGACATAGTGGTAATGCACCTCAATGTGATTCGTGCGAGCATGAAAAACTGGGTTCCTCGCAACTGCCAATGCGCTCTGACTGTCAGTGTAGATAGTGTTGGCAATGTCCTGTCCAACACCCAAATCAGCCATAAGGCATCTGAGACATACACACTCAACCGTAGCTGTGAAAACTGCCCTGTACTCAGCCTCACAACTCGAAGTGGCCATAGTAGGTTGCTTCCTTCTCAACCATGATATACATGAACTGCCAAGCATGAAACACAAACCACTTGTGGACACTCGCGTGTCAAAACAACCAGCCCAATCTGAGTCCGAAAAAGCATGTAAGTCTGGCGGCAATGATCCCCCCTTGGAATAAACAAGCCAAGATGTAAAGTGCCATTAAGGTAGCTGAAAATCCTCTTGACAGCCTGCCAATGCTTAGATCCTGTGCTATGCAAAAATCTGCTGACCTGTGAGACTGCAACTGAATATTTGGCCTCGTGTTGCATACATAAATGAGGCAGCCAACAGCAGTTTGGTAAAGAGTGACATCAGCAAGATCACCAGCATCATGTAGACTCAACTTCAAACCTGTATCCATGGGAGTGGCAATAGGTTTGAAATCCTCAACTCCAAACTTACATAGCAATGTCTCTATGTAACTTTTTTGACACAAGGCAATACCACCATCACACTGCTTAAACTGCATACCCAAATAATGATGCAACAGCCCCAAATCTTTCATCTTGAAGTTACATTCAAATCAGCCTTAAATTCAGCAATATGTCTCTCATTTGGTCTAGTGATCAGCAAATCATCAACATAAAGAACCACAATGAGAAGTACATCACCCTCACGCTTTACATACAATGTGCTTTCTGATCGATTGTTATGAAAGCCTCGTTTAACCAAATGAGTGTCAGCTTTCTCATACCAAGCATGAGGAGATTGCTTCAACCCATACAAAGCCTTCTTACATCTGCACACTTTGTCCTCTTGTCCTTTTATGACAAAACCGTGAGGCTGCATTACATAAACTTCCTCAAATATGTCACCATTCAAGAAAGCAGTAACAATGTATGATTCATGTACATCCCAACCAAAATGAGCTGCCAATGCACATAGAAAACGCACAGTAGTCATACAACAAGTGGGAGAAAAAGTCTCTTCATAATCTATGCCTTTTTGCTGTGCATAACCCTTTGCAACAAGTCGAGCCTTATGGCGATCAATCTCACCATCCAGCTTGCGTTCCGAACAGCCAAAAACACGCATGTGCTCAATAGAAGGCTTTCTATCATGCCATGCTTCATATGGAGTAATAGACTGCAAAGCTTTCATAGGACACCTGTTAAGTACATAAGTGGCACACATGATGGACTCAAGCCAAAAAGAATGCGGCAAAGCTTGACTTTTGACCATACATCGTGCCATTTCCGTAAGTGACCTATTTTTCCTCTCAGCAACACCATTTTGTTGAGGTGTATAAGGCACTGTACATTGGTGTTTTATCCCACGACTAGCCAGAAATGCATTAAATTCATGAGACATATACTCCCCCCCTCAATCGGAACGGAGGGTGTCCATAGTACATTTCGAGACATTTTCAGCCATAGCCAGAAATGTTTTGAAGCACATAAAAACTTCGGACTTCGCTTTAAGCGGAAATACCCATGCATGCCTGGAGTAATCATCAATTAAAGTCAGGAAGTACAGGTAATTGCCCAAGGACGGAGTTTGCATGGTCCCACAAACATTAGTATGCACAAGCTGCAACCTGCATGTGGCCCAAACTGAACCATCCTTTGGAAATTTAGAACGCTGCATCTAACCCAAAATACAGCCTTCACAAACATGTTTGGCAGGTGCTTCAAGAGGCGGCAAAGAAGCGACCATAGCAGATTTCTGCAAATGCAGCAAACTGACAAAATTCAGATGACCAAAACGTGCAAGCCAAAGTTTTGCATCTGAAATAGCCCTTGAATCTGCAACAGCATTTGCAAAATTTTGTCCACACTTTTCATACAAAGTGAGCTTATACAGTCCACTGCACAAAAGCCCAGATGCAACAATTTCATCCCCAAAACTGAGATCATGAACTGTACATCTGTCATCCACAAATTTGACTACAAGTCCAAGTCTAGCAAGTGCGTATATAGACAAGAGATTCTTCTTGATCCCAGGTACATAAAGTGCATCAACAAGTGTGAAGGAACTGCCATTAGCAGTAGTGAGCGATGGATACGCCGCTTGGACGCGATGAGACGTTTGATTAGACGACGTCAGTCTAGACATAGCTAGATAGCATTCGTTTCCTTTTGTCATAGCATATGTATCATGCATTAGGAAATTTTGGAGGTCATTTGGATGGCCATAGGAAACAGAGAGAAAATAGAGCGCGTTCAATGAGCTTGAGGGCTACGTTACGTAGGAAAATACGTGGAAAGATTCAAGAAATAGGAAAATAATTTAAAAACTTTCACGAATCTAGGATTGTGGCATCGTAACTTCTTTGCTTTTACCAAGCTGTTAGGTGCATGTGTGGTCCCACTACTGATATTCTCTTATGGTCATTAACGTAGTGGGGGGGTGGCCATTAAGCCCACACAAGATATTGGAATTGTAAAACGCTTACCCTCCATTAAGATGCTTTCAAAGTGAATGTCCCTCCACTAAAGCTTTTCTCTCAGAGCTATGGCTTCCACATCTTCCCGCACAAGAAGCTCTAGGTGTTTATGGTCTCTCACACCAACTAGCAACACCTGCACTTTGCCTAGAAGGCCAAGTAGTAGCATATCATCATTTACAATATCAACTTCAATAAGTGCAGAGAAGCAATGGGTTGGACAAAGGATAAACAAAGGTTCATGGGTCCTAATGCAACCAAGAAGAGCCAAGAGGTCTAGTGCTATCAATGTTTACCGCTCAGCGTGGAAGGCCAGAGTGTTGGATTTCAATGTTGAAATCGGCAAAAGATCTGTAAAGAAAGTTCTTGTTCAGCATGTATTTACCCATCCAGACATGATAGCAAACGGTAGAAATGTGTCAGATATACATCAACCACGTTGGAATTGTAAGTATTCTTGACATCTCAATTGCATTTGATTTTTCATTTCACTTATTGATACTCTCAGTTTAAATTTTGTTATATATTTTGCAACGTTTATCCCTCTTCTTATGAGCAATGGCTCCATTCTTCACATCTCAACTACATTAGATTTGTCATTTTCACTTATTGATACTCTTAGTTTAACTCTTGTTATATATTTTGCAGATGTTTATCCCTCTTCTTATGAGCAATGGGAGCCTGTGGAGTGCACTGATAGGCCTCTCTCTTGTCGTTCATGCCTACATTGGTTCTCTACAATATTAAGGGAGAACCAACAAAATCCTGGCTGATGAAGGAATATTTTTCTATGACCACCTTACTTCTACCAACTCTGCCCAGCGAATAAGAAAGGCATGTTTGTGAAAGTGCCTCTACCAACGGCTGGAACACTGTGGACGGGCCAGTTCCTGAGGGAACAATGGTGGAGCCAATGCGAAGTAAGCTCTACAAGGATATACAAAGGTCTCTACATAGCTCTATTCCCACCAAACTGGTTAGAATTGCAAACTTTTGTCCTGCTGCAATGTTCATAGAGTTGTTTCATAACTACAATATACGTGTTATGAAAACTATGTTCATGTGCAAGTCATTTCAGCAGTCATCGTGTGATAAACTTCTTGACAGAGGATGGTATGTAAAGGAAGAGATTGGCATACGGTGTGAGGTCGGGCTTGACACTCTACTTGTCAAGTACATGATTGCAAGCCAATCACTGTTAGTCTCCTTTTGGTATATGTGATCTCAAATGCTCAGAGGTAAGCACATTCCTATGGACGAGGTTTCTACAGGTTTGGAAGATAATCCTGCTATGGATGTGGAAGTGTTTGATAAAGAGCATGATGGCCTAATGTTGGTGGTTACAATAAGGGAGCTATGCAGTCTTCTGCAGTTGCGGCACGACATAATTGAAGAGTGAATGGATAGGGACCTTTCAGATTTTTCCTTTTTCCTAGCTGGCCATAAGCTGAAGCGGCGTAGGGAGAAAGATATTTTGTGCAAAGAGTTGGATGGTCGGGTTGAAATAGTGTCAATGTAACAGAGATTCTTGTGAACCCAAGTGTATACGAGTGACTTTCAATACATGAAGTTTTTTTGAGCTCATTTGTCAATTGTGGTCTGTGAATATAAGTGTTCTTGAAATACATTTCTTTAGCCATTGCCACATCTCTCTCTCTCTCTCTCTCCCTCTCTCTCTCTCTCTCTCTCTCTCTCTCTCTCTCTCTCTCTCTCTCTCTCAATGTAAGGCAACACAAAGACATTATAGAAGAGTCATCTTAATTCATTAGAAAGTACAAACTCGTCCGTGAACAATGGACTGAGATACAATTTCTGTAAGTATGGAATCAAAATGTCAAACGTATGCCCTTCAAAAGAGGGTGGTGAGATAGTTGTTCCTGATAGATCTAGGTCTCCCTTTTCAGGAGTTTCATCAATCAGTAGTGTATTATTTGCATCAAAGGGTACATCGATTTGGCTGAACGGTTTGTACAAAAGATGTAAGTTGGGTTTTTTAGGGTGGTAGTGGACCTTGATGGTAACGCATCTTCTCTGATCATACAAAAAGGAAAAATATACCGTATCAGTGCCGGATACACCGCAAACTATTCTAACTAGTGGCAACAAGTTTTTCCTTTGCACTGAAGACCATACGGCAACTCTGAAGTGTGGAAGAAGAAATCGAATAAATTCTTCTGTTCCTGGACAAACCACAACTCGACAAGTACCCATCCAAAATGTTTGCAAATACTCATAGGTGTGTGTTATACCCAGAGGCCCGTGTATCAGCAGCAATCCATTGATGTCCAAGATAAACAACCTCTGCAAACATTGACAAGTACATATAAGTAGTTAGAAGCTGAACATATTTTGCCATACTTGAATATACATTATCGGAACAACCGTATCTACAGGTAGCAAGGGTCCATACTCGGTCTCTATAGTGTTGTTGTCGTTGTTGCTATCCTCTGCTTTTGCTTCGTCATCGTAGTCATCGTTCTCATCTTCATCAAGTGTCTCCCCCATGGCTCTTTCTGCCTCATCAATTCGCTTGTCTTCCATGATTTCCTCCAAGGTATTCTCCTCAACCTCCGTTGGCCGGCTTGCCTCATCCATATCCTTTTGGGGATCCTCCATTGGCCGGATTGCCTCATCCATAGGCTTGCTTTCCTCATCCATGCTTGCTTGATTTTGGGGCTCCTCCTGAGACTGGCTTGGCTCATCCAGGGTTTCCTCCATGGGATTTTTTGGCTCCTCCACTGGCCTACTTGCCTCTTTCATTGTCTCCTCCATAAGCCCCTCTGCTTGTACACTAGCACCTTGCATATCCTTGTTTGTCCTTTCTGCATCCTCGGCCCTTTCATATTTGGATGGTATGACCCCCTCGGCCCGTTGTGGTTCCATTGTGTCTGGTGCAGGGGCTTGTGGTGGTGGCTCGTCACGTATTATATCGATTGTGCGATCGTCCAAGCAGCTATCTTCATCTTCTCTGGGGTTCGACATAGTGAGAAGGTGTTGTATTAGACTTGCCGGATATCTTTGCAGATAATCATATGTGTAGTTCTCCACAACACTCTGCAAAATTGAAAGACCACATGGTGAGAAGTATTGTATAAAGAAAACCAAAACTGACTGAATGCATTGCCAAATGGTTACCTTAGTCATGAAAGGTTGTAATGCAAAGTAGCTTTGCAAGACATATTTTGCATGGAGAAGACATCTCTAGCCGCAAGAAGTTGCATCGGTTTTATTTGGTACATGCACATCTTTGATTGGAGCCTTGTATAGTTCGTACCTTCCGCATAGCTTGCCATAAGCAGGCAATAATCTCTTTACACAACTACATAAAGGAGTATCAGGATGTTAGCATGAGGCTTTCAAATTTACATGGATATCCATAAGAAACACTTTTTGATACATAAAACTTATAGCCTAATTTCAGGGTGGGTTCCTTTTATTGAATTGAACACCCACACTGCTGGCTAGTCAACATCAAGGCATATGAGACTCCAGTGATGGTTGTTCTCATAAGGAAAGATAATGATGGTTACTTCTAGCATAGCACAGTGGAGAAAACAACTTTCAAATGTGCCAGATGGATTGTTCCTCTGTCTTATAATCACAGACATTTGTGGATCAAGAAGAAACACCTCCGTGTGGGTGTGCGGTGGAAGTTGACTTTTGATCAAACTGCAAGGAGCGTACCTGATTTAGTACACCTATCATTTGAGTTTTCAAAGTTAGCAAAATATTAAAACTTACTTAAGATAAACATAGATAATTGTATCTGATATCTAGCAATATATTAATGTCCATTGTATCCAGAGCCAACTTTCTGGCTCCATCTATAAATGGTATCTCTGCAAGCAAACCATCCTTCATTGAAAGTAGAGTATCTTTGTTGTTGGCATTTATGGATCAGGTCACATTGCATTCTCTTTGCCTATGGGGATCCACTGCTGCTTTCGTTTTCTTCTTAAGTTCTGCTTCCCTTATGTCTTCTGTTTAGCAAGCAACCATCTCTGCCCTTGCCCTTGTATTAACATCATGTGCGACATCTACAACTGTGACTTGTGACAATAGTTCAAGGGGGTATAGCAAAATTTCCCTCATTTTCTTATCCCTGCAGTCATTGGGTATCAGAATTTTGTCATGCCTCCACCTTACCCTTTTTAGTGTCTCGCTGTCTTTGTCCATTACAGTCACCCTGTGTGCATGGGCTGCTACAATGGTCATGTCACTGAAGTATTCAAGAAGGAATTCCTCTGCTGCTTCCTGTAGGGCCATCAGTGCAATCACTTTCCACCTTTTAGTGCCCCAGGTCGCTTCCTCACAAATGGACCTCATCATCCTCTGGAAGGGCAGCTTTGGTATGCACAAATCAACACATTTCTGCGCCTTCCTGATTTCTCTGAAAAGTCCCATGCAGCTCTGTAACTTCTTCATCCTTGGACCTTTCAAAATCTTACTTGGTTTTCCAAGTCTCTTCTTTGGGGTTGCAGATTTGCTACTTGCCTTAGCTGTTAACCCTGGTCCCTTGCCCCCCTTTCTTCCAGTGGCCTTTGTTCTAGACATTCCACTATATACAAATAGAAGAGTCTCTCTCTCTCTCTCTCTCTCTCTCTCTCTCTCTCTCTCTCTCTCTCTCTCTCTCTCTCTCTCTCTCTCCAAAACTCTCCCTATCTCTCACCAAAACTTATCTCATCACTAACGACGCGCGTGAAAGAATTTTATGAGGATAAAATACGCATCCGCGCACCGTTAATGAAAAGGAAAGAGAGAGAGAGAGAGAGAGAGAGAGAGAGAGAGAGAGAGAGAGAGAGAGAGAGAGAGAGAGAGAGAGAGAGAGAGAGAGAGAGAGAGAGAGAGAGAGAGAGAGAGAGAGAGAGAGAGAGAGAGCTCTCCTCCTCTCTCTCTCTCTCTCTCTCTCTCTCTCTCTCTCCCTCCTTCCCCCCGTCTCCACCTATTTCTCCCTCTCTCTATAACACACACACACACACACACACACACACAAACTCCCTCCCTCTCTCTCTCTCTCTCTCTCTCTCTCTCTCTCTCTCTCTCTCTCTCTCTCTCCAAAGCAGACCAAAACACACAGACACACACGCACACACACACAGACACTCTCCCTCTCTCTCACTCATTCTCTTTGCCTCTCCACAGTACTAAAGGCGCACGTAGAGACATCCAAAGAGTAGTTGGCTGTCACCGCGCGCCTTTAGTACACACACACACACACACACACACACACACACACACACACACACACACACACACACACACACAGAGAGAGAGAGAGAGAGAGAGAGATGAGAGAGAGAGAGAGAGAGAGAGAGAGAGAGGTTCTGTGTGTGAGTGTGTGTGTAAGAGAGAGAGATATGGAAATTTCCTGTGACAGAGAAGAGAGAGAGAGAGAGAAAGAGAGAGAGAGAGAGAGGTTCTGTGTGTGAGTGTGTGTGTGTAAGAGAGAGAGATATGGAAATTTCCCGTGATAGATAGATAGAGAGAGAGAGAGAGAGAGAGAGAGAGAGAGAGAGAGAGAGAGAGAGAGAGAGAGAGAGAGAGAGAGAGAACGCCAAACCTTGGTAGAAGACGCAGATGCACTCTCACTTTCTCCTTCTCTCTGTCCCAGATGCAGACACACTCTCACTTTCTCCGTCTCTCACTCTCTTTCACTCTCTCGGTGTCTCTCTTTCTCTCTCATACTTTTTAGGTGTCACTCACTAACCAATTGCACCGCATTAAATGACCGAACGTGCGGCATCATTCCGTAGAGATACTATTTTAATGGACACCTGGGGCGCCGCCGGGTGTTAAAGGTTATACATGTCTAGAGGGGGGGGGGGGGGGGGGGGGGGAGAGAGAGAGAGAGAGAGAGAGAGAGAGAGAGAGAGAGAGAGAGGAGAGAGAGAGAGAGAGAGAGAGAGAGAGAGGAGAGAGAGAGAGAGAGAGAGAATCATAGAAAGAGAGTGAAAACTCAGAAATTGAGCAAGAGAGAGAAATGAAATGAAATGTTATATTAACATCTTCAAAAGGTCACAATGACCTATGAGACTTGAAAGTTACAAAGTGGTGGATCTGATACAAATTCAGAGTAACAAAATAACCTAACAACAGTACAAAACAAAGATATATACTATGGGGTCCTAATTTGGTCGATGTGAGTCAAGCAAAAAACTAAGCAGAATAATGGGCGACTTGTTGGGATAGCTGAATCACAAGAGATCTAGCATCGGTCGTTGGCGAATCTCATCAATTTCCTCCATGGTTAGTAGTCTGACCGGGCGTGGTGTATGCCTGGTCAGCGTGCTTCGAATTTTCTATCGTAGCCTTCGTCGATGCTGTGTAGTTCTTCGTAGTCGCGGGCGCCTGGATTTCCCCAGTTCAATCGCTCGGTCAATCACTGTGCCTCTGGTGTGAGACGGAGGGAGCTCTGCTGTGGGAGTGGCTCTTGCGGCTGTCCTGTGTCTGCTCTGAAGAAGTCTGTGATCCGTCTTTGAGACTGGCTAGCCTCGCCATTCATCAAGCTATCTCTCTCTATACTAAAGGCACGCAGAGACAACCAAGTACTCTTTGGAAGTCCCTACGCGCGCCTTTAGTACTGTGGAGAGAAAGAGAGAGAGAGAGAGAGAGAGAGAGAGAGAGAGAGAGAGGGAGAGAGGGAGGGAGGGAGCGAGAGAGAGAGATAGATAGATAGATAGATAGATAGATAGAGAGAGAGAGAGAGAGAGAGAGGAGAGAGAGAGAGAGAGAGAGAGAGAGGAGAGAGAGAGAGAGAGAGAGAGAGAGAGAGAGAGAACAAAGGCTTTGACTTGATTCCTGATGAATAGGATTAAGGTCCAGTAGGAAAAAGAGACTAAAACCGGACCGAGAGCTTGTGCCAGGATTCCAACCTTTACAGGCTCAATTGCTTAGCGCTTTTGCCAAAGGAACTGTTGACTTTTGTCAGGACTTTGATCAAGAAGAGTCAATCTGTGAAGATAAGTCAGAGAGATCGGCTAGCCAAGAGGATCCCTCACCCTACAAGGTTCCCTCACCCTCTACAATACTTGTCAAGTAGTTATTGTGCAAGTAAAGGTAAAGCCAAAGAGGATGTGCCTTCTCTGGAAGAGCCAGCTGTATTTGATGAGAGGTTGTTCGATTTTGCAGCATCGTGCGGTGCTGGGGACAAATATTATCTAGTTCATTCTATGTTAAACCCAAAATTTGATATTGAAGACCTTTTAGCGTAGCACAATGAATTCTTGCAGTGCTACAGAGTTCAATTTGAACTTATGGTGCAGGTAGGGAGGGTTGTTCTGCCCAGTATGGCTGTGGTTCATTTAAATGACTTGGTGGCAAAGGACAGAGGCTGAAGAAGTATAGGGAATTACCACCTGCTTGCCGACATTCAGCTTTCCCTTTGCACCAAAAAGAGTGCAAACTTATTCAAGAATCCTTTGGCTTTATGGTTTACCTCAACAGCCTGTTTGGATTCCTCATGGAGAATCCTGATGAGGTGATAGAGGAGCACGATGCAGCAC
Organism: Adiantum capillus-veneris; assembly: GCF_014529385.1. Classification (NCBI taxonomy): domain Eukaryota; kingdom Viridiplantae; phylum Streptophyta; class Polypodiopsida; order Polypodiales; family Pteridaceae; genus Adiantum; species Adiantum capillus-veneris. The sequence goes on from NC_140937.1 coordinate 62,489,859, forward strand.
CAGACAAAGAATACGAGGAGACAACACACATACAAGAAGTCGAGGAGGTTGAAGATACAGTCGACCTTGAGCTTGAGGCAATTGAATTTCAAAGAAGTAAGATGCTCTCTGTGAAAACAACAGAATCAAAAACTACCCTTGGATGTTAGTAACTTCACTGAGAAGCATGCTCAGATGATGTTGCCTGTTGTGCGTGAGTTCAGGATTGGAGATAGGACCTATATCTTTTTACATGATGTGCAAAGCATCTTTTATTTAATGGAGGACTTCTCCCTGGCTATCATTTCCAGAATCCAAGAGGAGAGGAGTGGATTTGTTTCAGAGGATAGTAGCGATGATGAGGCAATGGAAACATCCAACAATCCAATGGAATTTCTTCGAAGTTGCTATGAGAAAGCTGAAAAATACAAGGAGACACTACCGGATGAATCCACCTTCCAAGCAATAAGACAAAGCCTAAGACCATCAACAAGTCACAAAGAAGTGGAGGATTGGTTTAACCATTCAGGTCAGGAGTCAACTACGTCTGTGGACCTGTGGCAGGAAAACTTCTTTTTGTAGGATGAGAGATTCATGGTAACTCTCTCTCTCTCTCTCTCCTCTCTCTCTCTCTCTCTCTTCTCTCTCTCTCTCTCTCTCACTTACTGAGACATGATATGTGCAGTCTTGGATTGCTGACAAGGATGACTTCCTTCGACGGCGGACTCGAGAGTATCGTGGAAGGGATGCGGCCCTAGCATAGTATTTTTCGAGCTTTGCGAGGCGCTGATAATAGTTTTTTACAAGAGGGTGCAACAACAATTTACACATTAAAGACACTATCACCCTTCTTGGGTGGACCCGTGCTGCCCAAAAGTGCAGATAAAGTCATTCTTGTGGACAAAGTGTTTTCCAGCGATTGTTTTGGTTATTGCCCGGGCTATAGAGGTGGTCGGGCGGCGTATTACTACACTTACACAGCAATGGCACTAGCTCTTGGCAGACAAAATCCGGATGAACTTTTAGAGTATGGAAAACATCTCATGATTCGTTACAAGGGTGATGTGCCAAAAAACAAAATTGAACCTTCAAAATCTTGATACACTTCAAGTAGCAATTGTATTAAGAGCATGTATTATAGAAATATTGAAATTTTGTACAATGTCATCCACTCATAGTATCTTTCTCCACTTGTGGTTCACATACACCATTGTCTCTCTCCACCTTCGTTGACCTTCACGAGCACTGGAGTTGTTGTATCCCATTGATCTTTTAATTTCATTTTGTTGTAAATGTCTGATGGCTTGTGTTGTTGCTGAAGAGGCCAAGACTTCTTTTGCCTGCATTCGATGAATGATTCTATGATAGAACCATTCAAATAGTTCTCTCAAAATGTTAGCCTTGATTCGAGAGCCGCCATGTCGTGTGTGCCTGAAATAGGCATTTCTGGCCATGTAATGAGACTTTTCCATCCCTTGGGTATTCCATATGGCGGGGTCCCATACTTTTGTATAAAATATGGTAAATGATTGAAAATGATGTGCTAGATATGAAAATAGATAACTTAAAATGTTTTACACTCACATAGTTACACATAAAAGAGAATCAAATACACAATAATATCATGTAGTGAGTAATTTGGGTGTCTGTCCATGGTGTCTTGGATGATTTCTTGAGAAGGTTGAGATTCTACTTGAACTTGTTCATATCACCTTGTGACCAGTCATCTTTGTCGCACATCAAAAATAGCATGTCTATCGATCGCCAAACCTCAGCCTTCGCGTTACGAGTAGTTGGTTCTTGATCTTTGACTGCAATATGTAGCTTTTTCCAGCTCTGATACTCTACCTTGCTAACATAAGGTGTGTTATATATTTTTCCATGCTTTGTAAGCTTTAGATCTCGTATTCCTTGGGGTTTAGATAAAACCCTCCGTGCCTTCACCGCACCAATGGATGGTTTGCATGGGACATCCTTCTCAACAGTTGATCTCTTTTCATCCCGCTGGATTTTCACATTGCCACCATGAAGCCCCATATCCGACAATACCAATTCTAAGCACTGTAAGGCCACCTGTCGCTCTGCTGAGTTCTTGATTTTCCAAGCAAACCCGATATATAAGTAGACAAATTTCTCCACAGTTCTACAAAGGGCATGCATTGTACAGATGTGGACATTCATAAGTGGTATTTTCAAAACCGATCGAAAAGCAGGGTCCTCAATGTGACATGTTGGAGCTTTTATCCACCACTTTGGGTCCATGACCTTTGCAGGCTCTATGCAGAACAAACACGATGACTTTGCCATTGCACCCATTTCACAATTATACATGCACTTTAATGTTTTGAGGTCACTTGCAAGATGCCACTGAACTTGAAAGTCTCCGCTTCCATCTAGACGTAGTACCTCTCCTGGTTAGTCTGTCAATCAATCACCTCTGGAACATTAGTTTGATGGAACACCCAATATAGAATGTCATGATCTTCTTTATTTACCTGCAACACAAAATAAATGAGACTTAAGTAGATGTGAACATTTGAGCTCAGCTGAGAATCTCGCTTACCTCAAAAGCACCAAGCCACCATATGCTAGATTCTGATTGAACACTAAAATACAAAGGATCATCAGTGGGACACTTTGAGAGGGCTCTATTCATTAAAGTAATAGTAACACGCTCTAGCTTCTTGTCTTTAACAAGCTCACACTCATCCAGTTTCAACACAAAATGTAATACCCCTCGTGACTCTTCAAATGTGATGTTGTAAAACTCCACCATTCTCTTCTGCAACATCTCCAGGTCCATAAGAATATTATTGAACTCATCATATGCTATGCTTGCTCCATGGACACTGTAAGTTGCTTTAATATGAAACGGCTGTCCAAGATATTCTCCCTGTGCGTAGTTAAGGTGAAGCCTCTCTTTCCAAACACTTGGGGCTGATGGTTAAAAGTTTGGACTTTATTCCCTTCTTAACAAAGATGGATGAGAGAGATTTCTGTATAGCCGCTGATATCCTCTTTTGCTTACACCAAGTGAATCAAGTGTGCCTTGTATCTCTTTTGCAGGCACTGAGTTCTGTGAAATAAAGTGGTCCACTACATTTCGCTGTAGGACCTAAACTTCTTGTCATTTACTATATCTACTGCAAGGCTTCTACTTATAAGTGGCTTCAATCTCTTTCCTATATTGGATTTGGGGTCAATGTTTTCCTTATCAGGATAGATTGAATCTCTACATGAAGACAATGCATAAGTAAATAACAGAAAATTTACTTAACTAACACTATTTAGATACATGAAAATAATGCATAACCAGAAAACCAAAAATTTACTTAACTAAGACTATTTAGTCAACCAAGAAGCATTACCTTAATGCTCGGATCTTTTCTTGAGACCTTCGGATGCAACCAGCAATGTTTCAAGATTGCGCAATTTCTTCTTTGAGATACGACCACCTAAGATGGTGTCCTTCATTTGACAACTTCGTACCTTTGCTTTCAGTTCCTGTACCTTTGTTTTCTGTTGCAAAATGGTAACCTGATCTGTAGAATGCAAATGTGAAAGACAAAACAATCTCACATTGTTGAGCTTGGAGAATGCCCTTATAAGTTTCAGCTCGCCTTGTGAGAGATTTACAATGACCCACAAGGCCATTTTCTCCATCACCAGCAAAGGTCAATAAGCTTGTAGGATTGACAAATGATGGAGATGCATTAGTCATTGGATTCTTAGGATAGAGAGAGCCTCTCATCCAGATATCTATGTGTTTAGCTCCCTGAGCTCCAAGCGTGTCTATGGATGCGGGAGGTATATGTGTGTTTTTTTTACTCCACTTAATCAATGGTTGGTACTCGTTGTCCAAATCAATATGAAGGTGATATTTGGCTCGTTTTTGCGTAACATTTGTGCCATTTGAGGAGTGCACCATTAGCCAAAGGTGCAGGTTTAATGAAAAGTGAATAGTTGCTGCGGTTTCATCCCTCCATGTTAGCCTCATTCCCTCCATGTTAACAAGGTTCATTCAATGCAACTAAAAAGAAGATTATCCCTCAATCATTACGGACGAATGTTTAGAGGGATAAAGAATCTACTTAAAGTACACTTTTTGAACTTTTACCATGATAGACCTGCCTCTATTATTCGCTATATTTTCTAGAGAGAGAGAGTGGAAAAAATACATTTTCTTAGAAGGCCCTCCAAATGACCTCCAAAATTTCTTAATGAGATGACGTTTATACTCTTTTTGTAACTATTGAAAAACCATGTATATTTTTTCAATAATGACAATGGTGTTGTAACTATTACATTTGCAAAGTTTAACAATCAAGTGATTTTGCGTATGATGTTTACAATTATCATTGATTGACTTTCATCAATTTACTTTGTCAATTTTGTATCTTTATTCTGCAAACAATACTATGGATGATGGAGTTAATGGTTATATTGTCTTGTGGGTGACCACTTTGGGTCTATATCTAAGCTTGCACTTTCTTTCAAAGGTAAATTTGGGATTATCTTGGATTCATTTAGGTTTACTCAATTATTGAAACATTAAAATATGTTTGAATGCCCTGTCACCAATTTTTTTTTCTCTCGGGCGTCGCTATGAGCGTCGCTATATAAGGCTCTGCAGCGTCGCTATAAACGTCATTATAGGTGCCCTGTAAACGTCGCTATATAGCGACGCATATAGTGATGGTTATAGCGAGGCTCATAGAGACGTTCCGTTATCACCATTGTTTGGTAACGGTCTTAGCAATTTCGGGGGTATAAAAAACCCAATGTATCTCGTCGCTAACAGCGTCACAAGTACACACAACTCTTGTAGTGTTGGTCAGGTCAGACATGGACCGTAATGATTTGTAGATTGGGGTATGGTGTGTTCGTTCACTAGGGGATAGGGGTACTATGGAAAACTTGGGCTATAGACATGAATCTGGGTTGTGTGTTGGGTGTGTTCCATTCTCCCCTTTCCCAACGTCTTCTCAAAGCTTCGTTAGCTTCTAATCTAACTTATATAATGAAGAGATGGTTTGAAGAAAGTGCCACATGGGAGCTAGAGGTACAAGCAAGCATTCAAATTCAAAATCAGAACTAGCATTTTAACTACGTCATTAAATAAAGATAATTCGACGTGAGGACAAAAATCATGGAGCGACGTGAGTGCCGACCCTCCCTCGCATTCTCTCTCTATGCATTGCTACCTTCTCCTGATCTCATGCCTGTGATTGTTGTACATATTTGGCCATGTAGAATTTACCTCCAGCCAAATGATCGAGGTCCTTCATGATCAAGTACAACAACATGTGATTTCTGTGGAAAGTGCAATGCACTTTACACCTAAGCGGAGTTCAAACCTCACCACATACACCTTATCCCTACAACAGCTAGATTGCTTATCCAAGCCTATAAAAGGAACTCTCCTTGTATTGATCCATAGCAGTTTTTGTATGCAATTCGAATTCGAATTTCCCCCTCTACTTGGTGTCAAGTCCCCCTTCCCTTCTCTCTCACACCTCTCTCTCTTCTCTACCTCCATCTCTATGTCTATTCTCTCTTTCTCTACTCTCTCACTCTATCTTCTATATATCACGCAAGTTCACATGGTATCAGAGCTTCAGAAATTGAGCTCCTAAGTACTCTAAGATCCTTCTCTCAAAGCAACGGCCTATTTTACGCCTATCTCTCACTTCCAAGGTTTACTCGGCTAGCATGACTAGCGCCTCGTCACCTATGGTTGCAACCACCAAGTTAAGGTACTTCACCATTGACAAGCTCAATGGGAACAATTACAATGTGTGGAAGCTGAGAAAGGAGCTATATTTGAAGCAATTTGACCAAGTGAAGACGAGTACGCCTCCGACATGGAGCTACACTCGGCATGGGATTCAAGGGACGTTAAGTCTCAAATGGAGATCATACTCCATTGTGAGGATAGGAAAGTCCAAATGGTGCGGACTCTATCCACCTCTAAGGATATTTGGGAGTTCTTCAACAACAGTTATGAGCACATTGATCTTGTTTATCAAGTAACCCTGATCAAGAGGCTTGTGAACAATACTATGCAAGAAGGCCAATCTGCAGTCAAGTTTCTTGACAATTGGCAGCCACTGTTAGATGAAGTTCTCATCTCTGGAATGGAGATTTCAGAGAAATTTCACTGTATGCTTCTACTGGCGGCTTTACCCGCAAGCTGGAGAGCCTTTGTTACTACTCAAGCCCTGTCCTAGATGCAATTGCAAGGCCTTGTATCCAAAATCCATCAGAAGAAGCTTTGAGAGACCAGTCTAATGGCTCTACTCCAGTGCTCTAGCCACTCATATCAATTTCAAAGGTGGTCCTAACCACCATTACAACAATTCAAGGCAGTTGCATAAAGATGTTCTAACCGCCCTAGAAATGCACCTTATGGTCAAGTTCAATGCCACACCTGCAAGAAGTTCGGAAACATTGCCAAGGATTGCAGGTCCAAAACCAAGCATCATGGTGGTAATCATGGAGGATTCAATGGACATAAAGCAAATGGAGGCTATCATCACAAAGATCATGCTCATTTCACCAATATTTCAAACTACGATGGTGATATACACCCTAATTCTATACAACTTTTTGCTGCAAGCTTTAGCTCCTCTAAGCCACATCACAACTCTTCTATTGGTATCTAGACACTGGAGCTACACATCACATGACATATCATTTTGATTGGCTTGCACACTACACTCCTCTTCAACATCCACTTGAAGTCCTCATAGGGGATAGCAACATTCAACATGCTAAAGGATATGGCACTGTTGCCATTACCCTACCAAATGGCACTATAGCTCACTTAGACAAGGTATACTATGTACCTGGTCTAAAGCAGAATCTGATCTTGGTAGGAGAGATCACCTCAAAGGAATTACAGTTTCTTTCTCTCATGATAAGTGCATCCTACATACAATTGACACAAATCACAAGCCTTTCTCTATATCTTGCCCCAAGAAAGGATGCTTGTATCCTCTCGACTTCAGCAAAGTCCAAGCCAAAGCACTTTCAACAGTCATCAATTCTCCTAAGCAAGAGGAGACACTTACTTGGCACTACATGCTAGGGCATGTCTCGCAACAAGCGCTCAAAGATATGCAGCAGAAGGAGCTAGTGGTAGGTTTGCCATCCACAACTACACCAATTACATTTTTTGAAGCATGCGTATTGGCCAAAGATAAGCATTTCAAGTTTCCAAGGTCAAAGTCCCATACAACTCAACCTCTTGAGCTTATCCACTCGGATTTGTGCGGCCCAATGCAGACACAATCACTCACTGGCAACAAACACTTCCTAATCTTCATCGACGACTCTACAAGGTACACTCATGTCTATTTCTTGGCAGATAAATTTGCAACATTTATCAAATTTCAGGCTTTCAAAGCTGTGGTGGAGACAGAACTGGATCGAAAAAATCAAGGCACTAAGGACAGACAATGGTGGGGAATACAAAAGCATCGACTTTCAACAATATTGTGTATCAAATGGCATTCAACGGGAATTTACAATTCCGGATCACCCCCAACAAAATGGAGTCACCGAGTGCAAGAATCGCACTTTAGTCGAAGTTGCTCGCTCAATGCTAGCCCTCGCTCGACTTCCTATTACATTCTGGGAAGAAGCGATAGATACCGCAACCTACATTCAGAATTGAGTCCACTCATCCGTCAATCCACACAAAACTGCTTACCAGCTATGGTTCAACCACCCGCCCAACATAACCCATCTCGAGATCTTTGGTTCCCCGGCATATCCTCTTCTCACCAGTCCTCCACCCAAATTTTCTCCTAAGAGCATGGCGTTGTGAGCGGGATGAAAACACACACAGCGCCTCTATAACGACCCGACACACACTCTTGGGAAGATACACACACACACACACACACACACACACCACACACACACACACACACACACACACACACACAACACACACCACACACACACACACACACACACACACACACACACACTATGGGGCACCACTCGGCTTAGACAACACACCTGGCCGAGACAGGGAACACACCTCTGGAGTGAGAGGAGAGAGACTATCCACTTGCCCACTCCACACAGACACACACACACACACACCCAAAAAACTCAGCTTAAAAGAGGAGAATTTCTGATGTTTAGATACAAACGAGCTTGGGCCAACACCAATGGAAAAATAGCTCACACAATATGGGTAAAATAAGCCAGATACAATCACAAACTAGAGCAAAAACTTCGCTCATAGGAGAAACTTACACAGAAAAACCGCAGGAAAAGAGTGAAAAATTTGGCAAAATGGACAGCGCCATCACGTCTGAACGGCCCAAAACCCGAGTCTACAATGTCAAAGTGCTCAAATCCGACCTCGGATGAGCAGTTTACGGCCAAAACAGGCTCCAAAAACCCAAAAACACACCTGCGGCTGTTCCTCCTCTCTTCTCCACGTTTTTTCTGGTCTTCTCTCATTTTTTTCAGTTCCCACACTTATATTTAAGTTGGGCACCCTTGGCCTTTTAGATGACCTCAAACGGACCGCGAACAGGCCAATAACTGACCTCACATTGCATAGTTGTCACCTTTTTGCATCATCCACACACCTGGCACTCATTTCTTTTCAATAATGCGTCTCGCAACCACGTGAAGTGGCCCCAAAAAGTGGTCCTAATGATGACCTTTCTGCATAACTTCCACAAGAAAACACCACTTTGTGTCCGTATTCATCCACGTGCAAATATTGACCCCGTTCGGCCTCCTGACGTCACTCGATGCCATCTGACGCACCTGCTTACCTCATGTCCTCGGCCCGCGGATAGCTTCCTCAATAAGTTTTACGCGCTACCAACTCCTCCTTATTGTAGAAAAAACACAGTGGTACTGGTAATAGTGAAAATCGATGCACTATGTACACCCTGTCCTACGTGTACACATGTGGGCCCCACGTAACCACCTGGCTCTGAAAAATGGGCAATTCTTTATTTGATGCACCATGCATGTATATGTACATATGCGCAATCCCTTGCTCCAAAAAAATCTTGACATATTTTGCGCATCCCCTAGCCTTCTAGATCATTCATGATCAGCAGCAGCAAAGAGAGATATGAGACTCGCCGCATCACAGGTCTCCTCATCCTTCACCAACATTGCTTGCTCCACAGATAGTTCATCTTGCTCCACCATTATCAATCTAGCATGATACAATTTAAGACGCAATCCATTTACCCTTGAATTATGTAGAACACCATCCAGGTTAGCCAGCTGATATGTGCCATTTGGAAAACACTCCACTACCTTGAAAGGGCCTTTTCCACTTAATTTGAAACTTCTTTTGGAAGGTGTTGTCCAGCTTACTGTTGTAGCGCAAAACAAGTCATGCTTCTTGATACCCTTACTTTTGACCTTTTCATTTATCTTTGCTAAAGCCCTATCTTGCATCTGCCCATAATGTTCCAATGCACTCATCCTATCCATCTGAACCTCTTGTAGTTGTAAGAGCCTCTCTTCGAATGCATCACTAGGCGGCCCAAGCAACTTCTCTAGCATCTTGACCGCAGGAAACTCTACTTCCACAGGCAATAGTGCTTCTTTTCCATACACCAAATGAAATGGAGTAAACCCTGTACTTGTCTTCACCGAAGTACGGTAAGCCCATAATGCACTAGGCAATTCCAAATCCCAATTCTTTCCTTGGTGCTCTGTCACTTTCGAAAGAATCTGTACCAACTCACCATTGAATCTTTCATTTAAGCCATTACACTGTGGGTAATAAGGAGTGGTATGCTGGTGCCTAATCTTCATCTTTGCACATAAAAAATCTAGCAGTTTAGCTCTAAAGCCGGGCCCCTTATCTGAAAGTAGCTCCAGTGGCACCCCAAACTTGCAACATATTTCATCATACACAAATTTTGCCACATCCTTTGCAGTGATCTGTTTTTACTGCTATAGCCTCTGCCCATCTAGAAAGATAGTCCACTGCCGTCAAAAATAGCTTTTGCCCCTGCTTGTGATAGGTAACGGGCCTATTGCATCAATCCCCCACTTTTCAAACACATCAAACGCCATAATGGTTTTTCGTAGCTCTGGCTTCAACACTCTCTTCCCAAATGCTTGACACCTATTGCAAGACCTACACCAATGGTGAACATCCTTGTGCAAACTAGGCCATACATACCCCTCTTGCAAAATCTTATGCAAGGTGATCTTTAGAGCAAAATGGCCACCACATGCGCCTTCATGATTCTCTTCCAACACTCTGTAAAGCTCCTCCCGCCAAGGTACACGTCTCAACACGAGAATCATCCCCTTTCATGTATAAGACATCACCAATCAATTTGTACCTGTATGCTCTACGCACAAAGCCATACTTCTTAGACTTCTGAATCTCCTTTGGAATGATTCCTGTTAGCAAAAACTCCTCTTCTTGATCCAAACTTTCCCGGCCATGATAAAGAGGTAAAGTGGTCCTCAACACAAATAACTCCCCAATCATGCCTTGAGCTGCTTCATGTGCCTCTCCATTTAGAGCACGTTCAATGTGTCTGATGATCCATGCTTCAAAATTTTTTAACAGGCCTTTAATTCTGAAGCACATTTCCTTCAATGAGGTGTTCTTGCTCTTCCACACACCCAGCACTTGCTTCACCACTAACAACGCATCACCTTTTATGCTCAACCTTCGAACCCCATGCTTCAAACAAATGTGTAATCCGGCTTCCAGAGTAGCATATTCAGCCTCATTGTTACTATGAGCATCCAATTTGAACCTCTCTTGCATACTAGCTTCCCCTCTGGATCATAAAGTGCTATACCCCCTGAAGCTGCATCATGGCTCTTTCTGTATGAACCATCAAAGAACAACACATGTGCATTGCTGATCTGTGGCACTTCTTCAACTACCTTTCTCACCACCTCTTCCTTAACAATAAGGGGATTCTCCTTGTAGGTCAACAAATCAGCTAGCGTAGCCCTTGTACTATCTTCCACTAGAAAAGAGAACTCAAACTCTCGCAGCTCAATTACCCATTTCTTCACCACATTTGACATGTTAGTACCATTAATTAACTGTGCAAAAAGGCATAACTCGTCAAGAAAACAAAAGGCCGTGGTAGCAAGTAATGACGAAATCGTCGACAAGCAAATATTACACTGGCCATCACTAGCTCTACTTCCGAGAACTTTCTCTCCACTACCAACTTCACTCGCTTGCACAATACACTGGCATCATATAATGGCTGCCCTTCCCCTTTTGCAATAGCATGGCTCCAATGGCATCATCCCCTACTGAGGGATTTACATAAGAAACTTTTTCCCAATCAGGAGCCTACATGGCTGACAAACCCCCTAACACCTCTTTCACCTCTTGAAACACTTCTTCACACTTGTCATCCCATTGCAATGGATCATGCTTTGCCACTTGTTGTAATGGATAAAGAATCTGAGAAGATAATGGTATAAACCTTGCCATGTACTTCACTTTGTGTATAAAGGTTGCCAATTGCTTCGTACTCGTAGGTGATGGAAGAAGAATAATAGACTTAAACTTGTCTGGATCAGCCTCAATGCCATTTTCTGACACCATGTGGCCCAATAACTTCACCCTTGGCTGTGCTAGATGACATTTCTTTGGATTTAGTTGTCCTCCACATTCATCATATCGAGCCAATACCATCTGCAGCTTCTCATGGTGTTCAACCCTACTGCTATAAACACAGAAGTCATCCATAAAAGCTTTAACACCAACTACCAATGAATGGTTCCAACACCCAATTTGCTCTCTCTTGATAGAAGTAAGGTCCATTTGACAACCGAAATGGCAATACTGTGTAGCAATAGCAGCCCCATGGCGTAATAAAAGTTGTCTTTGTGTGGTCTTTAAGAGAAATCTTCAATTGAAAATAGCCTAAAAAACCATCACACACACACACTGTACCTCTCATAACCTGCCACTGAATCCAAGATCTGATCAATGAATGGAGAGGATATGGGTTCTTCTTAGTGGCTGCGTTTAAGGGTTTAAAATCTACACAAATTCTCCACTTCCCATCCTTCTTTGGACTGACTACAACTGGACTCACCCATTCTGTGTCTCCACAGGACTATGAACCCTGCCTTCAATAACTTGTCCACCTCTTCTCGCAAGGCTTTCCATTTGCTCTTGACCCATCGTTCTTAGCCTTTGCCGCACTAGCTTAGCACCTTCTTTCAGCTCTATATGCATCTCTTCGGCCTTGAACCCTTTGATCTCTTCATATGAAGTAATGAACAAATCAGGAAAACTAGCCAGCATGTGCAAATATATACCCTTCTCCATAGTTGAGAGTCTCCACTGATCATTTGTGTCATCAATTCCTGCTTCTTTGACAACTCAACCTTGGTTTGCATCAGCCCTTCAATCACTTCATAAGGCCCTTCACTTTCATCTTCAACCTCATTCGCAAATGCAACTAAACCAAACTCCTGGATTTCTCTTTGTCCATCAAAAGAAATGCAACATCAACATCCTCATCACTGCTGGTAGTGCTATCAATGTCCTCATCTGTCATCGTGGAAGAGTCTTCATTAGTAGACTCATCCTCATCTTCATAAAGCTCCTGTAATCGTTTCCTTGTGTCCATATTATAAAGTTTCTTGGTACCTGTATTTCCATAGAGGCTAATCGTACCATGTCGCCAATCTTGAACAGCTCCCCACTGCACGTAACCATGGTCTGCCCAGTATAATAGGATATCTCCCCAACCCTGCTGGCATCACATGAAAATCAACCACTGCCTTTGCATCATATGCCTCCACTTCTAAGCTCTTTACAACACCCAAGCATTTTACTTTTTGATGGTTTGCCAATCTGATCCAAAAACCTGACACCCCAGCCACTGTGAGACCCATCTTCTCAACGCATGAGTGTGTTATGACGCATATTTGGCTCCGCCATCCACATAACCTTGTCCCAAATTTTTCCTTTTATCCACAAATCTACTATTGGACAAATGTCTGGTAGCTCATCCATTGCCAACACCTTTACTGAACCTCTCTCTGGCTTTCTCCATTGGGTTAACCATCCTCTTCCACTGTCGCTTTAGCTTAGGCACCATCTCTATAAGCTGCCCAAAAGTAACATCTGCCTTCCTACTCGTCAATCCTCCTTCAAGTCATAGCTTAATTGCCCATCCCTAGTGGAAAATCTAAACATGAAACTTTCGACGAGCTCTCCTTTTCCTCTTGGCCCTGACATCCTCGCCTTCATGGCTCTTTCCTTTCTTTTTACTAGGACCTGGGGCACTTCTTTCTTCCTTTTCCTCTGTGGTACTCTTCCCAATAGGCATCACTAATGTATCCTCTAGCTTTGATGCCTTCTCCAAGGTGACTACACTTAGCACTTTTGTCTTTCCTTTTTCCTCCTGGGTCAGTCCACTGGTTCCTTCATCTCCCTTAATTTCGATGCCATAATCATTTGACCTAGTTAACACCTGTCTTGGCAATGATACATGTCTCCCCCCATCCTTGGCTTATCACATTGCGGGCTGATGTGACCCAACTCTCCACAATTGTAATAGGTGGGCGTCTGCCTCCAAAACCTACCATTGCTTTGTCCAACACCATTCCTAGGTCTTTCTTCACCTCCTGGCTGATTTGCAAACCTCCCTCGACCTCGATTATTTCCCACTTGACCTAGCATGTTTAGTTGAGATTCTTCATTAAATCTACCATTTGCCTCATGTCTTGCCTTAGCCCATCATCTTGCACTGTTGTAGTGACCATTGTTGGCATGACCTGAGTAGTAACAGGAACCACTGGTTCATGATGAACCCCTGACATGCGACCTTGTAAAGACTCTATAGGCTGAAATTCAGACCTCATGGCAAAGACTCCATCCCTAACTAGCTCATTTTCCTCAACTTCCACTCTTTGTTCCTTGATACCTCTAGTGCATCTTCATATGTCCTAGGCTTCTTTAGCTCCACTCTCCAACGTATTCTCCCAAAGACCACCAAGAACCTGTCCTTCTTCATCAGTCAGGCGGGGTACCTGTGGTGCTAAGGCCTTGCACATTCGCTCCCATGCCAATGAAAACTTACGTATGTACTGCATCTACTGGCTCACCTTCCTTCTGCACCAAACCTTGTACTTCTTGCCACACTTGTCAGGATCTTCTATCTTCAAAAACTCCACTTCCAACCCATGCCTTAGATTGTCCCAACTCAATCTTACAGGTGGATCCGCCACACGCAACTCCTCTTCAAATGTTTGGACCAACTCGTGCATCACTCTTCAAAAAAAATTGGAGAAGACGTAACATCTGCGCAGGGTCATGAATCTGGTTGCTAATGCAGGCAACCTCCATCTTTTCCAAAAAATCTTCTACATCTTCATCACTTCTTCCATGAAACTCCGGATAAGAGGAAAGCCATTGCTACCCAAGTTTCAATGCTTTGAGAACCCCTTTGAACACACGTGCAAGAACCCAAAACTTTTGACTACCCAATCCCCTGAAACTTCAATGGAGCTCAACTTTAGATAAGGACAAACACATGCACATCAAATGAGTTTTCATAGTTGATCATTGAATTACAACAGGCAAAGGACATTCCAAGATCTCTCGTAATCTTCTTGGCCCAAACATAAAGACTATGCGCTGCTGGAAAAAACTTCCTACACATGAACATTTATCTGGATTCTTTGAGTTAAATGAAATGGAGTGAATTGAGGGCCATTTTGATCATCCATTAAAGCCAACCATGAAGCTCCCAAGAAGGCACACCTGACTTAACCTCTGATTTTCCAAAATTTCAGCAGCATAACAACATAAATGGCTCAAAAGACCAAAAAACCAGCCATCATAACTTGGAAAATTTTTGGCAGAGTTTCCCCAGAAATAGACCAGTAGGAACCCAAAATATAGACTGTATATGTATACATAAACTGTCAACAAGAAACCCGAGCATCAAGTAGGACTCACTAGTACATAGCCTATGGCAAGGTCACAAAAAGGGTGCTCAGATACTTGTATCACCGAAAGATCTCTACATTTGAGAATCCCCCAGCTCAATAAAAACCTCACGCTATCGACCCTCACACGAAGGCTAATGCAAATCGCGTATAGTCAAGTCTCAGAAATGACTATCTTCCAGACCAAGTCTCAGAAATGGCCGGGATTGCCAAATACAACCAAGTATGGCTCCACAAATGCGTACAATGGCAGTTTCCACAAGTAACGTACAATCCACAGACAATGCGCTCAAACAGGCGCCAAGTGATGCATACCCACAACAACTCAAGTGACATAACTGCTAGTATATCACTGTACTCCAGCTACCTGTACCTGTGTGAATCACCTATACCTTACCTGTCCCTATCTCTGTAACCTATAACCTGTAATCTGCAACCTGCAACCTCGAAGCTCTAAAGCTCGAAGCTCGAAGTAGAAGGTACTCGAAGAAGATCCTCATGGGGGCGCCAAAGAATGTGAGAGGGATGAAAACACACACAACGCCTCTATAACGACCCGACACACACTCTTGGAGAGATATGCACACACACACTATGGGGCACCACTCGTTAGACAACACACCTGGCCGAGACAGGGAACACACCTCTGGAGTGAGAGGAGAGAGACTATCCACTGCCCACTCCACACAGACACACACACACACACACAACCCAAAAAACTCAGCTCAAAAGAGGATAATTTCTGATGTTTAGATACAAACAAGCTTGGGCCAACACCAATGGGGAAAATAGCTCACACAATATGGGTAAATAAGCCAGATACAATCACAAACTAGAGCAGAAACTTCGCTCATAGGAGAAACTTACACAGAAAAACAGTAGGAAAAGAGTGAGAAATTTGCAAAATGGACAGCGCCATCGCGTCCGAAACGGCCAAAACCTCAGTCTAACAATGTCAAATGCTCAAATCCGACCTCGGATGAGCAGTTTACGGCCAAAACAGGCTCCAAAAACCCAAAAACACACCTGCGGCTGTTCCTCCTCTCTTCTCCACGTTTTTTCTGGTCTTCTCTCAGTTTTTTCAGTTCCCACACTTAGATTTATTAGTTGGGCAACCCTTGCCTTTTCGATGACCTCAAACGGACCCCGAATAGGCCAAAAACTGACCTCACAGTGCATAGTGTCACTCCTTTTTTGTATCATCCGCACACCTGGCACTCATTTCTTTTCAATAATGCGTCTCGCAACCACGTGAAGTGGCCCCAAAAAGTGGTCCTAATGATGACCTTTGTGCATAACTTCCACAAGAAAACACCACTTTGTGTCCGTATTCATCCACGTGCAAATATTGACCACGTTCGGCCTCCTGACCCACTCGATGCCATCTGACGCACCTGCTTACCTCATGTCCTCGGCCCGCAGATAGCTTCTCCCAATAAGTTTTACGTGCTACCAACTCCTCCTTATTGTAGAAAAACACAGTGGTACTGGTAATAGTGAAAATCGATGCACTATGTAACACCCGTCCTACGTAACACATGTGGGCCCCACGTAACCACCTGGCTCTGAAAAATGGGCAATTCTTTATTTGATGCACCATGCATGTATATGTACATATGCGCAATCCCTTGCTCCAAAAAACTCCTAACAACGTTAAGGCCTACCCCAAATACACTATCCCATAAGTACCCTACGGCTACTACATTTAACAACTCAAAGAACCATGTGTGAATACACCCTTAACCAATTTATTCAAACTCACACCTCACAAGCTTAAAATCGCAAGCTGCCAATTGCTCAAACTTGCGCATAATAAAAAATGCCAACCCCACACCTAGCAGGTAGCGCTACTGGCTCCCCATCCACTTGCGCCAATCATGGCATGCACACACAGTCTCTTCCTCCATCAAACAAACTACAAGAAGGCCACACAGACACACACACACACACACACACACACACACACACACACCCATTTCAGCCCTCTGTAACAGGCCATTCCTCTCCTCATAAGCTTCACTTCTCAAGCTCCATTGCACCATCTCCTGCTCCAAGCACAATCAGCCCCTTACCTCATTCAAAAACGTCCTATAAACAGCTCTCAATTCAGCCCCTCTTCTTCTCCTTCCTTGCCTCTAACATGTGTTTGACGGATACGCCGCGACGGAGACGTCAGCACAGTGAGAACTCACCTAACATATAATGTCAGCTAAGGACGAAGCTCGACCCCGCAGGCGCGTGGAAGCAAGCATAAGGTTCAACCTACACTCGACCGACCTCTAACTAATTCCTACAGAGTCTCTACCAATTGTCTAAGTCACAGCCTTCAAGAGTGCATAAGAGGAAACTTCCTACAACGTTTTCTAGAGCCGAAGAACACCCATCAAACAATCCCAAAACACCACAGAACTTGAAGGAGACCCTACTAACACCAATAGGTCATTCTCCCTAAGGTCTATGAACAAAAATCCCAACCCAAAACACCCGGTGCAAAATCACGTAGGACGTTTGGCCGAAATTTGCAGGTCTTCATTTCCTAAATCTAAAGTGCCTAATGTGTAGCTCTACTCAATGTGAACGTTGGATATGTTGCAATGCAAAATCGGACAACGTATGCTCACCAGATCACCAGATGAAGCTCGTAGAAGGAGCTCGCAAAACTGGACCGTACGCGTGCAATGTAGGTATCGGCACGTAGTTCTCGTCACTTCTCCGCACTCGATTCCGACCACCGGTGCACACGTAGCGTCAAGATGAAGCTCACACTCTCTCTCGTACACAGTACGTTCACTCACAGGTTTCAAAAACTTCTTTTAAAAATAACAAAAGGTTTTCTCATTAAGGTCAAAAAGTGGTATATATACCTTACAATTCTCAAACCTAAAGTTCCAAATCAACCATCTACTCCATCTAACTATCAAAACTGGGATACAATTTGGAAACTTCTATAAGTCCCAATATTTACAAGGTGAAAAATCAGGTTTCCTCAATAAATGAATAATTACAAAAAATGATAATCTTTTGAGAAGTCAGTTTCCGTGGGGTGTGTCCAGCTTCAACACTCCCCCCTCCTTGCTCATGTCGTCCCCGACATGGCCGCTGAGCTACTTCTTCATCGTATGGTTCTCGCATCTTGATCAATGATTCGTATCTTGCATATAGATTCATCATTGTTGGTCAAAAATATCAGTGTTTATTGTGAAGAAGCCGGTGTAGAACGCTTCTTCAAAGGCCTGGAGGTGATAGGATGGCAGAAAACATTAGCCTTTGATACAACGCATGTATCACCTCCTTGGAAGGCTGACTAGATAGATCATAGGCACATCTGTAAGTATCTTGGAAGAAGAAGATATTGTTTGTCACCTGGCCATGCTTGAATGTCTCAAATGCTGCTAGAAGAGTTTTGCATATTTTCTTCATCATGATGCATGTAAGGTCAGGTGAGCCAGTGAACAATTTGATGGCGCCCGTTAGGATTTTCACCATATATTTGACACTTATTCTCTCACCTGCCTTCAAGCTCGGTAGCTTAGGATAATTCAGCCAAGTGTGTTGGCTTTGTAATATCTCCAGGGCCTTCCATGTCCTGATCCTTGGTAGAGGACAAAAGCTGAGGTTGTCTATGATGTTTTTCGGTGCTCTACCAAATGGATTAGGTATTGTGGGTACTTAGTCAGCCAAGCCTTCCTCCATTTTGGCTGAGAGTCAACTATTAACCTAGATCCTTCTGGCTGAGAGAGATATCTGCATTGTAGAGTGGCACTGTCGGCTCTTGTCTAATCCTCTTATTGATGGTGGCGGCTTCATATTTTTAGCAAAGGATATGGGAGAGAGGGTTGAACCCATTCGCGCCTGAGGTTGCTGGCATCAATCTTCTAGATAGTCATGGATTTGAAAACCCTCTGCTCCCATTCAAGGCTTCCTTAGTCGTTTCTCTGATCTCCACTCTATTGCCTTACGCAGCTTTTCTTCCTCTTCCTGTGTCAGATCTTGTGGCTCTTGAGAGGATCCTTCTAGGATTTCCTCTTCCATAGGTGTGTCCACAGGATCTGCCACATTTTATAAATTTATGCCCTCATTGGCCGCTGGCCCTGTGCCTTCTTGCTCTCCGGCTTGCTGTCCTCTTAGCTCCTCAATCTGCTTTAGGAGTTTCTGTTTTTCTGTTTCAGCTTCTTCTCCCATATTCATGAGGAGGTCGTTTAACTCGGCGTTTATCTTCTCGGCCTCCTCGAGCTTTCTTTTGATACTTTTTAATTCCTCTTGCATGGCTTTTTGGTCTTCTACCATCATCAATCGTTGCTTTTTCTCTAGAGTCAGCTCTTTCTGAAGTTCTTGCATCTGTTCTTCATAAATTTGGCTTTCGTAGTGATGTGAGTCGAGCTAGTAGCTCTGACTCTGGCAGGAGATTCCCGTAGCCTTTGGATGGTTTGATCTTTCAATTTGAGCTGGTCCTTGAGCTCAAGGACCTCATCCTAGCTGGCTTCTTGATCTATCTCCTCCTTTTCTTTGGCGTTTCGCATTGCTTCAGCTTCTTTGGATTCCTCAGCCAGCTGTAGGGTCAGGTTATCCCTTTCCCTCTCGGCATCTATCAATGATTTGCTGAGTTGCTTACTTTCCTCTTCAACTCTTTGCAGTCTTTGGGCTGCTGCCTGGTTTTCTTTTTCCATTTCCTGGCATCTTTGCAATGCCCTTGCTAGATTGGCCTATAGCTCCGCTTCTCTCTCTTTCTACCTTTGACTCTGTCCTTGTAAAGAGTCTACTTCCAACTTTATCTTCACTTAAGTGGCCTTGAGAGCTGCCATCTCACTTTTTGAGGCCATGGGCTACGCTCTTAACCGATTAACTTTGTCATCACCACATCCCAATTGTTGGAGGGGGGTGCAGGTCCACTGTATCTGTGGCCATCTCTTTTAGTTCTACTAACCTAATGCTTTGCATTTGCTCCTTAGGCCTTGTGCTTGCCAAGTCGAATGCGACTGTGGCAGCCTTCTAGAGTACCCTTTGAATATGTCCCTTTGTACCCTTTGGGATGATCCCGACATTGCTTCTAGAGATGGCTTCCAGAGTTCACTCAAATCGCCTTTAAGGGCCCATACTGCTCTAAAGATCTCCATCAGCCGCTCTAGTCTTGCTGCTTTTTGTGACTTTGTCTCTTTTTTCGGCACTTGGGCAAATTATTTCTTTCCCTTCTTTTGCTCTGGCTGCTCTTCTTGAACAGGCTCTAGCCGTCTTTTCAATCTGGTGGCGACCCTTGGCGCTTTTTGTGGCTCGTCTTATTTGTCTTCTTTGAGCCTCCGCTAGTCGTTTTGTTATGGGGGGTTAGGACATCTCCCTTTTGCGTGCAATGCCCCATAAATCACCTTAGTGATTAGTTCTCCTGGCACAATATATGTGGGCTTCTTGTTACCCATCTTCACTAGGTGTCATGTATATATGGTGCATAATTGATTATCTTTGGAGTGCTCCTCATCATTGCCCAAGTGAATGTCGTGGCAATTGCTCATGGCGGCATTCTGTACTTTTGTGGCCGCTTTGTACACATATGGAAGTATTGGTTGTACAACTGACTCATGATTGCCACTCTTGGGTTGGCAATATCTTCAAAAGTGTAGTTACCTTTCTTCTCAGTGTACACCTTAACATCATCTCTTCTTTTAGTTACACTATCCCCTTGTTGGAGAGGTCTAGTGCATCTGCTACAACTTGCTCGGTGATGACTATTTCTGTTTCTGGCCTGCCTTGCAGATCGGTTACTCTGGCCACTCCGTCTACTTTTATTGTTGTTACAAATTTCCAGACTCTCTTTATGTCAACCCCTGCTGCACTGCTTCAAAATAGTTGTGGAGATCAATCTTCTCCAAGTACCCGGCCATCTTGCTTCTTACGAACTCATTGAGTTCCCGCGGTAGCATTGGTAGCTCAATCACATTCCCTTCATGTCTTTAAACACTCCTTGGTAGATCTTTAGGTTGTTGGACTCTAGCAGATCTTCTTGGATCCATGTGCTGGTGGACTTTAGTGTTCCTTCTGGTATGACGAAGGGCTCCACTTCTTCTAGGTAATCCTTAATGGTCATTCTTTTCTTCTTTGCCGGTGACTTCGCGACTACCATAGATCCTGTTGCACTCAGTAGTCCGAAGTTAGTGTTTTTCCATATTAGCTGAGAAACTGAGTTTTAACTATCCAAATGACTTGAAAATTGAAAATAAAGATTAAAAGGAACTTGTGAAACTGTGCATGTGCTCACAATGCCATTCTGGCCAAAAATTTCCATTTATACATCCTACACGTAGGATGTCTTTTTCATCAGAATTGGTTGATACTTGATATGCTGGTAGTGCATGGCTTATGGAACATGGCTATGTGCTTGGATATGGATTTGGGCATCAAAAAGTGGATTTTTTGGGCCGATCAGGCTTTAGGTCACAAATTGGGTAGAAAGTCCATAACAGGTAGCAAGTGATGTCCAAATGGATTGAAAATTGGTATATGGGTTCATTGCACCATGGTATTGACTCCCATGATGTCACTCTTTGCATAGAATGTCTAAATTATGCTAGAGGACATCCTCGTGTAGGATGTCTATTTTATCAAAATTGGCATGGGATTTGTTATGTGGGTAGTCCTTGGCCTATGGAACATGGCTATGCTCTTGGATTTGGATTTGGACAAGGATTGATGCTTGTAAGAGCTTGTGTAGTGTTTTTGGGCTCAAAAAGTGTATCTTGAAGGTGTTGGGGTAAAAAATGATTAGAATGGCTTCAAAATTGGTATATGAGCTCTTGATGATGATGTGATTGGATCTGGAATGGACAAACATCCTCTGTAGGCCAAAAATGTCAAATAGACATCCTACGCGTAGGATGTCTATTTCATCAATTTTTGCTTTTGACCACATAGATTGGTTGGTTATGTGCTTATGAATGTGTTGTGCAAGTTTCATGTGATTTGGACAAGATTTGGTAGGTCTATGGCCCATTATTGCCTCTATGCTCTAACTTTGCGTTTTTTTTCATGCATATGAGGTCAATGTTGGCCCAAATGTGATGATGAACTTGGTGGCTAGCATGTAAAGGTCATTCAGAAAATGTGTGTGATGAAAATATTGGGATGTGTGCCCAGAAATGCCCTTGAGACATCCTATGCGTAGGATGTCTCTTGATGATTTTTTCATGGAATGTGCCACTAGTGCCTGCCCTTGGTCCCCCTCAGTCCCTTTTAAGCCTAATTTCAACAAAAAAGTCAAATGGATAGAATGTAACTCCCTGTGTGGACTTTAGAGCCTCCGAGCCGTTTTCTGACTTTTGGAGTGCTTTGTGGTGATGAAATTTCTTGATGTTTGTCTCCATAGCTTCCCGATCCCTTGGGGATCCTTGCCGTATGTTTTTGTCGACTTTGGATTCACCGGAGCTTCATTTGGCATTTTGTCGCTCTAGAAGCACCCGTGGTTGCGTTTACATATCTTTGATGATTTGTGGTGGTCTACCACCATAGGACTTGGTTGTTGATGGTTAGGAAAGTGGCTCGTGAAGTTTGGTGGCAAATGGGCATGCGGTTTGGCCGCGAGAGAAATTTGACGCTTTGTGTGTCTGATGCCGTTTCTGAAGTTTAGTGCCGCTTCGGGTCACTTTTTGGTCATGTGGGTCACATAGACTTGTCGAGCATGTTTAGATACTCCTCCTATCCATGAATTTTGGTAGCATTTGGGCGCCTTTTCGCCGATTTCCCATTTGGTGGCCTCTTGCGGGATTCTAGGAATTAGGGTTTTTCCCGATCGTTTCTACTGCCTTTGGGCATCCAAGACTGGTCTCCTATGCTAGGGTAAGCTGACGATGAAGTTTCGTTGCTTTTGGGTTAGCCATTAGGTCGCCGCCTCTACATGTAGGTCTCTACTGCCCGCTTTGTGTGTGAACCCTACGCTAGTTTTCGCGACAAAACGACAAACATGCGGAAAACCTCAAGGTGGTGAGCCTACCTCTCATGTCTGAAGCCCGTCGGGCAGTCGTGCGTATCGTAGAAACTGCTGGAAGGTCCGTTCGCTCTAGGTGGTAGAAGCTCTCCCCAAAGGTCAATAGTGAAAATGAGCTAAAAATGAAGTGAAAATTTCTTGTAATGGGGGTCCCGAACCACTTTTCATGAGATTTGACATGTGCTCCCAACTTCTTGCAAGATGTGGTGTTGGGAAACAAGCAAACTGAAACACCTCTATTGTGATGTCACCCAAGAGCGTTGAAAGAGAACTACAAGACACAAAAGCTTTGCAAAATCCTTTTGAAACACCACAAGTCCAATAGGAGTAGACCCTTGGAATTTACTAGTCGTCGTCTACCCAAGAGACTATGTCACATAGGAGCAAACCCTGTCAAAGCACGGATTTACAGCACACGCCGACCAATGTAGATGAAGACAAGATCCTCTCCTTTCACAATCAAACATCACAAACCCATAACTTCAACATCAATTCCACACTTCATAGATACATGCCCTCCGAATCTGTCTACACACAATTTGCCACTAGGCTACCATAGCCAAAAAGCAGAGAAGAGCACAACTCCAATTGGGGTACTTTAAAGCTTGAAAAAAAGATTGAAAAATGACTGGCGAGAAAGCTGAATATGACCAAAATTGATTCCATATGCCTCCATGAGCAAAATTAACGAGAACAGAAAGCTGTCCCAACACGACTACACGTAGAGAAGGCTAGTCGGGGCAAAAAACTGCATCCAAAGGCATCAAGAAGCCACAACGAGCTAAAACCTGCAAATTTATGATGTTTGGCTGAACTTTTTTAAGTTTGTACATGAGTTTAAGTTATATACAAGGCTCACTTCAAAAAACTCACTCACGGGCACTTACAGTAGCCCGACAGCTGTCACTAGACTAGCGACTTGCAATGCATGTACATGTTTTGCTAAAGCAAGTTAAAAACCCCACAAAAGAAAGCCCCACACAAAATTTTGACATCGGGCGTCATGTCCGTATGTACAAATTTACAGAAAACGGGGTGTCAGAAATGCGCCCAACAACGGTTTTAGGCGGAAAAATTTCTTGATTTGGACTCCATTTGCTCTGTTTACCAGAAATTTGGCATTTCGGTCAAAATCTCGCCAAAACATGCTTCCGCTCCAGTGTCATAATTGCACTCCCACTGTACCATAGGTTGTCCTATAGTCACTGATCATCCCCATATTTTTGTTTTTCATTACGACCATTTTTCACCTACCTTTTGTATTTTTGAAGTTTTTCTGCAAAAATTAGCAAAATAAAAAAGAAAATAGCAAATCAAACCCAAAAAATTCCCAAAAATCATACTAAATCACAAATATCACCGCATATTATATACACTCACATGCAATTTTTATCGTCGGATTTCTCTGTTTTACCAATATTTTACCTGAAAAATGGCTATTTCTACTTATATACACACACCTAGGGGCTTGATTTGGCGTTTGGCTCCATATACCTATAGATACATGCTGTATAAGGCATATAAACTTGATTTAGTCCAGAAAATTTTGCAATCAAACAAACCACCCTAAAATAGTCGAAAAGCATGCCCTTTTTTGCTCTTCCTGCTATTGGTTCCGCATTTGAGAATGCCTCCCTCCTAGCGGAGTCCTCCGGATGACAAGGTATCGCCTCCGAGTATGTGCCGTGCATAGGTTGAAAAAAATTGTGCTAATGCTTGACGATTAATGTGGCCCTAATTTATGCATACTCGGTCAATGCATGGAAAAATTAATGTTGTGCAAGAGAAGGGATAAGCAAGATGCTTATTGGAATTCGCCGTCGAGGTTTTCTGTTTCTTTGCAAGTAACAACTGTAACTTTACTGGTCTCTGTTTAATTGTATTTTTTACAAAAGGCAATCGCTTTGCCGCTACTATTGATATAGCCATAGTTGTTTCTATGGAGAGGACTGGCTTGGCTGGAATGGCCGTGGACCGTTTTTCTTTTGCTGTACATTGGTAGCTTGTTTTGCCGTCCATTGGTAGCTTGTAAGTTTTGCCGGTTTTTGTAGTGTTTTGCTACTTTTTGGTTGCCACTGTTTTGTTGCGGATTGGCATCCACATAAGTCGGTTGTCCTTTTTCAAATGTAGCTGTCTGCCTTCCGTTGTTGCTTGTCCTGAAGGGAGTTCCTTTTGCTTTTGTTTTGGTATCCAAATGCGAGTAACATTTGGGTTATTGCTGAGCATTTTCTTTGGGATCCATATCTGTTTTTATGCCCTTGGTTTTTGTTGAACTATCTGCTTCGGTTGAATTCTTTTGTTGCATTGTTGTTTGTCTGCCATGTCATTTCTATCCTTCCGTATCCATACGTGGTTTCCCTTGTTTGGTAACCTAGAACTTTGCATTGCCGTCGGTGACTTTGTATGCATGTAGTTAGCATGGTTGGCTTTTACTTGTCTGTTGGCCTTGGGTATCATGTTGTTCTTTGGTGGCATTCTTGCTTTGGGTCTTTTTCCACTGATTGCATTGCTTGCAGCTGATTATTCGGGTATTGCTGAGCAAAGGCTATCACCTGTTGTTATTGTGCATGCTGAATTTAGACTGCATTTGCAATCCAATCTATTTGCACATTGTACTCTTTTTGCCAAGGTTGTCCCAACATCATTGGGTGTTGTGTGCTTCCATCCTCGACTACATAAAATTTGTGTGGGTAAATAGATTGATGTACTTGTACATGCAGTATAGTCCAGCCCAATGTTTTCAACGAGTGTGATGTACTACTTTCCAGCACTTGAGGAGTAGGATGAAGTTGACCTGTGGATTTGAGCTGTTGGTATAATCCATAAGAGATCAAATTTGCTTGAGCTCCAGAATCAAGCAATGTTGTCGATTCAACTTGATTGCTACCCAGTTTGACTGCAATTATTGGCTCCATTGTGTCTTCATCCAACTCCGTTAGTCGAATGGCATTGATTCACAATGGTGCTCCACTTAGTTGTTGTTGTCGCAGAAGTCTTCCTTTTGCAATGCGTTCTTTTGCTTCTGCTTGAGCTTCTTCTCGTACTCACTGTTTTTCCTTCATTCGTTGTTTTCCTTGATGAATTTGTTGAAGCATATCTTGTGTGAGTGGTAAATGATATTTCTTCAGTCGACATCCACTAATCCAGTTTGGCATTTCTTCTCTTACAAATGTAGCAAGCTTGATAGCTCCGCTTTGTGATAGATCACTAATCACAAAGGGTCCCATCCCTCGCTTTTTAAGTTTCTTGCATGTTGCTTCAAAGTATAAACAAGTACATAATCACCTGTTTTGAACTCCTTAGTGTGCACATGCTTGTCACCCCCCATATTTGTCTTCTCTTTTTAGCATAGATTGATGCTACAGCTCTTAGGGGAGTTCATCGTAGCTTTTCAAGATCGTCTATTCTTGAAGAAGCTCATGTCCTATCCATTCTAAGCTTTTCACTACTCGTAGAGTTGGAATTAAAAACTCTATGGGTAGTATAGCATTTAGGCCAAACACCATGTTGTATGGTGTTGTTCCTATCGATGTTTTGTAAGCTACCTTGTATGCCCATAGTGTTGAGTGTAGCTGTTGATCCCAATCTGTTCTTGACTTTGACACTATTTTAGTGAGAACCGTGCATAGTGTTTTATTGGTGGCCTCAGCTTGTCCATTGGCGTGTGGATGCTATGGAGCAGATTCCTATGTATGACCATGAATTCCTCTAGCAAATATTCAATGACTTCATTAAGAAAATGTGTCCCACGATCACTGACAATTTCTATTGGTAAATCGTATCGTACAAAAACATTCTCATACAAAAATTGTGCAGTGGTCCGTGCATATGCTTTTTGTGTTGCCTTGGCTTCCACCCATTTTGTGAGATAGTCTGTAGCCACAATGATATATTGGGTATGGGTGCGATATGTAGGTGGTGAGATAGGTCCCACAAAATCAATGCCCCATTTTGCAAATGCTCTCATCTCTCTTTATCGGCACCTTGGTGCGCTGACATGCGTCACAACGCTTTACAAACTCTTCAGCATCCATATGCAATGTAGGCCACCAAATTCCTGCGGTCAAGACAATTTTTGTCGTCTTATCGCCTGAAAAATAGCCTCCACTTACTCAGCTATGTGCATGTTCTAGAATCAAAAGGTATTCGCTTTCACTTGCACAGATTCTAAGTTGATTGTCCTTTCCTCGCTTATAGAGTTGGTTCCCAATTATCTGAAAGTCGCGAGCTCCCAACTCTATAGCTCTTTTTAGTGCTCTTGTGATGTTCTCAGGAAAGGTCTTGGTGGTTAAGAAATCAATGATATATTGAATCCATGCAGGTGCAATGTCTACCTGAAACAATGTCGTGTGATCCATTGGTCGTTTGGCACTACATATAGTACAATTGGTAACGTAAGAATGTGTGTCCGCATACATAGTTGGCCAATAAACCCCTAACTGTTTCAGTCTCTGGTGTGTTTTCACTGTTGAACAATGAAATGCACAATCCTGGACATGGGCTTCTTCAAGGTAGCACTCGAATTCTTCAGGATTTATACATAATGGTAGGATTTGGTCCGATCCTAGATGATACAGCCGTCCTGCTATCAACTGTAAGTTTTTTGTTTGTCGAATTGTTTGCTGTTTGGATCTGTATTCCGTATTATCAAACCTACTTCCAAAGGAAAGAATGCTAACAATTTCCAGTGACCATTTGGGTATCATTTCAATATTGAAAAGATAAGCATTTGGTATGTCATCATCTACTCCTTCAGAAGCTTCCTTGTTGTGTATCCTTGAAAGATGATCCGCTCGTAGATGGGTTTTACCCTTTGTGACCACCACTGTGAAATCAAACTCTAGCAATATAATAAACCAGCGTACAATTCTCCTTGCATTGCATGGTTTATTTACCAGATACAAAAGAGCTTGATGATCTGTGAAGAACACAAATTTGTTTGTGAGCAAATAATGCCGAAATTTCTTTACAGCATAAATCATTCCTAACCCTTCTCGTTCGGTGGTTGTGTAGTTCTTTTCCGCACTGTTTAACTGTCGGCTTGCATAACAAACTGGAAAATCCATTGTTCCGTCTCCAGGTTGAGCCAGAATACTTCCGATTGCATATGCAAAAGCATCAATGTGACTATGGAATGTCTTTTCCCAATCTGGTGCTTTAAGCACAGGTGCTTATATAAGGTTTTCCTTCAGCTTTTGGAATGAAGTTTCACACTCCTCGGTCCAATCGAAATTGACTAGAAAACGATACAGAGATTGTGCGATGACTGCATACATGTATATGAATCTTCCATAATATCCGCAGTGTCCCATGAAGGATTGCACTTATTTAGCATTAGTAGGCCTGGGTAGGTCTACTATGACTTTGACTTTGCTAGGTCAATGGTTATGCCATTTATTGAGACAATGTGTCCTAAGATGTGGCCTTGCTTAACCATAAAGATACACTTTTCCGGGTTAAGACAGATTCGATATTTCTCAAATACCTTTTGCAAATGGTCAATATGTTCCTCTCGTAGAAGAGAGTGTACACAAAGATCATCCATGTATATCTCTAAGAATATTCTCAGGTATTCTTTGAACGCGTGCATCATTAACCTTTGGAAGGTAGCTGGGGCATTAGTTAAGACAAATGGCATAACTCGATACGCATAAATTCCCCATTCTGTGGAAAACGCTGTTTTGTGTTGATCCTCCCTTGCAATTGCCAGTTGGTTGTATCCTGAAAACCCATCCAGAAAGGAATAAGACTGTTTTCCAGCCACCCGCTCAGGTACATGTTCTGTGATTGGCAAGGGATAATTACCCTTATGGTGGCTGCATTTACCTTTTTGAGGTTTACACACACTCTCAGTTTTCCGTTCTTTTTGGGAACTACCACAATGGGTGACACCCAGTCTGTATGTTCAATTTCATAGATGAATCTGCTTCCATCAGCTTATCAATCTCTTCTTTGATTCATTTAGAAAATGTATCATTGTATGTATAAGGACGTTGTTTGCTAGGTTTTTCATCCGATTTCAAAAGAATTGTATGTTGGCATATCGATGGATCAACTCCTTTGAGGTCTTTATAGGACCATGCAAACACATCTTTATATTTCTTGAGAAGTTGTGTTAGCCATTCTTCTTCTTCAGGCTCTAAATCGTTTGCTATATAGACAGGCTGAGGCTTTTCACCTGGTTTCGCAAGGTCTATGCTTTTTGCATTTTCTGGCCCATCGTAAGATTCTTTGTTGGTTCTTTCCCTAACTGGTGGTGTCATGATGATTTTCTGTCCTGAATGGTAAATTTCCGATAGTGTGATGGTACATTCATGTTTCCTTTCTCTGACTCCCCTTTACTATCACTGTCTTCCTCAATAGTCCATATCCACGTAAAGACCGTTTTAGTTCTTGGTATTTCCGTTACGCTCCAGTTTGGTCCACTCTTGGTCTTTTTTGTTTCTTTTTTTTATTTTGAGATTTTTGTGATTTGTTTCTGTTTTAGATTTTCGTACCCGTTTTTATTTCCTCTCGCGTTCTTTCGTTGCGATCTTTTGAGAATCTTCCTGATCTGTGATCTTTTACACAATCCTCTGCTTTTACAAGCATCAAATAGTGAGTTTTACCTTTTATCATGGGCATCAAATTCTCTCTCACTTTGTTTCCTGCTTGTTTCCTCCTATAGCGCTCCTGGCGTCTAGGGTGCTGATTAGCAAAATCATAAAACTTGATATTCTCGGTTTTCCTTCCACGCTCACTTGAGGTGTCTGAACACTCATTATCTGCATCATCATTTACTTCCAGATGTTCAGAGGAGTTATAAAACTCTTTTTGTTCTGGTGGTTCTATCGTCTCATCTTCTCCGGGTATAATGCTTACCATGTAGTAGGTAGCACATCATAGCCATCCTTATCGCAAAATTTTGTTTTTGGACTATCTATAATGGTACAGACATCCAATGTTGCTAGTATGTGTTCCCATTCTAGAGGTTTCAAGGCATCTTCAGGAAAGTTTCCGGAATATACTCCTTGTCCTCAATCGCTCTTTCTAAGATGCATTCCTCCCTTCTTAACTTCCACAATGTGAAGCTCTGCACATCCATAGCTCTTTTTGTTGCCCTAACCATGCGGGAGTTCCGATCCTGCTACTGTAAAGGTGAATCAAACTCTTCCATAGGTGTTTGGTTCACATCTTTGTAACTATGGTCTTTCAGGTGTATTTTAGTTGTTGTCTTGCCATGTCTGAGGTATATGTGGTCGTAACCCCAATCTTGGACAATCTTCAATTGTCGCATGAATGGTCTTCCCAAGATGATCTCATAATTTTTCTTTTTGTCAAAATTGACTATTGCAAATGTATGCTCATACTCGATTCCACACGAAGTGACAATCACCTTTTCTAAGAGTCCTAGAGGCTTCTCCATGAACCCATCTGCCAATTGCAATTTCATTATGGTAGGCCTTAAAGCTGGTTTTCCCCATTTTTTCCAGATTTCCTTGGTAGCGATAGCACTCCTGCTCCACTGTCAAGAATAGCTTTGGAAACTACTCCTTGGAATTCTACTGGTAGCGTGGTGTTTCCATCTTCTCCCTCGTAATACTCTCCAACCTTGTTTAATGGTACTGGCCTATTGTTTAGTTGAGGACTGTCCAACTCTCTGATCCTTTCCTGTAGTCTCAAGGTGGGGTCTGGCACTCCAAATTTTCTAGGCATTTACCTATTGTGGTCCACATGTTTGGTCGTAACCTTAGGAGTTCTGCTAATGTGACTGTGCATGCCACCGGGTGGACAATAACTCAATCAATCCTTGTGAATCCATCACTTTGTTAGAAGAAAGTCTTTGAGATGGGATTGCTCTCACTTCCAACTTGGATTCATACTCTCCTAGGTAAGAGGGTAAAGTTTTCAACAAGTCTGGTTGGCTGTCCCCAAACTAATTGATCCTTGGTCTCCCCCTTGTGAATGTATCTCAAAGTTCATTTGTGACCTTGCCTCAAATTCTTCAATAGGAGGTGAGATCACATTCTTCCCCTTTCTCGTGCTATTCATGTGGTTACTCATCCTGTTAGCCTCTTTGGCCTCACGGATTTGCTTCCACAGATCGTCTAGACCGTTACAGTCCTTACCCATTTCTATCAATGTTTTAGGCTGGAACCCGTCACTTGCCTCATCTATCGTATTTAGCACTATGATAGGCTCTCCACATTAGTGAGTCTTTCCTTTGTTTCTACTTGTTCCTCTTAAGTTGGCCGGATAGGGGTTGGAGCTGGTGCTTCATGCAAATTTGCAGGTTTACCCAACGGGTCTTCCATCAATGATTGAGCTGTTTCAATCATCTTTTTACACATTTCCAATCTTTGTTTTTCTATTTCCGCATATGGATAAGTCATCCATCTTTGCTCCTGGGTTTGGTTCTTTTTGAGTCTGGCTTCATAAGCTTTTAGAACCACATCAAACTGCTCATTTACCTTGTCTACCAGTATAGATGCTCCTGATCCTGCACTTTTGGGCTCTGCTATTTCCTTGGGTGCTATGGTTGTCGTGGTGTGTGAGCTTAAGCTAGCTAGATCCTCTAACCGCTCTAATCTATCCTTTGTATGTTTTAACTCCTCGGATAGAGCTGTTTGCTCTCGTTCTTTGTTGGCTTTCATATGTGCCTTTCTAGCTTTCCAAGTGCATCTCTGATTTTTCGTTTCTGAACTTTGGGCATCGGTTTTTTGCTCTTCAACTATTGGTTCACTCGTCATTCTTTGAGCTTTCCGACCCTCCACTGGAAGGTACTATTTCTAGCATGTTCAAGGTGGTTTTTTGCTCCTTTGCTTGAGTTTTTAGAGCAATCGGGAATCAAATGAGTAACTCCACACTCAGTGCAATATGCGTTGACTCTAATGATTTCATCATGAGGACAGTCTCTTAACCAATGGTCTCCACCACACTTGTAGCAGGGTCCCTTGTTGTTGAGGTGCTCCTTGAGCTCCTCTTTGTTGGTATGCATGTCTCTGCCCGCCCATGCCTCTGTTGGCTATGAACAACAATGTTCGTTCATCTAAGCTATATCTCCCTTCTCCTGCTGCCTGTGCAGCTGTTGGGTGGTCCTGTACTTACTATCATGCTCCATGGTTCAGGTGTCGAGGTTTCTTTCGGTGGATAATAGACAGAGTTTGCCGCATATCCATTGGGATCTTCATAATATGCATGCATAGGCACCAGAGCCTTATCCTCTGATTCGGTTACAGTTGGTGTGTATCTTATACCGACTGGTCATAATCCTGGTAGGGGTTGTTGCCCCAACACCAGTTGTGTCTTTCTACACCTATAGGTCCTGGTAGGTTGCCTGCTTGATACCTAGGCATCGGTGGAACTTGAGGCGAAGCTACCTGAGTTTGGGGAGCGTAAGGTCTCTCTCTCACATATCCTTTGTTATAATAACATTCCTTTGTCCCATGGTTTTTCCATTTTTGTTCAATAGCTTACCACTTGGGCTGTTTAGCCTGGGGTTTGGTGTACAAGGTTATCTTTTTTAGCACTTCATCTACAAGCAGCTCTTGGTTTACAGCTACTTCTCCTTTCGGTGCTGTCTTAGAAGACTTGCTTCACTTTGTTGTGAAGATGAATTGTCGTCAAGGTCCTTGAACTCCCCCTCTTTGTAGACCGCACAATTGTCCACAAGGTAAAGAGCCTCCTTGGTCAACTCATTCAACGTCATGCTCCTCTTCATATGTAAGTCTTTCTGGAGATCCGCATTCCTTAGTCCTTGATGAATATAAAGCATAAGTCTGGACTGAGTTGGCAGTTCTTCCACAGACATAACTTAACATATCTTTTTAGTCTTAGGGCTACCTTTCGTACAGATTCCCCATATTTTTGTTTGAATTTATGGGTTTGTGCTATCCCCCCTTTGTGTGAAATCCTCGATAAATTCGTCAAATACTTCCTCCATAGACTCAAAGTCTCTCAACTCTACATAGTAAAACCAAGTAGCAATGTCATCCTCTAGGGTTTTTCCAAACCCTGTGAATTGGTAGGGAAGTCTAACACCTCTTCAGCTCTAATTACACGCACAAAGGCTTCTACATGATCTCTTGGGTCTCTGTTTCCTGTGTATTTCTTGTTTACCCATTGTTGCACTTGAGAAGGTCTAATTCTACGATGCTCTACAAACCTCATCATTGGATCTCCACGTCCTAATCGATATACCTCCTTAGGTATTCTGTAGTAGGCTGGTTCCTCTCTCAGTGGTGCTCCTAGGCCATAATTTCTAACAGTTCTCGCTAGAGATGGTTCATCTCTTCAAACTCGTTCTATGGGTGGCCTTCCAAGCTCTGTTGACCCTTGAGTCTTTGGCTTACTCTCTCCTTGATACCTTGAATATAGTGTGGTTCTTGCAGATCCCTTAGCTCTCGTGCAGCTTGATAACCATCTCGGTTCGTCTTGTTCCAATGTTCACTCTGTCGAAGCCATGCTTGCAATGATGGCTGGTTGCTGGTTGGTTTTGGTTGTTGAATGCGTGCGATCGGGTGGAATTGGGATAGCGTCATACTCTTCAGAAAAGGGATTTGTCGACTTGCTTGGGGTGTAGGTGGCTCTTGGTACGTCGTCTGGGGCGTATGTTGATGCTCCTGGACCTGTTGCATTTTCTACCTCCTCTGGGAGAATACGTTGGTATTATGGCCTTATCTATCAACAAAAACATACCCTTCCCCATAGCATTTTCATAAGAGAATAAGTAAAGAACCTTGTCTTTGCTCAATTCGTTTAAGTATGGGTCTTTGCTGCGAAAGTAAGCGACTATACCCTCACTCTCATGCTTGGAGATTCCCACGTCCTCATGATAAGTTGGAACCATGGTGGTTTTCTTATCATACATAAAAATAGCTCCGGGCCGATCAATGTTTGGTGGTGGTTCTTGAGCTTCTGAAACCATTTTCCCTTTCGCCCCGTTATCTCCATAGCTGTTGTAATCTTCAGGGTTACTAACTACCAGATAGTGGTTCCCTTTTCATCTCGGAATCTATCTCCATCATCATAGACTCGAATTATCTCAATCTCTGAGCCGGACTCTCTTCGATACAAATGCACTTGCGTCCTCGATAGTCAGAATAGACTAGGGCTCCCATTGAGTTTGTTCCCTCGAAGAAGATCATAGTGAGCTTGGAATCATTCAAAGGATTTAGGAAGGTGCTTCCTCCTGGAATTGGTTCGTCATATGTGAAACCTCCTGGCTGTTGACTACCCTCATGAAGAAAGATTTGTCTGATGAAGTATCAGTATCACTACCTTCCTCAATAATCGTGCTAGTGGATCTAGCCTGCCTGAGTTACACTCTCCTCGGTGGACACTAAGCTACCTTCGTCACCTGCCACTTCTAGTCTCTAAAAATGTATCTTCTGATCTTAAAGTCATCAGACTTATCAATGCAATTTATCACAAATCCAACCACTCACCTGGCAAAGGATCAATCTCTGCACAACTCTTGCTTTGCTGCTGAATATACTCCTGTACACAAGCGTTTAATTTCGGCAATAGAATCAAAGCATTTATCTGCTAGAGGTTATCTTAGTAATGATTGGTATAACTGGAGAGTTAATCTCAACCACTACTGTATTTTATACACTGTTAATATTCTGGATTAGGTCTGGTATTCTGGAACTGTACTTCCCTCGGATGTTGGTCAATTTACATAAAAAAGTCTGACTTCAGTCTTTGCTTTGTCAAATGGACAAACAAGGTCCAAATTCACTTCTGAAAGAAGTTCTGGAACCCTTAAGCCAAATGGAATCTCACTGTCTAAGCCCAATCAAATTTTCTCTTCAGTAGGCCCCAATAGACATCCTATGCGAAGGATGTCTCCTGCTTTGTTTTGCCTAGATTTTTACACTATGGATTTCCCTTGATGTGCTGAGCCCACAACTATTTTTACTTTTTGATTTGGACACCTATAAGCTGGTCAATGGGTGAGAAATATTTTTCGACAGCCTGTTGCTGATCTTGATCAGACTAAACAACTCCAATTTGGACCAAAATTGACTAGGGGGCTTGCCTCAGGCTATACAACACCTTGCTATGCCCACTGACAATATATGGCTTCAATTTCTTGCTTTAGACATCCTACGCGTAGGATGTCTTTTTCATCAGAATGGATTCAAATTCAAAACACAGGCTCCCCTTGAGTTGCTGATCACTTTGGTATGCTCAAAATTAGGTTTGGAGTGTAAAATCACACAGAAGACATCCTACGCGTAGGATGTCTTTTTGGCCTGTTTGACCCCAAACTTGACCCACAGCTTCCCCTTGATGTCAGCAACCTAATGGTATGTTAGATTTTGGTTTGGATTTCAAAAGTCATCAATTTTAGTTGTTCTTGCCTTTTTCAGTCAAAAGTACTAAAGTGTGTTTTTGAACCCAATTTTCTCACCCAAATGAGATGAAACCCCTCTCAGTCACTCAATATATCATGCAAGTCATGCTCATGCAGCCATCTTATGGTTTTGGTTTCAAAATAATGCTTTGGCACAATTTGGGTAGGATGTCTGGCAATTTCAGTTTATCTGGCCTTATCCTGTCAAGATATGGTCAAATTTCCACTCTCCTGTTGAAAATAGAGTAAACCCCACCTCCTGAACACACTGGTCAACTCAAAATCCCAAAATTCCCACCAGATTAGCCTGTAGACATCCTACGCGTAGGATGTCTCCTGGCTTGAAATTAAATTTTTTCCTAACAGAAATGCTCCTGATGCTCTGTAGCTCTATCAGAAACACTCACAGTAAATTTTGGACTTCACTTAGGATTTCAAACACACTTTTGCGTCTTTTTGCATCTTTTACAAACTTGTGATGAATTTACCAAGCAAGTATACATGCATGAAGTGCTCTAGATCCTAAATCATGATGTCCTACTTACTCTACTCCTACTCAGCATGTGAAATGGTGATAATGGTGTTGTGGTTGCTTTCTGGCCTCTCCGGACTTTCAAGATCTCCTCTCACCGCTTCTACCACTCCAACTCCTACTCAAGAACTCAACTAATACCTAAAACTATCTTAGTCTACCTAAATCTACCTAAGTCAAAGGATCTAGACCAGACACACGCTTTCTAGACTCCCTTTAAGACCTAGAGAGTGCTCAACCCTCTGATACTATCTAAATGTAAAACGAGACTCTTGGCAAGCCAAAAATCCCTATCCTCAAGGACTAGTCTTGGTCACCTACCTAAGGTTTTCGTCCCCCGCAGCGGCGCCAATGTTTGACGGATACGCCGCGACGGACGTCAGCACAACGAGAACACACCTAACATATAATGTTAGCTAAGGACGAAGCTCGACCCGTAGGCGCGTGGAAGCAAGCATAAGGTGTCAACCTACACTCGACCGACTCCTAACTAATTCCTACAGAGGTCTCTACAATTGTCTAAGTCACAGCCTTCAAGACTGCATAAGAGGAAACTTCCTACAACGTTTTCTAGAGCCAAACACCCATCAAACAATCCCAAAACACCACAGAACTTGAAGGAGACCTTACTAACACCAATAGGTCGTTCTCCCTAAGGTCTATGAACCAAAATCTCAACCCAAAACACCCGGTGCAAAATCACGTAGGATGTCTGGCCGAAATTTGCAGGTCTTCGTTTCCTAAATCTAAAGTGCCTAATGTGTATCTCTACTCAATGTGAACGTGTGGATATGTTGCAATGCAAAATCGGACAACGTATGCTCACCAAATCACAAGATGAAGCTCGCAAAACCGGACCGTACGCGTGCAATGTAGGTATCGGTGCGTAGTTCTCGTCGGGCAATACGCTGCACTTCTCCGCACTCGATTTTGACCACCTGTGCACATGTAGTGTCAAGATGAAGCTCACACACTCTCTCGTACACAGTACGCTCACTCACAGACTTCAAAAATTTCTTTTAAAAATGACAAAAGGTTTTCTCATTAAGGTCAAAAAGTGGTATATATACCTTACAATTCTCAAACCTAAAGTTCCAAATCAACCATCTACTCCATCTAACTATCAAAACTGGGATACAATCTGGAAACTTCTGTAAGTCCTAATATTTATAAGGTGAAAAATTAGGTTTCCTCAATAAATCAATAATTACAAAAAATGATAATCTTCCGAGTAGTCAGTTTCCGGTGTGTCCAGCTTGTCACAGCATATTCTAACATCCTCCTTCACACACCATCCCTATCCTAATCCTCCTTCTTCAACCCCGCCTACTTACTTACAACTCATCATCCAAATCACTCATCAATTCCAATCATCTTCTCCTCAGCCCTCGAGTCCAATCATCATTCTATTCACCCAAGGAAGTGAAGGATGTGCCTGGTCCTCCTCCCCTCGAAGCCCTCAACAGCCAGCTTCTCAGCCATCACAGCACCTCCCTTCATCACATCTTGAATCAAGAAGAATCACCTCTCCATCGAACACGTCACTCACCACGAAAAGACTCATTCAACACTTCGAAGACTCACACTCGACATGACCTCTCGAACGAACACGAAGCCATGAAGAGAAGAGCTAACATCATCATATTGTACAGTACATGCATGTGCATCTTAAGCAAGAATGTGCATATATACATTGCACATATATCACATGCAAGGTTGCCCATTTTCCATAGCCATGTGTTTAGGGGCCACATGTGTACAGGTAGGGCAACACAGTACATAGTGCATGGTTTCATTGTTCTATAATGTAAGGAGTTGGTAATATTTTCTCGAGTGTGGAACTGCGACTTCAGGTGCAGGCGACAACACGAGGTAGGTGGATGGCGATCTAGTGGCGTAGAGAGTCGAACGGGGTCAATACTTGCATGTGGAGAAGTACGGGCACAACGTGGATGTTTTCTTGTGATAATTATACAGAAAGTTCATCATGAGGACCATATTTTGGGGCCACTTCATGTGGTGGCGGGATGCATTATTGGAAAAAGCTGAGTGCCACGTGTGCGGATGGATGCAAAAAGGTGACAACTATGCACTGCGAGGTCCGTTTTTGGCCTGCGTTTGAGGTCATCTAAAAGGCCAAGGGTGACCAAGTAATAAAGCTAAGTGTGGGAACTGAAAAAACTGAGAGAAGACCAGAAAAAACGTGGAGAGAAGAGAAGGAACAGCTGCAGGTGTTTTTTTGGGATTTTTGGAGCCTCTTTTGGCCCTAAACTGCTCATCCGAGGTCGGATTTGAGCGCTTTGACATTGTAGACTGGAGTTTTGGGCCGTTCCGGACGCGATGGAGCTGTCCATTTTGCCAAATTACTCATTGTTTTTTTGTTGTTTTGGCTGTGTAAGTTTCTCCTATGAATGAAGCTTCTTCTCCAATTTGTGATTGTATCTGGCATATTTTACCTATATTGTGTGAGCTATTTGCCCCATTGGTGTTGGCCCAAGCTCTATTGTATCTAAACATCAGAAATCTCCTCTTCTGAGCCGAGTTTTTGGGTGTGTGTGTGTGTGTGTGTGTCTTTGTGTAGAGTGGGCAAGTGGATAGTCTCTCTCCTCTCACTCCATAGGTGTGTTCCCTGTCTTGGCCAGGTGGGTTGTGTAAGCCGAGTGGTGCCCCATAGTATGTTTGTTTATCTTCCCAAGAGTGTGTGTGTCGGGTCGTTATAGAGGCGTTCTGTGTGTTTCCATCCCACTCACATTATTTTGGTGCCCTCACTGAGGATCTTCTTCGAGTACCTTCTCCTTCGAGCTTCAAGTTTCGAGATTCGGGATTACAAGTTGCAAACTACAGGTTACAGGTTACAGGTTACAGGGACAGGTACAGGTATAGGTACAGGTGATTGACACAGGTACAGGTAGATGGAGTACAATGGTATACTAGTAGTGGTGTCACTTGCAGTTGTTGTGGGTATGCATCATTTAGCGCCGGTTTGAGCACATTGTCTGCTGGATTGTACGTTACTTGTAGAAACTGCCATTGTACGCCTCTGTGGAGCCATATTTGGTTTTTTTTGGCAGTCCCAACCATTTCTAAGACTTGGTCTAGAAGATAGTCATTTCTGAGACTTGACTATACGCGATTTGCATTAGCCTTCGTGTGAGGGTCGATAGCGTGAGGTTTTATTGAGCTAGGGGATTCACAAATGTGGAGATCCTTTCGGTGATACAGGTAGCTGGAGCATCCTTTTCGTGACCTCGCCATAGGCTATGTACTAGTGGTTCCTACTTGATGCTCGGGTTCTATTGTTGGCAGTTCATGCATACATATACAGTCTTTATTTTGGGTTCACATTGCTCTACTTCTGGGGAAACTCTGCCAAAATTTTTTCAAGTTGTGATGGCTGGTTTTTTGGTCTTTTGAGCCATTTATGTTGTTATGCTGCTGAAATTCTGGAAAAATCAGAGGATAAGACAGGTGTGCTTCCTTGGGAGCTGCATGATTGACTTTAATGGATGATCAAAATGGCCCTCAATTCACTCCTTTTAATTTAACTCAGAGAATCTAGATAAATGTTCATGTGTCCAGGAAGATTTTTTTCCAGCAGCACATAGTCTTTATGTTTGGGCTAAGAAGATTAAGAGAGATCCTGGAATGTCCTTTGCTTGTTGTAAATCCGATGATTAACTATGAAAACTCATTTGATGTGCATGTGTTTGTCCTTATCTAAAGTTGAGCTCCATTGAAGTTTCTGGGAATTGAGTCAGTCAAAAGTTTTGGGTTCTTGACTGTGTGTTTGAAGGGGTTCTCAAAGCATCGTAACTTGGGTAGCCATGGCTTTCTCTTATCCGGAGTTTCATGGAAGAAGTGATGAAGATGTGGAAGACTTTCTAGAAAAGATGGAGGTTGCCTGCATTAGCAACCAGATTCGCGATCCTGCGCAGATGTTACGTCTTCTCCAAATTTGTTTGAAGAGTGATGCACGAGTTTGGTCCAAATCATTTGAAGAGGAGTTGCGTGTGGCTGATCCACTTGTAAGATTGAGTTGGGACAATCTACGACATGGATTGGAAGCGGAGTTTGTGAAGTTAGAAGATCCTGACAAAGTGTGGCAAGAAGTACAGGGTTTGGAGCAAAAGGAGGGTGAGCCAGTAGATGCGTACATACATAGTTTTCATTGGCATGGGAGTGGATGTGCAAGTCCTTAGCACCACAAGTACCCCCGCCTGACATGATGAAGAAGGACAGGTTCTTGGTTGGTCTTTGGGAGAATATACGCTGGAGAGTGGAGCTAAAGAAGCCTAGGAAATATGAAGATGCACTAGAGGTAGCAAGGAACAAAGAGTGGAAGCTGAGGAAAATGAGACAATTAGGGGTGGAGTCTTTGCCCATGAGGTCTGAATTTCAGCCTATGGACTCTTTACAAGGTCGCATGCCAACGGTTCATCATGAGCCAGTGGTTTCTGTTACTCCTCAGGTTATGCCAGCAGTGGTCACTACAGTAGTGCAAGATGATGGGCTAAGGCAAGACATGAGGCAAGTGGTAGATTTAATGAAGAATCTTAGCCTAAACATGCTAGGTCAAGTGAGAAATAATCGAGGTCGAGGGAGGTTTGCAAATCAGCCACGAGGTGAAGAAAGACCTGGGAATGGTGCTGGACAAAGTAATGGTAGGTTCTAGAGGCAGACGCCCACATGTTATAATTGAGGAGAGTTGGGCCACATCAGCCCGCAATGTGATAAGCCACCAAGGATGGGGGGAGACATGTATCCATTGCCAAGACAGGTGCTAACTAGGTCAAATGATTATGACATCGAAATTAAGGGAGATGAAGGAACCAATGGATTAACCCAGGAGGAAAAGGGAAAGACAAAAGCACTAAGTGTAGTCACCTTGGAGAAGGCATCAAAGCTAGAGGATACATTAGTGATGCCTATTGGGAAGAGGACCACAGAGGAAAAGGAAGGAAGAAGTTCTCCAGGTCCTAATAAGAAGAAGGGAAAGAGTCATGAAGGCGAAGATGTCAAGGCCAAGAGGAAAAGAAGGGCTCATCGCAAGTTTCATGTCTGAGATTTTCCACTAGGGGATGGGCCATTAAGCTATGACTTGAAGGAGGATCTGACGAGTAGGAAAGCAGATGTTACTTTTGGTCAGCTTATAGAGATGGTGCCTAAACTAAAGCGACAATGGAAGAGGATGGTTACCCAATGGAGAAAGAGCCAGAGAGAGGTTCAGTGAAGGTGTTGACAATGGATGAGCTACCAGACATTTGTCCAATAGTAGATGTGTGGCATAAAAGAAAAAAAATTGGGACAAGGTTATGTGGATGGTGGAGCCCAAATATGTGTCATAACACATTCATGCGTTGAGAAGATGGGTCTTACAGTGACTGGGATGTCAGGGTTCCAGATCAGATTGGCAAACCATCAGAAAGTAAAATGTTTGGGTGTTGTAAAGAGCTTAGAAGTGGAAGCATATGATGCAAAGGCAGTGGTTGATTTCATGTGATGCCAGCGGGGTTGGGAGCATATCCTATTATACTGGGTAGACCATGGTTACGTGCAGTAGCAGCTGTTCAGGATAGGAGACGTGGTACGATTAGCCTCTATGGAAAGACATGTGCCAAGAAGATTTATAATATGGACACAAGGAAACGGTTGGAGGATCTCTATGAAGATGAGGACGAGTCTAGTGATGAAGACTATTCCACAGTGTCTGACGAGGATAGTGATAGTACTACCAGCAGTGATGAGGGGCTGATGTTGCATTTCTTTTGATGGACAAAGGAATCCAGGAGTCTGGTGTAGTCGCATTTGCAAATGAGGTTGAAGATGAAAGTGAAGAGCCTTTTGAAGTGATTGAAGGGCTGATTCAACCAAGGTTGAGTTGTCAAAGAAGAAGGAATTGATGACACAAATGATCACTGGAGACCTCTCAGCCATGGAGAAGGAGATATATTTGCACATGCTGGCTAGTTTTCCTGATTTGTTCATTACTTCATATGAAGAGACTAGAGGGTTCAAGGGAGAAGAGATGCATATAGAGCTGAAAGAAGGTGCTAAGCCAGTGCGACAAAGGTTAATAAGGATGGGTCAATTGCAAATGGAAGCCTTGCGGGAAGAGGTGGACAAGTTATTGAAGGCAAGGTTCATAGTCCTAGTGGAGACCACAGAATGGGTGAGTCCAGTAGTAGTCAGTCCAAAGAAGGATGGGAAGTGGAGGATTTGTGTAGATTTTAAGCCCTTAAATGAAGCCACTAAGAAGAACCCATATCCTCTTCCATTCATCGATCAGATCTTGGATTTAGTGGCATGTTATGAGAGGTTATAGTGTGTGTGGTTTTTCAGGCTATTTTCAATTGAAGAAGATTGCTCTTAAAGACCGCACAAAAACAACTTTCATTACGCTATGGGGTTGCTATTGCTACACAGTATTGCCATTTGGGTTGACAAATGGACCATCTTTCTATCAAGAGAGAGCAAATTGGGTATTGGAACCATTCATTGGCAATTGTGTTAAAGCTTTTATGGACGACTTCTGTGTCTACAGCAGTAGGGCTGAACACCATGAGAAGTTGCAGATGGTTTTGGCTCGATATGATGAATGTGGAGGACAAACTTAATCCAAAGAAATGTCATCTAGCAAAGCCAAGGGTGAAGTTACTGGGTCATATGGTGTCAGAAAATGCCATTGAGGCTGATCCAGACAAGGTTAAGTCTATTATTCTTCTTTCATCACCTACAAGTACGAAGCAATTGGCAACTTTTATACACAAAGTGAAGTACATGGCGCGGTTTATTCCATTGTCTTCGCAACTCCTTTATCCATTACAGCAAGTGGCAAAGCATGATCCATTGCAATGGGATGACAAGTGTGAAGAAGTGTTTCAAGAGGTGAAAGAGGTGTTAGGGGGGTTGTCAGCCATGCAGGCTCCTGATTGGGAGAAAGTTTTTTATGTAAATCCATCAGTAGGGGATGATGTCATTGGAGCCATGCTATTGCAAAATGGGAAGGGAAGCCATTATATGAGGCCAGTGTATTGTGCAAGCCGAGTGGAGCTGGTAGAAGAGAGAAAGTTCTCGGAAGTAGAGCTAGTGACGGCCAGTGTAATATTTGCTTGTCGACGATTTCGTCATTACTTGATACCACGACCTTTTGTTTTCTTGACGAGTTATGCCTTTTTGACACAGTTAATTAATGGCACTAACATGTCAAATGTGGTGAAGAAATGGGTAATTGATCTGCAAGAGTTCGAGTTCTCTTTTCTAGTGGAAGACAGTACAAGAGCTACCCTAGCTGATTTGTTAACCTACAAGGAGAATCCCCTTATTGTTAAGGAAGAGGTGGTGAGAAAGGTAGTTGAAGAAGTGCCACAGATCAGCAATGCACATGTGTTGTTCTTTGATGGTTCATACAGAAAGGGCCATGATATAGCTTCAGAGGGTATAGCACTTTATGATCCAGAGGGGAAGCGAGTATGCAAGAGAGGGTAAGGTAGATTGACTTTTTGGTCCTTGTAATGTTTTTAAACTTGCCACCAAGAGGAGGCTTCACTGGTGAATCCCGATGTTCTGAGTGGCTAGGTGGGCCTCATCACTATCTTACACGAGGTCAATGAAGGCCCAAATTTGTGCAACGCAGCTTTGATCTCAGATGTGCTATCTTTGGTGAACTCGAGTTGAACTAAGGGTAAACTTGGGGCAAAAATGGCGCCCCGAGTTCACCCTGGTTCACTCGCCTTGTGAGGTGTGGGTCGAACCCAATATCT
Organism: Adiantum capillus-veneris; assembly: GCF_014529385.1. Lineage (NCBI taxonomy): Eukaryota > Viridiplantae > Streptophyta > Polypodiopsida > Polypodiales > Pteridaceae > Adiantum > Adiantum capillus-veneris. Next base: position 62,533,394 of record NC_140937.1, read on the forward strand.
CTCGGTTGTCACACGAATGCCCTACCTCTCCTAGTTCATCCTTAGTTCACCCGCATTTCACCCACACCTAGTTCACCCCCAGTTCACCCCTAGTTCACTGCATGATCCGATGGCTGAGATTAAAGCCGCCTCAACCCCCCGCCCCCCAAAATCTGGGTTCTAGAACCCCTCTGAGCCATATGGCCATGCCATATAGTGACGAGACTAGGTGGGGAGAGTACTTCGCCAGTGGCATTTTATGCCCTTAGGCATTGCATCTTAAAACACATCCATTGGTGCTACTCAATGGCAGCACCGACAACTAATCCCATTTTGAGATATAGAGAACTCAGAGTTGAGCCATCTTAACAAGTGGTGGTCAGGTGGCATTTTGAGATGCCCTATCAAGAACAACAACAGATTGTGGTTTGGCTCTTCAAATGATACCACCCTAGAGATCCTAGGTGTGCATCTTGAAACCCCTTTAGACTCCATGCTTGAGGAGAAACTTCCATAAGTAGGCTACTAGAAGGGGGTACCCGACTAGGAAAAATGAAAAAAACAATCGAATCTAGCGAGATCCAATCAGGCATCAAAGTAGGAAAAAAGAGCAAAGGAAGCGAGGTGAGGGGGAGGCGTGCTCACAAACGGGAGGCAGACGAGGGGGGTAAAAGGTGGGGGCTTGGGGGGGGTGTGGCAGGCTAGGCGGGGGAGACAAAATTTATGTTTTTGTGAATGTAATGTGGAGCTTTGGTAGTTGTGGTCTACAACAGATTAGATAGAGTGTACTTCTACGCACACTTGTGTTCAATTACTTCATCCCCTATTAGAGGGTCAGCTTCGAGGAGGATGCGTTCCAAAGATAGAACATGCAGAAGCATCTTAGAGAAAATGAATAAAATAATACATAACCTGTTGCCCTTGGCCAAAAAAGAACACTAAATCTCTCTCGTGATTCCTGTCGCCCTTTCCCTCTCCCTCTCGTTAGAACTCTCTCACTTTCTTTAAGAGTCAGACCTTAGTATATTGGACCTAACATGTGTATGATCTGCAATTCCTACTTCCCAATGTGCTAATGAGGGCTACATGCAACCAGAATGACATCAACTTGTGAGTGCCCTTGTGAAATCTTTGCACGGCGTAGTTTAAGGCTAAGAATTAGTCCCCCAGATTATGCACAACCCTTGTGTTGGGGCCGGTTCCTATTGTGACCTTCCTATGAGGTGCAACTTCAGTGATTGGTGTACTCGCCAAGCCCCGAGTTCACACCTATCACCGTTCTTTCATTGCCTGTACAATGTCTTTTAATAGAATCCTCTAATACCATTATAGCTAACCCATACCTTGTAATTGGCCTTGGTGCCATCTTCACATGTCCTTTTGTGGTGTGCATTGCTTTCTCGCAGGCATCTTTGATCTCAATATCTCTGTGAACCTTCACCTCAGAGTCAAATTCCATGTTGCACCCATGATATGTTGCAAGCAACTCATCCTTTGAATAGAGTAGGGTGTTCCATGACGTTTGTATGTCGTTATGGTTAATTCACCAAACATGGCACAACATAGATGAGAGAGAGAGATTCAAATTGGATGCTCATAGTAACAATGAGGCTGAATATGCTACTCTGGAAGCCGGATTACACATTTGTTTGAAGCATAGGGTTCGAAGGTTGAGCATAAAAGGTGATGCCTTGTTAGTGGTGAAGCAAGTGCTGGGTGTGTGGAAGAGCAAGAACAGCTCATTGAAGGAAATGTGTTTCAGAATTACGGGTCTGTTAAAAAAGTTTGAAGCACGGAGCAGCAAACACATTGAACGTGCTCTAAATGGAGAGGCACAGCTCAAAGCATGATTGGGGAGCTATTTGTGTTGAGGACCACTTTACCTCTTTATCATGGCCGGGAAAGTTTGGCTCAAGAAGAGGAGTTTTTGCTAACAGGAATCATTCCAAAGGAGATTCAGAAGTCTAAGAAATATGGTTTTGTGCGTAGAGCATACAGGTACAACTTGATTGGTGATGTCTTATACATGAAAGGGGCTGATCTCGTGTTGAGACGTGTACCTTGGCAGGAGGAGCTTTACAGAGTGTTGGAAGAGAATCATGAAGGTGCATGTGGCGGACATTTTGCTCTAAAGATCACCTTGCATAAGATCTTGCAAGAGGGGTATGTCTGGCCTAGTTTGCACAAGGATGTTCACCATTGGTGTAGGTCTTGCAATAGGTGTCAAGCATTTGGGAAGAGAGTGTTGAAGCCAGAGCTACGAGAAACCATTATGGCATTTGATGTGTTTGAAAAGTGGGGAATTGATGCAATAGGCCTGTTACCTATCACAAGCAGGGGCAAAAGCTATATTTTGACTGCAGTGGACTATCTCTCTAGATGGGCAGAGGCTATAGCAGTAAAACAAATCACTGCAAAGGATGTGGCAAAATTTGTGTATGATGAAATATGTTGCAAGTTTGGGGTGCCATTGGAGCTACTTTCGGATAAGGGTCTAGGCTTTAGAGCTAAGCTGCTAGACTTTTTATGTGTGAAGATGAAGATTCGGCATCAGCATACCACTCCTTATTATCCGCAGTGTAATGGCTTAAATGAAAGTTTCAATGGTGAGTTGGTACAAATTCTTTCGAAAGTGACAGAGCACCAAGGAAAGAATTGGGATTTGGAAACTGCACTGCCACACGAACTCTGTTTTTTCCATAATGGGGGGCGCTGATGAATTATATTAGAAGAACAAAAATTAGCAAGATATGCAGGAACTTCTTGTGGGCAGGGGACCCCTTAAAAAAGGGGGGAGCAAAAGTCAAGTGGGAAATCTGCATACTACCCAAGAAGTTGGGTGGATTGGGAGTCAGAAACATATGTGCTTGGGCTGACAAGTTAGCCATCAAAACCGTTATCAGATCTCTAGAACAACCAGAAGCCGAATGGGCCTGCCTTCTTTTCAGGCACCTCAATAGGTTCCACATAAAAGGGCAAAAACTCTGGTGCTACCTCCCGTGGATCACAGTGTTCTTTGGAACACAAGAAATCACCCCCGTTGGGTCTACTCTCCTCACTTCTCTGTGGCAAGCTTGGGAGAGAGGAAGGCCCAGGCTGGGCTTTAGCCAGGAGCACATAAAGGATCAGAGCATCAGAAAGGAGGAATCGATCTGGTGGACCAGAGACCCTATCCCTAATATCACCATCCATCAAGCCAGAACAGCCAGGAGAATTCACCTCAAAGGCTTTAGAGTATGGGAGGATCTGTGGTGCTACACCAATCACTCCTGGCTCACCAATGATCAACTTATATCGACAGGCCTTCTCCAACCTTGGGAAATCCAATTGCTGGAAACCAGAATCCAACAGTTCCCGAGAAACTTCCAATGGATCTTCGAAGCTGATGTCACCCCGTCAGCTAAATGCATTCGATGGAATGGAGGGATTACTCTAAACAACCCCCCAGATTTTATCTATGAGCCTGTCCCTCCTCTCCACGTCACACTCAACAGGAAGTGGGGAATGCAGCTCGACAGAAAGAAATGGCTCTTCAAGTTTCACTCGATATGGAACAAAAGTATTCAACCCAAACAGGCCGCCCTCCTGTGGCTCATCCTCCACAAAGCCGTGTGGACTGGGGCCAAAAGTCTACAAGCACATCAGGGAGATGGGATATGTAAACGGTGTAATCGGACGGTGGAAGACATTCCCCACGTCTTTCTCAACTGCCACTTCAACCCCCCCATTCTGGCCCCGCTAGTTAACACCCTGGGGTACCAGATGGATTGGAAACAACTGCTTATAGGAGACTCTGTGGGCATGCTGTCTGACTTCTAGAATAGATTTAGAGCTGAAATGTTGTGGATAATTCGGAAGCTTAGAAACTCTTTCATCTTTGTTCCTAACTTTAAGCTCCCCAGTGTGAAATCTTTGTATGCCGGGTGCTCTGTGCAAGACGCCAACTTAAAGCTCGAGCAAATGAGGAGTTACCGACAGAGAGTGGCCGTCCTGAGAGACTCCATTGACTGGTACACAAGAAGTAACGGCAACCTGCAGAGCCTGCTGACTAACAACAACACTCTGGGCACCATCCACAATTGGGTTCAAGAAATGAGAGACGAAGTGGCTGAGCTGGCGATCAAATATGAAGAAGCGGTGACCTTCGCCAACAGGCTACAGGACGAGATCGACTGGCTGTAAAGGAAATTTGGCCTCTCTTTTTTGTAATGTTTCTTTGGTACCAAATGACAAAAGTATCGGTAGCACCCCTTCCCTGTTTTTCAAGGGAACTTCCTCGCTGTATACTCCCTATTTACCCACTCCTTGGGTGAACAGATGTAACATTTTGTCTCTCTAATTAATGCAAAAGCTTATTTGGTATAAAAAAAAAAGAACAAAAATTACAAGATATAACAGATTACAAAACGGGCACTTCTGACAAAACATGACCATCCGCCATACTGATGACCATCCGACATAGTTACATGACTAGACCCAATATAGATCATACAATTGATGGATGGCAGTTGGACGAGTGTCGGATCTATCAATTGAAGCTGGACCAGTGTCAGATCTATCAAGCCAACTTCAAAGTTCTCTCGGACTGCATAAGCTACTACAACGGTGCCAATATCAATAAACAACAAGAAGTGCTTCTCGATGGCTCCTACACCCACCTGTAACTAATGATGGATGACTGCAAGAATGAAAGAGAAAAACTCAGAAGGCAGTATAACAATGGTCTGAGACTAATGCAACATGTACAGCAAGTGCTTAATGAATTGCCTAGCCACACGAACTCTTCTCAAGGCACGTTGATACCATGTCAAAGTAGACGATGTGGAGGGGAGGTGTAGGGCCAGAGAGAGAGAGAGAGAGAGAGAGAGAGAGAGAGAGAGAGAGAGAGAGAGAGAGAGAGGCACCTCCACGCCGGAGAGAAGTAGATCCCGCATCCCCAGTGTGAGACTAACGCAACATGTACAGCAAGTGCTTAATGAACTGCCTAGCCACACGAACTCTTCTCAAGGCACGTTGATACCATGTCAAAGTCGACGATGCGGAGGGGAGGTGTAGGGCCAAAGAGAGAGAGAGAGAGAGAGAGGGAGAGAGAGGGGTTGATACCTCCATGCCGGAGAGAAGTAGATCCCGCATCCCCGGCCCTTGGCCTACTACCCAGCTGTCCTACGTTAGGCCTAACACTAGCTAGTCTAGTTACTTTCCATGGCCCAGAATTGATATTGGTCATTGTTGATATTGTTGATCAGGACATGCGTAACCGACCCCTTTGCTAATTAGGATTTGTTCAATTGTTGGCTCTTCTAATTTCCTTTGGCTTTACAGTCCCAAGACGAACAGAGCCACATTTTCCTTGCTGTGAAGTTCAATTGTGCCAAGAAAGCGCTTTGATATCATGTCAAAGTCGACGATGCGGAAGTGTGGAGAGAGAGAGAGAGAGAGAGAGAGAGAGAGAGCGCGCGCGCTAAACCAACCAACTGGGCAAACATACATGAATTGCATGATAATAGTACAAGTACGGGGGCTGGGTGCTTCTTATATATTGCTTAGCTTTGGAGCATGATAGCCTATTAACATGAATGGCTTCATTAGAAATCACTTCCTTATTATTCTGCGAAGAATTTGATCACAAGCATCACGGTATGCTTTAACATCTTCTTGATCACAAGCATCATGGCATGCTCTCGAAAGCAGCTCCTTCGAGAGATCCTTCAATTTGGCTTCAATAGCTCCGTTGCTCAACTCATTTATCGCATTGAGCTTGTGGCAAGCCTTATTACAGGTACTTGTGGAACCCAAAATGCTCCTTAAGCAGAAGGCAGCAGGCTTCGCACCGTCTTCATTCCTTAACATGTCAGCCAAAACTTCCACAGCACCGGCTCTCACAGCCTCAGCCTTTACATTGGCATTAGGAGAATGATAAAATATATGGTCAAGTGCCCATCCTGCACACTTTATCACAGGGTCATCTGTCTAATGCAGGAACTTCATATGTGCCACCAGGTATGGTATAACATTCCATTTCAAAAGAAGAGCTGCGCTATTTTCCATGTGTTCAGCCGTATGGTTCTTAGCAGAGAGTTCCTCATCGATATCTTCGCATGCCCATCCAAGATTTTCGCTGTCTACTCTCTCTTCCTTCAACACTTGTGCAGCCTGCAATTAAACACCCTGGCATCTCTCTCTCTCTCTCTCTCTCTCCGCTTTAGCCATAAGGGAAGCATTACGTACTTGTGGGGTTGCTAATGTGAAATAACTTGTTTACGGAGTAGGCCTAACTAGTGATCCTACAGCAGACTTTGAAAAGAGGTGATATTGGGTCAATGTAATTAGTCGGTACCAGCAAGAGGCGAATGTCCGACAGAAGCCGACGTTGGAGTTTCGGTGAGTTCACATCACCAATGCTACTCGCAATTTCATAACCACTCTTCGACCTGATATCATCCAAGGCAGTGATCCATCTAATGGCGGTTTTATCGGTGAGGTGGGGATGCAGTTGCCTCCATTCTGCAACTCTGGTATCACTGTTGTGCGAGGCCAGCTCAGACGGCTTCACACCGTAGAACACCGGAAGAATGATTGCGCGAGTCTCCTGGAAGGCGCTGAGTTCTTGCATGGGCCACCAACGACGAAGAAAGCTCTTGGAGATGATCACCACCGCTATGCGGGACTTTTCGATGGCGTTGTCGATGTTGGGGGGGAAGTTTTGTCCTGCAGGCAGGCTGTTGTGCTTTGTATCCAGGAAGTTGTTGAATCCGGCCTTCCATGAACCGCGCAGATAGCAGAGACGGCTGTCAAGCTCAATGACGAAGTCTTTCTGTTCGCCACTGTGAGACCAGAACACGTCGAACTCATACTCAGTACCCCTGCGTGCATGCAATTATAAACCGATTAACTTGGAAGAGCATTTGAAGAGAATTATAAAGCTAAAGACATAATTGTTAGATAATTATGCAGGTTAATCAATACTTGCCTGCTGGCCATTCGCGATAGAACTCACAGCTAGTCTGATCAACGGTCGTATAAGCCCCTTGTCTGAACGCTGATCTGCTGTACTACTGCGACAGTTGGGGTGCGAGCGAGAGAGAGAGAGAGAGACTCTCGGGGAGTGATCGGAGAGATATACTAGATAGGACATAGCTGTTGAACTGTTCATCTCATATGACTAGGTCGCACACGGCAAGTGGGTCCCTGTATATCATTTCTGCCAGATTCCGACTGCCATGCATGACCAAGGCTCAACTTTCAAGCCTCACGACAACAGAAAAAAAAGCTATATATCATTTCTGCCAAGTTCCGACCGTCGTACCGCTTCACTAATAATGCACCGAGGCCTTACGCGACATTGGGCAAGCCTCACGCCAACAAAAAAAAGCTGCTGCTGCATCGCGTCACGCGTGTAGAAAAAACAGAAGACTCAGCCACAGCCACACAAGAAAAAAGAAAAAGAAAGAGAGAGAAAAAGAAGAAGAAGAAGAAGTGAATTTTGATGTGGTAGGAAACCCTCATCACTATCTTACACGGGGTCAATGAGGGGGGATCTAAGGTTGGGGGTGCGAATCGGCTTTGATTTCAATCGTCCGATCTTTGGTGAACTCGGGGGTGAACTAAGGGTGAACTCGGGGGTAAACTAAGGGTAAACTCGGGGCAAAAATGGCGCGGGCAAAAATGGCGCCCGAGTTCACCCCTAGTTCACTCACCTCGCGGGGCGTACGAGGATTGTATTAGAAAAGAAACAAACTTACATATATTAGGTGAGATAGGGACATGTTAAAACCTGATATTCCTATGGGGATAACAAGGGCTTTACGGTACCAACTTTTAGAGAAGTTTCCCAAAAAAATTACAAAGGCTTTTCCAAGGGATTACATTGACCATTTCGGGACCAGATATAGCTTTCTAAAAAACCCTTTGCAATCACCATCGGCTACCACTCGATAGTGAGCTGAGGACGTCTTGGAGATGCGCAATTAGGCGAAGACCGTTGAAGTGTTGCCTTCTAAGTTTTTCTTCTTCAGACCTGCAGTCTTCAATCATATGCTGGAGATGGGTGTATGAGCCATCCAACAGGACTTCCTGTTGTTTGTTGATGTTAGCACTGTTATAGTAGTCCATAGAGTCGGTAAGGATTTTTCGATTGGCCTCCTAGATCCTTCATTGGTCGAGCTTAAGCTGGTTAACCAACAAGGAGAAGTGAGTAAAAACTCCTTAGACTTTTAGTCTAGTAAGCATTGTTAAAGACGCTCTTGTTCCTTTCAAGCCAAACTATCCAAAAGAATTCTCCTCGGATCCTGTTTCAAATAACTGAGAAAATTGAAATTGAATCACCAAGAAGAAACTGTTTCCAGTTGGGGGTGAATCCCATATCACTAATTAACGGGGACAAAATAGTATAATTAGAGGAAAAATTCATGAAAAGATGAGGGATGTCCTTTTCAGTTTAATGGCACCTGCTACAAGAACCAGCCCCTAGTCCAGCATACCTCATTATGTACCCTATCCAGACAGCCTTGTAAAGGATTAACCAAGAACTGAGTGTTCCGCAGGGATTCCTTTATTCCAAATGTTTTGGAACTTGAAAAGCCATTGTTTCCTTGACAGAGAAACATTGCAGTTTTTGTTGAGAGTGGCGTGTAAGGGTAACTGGAGCTTAGGTGGCAGGTTGGGGGGATTATGAAGTGAGTTGCCATTTACCCAATAAAGAGCGTTAGGGGAGGGGTCATGCAGGGTAGACATGGACCATTCAGGTTGTTTCAGGAAGTAGGACTTCCTTGTATATAGAAGCGTAAGTTCCCATGGTTGAAGTTTGTAATGACTGAGAAGTTCAAAGTGAGTGAGTCATCTGGACTCAGCTGAATGCCATAGGTCCCTCCAACCAGTTATTCGTTTTTTATGGATACGTCTAGCTGTTCAAGAGTGATCTTAGGAGGGAGGGGGGATGGGGGGGGAAGTCTACCATAGTGATTCTTGGGCTCTGAGGTGGAGGCTGTACTTAGAGCCACAGTTAACCTTAGAAGGGCCCTATATCTATTCCAAGCTTTCCAAAGCGATTTAAGAAGATCCGACCAAATTGCTGATGATTCGAAAGGACCAAAGAAAATGGTGATCCATGGGACATTGGTTACCCCTTGCACTCGTTTTCGCTGGAACTTATCCTGGTTGCGAAACAGAAGGGAGGCTCATTCTTCCTCAGGTTGGTCCAGGGCTCTGAGGATGAGCTTGATTGCCAGCTTGTTAGCCGAATTCCGACTATCGTACCCCTTCACTAATAAGCACCGAGGCCTTACGCGGCATTGGGCAAGCCTCACGCCAACAAAAAAAAGCTGCAACTGCATCGCATGTAGTAAAAACAGAAGACTCAGCCACAGCCACACAAGAAAAAAGAAAAATAACAAGAGAGAAAAAGAAGAAGAAGAAGTGAATTTTAATGTGGTAGGAAACCCTCGTCACTATCTTACACGAGGTCAATGAGGGGGGATCTAAGGCCTATATTTGGGGGTGCGAAAGAGCTTTGATCTTAGCCGTCCAATATTTGGTGAACTCGGGGGTGAACTCAGGGAAAAAATGGTGCCCCGAGTTCACCCCTAGTTCACTCGCCTCGTGGGGTGTGCATCAAACCCAAGACGTCTCAGTTGCCACATGAATGCCCTACCACCCTCATCACTATATGGCACGGCTTTGGCCAGGGGGGATCTAGGGGCCAAATTTGGGGGCGCGAGGTGGCTTTAATCTCGACCGTCGGATCACGTAGTGAACTGGGGGTGAACTAGGGGTGAACTCGGGGCAAAAATGGCACCTCGAGTTCACTCCTAGTTCACCCCCCTAGTTCACCCCTAGTTCTCCCACCTCGCAGGGTGTGGATCACAACAATGACCTACCAGCACACTAGCGTGCGTCGCTGTCCATGTTGGCATGGCCCATGATCATACCCTAGTTTTGGCGCCCCTAGTTCACCCTTAGTTCACCCACCCCTAGTTCAGCCCTAGTTCACTGCGTGATCCAATGGCTGAGATTAAAGCTACCTCCCGCCCCCAAATTTGGGCCTTAGATCCCCTCTCACCAAGAGCCGTGCTATATAGTGACGAGGCCCTACCACCACGCTAGCGCGGGTCGTTGCCCAGGTTGGCATGGCACATGATCACACCCTAGTTTACCTGCCCCTAGTTCACCCTTAGTTCACCCATCCCTAGTTCATCCTAGTTCACTACATGATCCGACGACTGAAATCAAACACATCGGCCCCCCAAATCGGGAGTGATCGGAGAGATATAGATAGGATATAGCTGTTGAATTGTTCATCTCATATGACTAGGTCACACACGGCAAGTGGGTTCCTGTATATCATTTTTGCCAGATTCTGACTACCATAACCAAGGCTCAACTTTCAAGCCTCACGCCAACAAAAAAAGGGGAAATTACCAAAATATTTCTCTAATTTTTGGAAATTCCCAAAATACCCCTCAAATTTCAAAAATTCCCAAAATACCCTTGTATCTATTTTAGCTGGATTGTTCACGATTTCCTAATCTTTTTTATTTTTTGACAATGTATATCCATTTTTTAGTGCTTATCATGTAATTGTCACAAATTACCTCTCAAAAAAAGACAATTATGTCTAAAAATAATGAAGCAATTCATATCTAGGGCCTACATAACCAGCTCAAATTTTAGTTTCAGTACCTTTGTATTCATAGACAATCAGTCTTCTTATGAAAAGCTACAATTTTTTTCATTTTTGGATAAATTTACTTCCACAACAAGGGGTATTTTTGGAATTTTGGAAAATTTGAAGGGCATTCTGGGAATTTTTGACAAAATATGAGGGGTATATTAGGAATTTTAAAATTTGAAGGGTATTTTGGGAATTTCCACAAATTAGAGGGGTATTTTGGTAATTTTCCCACAAAAAAAGCTTTATATCATTTTTGCCAAGTTCTGACTGTCATACCCCTTCACTAATAATGCATCGAGGCCTTATGTGGCATTGGGCAAGCCTCATGCCAGCAAAAAAAAGCTGCAGCTCCATCGCATGCAGAAAAAACAGAAGACTTAGCCACAACCACACAAGAAAAAAGACGAAGAAAGAGAGAGAAAAAGAAGAAGAAGAAGTGAATTTTAATGTGGTAGGAAACCCTCGTCACTATATTACACAGGGCTAAGGCCTATATTTGGGGGTACAAAACGGCTTTGATATGAGACGCCCGATCTTTGGTGAACTCGAGGGTGAACTAAGGGTGAACTCGGGGCAAAAATGGCGCCCCGAGTTCACCCCTAGTTCACTCGCTTCGCGGGGTGTGGATCAAACCCAAGACCTTTCGGTTGCCACACGAATGCCCTACCACCATGCTAGCACGGGTTGTTGCCCATGTGGGCATGGCACATGATCACACGCTAGTTTACCCGCCCCTAGTTCACCCTTAGTTCACCCATCCCTAGTTCATCCTAGTTCACTGCATGGTCCGACGGCTGAGATTAAAGCCGCCTCGCCCCCAAAGTTGGGCTCTAGATCCTCGGCTCTGAGCCATATGGCCGTGCCATATAGTGACGAGGGTATGAAACTATCCCAAGAGACCTTAAAGATCTATCAGACGAGGAGAGTTGGAAAAAGAGAGAGAGAGAGAGAGAGAGAGAGAGAGAGAGAGAGAGAGAGAGAGAGAGAGAGAGAGAGAGAGAGAGAGAGAGAGGTCTGCCACTCAAATTGATTCCTAACATCTAAACTGTAATGGAAATGCCTATGAACTTTGAGAGTAGCAGAATTAAGGAATTAGATGAAGCACTTTTCTGAGATTACTTTGTGAGCATAGCGGATGAACTTAATTGATGGTAGCAACATAAACATGTTACTTAGTTAACTTGGCATGAACAATACTTTTGCAAGAGAGAGAGTTTAGAGAACATGACAATCGTTGAGGACCAGATCATACGGAGCCGTTCCCCCTTCCAATAGGCATTTGTATTATAGTTTCTCCCATCAAGAGAGACTTGGTACAATACAATCTTTGTGTTCCTTGTGAAATAGGTGATGCAATGAAGATGGAAAGCTTCATGCATCTCAAGCATAATATAAACTTTGTAGAAAGCATTAACTATCCCAAGCCTCACTCCCAAGGCCTCAAACATCTTCGAAGGTGGAGAGAGCTAGCAGGGAATGAGGATAGGGAAGAGGAAGAAGAAACATTCCATAGGAGAAAGAAATAGTTCCTCACTTATCATCACTCTTCTTGCTAGCATACATAATAACATAGTAATGAAGATGGAGAAGATGTCAAGCTAAAGCATTGAAGCATGGCTCTTGGTTGGATTTGCATCCATAGCCAAGAGTGTTGGTGTAGGCTCTCACTTCTCACAAGCTTGGAGAAGGAGGTGGAGTTCCTCAACTTTCACCAAGTGAGAACGATCCACCAAATCAGTGTGTGTGTGGTGTATATCCCCACAGCACCCCCCTTGATTTCTTGGGGCGAGTTGTAGCTTTTACACATGTTTGAAGATCACTGGACCCCTCTTCCCCCTAGCCAATCACATTCAACATGCATTCAAGTACATGGATAGTATTTGGACAAGTGTCCTCCTTACCCCTTAGAGAGAGAGAGAGAGAGAGAGAGATTGAAAATATCTAGCTATATGTTGGATGGAACTAGAAGCTCATTTGACCCCTCTTTAGCCCAACCAATAGCATTCAAGAACACCATGTGGTTAAGCTTAGGGAGAGTCTGACATGTGTCTTATGTGCCCTTTGAGAAAAGCCCTTTGGGTGAGTGGAAGGTTAGGTCAAACATTCCCCTAACTTTGGGAGTTTCATGCATAGGAAGCTTCTCAAGCACCTTCCTCATTAAGTTTGTAGGGTCTCTTTTTGACTCAAGCACCTTACCCCCCATGCATGGTTATAAGCTTCTCAAGCACCTTCCTCATTAAGTTTGTAGGGTCTCTTTTTGACTCAAGCACCTTACCCCCCATGCATGGTTATAAGCTTCTCAAGCACCTTCCTCATTAAGTTTGTAGGGTCTCTTTTTGACTCAAGCACCTTACCCCCCATGCATGGGAAGCTTCTCCAGCACCTTTCTCATTAAGTATGACAAGCAACTCAAGTACCTTAGTCATCAAGCATGACAAGAACCTCAAGCACCTTAGTCATCAAGCACAACAAGCACCTTAGTCATCAAGCACGGAAAGCACCTTAAGCTTTGGTCGGGTTTGCACCTCAAGCTGAGCCCTAGCTTGCCTAAGGTCAAAGGACTTTTAACACTAACCATTGGATGTTTTTAATGAAGCTAACCCTAAGGTCTTTTAAGCTCCATTAGTTAACCTTTCTCTTGGATAGACCATCTCTCATTTGGACCCCTTTACCATTGGCCCCGTTTTGGGATAGATCCGTAAGCACATGTGTATATTATAACCCTTGTTCCCGTTTATTATCCCACATTGAATGATCGGTTTAGTATGAGAAAATCATTTGGGTTGGTTAGATATTCAATTTAATGACATTACCTCTCTTGAAATCATAGTCGTCCTCGACTATGAGGTAAAAGAGATAAAGCCATAGTGTGTGTGTGTGTGTGTGTGTGTGTGTGTGAGAGAGAGAGAGAGAGAGAGAGAGAGAGAGAGAGAGAGAGAGAGAGAGAGAGAGAGAGAGAGAGACTCTTACGAGTGATCATAGAGATACACTAGATAGGATATAGCTGCTTAATTTTTCATCTCATATGACTAGGTCGCACACGGCAAGTGGGTCCCTATATATCATTTCTGCCAGATTGCAATTGCCATAACCAAGGATCAATTTTCAAGCCTCACGCCAACAGAAAAAAGCTATATATAATTTCTGCCAAGTTTCAGCTGTCGTACCCCTTCACTAATAATGCACCGAGGCCTTACGCGGCATTGGGCAAGCCTCACGCGAACAAAAAAAGCTGCAGCTGCATTGCGTGCAGAAAAAACAGGAGACTTAGCCATAGCCACAGAAGAAAAAAGAAAAAGAAAGAGAGACAAAAAGAAGAAGAAGAAGTGAATTTTAATGTGGTAGGAAACCCTCGTACTTATCTTACACGGGGTCAATGAGGGGGGATCTAAAGCCTATATTTGGGGGTGCGAAACGGCTTTGATCTCAGCCGTTCGATATTTGGTGAACTCGGGGGTGAACTAGGGGTAAACTACGGGTGAACTCAGGGCAAAAATGGTGCCCCGAGTTCACCCCTAGTTTACTCGCCTCGCAGGGTGTGGACTTGCGCAGCCTGCAATTAAACACCTTGACATATCTCTCTCTCTCTCTCTCTCTCTCTCTCTCTCTCTCTCTCTCTCTCTCTCTCTCTCTCTCTCTTTTCCATAAAAAGTAAAGGAGGATTGTATTAGAGAAGAAACAAGCTTACATATATAACGTGAGATGGGGACAGGTTAAAACCTGATATTCCTATGGGGATTACAAGGGCTTTACTGTACCAACTTTTAGAGAAGTTTCCCAAAAAAATTACAAAGGCTTTTCCAAGAGATTACATAGACCATTTCGCGACCAAATATAGCTTTCCAAAAAACCTTTGTAATCACCATCGGCTACCACTCGGCAGTGAGCTAAGGACGTCTTGGAGATGCGCAATTAGGCGAAGACCGTCAAAGTGTTGCCTTCTAAGTTTTCTTCTTCAGACCTGCAGTCTTCAATCATATGCTAGAGATGGGTGTATGAGCCACCCATCAAGACTTCCCGTTGTTTTTTGATGTTAGCACTGTTATAGTAGCCCATACATTTAGTAAGGACTTTTTGATTGGTCTCGTAGATCGTGCATTGGTCGAGCTTAAGCTGGTTAACCTATAAGGAGAAGTGAGTAAAAAGTCCTCAGACTTTTAGTCTCGTAAGCGTTGGTAAAGATGTTTTCGTTTATTTCAAGTCAAATTTTCTAGAAGAATTCTCCTCGCATCCTGCTCCAATAACTGAGAAAATTTAAATTGAATCACTAAGAAGAAATTGTTTCCAGTTGGGGGTGAATCCCATAGAACTAATTAACGAGGAAAGAACATTATAATTAGAGGGACAACTCATGAAAAGATGAGGGATGTCCTCTTTAGTTTGATGGAACTTGCTACAAGAACCAGTTCCTAGTCCAGCAGACCTCATTCTGTAGCCTGTCCAAGCCACCTTGTAAAGGATTAACTAGAGAAGAACTGAGTGTTTCGCAGGGATTCCTTTAGTCCAAATGTTTTGGAACTTGAAAAGCCATTGTTTCCTTGATAGAGAAACATTCCATTTTTTGTTGAGAGTGGCGTGTAAGGGTAACTGAAGCTTAGGTGGTAAGTTGGGGGGATTATGAAGTGAGTTGTCATTTACCCAGTAGAGAGCATTAGGGGAGGGGTCATGCAGGGTAGACATGGACCATTCAGGTTCTTTCAGGAAGTAGGACTTCCTTGTATCTAGAAGAGTAAATTCCCACAGTTGAAGTTTGTAATGACAGAGAAGTTGAGAGTGAGTGAGCCATGTGGACTCAGCTGAATGCCACAAGTCCCGCCAACTAGCTATTCCTTTTTTATGAATACGTCTAGTTGTGCGAGACTGATCTTGGGAAGGAGGGAGGATGGGGGGGAAGTCCACCATAGTTATTCTTGGGCTCTAAGGTGGAGGCTCTATATCTGTTCCAAGGTTTCCAAAGCAATTTAAGAAGATCAGACCCACTTGCTAATGATTCGAAAGGACCAAAAGAAAATGGTGATCCATGGGATATTAGTTACCCCTTGCACTCCTTTTAGCTGGAGCTTATCCAGGTTGCGAAACAGAAGGGAGGTCCATTCTTCCTCAGGTTGGTCCAGGGCTCTGAGGATGAGCTTAACAGCCATCTTGTGAGTCGAATTGTTAATTTTTGTGAGCCCTAGTCCCCCTTGTTCTTTGTGGAGACAATAAAATTCCCACTTGACTTTTTTTACCCTTTTTTAAGAGGGTATTTTGTCCAGAGAAAGATCCTGCATACCCTATTGATGTCCTTTAGGTGTTCATCAGGAGGTCTCCAGCAGGAGAGGATGTATAGTACATAGCAGTAGATGAAGTGTTTGATAACTAGCACCCTTTCTGCTAGGTTGGATTGGAATCCAAGCCATCAATTAAGTTTGTAGGAGAACGTTTCACCAGGACCCAATTCGATCTCTGCTTGATAGTGACTTTGAAACCAAATGGTATGCCTAGCAGTCTGAATATGAATCCATCTTGAAGGATGGAGCATCCTTGCTCATTCAGTGATCCAACTAGGGAGAGGGGAGCATGAAGCCTTGATACCTAATTTAGTGCGGTTCATTTTGGATCCTGATGCCATGCAGAAGATCCTTAAGCATTCCCGAAACTCGTAGAGGGATTGATCGTTGTTGTGTCAAAAAACCATTGGTGTCGTCTACAAATTGTGAGAGAAACTATTGTCTACCATTAGGCAAAGAGATACCCTTTATAGTTCCTTTGGTCATTTTGACTTTGACTAGTCAGTTGAGGGAGTCACCAGCTATGGAAAATAAGAGGGGAGCGAGAGGGCATCCTTGCGGGAGTTATTGAGTGCCACTCTGGCTTTAGCATTCCCTAGAAGAGTATGGACGAATTTTACCACCTTGGGGCCAAAACCATCAGTACTAGACAATCAAGTAGATAGGAACATTCCAACATGTCATAAGCCTTATCGAAGTCTACTTTGACAAACACAAAGTCTTGCCCTGACTCCTCAGCATATTCAATCCCTTCCCACATTGCAATGACTGCTTCTATGATTCTTCAGCCTTTGATGAAGCCCTTTTGTTATGAGGAAACGACGAGTGTTGGCGATATCCTTAGTGCAATTGCTTTTGCAAATATTTTGTACGCCGAGTTAAGCATAGTTAGGGGTCTCCAATTGGATAATTCTTCTTTTGGAATTGTTTTATGCAGCAATTTGATGACACCAATGTTCATCTGGACAGGGAGTGCGTCGTACTTAAATGATTCTTTCTAGACTATTACTAGAAGTGGGGACAATCACCTCCCTTGAAGGTTTGGTAGAATTCTCGCGGGAGCCCATCCAACCTTGGGGTTCTCTTAGTTTTGAGGGAGTGGATAGCCTGTTCAATTTCCCCTATAGATAGGTCAAAGTCAAGCTCGGCGACCACTTGAGGGGGAATAACTTTGTTCCTGTATCTTTTGATGGTCTCTCTAGTAGAGGAGACAACATCTTCGTGCTTTTCAAGCGGTCTCAACAGGTCAGAGAAGTGGGCTTCGGCTATTTCCAGGTTTTCCATCTCTGAGGATGCTTTACCATTGGGGCCAACCAATAGAGGAATGGTTTCCCTTTGGTTCTTTCTTTTGAAGTGTCTGCACATCTCCTTAGTGGGTTTATCCACTTTCCCTACCCACCACTCCCTAAAGAAATCTGCAGTGTGTTTCATGGTAAGGTCTTCCTCCACCTGAAGCTGGTAGCGTAGTGTGGAGATTTTGTCCTGGGTGTTAGTGTCCCCTCTCTTGGAGGATTCTTGATCGATGAGGTCATTGTAGATGTGTTTTCTTCTCCTTCTAATCTCCATGACTTTTCCTATACCTTATAAGGATATGTTGGGTGTTCAAAATTGCAGCCACCCAGGCTTTGGATGGGGTGAATCCTTTAGAGAACTCTTGAACCCAGATAGATTTAAGACTTTCTTGAACTTCCCCTAGCTGAAAGAGGGAGGAGTCTATGTGGAACCAGAGGTTTCAAATTTTTCTACACTTTTCATCCATTGTGATGACTAATGGATAATGGTCAGACACGCACAAGCCTAGGTTTGACTTTAGTCCGGTTGAAATTCCTAGCCAGAGGAACACTAATGTAGAATCTGACCAGCCTAGCCTTTCTGGCATTTTCCTCTTTTGAGTAGTTCTAGCACATAAACTCCCCAAGTATCCCTGCATCCCAAAGTTCAAGCTTGAATTTGAGGAACTCCCATTCTTTACGTTTTGTGGCTGCTATAGCTTTCCCTTTTGGTTGGTATCTATCTTCTGTGTCTTCTACCATGTTGAAGTCCCCAAAGAGAATGACCTGCCCTTGCACGTGACTGAGGTGGCTCCATAGGTGAGTCATGTCTTTGAGAGATCCTCCTGCATACACTGAGACCAAAAGACAATGGAGAGGGGCTTGAATCGCCAAGGTCACCCAGTATTCACCTTCTAAGGAGAGTAAAGTATTGACCTTCCAATTTTGAGGGACCCCAAGGGCAGTGCCCCTAGAGCCTCTAGTGTGCGAAGAATGGAACCAACTGTGATCCCTAGAAATGCCTCTGGTCTAGTTCTACCCCCATTGTCCTGATCTCTTGGAGGCCTATAACCTCGACCAGGTAGTTACCTAGCCATGCCTTAATTTTCTTGGATTTGTTAGGGTCAGCCAGCCCTTTGATGTTCAAAGATAGAGCTTTCATCTATCATTACGACCATCATTGCCATTTTTGCTCTCGGTATGAGGAGACGCCTACATCACCAAGTTGTGCGTCTTGTTGTCCTTGTGCACCTCCATTGGGGAGGGACCTGTCTCTGTGGTCCCCTCTTAGCCATATGGCCGTGCCATATAGTGACGAGGATATGAAACTATCCCAAGAGACCTTAAAGATCTATCGGACGAGGAGAGTTGGAAAAGAGAGAGAGAGAGAGAGAGAGAGAGAGAGAGAGAGAGAGAGAGAGAGAGAGAGAGAGAGAGAGAGAGAGAGAGAGAGAGAGAGAGAGAGAGAGAGAGAGAGAGAGAGAGAGAGAGAGAGAGAGAGAGAGAGAGAGAGAGAGAGAGAGAGAGAGCCTATAGGTCTGCCACTCAAACTGATTCCTAATATCTAAACTGTAATGGAAATGGCCTATGAACTTTGAGAGTAGCGAAATTAAGGAAATAGATGAAGCACTTCTGTGAGATTACTTTGTGAGCATAGCGGGTGAACTTAATTGATGGTAGAAACCTAAACACGGTACTTAGTTAGCTTGGCATGAATAATACTTTTGCAAGAGAGACAGTTTAGAGAACATGAGAATAGTTGAGGATTGACTTCATACAGAGCTGTGTCCCCCCTCCAGTAGGGATTTGTATTATAGTTTCTCCCATCAAGAGAGACTTGGTACAATAAAATCTTTGTGTTCCTTGTGACCTAGGTGATGCAATGAAGATGGAAAGCTTCATGCATCACAAGCATAACATAAAATTTGTAGAAACCATTAACTATCCCAAGCCTCACTCCCAAGGCCTCAAATACCTTCGAAGGTGGAGAGAGATAGCAGGGAATGAGGATAGGGAAGAGGAAAAAGAAACATTCCATAGGAGAAAGAAATAGTTCCTCACTTATCATCACTCTTCTTGCTAGCATAAATAATATCATAGTAATGAAAATGGAGAAGGTGGCAAGCTTAAATAATATCTAGTAATGAAGATGGAGAAGATGGCAAGCTTAAGCATTGAAGCATGGCTCTTGGTTGGATTTTCATTCCATAGCCAAGAGTGTTGGTGTAGGCTCTCACTTCTCACAAGCTTGGAGAAGGAGGTGGAGTTCCTCAACTTTCACCAAGTGAGAATTATCCACCAAATGAGTGTGTTTGTGGTGTATATCCCCCCATCACCCCCCTTGCTTGCTTGGGGTGAGTTGTAGCTTTTACACATGTTTCAAGATCATCGGACCCCTGTCCCCCCTAGCCAATCACATGCAGCATGCATTCAAGTACATGGATAGTCTTTGGACAAGTGTACTCCTTACCCCTTAAAGAGAGAGAGCTTGAAAATATCTAGATATTTGTTGGATAGAACTTGAAGCTTATTGGACCCCTCTTTAGCCCAACCAATAGCATTCAATCACACCATGTGGTTAAGCTTAGAGACAGTGTGACATGTGTCCCATGTTCCCTTTGGGAAAAGGGGTGCCCTTTGAGTGAGTGGAAGGTTAGGTCAAAGGTTCCCCTAACTTTGGGACTTTCATGCATCAGAAGCTTCTCAAGAGCCTTCCACATTAAGTTTGTAGGGTCTCTTTTTGAATCAAGCACCTTATCCTCCATGCATGGGAATCTTCTCAAGTACCTTCCTCATTAAGTTTGTAGGGCCTCTTTTTGACTCAAGCACCTTACTCCCCATGCATGGGAAGCTTCTCAAGAACCTTCCTCATTAATTATGACAAGCATCTCAAGTACCTTAGTCATCAAGCATGACAAGCACCTCAAGAACCTTAGTCATCAAGCACCACAAGCACTCAAGCACGACAAGCACCTCAAGCTTAGGTCGGGTTCCTACCTCAAGCTCAGCACTAGCTTGCTTAAGGTCAAAGGACTTTTAACACTAACCATTGGAGGTCTTTAATGAAGCTAACCCTAAGGTCTTTTAAGCTCCATTAGTTAACCTTGCTCTTTGACATACCATCTCTCATTTGGACCCCTTTACCATTGGCCCCGTGTTGAGATAGATCCGTAAGCACATGTGTATATTCTAACCCTCGTTCCCATTTATTATTCCACATTAAATGATTAGTTTAATATGAGAAAATCATTTGGGTTATTTAGATATTAGATTTAATGACATTACCTCTCTCTTGAAATCATAGTCGTCCTCGAATATGAGGTAAAAGAGATAAATCCATAGTCATTAGTCAATTTATCTTAGCGGGTAGTGGATCCCTTTTTACCCTACGACATCATTCCAACATGGATGACTAATCCATTTGGTGCTTGGGAGACATAGCTACCGCAAGCATGTATGCCCTTTAGTCCATTTCATCCTCCCAAGTAGAATGACAAATTCTACATAGTGTTTGAGAGACGCCGTCATCACAAACATGATTCTTAGTATGCGTACGTAATAGCATAGTAATGAATATGTGGAAGATGGAAAGCCTAAGAATTGAAGCATGACTCTTGGTTGGATTTGCATTCCATAGCCAAGAGTGTTGGTGTAGGCTCTCACTTCTCACAAGCTTGGAGAAGGAGGTGGAGTTCTGCAACTTTCACCAAGTGAGAATGATCCACCAAATGAGTGAGTGTGGTATATATCCCCCTAGCACCCCCCTTTCTTGCTTGGGGTGAGTTGTAGCTTTTACACATGTTTCAGTCTCATTGGAACCCTCTCCCCCCTAGCCAATCACATGCAACATGCATTCAAGTACATGGGTAGTCTTTGGAGAAGTGTCCTCGTTACCCCTTAGAGAGAGAGAGACAGAGAGAGACATAGAGAGAGAGCTTGAAAATATCTAGATATTTGTTGGATGGAACTTGACATGTTTCCCTTGTGCCCTTTGAGAAAAGGGGTGCCCTTTGGGTGAGTGGAAGGTTAGGTCAAAGATTCCCCTAACTTTGGGACTTTCATGCATAGGAAGCTTCTCAAGAACCTTCCTCATTAAGTTTGTACGGTCTCTTTTTGACTCAAGCACCTTACCCCCCATGCATGGGAAACTTCTCAAGCACCTTCCTCACTAAGTATGGCAAGCACCTCAAGTAAGTTAGTTATCAAGAATGAAAAGCACCTCAAGCACCCTAGTCATCAAGCACGATAAGCACCTCAAGCACGACAGGCACCTCAAGATTAGGTCACGTTCCCACCTCAAGCTCAACCCTAGCTTGCCTAAGGTCAAAGGACTTTTAACACTAACCATTGGAGGTCTTTAATGAAGCTAACCCTAAGGTCTTTTAATCTCCATTGGTTAACCTGCTCTTTGATAGACCATCTCTCATTTGGACCCCTTTACCATTGGCCCCGTGTTGAGATAGATTCGTAAGCACATGTGTATATTCTAGCCCTTGTTCCCATTTATTGTCCCACATTAATGATCTGTTCAATATGAGAAAATCATAGTTTCCAAAAGAGAGAGAGAGAGAGAGAGAGAGAGAGAGAGAGAGAGAGAGAGAGAGAGAAGATGATGATGGAGAACAAGAAGTCTGGGTGGTATAGTGATAGAATTTACCACTATTTTTTAACAAAAACATCGTCAAAGCACACACATATTTGAGAGAGAGAGAGAGAGAGAGAGAACAAAATTGAGAAGGGAGAAAGAATCTTCTTGGAATTTTCTCATCGGATTCCAAAAAAGCGCTTATCAAAAAATGCTCGCCAAAAAATCACTTTCGAAGAGAAGGGACAAGGAGGAATTGACAAAGATTACAAGAATCATAGCTTCACTTTTCCAAAACGCGACCAATTACAACTCTAGCTCCAAGCATCAAAGAGCTTGCATCCCAATTTACAGCCCTCCTCGCCCCGCTTCATCACCATAGCCCCACCTCGGCTCCACAAACTTGGTCCTCCCGGTTTGCTTGCCTCCGAAAAGAACCCTCTTCGCTTCGTGAGCACCCCCTCTTATAGGGATTTTACCAAGCTCTAAAAAAACAAAAGAAAAATGTTTTTCTCTGGCTCGTGGAGCTAATGAGTATTTTGCTTGCATTTCACACATGTCACACTTCCTATTTGGTATCTTATGCATGCTCTGCACTGTTGGCCAACTTTCCATTTTCTCTGTCTCTTTCACTGTATGGAAACCACCTCCTGACTAGGTCTCAAGATATCTCTCTCCCCTTAGGATATGAACAATAGCCATGAGGGGGGCAACAATGACGCCGTCATTATTCACCACCTCCGCTTCAAAAAATTGGGCGTGGAATACAACCCCATGGGGTGCCATGTCACCAATTGCCTGAAGACACCGTCGAGTGGCCAACACCACCGTCCACACCACCACGGGTCTCCTTCACGACCCAAAACCATGCCCGAGTGCCCAAAGGGCAGCCAACGCAGCGCCTCAAGGACAATCACCATCGCCCATAAAGCTCCAAGCTCTCTCCTTCTTCGGATGCCTCAAGAGGGTGCACCTCCCAAGATTTATTCTTTGTGTCAAACTTCCTAGCTCCACATGTGGGGCTTAGGCCCTTCCATGTGTCATCACCTTGGGTGGCCTCCCTCCAAGAACCCCAAAAACTTCATTTTCCCCCCTTAAATAAAACCCCAGACACCCCTTTTTTTGGTCCTTCTTGCTCTACCTGTCAAATGTTTCACAATTCTCCAATTGCGAAGCCATCAAGTCCATCATAAACTTGGCATATCCTCCTTTGAATTCACCTATTCTCTCTGCACTCCAACCAATGTATGGCCTCGAACGATAATCATCAAATAACTTGTGGTCGACACGATTGTCATATTTCAACCTACAATAACTTGACGCTCTGAGCACCAATTGACTTGCAATTTTCTCTTGTTAACTCCATACACTGCATAGCACAATCCACAACCTAGCCGAGCCTCAGAAAACACCACATTGCACACTCTCCAAAGCACTACGACTGGCCCAGAATTGGCCCTGTCATATGCTAATATCTCTCTCATCTTAGCTTCAATTTCCAATCTGAATAGACCAGCAAGATTTATAAATCAAGCACTACACATTTGTAGCGCCAAACTGGCTCGGACTACCTAGCTCCACTTGCCCCTATCCGTCTCAGATCTGCAATCCTCTCTAACTTCAAAGCTCCATATCCTGGGTTCTATAACTCTGTTTGAGGAGCTGTCTGGGCCTACCTGTTCAGCACTTGGAGCTCTACTTCCATGAAAAAAGACTGCACATTGAACCTCTTTCATATTCCACCCGCTGCCTTCTGGAGTCCAGCTTGGCCTATAAACCACATAAAGCATACATATCAGCTACTACGTGTCTACCCAGTCTCTTTGTAGTTTTTTGAGCCCTTTCCCATGCACATGATAGCCTCTATATACCTACATGTACAACTTTCTATGGTTGACACATTTTGGTTGCACCAACGACAAGATAACCCATGCAGACATCGCACATTCATGATAAAAAGGACGATCGACAGCACAGAGCAAGTAAATGGAAACATCTGTGGGCATCTGTATAGGCTTCTAAGAGGTAAGGAATAGTAGACAATTGTAGTAATCTAAGCGTTAGCTAGGATCTGTGAAGGATGGCCCGTTGATTTCTCATGGATAGGATGAATGCATACCTTCACGTAGCATGACTACTCTGCATCAAGCCAAACCCCTCTTTCCTCATCCAGCCACAACCCCCGTTCCTCCATCACTACTGCATCAACAAAATGCAGGTGGGCTACAAAAAAGGGGATGCTCGGGGGAAATTTAAGCTTGATGTGAGGTGAATCGCTTGGTTAAAAACTAAGAACGTCCTTGTCTGTGTTCTATTACGAAACAGGGATGAAGATGACTCTGAGTTGCAGGTAGCAAAGGAGAGAAATGTTGGGGTTGAATATCAACAACCTACCAAGCCCGGTTGTGGCTGACGCCTAGGGTAAATATGCTCTTATGGAAGCCAAAGGATAGACCCCAGAGCAAGGCAAAGGATATTTCTTTTGAGCAATGTGATCATGTAGAGAAGGCTCCAAGATGATAGCGATGGCACGTAGGAAGAGGTCACTGCTGCTGGTAGAATAGAAGGCACAATTGTCACTCACGCAACAATTGTGGTTTCTCAATTTATGTGTGTGCAAAAATCATGGTTTGAAAATTGAATTAAATGTTGTAGTTCACTTTCAACATCGCGTGTTCTGTTGAATAAGATTGGTGATTTGGGTAAGGTCACTAAATTTGGGTAAGGTCTGCTAGATTTTGGCTACTCTCGGTTGTGATTTACAAATCCGGATATTGTTGGTCACACTGGAAATATTCTCTTGTATGTCTCTTGCATGTCTTGGAGGTTTTGTGTTAAGTGAGTAGACAAACTGAGAAAATCGCTTTACTGGTGGTTATGGTTAAGTATACCTAGTATGAAGATTCACATATGGAAGATACAAGGCACTTTCAACATCTAGTATTTTGCTAAATAGAATTGGTGATTTGGGTAAGGTCACTAGAGTCTTGCAAGTTCTTGACGCATAGAACAATGGAAGTTTAGATAAGTCAAAATCTTGCTAATCTTTGCTTGCCCGAGTTAATTAGAATAATGTAGGAAATAAGAGCCTGTTACATTGGGATGTTACCAAAAAGATAAGATACATCAAAAGGATATAGAGTTTGTTACATTGGGATGTTACCAAAAAGATGGGTTGTTACCAAAAAGATAAGATACATCAAAAGGATATAGAGTTTGTTACAGTGGGTTAACACCAAAAAAGATAACCAGTGTAGATTTCATGTCAAGAAGTAGCTTGTTGATGTTGGCACATTTTCTCCAATCTTTGCCTTCGCGCAAAGGCGTGTATGGTTGTTAAAAATGCAATGGTCTCAAGTAAAGACCATTAGTAGGACCACCGTTCCACAAAATCGACTGCATCCTTGCTTCAGAAGCTTGTTGCTTGTAACTCCCATTTTTTTCGAGACTGTTTTGCCTCCTATGCCTTAAGCCTCTTTTTCTTGGCTGATTTTCTTTCTGCTATTGTATGTTCCTTCTTTTTCTCTTTCTCCAACCGTTTTGTCTCTCTTGCCTTTGCAACTTTTTCCTTCTTTGTTGTTTTGGCCTTGATACTCTCCATGTACTGCGTCGATGTAAGTATAAGACGGTTTGGGTAATCCACAAAAGCCTCTCAATGTACTTGCTTCACACAAACATCACTGGTTGGAATTCTTAAAATATCTATAATACGCGAGCTTTCATTCACTTGCCTTGATTGGGTTCCAGAAATATGTGTTGCTGCTTGATCCATTGCTAGAGTGTTTACATCATGGCATCGCTGAAAGTTTTTATTTACTACATGAACTTTCGCAACTGTATAAAAGATTTCATGTGAAGCACCTTTAAAGTTAGAGACGTCTTCTTCTTCCAGTAACTGAGTGATTGAAAGAGCTTGACCAAACCCTTCTTGTTCAAGTAATGTATCTACGCCCCATTGATGTGCCATGTTGCTCAAACCTTTATCCCTTTGTCCCTTTAACCCTACAATCCCATCTCATCTGCATTCCATATGTTGGTAGGAGGGTAATTTTTCTTTGCATAGAGCTTTTGAAGGTTAACGTGAAGTGATATTACGATCTCTGGCCAAAACCTGATTTCTCTTGATTGATCTAGTCCTTTAGACACTCTAAACACGAGGTTAGGATATCTTCTTCAAAGCCCATCCCACTAGCTCTCTCTAGGGATTCCGTTGGAGAACATTGTATGCCTGGTTTAGCATATTTCAACGACTTTTAGCTTCACATCAAAAACTGATACACATGGCCTAATTCACACTTCAAGAAAACTCATTGCAAGAGTGCTTCTTCTTCTTGAGAACTTAATTGAGTTGGCAGGCCTTTTTTCTTTTTTTGAGTCTTGCCTTCCTCCCAGTTTGTTATAGTACATCTGTTGATTCCAAATTGCAAAGAGCATTTCCTTAATGAAAGACCCTCTTCTCAGGCTTGCAATGCTGTTGCCATGTCCTTTTTTGTCCAAGTTAAAATTGTGCGCCAAGTTGGCTTTTTGATGGGTTTGGTTGGTCCTTCCTCATCTTCTTGGGTGACTTGACATGGGCTCTCAATAAGTGTTGGTTGTGTGCGGGTATTTGATGATGCCGTTGCTTAACCAGTGGTGGTAATTTGTTAGCAATGTGATTTTGCATGTTTGCTACTTTAGGGGGTGAAGTTAGGGTTGCACGATGGCTTCTTGGATACTGTTTTGGTGAATCTTGAATGGGATTCTTGTGTGGTCTTGACATTTGGACTCTCTCCCTTGTCGGTGTTGTGGATACTGTTTCTTGCAGGGGTGAAACACACTCTTTTCTTGCACTTGTTTGGCAATGTGATTTCAGGAAACTACGAAAAATGGTTTGCATATAGATGGCTTATTTTCGATGACGTTGATGTAGGGTTTTCTTGATTTCTCTTACCGATTTTAGATTTGCAATCTGACAAAACTTACTATTAATTAAGCATACACGAGGCATATATTTATCACTGAAACTAGAATTATAAATAGAAAACCTTGATGAATGATTTGAACAAAGAGTACTTACCAATGTTTTATTCCAAGATAGTGTTAATCTGATGTATTCTCTAGAAGTTTGGAATACTCCTTCACTAAAAATGTTCTTTTTGAAGCTTGGTAGATCTAGTGTTTCAGGTCTTCAATTGGTTATTCATGTGTGGTTGGAATGGGAAGTTTGGGAGAAATAAATGGGGCTTTGCTGCAAGGGTGTTAGATAAGGGGAACTAGAACCTAGGAGTCCACCTCCCAACCACCCACTATATAGCATGGATTCTAGCCCTTTGCCCTAGTTGTACTCCCTTTCCACACTGCCTAGTCTGGCATTGCCCTTGTCTAGTCCGACCTTGGCGTTGTCCTGACATTACTCCCCCCTTAAAGAAGAATTTTCATCCTTGAAAACAAAAGTGGGAAATTTCTTCTTAAGAACACTAATGTTTTCCCAAGTGGCGCCTTCGTTTGATCTTTCCACTTGATTAAGGCTTGTTGACGCACATGATGACGTGTACATAACTCATGATAATCAAGAACACATTCAGGTTCATGCAGTAAGGTAGGGGGCTCAATGAAATCAACCAAAATCTGCTGGTGAATGACATTGTCGTCCCCATGTAACCGCTTACGTAAACGGCTTATATGAAACACCGGATGAATACGAGAATGTGTAGGTAGCAATAATTTGTAGGCACGATCATCTACTCGCTTGAGGATTTTGAAGGGCCCATAATATTAGGGAGATAATTTAGGTGTTGGCCTAGTTTTCAGACTTTTTGAAAGTTCTGGCACACGTAAAAGTACTTTCTCCCCTTCCTCGGAGGTAACTTGTCGTCGTTTCTCATAAGCATACTTTTTATACCAATCCTAAGCTTGTCAGACATTCTGACGAGCGAGTTTCAGCATATCCGTGTGGTCTTGGAGAAAATCCTTAACCTGTTGGAGCTTTTCGGTTGCCAACCCCACCGTAAGAGGTGACCTAGGTTGAAATCCATACATGAGCATGAAAGGACTAAATCCAGTTGTGACATGCTTAGCACTATTGTAGGCAAACTGGAGAATAGGTAAGTATTCTTCCTAGTTTGATTTCTTTTTGCTGACGTATGCTTTTAAAATATCCTCTAGCACTTGGTTAACTCGTTCAGTCTGACCATCTGTTTCTGGATGATCGACTGTACTGAGGTTTAGTTGTATACCCAATCGTTTAAACACAGCTCTCCAAAAGTTGTTGTTAAACTTGGGATCATGATCACTAACAATGTTACTTGGCAAACCATACAACTTATATAGATTGTCCACAAATAACTTGGCTAGTTCTTGTGTCTTAACTGTTGACTATGTCGGAATGAACTTACATAGTTTAGTCAACCAGTCTACTACCACCCATACCGAGTCATGACCTCATATAGTTTGGCTGGTAAACTACAACAAAGTCCATAGAGATACTTTCCCATTTTCCATTGGGATTCTCCAAAGGATGTAAGAGTCCTCCTGCTTTTAGGCGCTCTGCTTTGCTAACTTGACATTTTTGGCAATGCAAGATATAAGCTTGAACAAAGCCATGTATACCTGGCCAGTAAAACTATCGTCGGACGAGAGCATAAGTTTTTCTAATACCCGGGTGCCCTTCACTTGGACTATCATGACATTCATAAAGAATTTGGCACCAAATGTCTGTGTCCGTCGGTACACAAACTCTCCCCTTATGGAGTAGGTACCCATTGTCGATGGTGAAATGCTTCCATCGTTGTAGTTCATCACTTGATAGAGGCGAACTAGGTGTGGAGGTTAACGTTACACTACCATCATTGGAGTGAGAAGGATCCCTCATTTGTACATGGCTCCACACTTTGGAATATGCCTTATCATGCTCATATTTGCCTTTGAGAGAATCTAAAAATTCACCACGAAGTTCCGTGAACAAGAGAGAATTGATCTCCGGCAAATGACTTAGAGCGTCAGCCACCACATTGTATTGACCTTTATGATACCGGAGCTTGGCGTCATATTCCTGAAGAATCTTGGCCCACCTTGATTTCCAACCCTTCAAATCCATTTGTTGTGTAAACCATTTGATGCTTTCATGGTCAAACACAATCTCAAATTGAGCACCATACAGATAATGCCACCATTTTTCAAGGCAGACACTATTGCATAGAGTTCACGCTCATAAGCAGAGTAGTTCTGCTGAGGTGCATCACCCTTCTTGCTTTCAAATGCAATTGGCGATCCGTCTAATTGTAACAGGACTGCTCTAATAGCACGGTTACTGGCATCAGTTTCCAAAACAAATGGTTTCAAAGGATCTACAATAGCTAGTATGGGAGCTGTAGGTAATGTATCCTTGAGCGTATTGAAACTGTGATGTTGAGCGGGTCCCCACTGAAAAGCTTTGGCTTCAATTGATCCTTATGGGAACAACAATATTTAGCATAGTTTTTAACGAACCTGTGGTAAAAACCTGCAAAATCCTAGAAAAATCTATAACCCTTCCAGATTTTTAGGACAAGGCCATTGCCGGATTGTATCTACTTTGGATTGATCCATATATAGCCCATTAGCTGAAATAAAATTCCCCAGATAATGAATTTCTTCTTTCAGAAAATCACACTTAGATTCCTTGACATATAATTTATTTGTTCGTAACAACTCAAACACCTGCCTGAGATGTTGTAAGTGTTCTTCTTCAGAAGCACTACAGACTAGAATGTCATCGAGGAAAACGATGAAAAATTTGCCCAAGTATGGCTTCAAGACACTATGCATAAGTGTCATGAATGTTGCGGGTGCATTGATTAACCCAAAGGGCATCACAAAGAACTCGTAGTGTCCAAACCTTGTTCGCAATGCAATTTTGGGTATATCAGCAAGTCAAATACGGACTTGGTGATAACCTGACCGCAAGTCTGTTTTCGTAAAAATGTGATCATGAGTGAGTTTGTCGAACAACTCATCCACTCGTGGCAATGGGTACTTGTTCTTAACCATAACCGCATTTAAGCTATGGTAGTCTATGCACATGCGCATACTGGCGTCTTTTTTCTTTACTAATAGGATAGGAGAAGCCCATGGTGAAGAAATGGGTTGTATAAACCCTCTGCAAAGGTAGTTAGCAAGCTGACGTTCCACGTAAGCAGCTTCAGCGTAACTCATACGATAGGGTGGTTTACTGACAAGTTTACAGTCTGCAACCACATCGATGCTATGTTGCATCGATCGTGTCGGCGGTAATCCTGGTGGAAAATCATTGAAAAAACATCTTGAAACTCCTTGAATAAATTTTGTAACTCACTAGCAACATTTGCTTGTTTGGAAGTAGCCCTTGGTGAAAGAGATGAGAGAGAAGCATGCGGCGTTGAGGAATGTTCAACAGATTCAATGCTAAAGAGAAAATGAGGCAATGAGTAACACAAAAAAACTTGATCTATTTCATTATAAAAAAGGAGCTGCATAAGCTAAGTTGTACATATCAATCGTGAAGAAGGTACATCCTTCTCTCCTAACAACAACACATGTGCGCCATGGGATTTGAACATCAAGCTACTGTGCTCATAGCTACACTTCAGTGATGGTCCTAGGCTATGCAACCACTCCCTACCAAGGACCACGTTCGTACAGCCAAACTGTGTCGCTCTATGGAAATGCAGGAAGTCGAAGCATAGCACTTTGCAGGCAAGTGGCAAAGACCTTGAGCAGATATTTGATGGTGCTAGGGGCCAGGTACATCGGGATAGAGCATTTGCTAGCAGGGGCTGCAAGTGTTTTTTGCTATCACAGGTGGCAGGAGCATATGTTTATATCACAAGGTTCGGAACGAGGCAAGGGGTGCTAGATGCAGGTGCCATGAAGTTTATGCTATGGGATTTTGATCGAGGTGTCTACAAGAGACTCTATTTGCCGAGAGTGAGGATGAATTTCCACCATATGGATTGGGTGCAATCGTCAGCTAGCACCATGGTATGTAATATGATTGGATGCTTTCACTATCTTAGCAATCTCGAGGCTCACTAGATGCATGAAGCCCGCTCAAGCAGATGATATTTGAAGGTTTCCGACACTTGTAGCAGTCGTGCTTTTCTCTGAGTGGTGGACGGTATTGATTGTAACCCAATTGCATCGCCGGGGGATTGTCCACACTACCGACTACGAAGGCTTTGATGGATTGGAGATATTGGCGTGTGCATGGGGGCTAAGCCCGAATTTTTTTTAAAAAAGCGATTAATATATATATATATAAATATTGCTGTCATGCTGCAGTCGACGAGTAGCACTATTTGGAAGGTCGACAGGTGGAAGGAGTTGCAAGGGAGAAGGGCCAGAGGGACCGCCACTTGGGCGTGCATGAGGACGAGAGGGATACAAAGGGGGGGCCCGTTTTGAGGGGGGGGAGACAACCAATAGCGAGGTCGCTATTGGTACATCTGACAAGGGAACGGGCTGGGCTAGCGGTGGCGGGCCTGAGCATTGGACGGAAGGGTAGCCGAGGTACTGATCAGGAGAAAGCTGCAGGGTAGCGCTACAAGGTGGGGAGAAGGGGAAAACCACGAGGTGGCGCAGGTTTCCAATGAGGGCGAGAGAGGAAGATGCTGAAGGAAGGCGCTGTAGAGAAAGAGGGCCGAGAGTCGGCCAGTGGCGTGGAGGAGGGCCAGTGTATGGGAGGCCGTTGGGCTGCATTTGAAGACGAGGAGCTGGCGGACAGTAGGCAGCGGGGGTGCCATCAACAGAGAGGACAGGGTTGCAGAGGAAGAGCCGGCAGCCGCCATGGGTTGTATGGAAATAGCCTGAGGCCTTGCATGTGTGCAGGAGATAGGGAGAGCCGAGCAGGCAGCATTGTTGAGGGAAGGCGCTGCAGTAGGGCCGCCAGAGAGAGCCTAAAGAGGCGCTGCAGTTGAGGCTGAAGGGAGGAGCTGCAGGGCAGCGTGATCAAGAGGAGGTGGGCGCCATTGCTAGAGGAGCCAAGGGTCGAGAGTAGCAACAAGTTGTGGCAGACTGCAGTAGCTTTTGAAGGAGGATAAGGAGAGGGCCGCCAAAGGGAGGAGCACCACAAGCTATCCAAGGGGGGGGTGCCATACCAGTTGAGGAGGCAAGGCTGCATATTGAAACCAGGTCCGACTTGGGGATTACATGAGAAGGGACTCATGAGATGCTGCATCAAGGCGGGATTGTACCTGTTTTGCTAATCGAATCAACTTGACACGCCCACATGCTTGTTGCTTGTGAGGAGAGATCATTCCTGATCATATTATGTTGTCTTTCTCTATCTTGCCTAATGTTATCGTGTCTATGTATATCTCCAAGGGTGATGGTTGTATAAATGCTTTCTATACGGATGTTGGTGTGTACAAGTCTGCAAGCCTGAGGGCAAACAAGTGTATGTCGAAGATTGGGTCGGGGTTTTTTAGTATCGATTGCTATTGAATTGCCTATTTGTTACATGATGCTCTAGAGTGTTATAGAGGGAGGCTATCTGAACCTACCTTGCAATCGGATCTATCTAGTCAGGGTTGGTCGAGATTGGGCTTGGACTTTAGTTGTCTGCAGATTGTGTATCTAAAAGTGTGTTTGCTAGGGGATAGGGGTGTTGTGAGATCACTGCGCTATATAGAGGCATCGAGTTTATGTGCTGGTGGTTTTCCCATTTCCCCCTTTCCATCTTGTGGTGCCCCCACTGAGGATCCATTGATTGCTTCCTAACAAGGTGTTCTTGAGTCAAGATGAGGATGCTGACGATTGGCTTGCCGATTTTGAGTTGTTGATGCTGACAGTACTGTGGATGCCAGGTGATGAAGCAAAGCTCCAAACTCTACCTTTGGTGCTGCGAGCTGTTTCAATCATCTTTTTACACATTTCCAATCTTTGTTTTTCTATTTCCGCATATGGATAAGTCATCCATCTTTGCTCCTGGGTTTGGTTCTTTTTGAGTCTGGCTTCATAAGCTTTTAGAACCACATCAAACTGCTCATTTACCTTGTCTACCAGTATAGATGCTCCTGATCCTGCACTTTTGGGCTCTGCTATTTCCTTGGGTGCTATGGTTGTCGTGGTGTGTGAGCTTAAGCTAGCTAGATCCTCTAACCGCTCTAATCTATCCTTTGTATGTTTTAACTCCTCGGATAGAGCTGTTTGCTCTCGTTCTTTGTTGGCTTTCATATGTGCCTTTCTAGCTTTCCAAGTGCATCTCTGATTTTTCGTTTCTGAACTTTGGGCATCGGTTTTTTGCTCTTCAACTATTGGTTCACTCGTCATTCTTTGAGCTTTCCGACCCTCCACTGGAAGGTACTATTTCTAGCATGTTCAAGGTGGTTTTTGCTCCTTTGCTTGAGTTTTTAGAGCAATCGGGAATCAAATGAGTAACTCCACACTCAGTGCAATATGCGTTGACTCTAATGATTTCATCATGAGGACAGTCTCTTAACCAATGGTCTCCACCACACTTGTAGCAGGGTCCCTTGGGTTGTTGAGGTGCTCCTTGAGCTCCTCTTTGTTGGTATGCATGTCTCTGCCCGCCCATGCCTCTGTTGGCTATGAACAACAATGTTCGTTCATCTAAGCTATATCTCCCTTCTCCTGCTGCCTGTGCAGCTGTTGGTGGTCCTGTACTTACTATCATGCTCCATGGTTCAGGTGTCGAGGTTTCTTTCGGTGGATAATAGACAGAGTTTGCCGCATATCCATTGGGATCTTCATAATATGCATGCATAGGCACCAGAGCCTTATCCTCTGATTCGGTTACAGTTGGTGTGTATCTTATACCGACTGGTCATAATCCTGGTAGGGGTGGTTGTTGCCCCAACACCAGTTGTGGTCTTTCTACACCTATAGGTCCTGGTAGGTTGCCTGCTTGATACCTAGGCATCGGTGGAACTTGAGGCGAAGCTACCTGAGTTTGGGGAGCGTAAGGTCTCTCTCTCACATATCCTTTGTTATAATAACATTCCTTTGTCCCATGGTTTTTCCATTTTTGTTCAATAGCTTACCACTTGGGCTGTTTAGCCTGGGGTTTGGTGTACAAGGTTATCTTTTTTAGCACTTCATCTACAAGCAGCTCTTGGTTTACAGCTACTTCTCCTTTCGGTGCTGTCTTAGAAGACTTGCTTCCACTTTGTTGTGAAGATGAATTGTCGTCAAGGTCCTTGAACTCCCCCTCTTTGTAGACCGCACAATTGTCCACAAGGTAAAGAGCCTCCTTGGTCAACTCATTCAACGTCATGCTCCTCTTCATATGTAAGTCTTTCTGGAGATCCGCATTCCTTAGTCCTTGGATGAATATAAGCATAAGTCTGGACTGAGTTGGCAGTTCTTCCACAGGACATAACTTAACATATCTTTTTAGTCTTAGGGCTACCTTTCGTACAGATTCCCCATATTTTTGTTTGAATTTATGGGTTTGTGCTATCCCCCTTTGTGAGAATTCCTCGATAAATTCGTCAAATACTTCCTCCATAGACTCAAAGTCTCTCAACTCTACATAGTAAAACCAAGTAGCAATGTCATCCTCTAGGGTTTTTCCAAACCCTGTGAATTGGGTAGGGAAGTCTAACACCTCTTCAGCTCTAATTACACGCACAAAGGCTTCTACATGATCTCTTGGGTCTCTGTTTCCTGTGTATTTCTTGTTTACCCATTGTTGCACTTGAGAAGGTCTAATTCTACGATGCTCTACAAACCTCATCATTGGATCTCCACGTCCTAATCGATATACCTCCTTAGGTATTCTGTAGTAGGCTGGTTCCTCTCTCAGTGGTGCTCCTAGGCCATAATTTCTAACAGTTCTCGCTAGAGATGGTTCATCTCTTCAAACTCGTTCTATGGGTGGCCTTCCAAGCTCTGTTGACCCTTGAGTCTTTGGCTTACTCTCTCCTTGATACCTTGAATATAGTGGTGGTTCTTGCAGATCCCTTAGCTCTCGTGCAGCTTGATAACCATCTCGGTTCGGTCTTGTTCCAATGTTGCACTCTGTCGAAGCCATGCTTGCAATGATGGCTGGTTTGCTGGTTGGTTTTGGTTGTTGAATGCGTGCGATCGGGTGGAATGTGAGGTAGCGTCATACTCTTCAGAAAAGGGATTTGTCGACTTGCTTGGGGTGTAGGTGGCTCTTGGTACGTCGTCTGGGGCGTATGTTGATGCTCCTGGACCTGTTGCATTTTCTACCTCCTCTGGGAGAATACGTTGGTATTATGGCCCTTATCTATCAACAAAAACTATACCCTTCCCCATAGCATTTTCATAAGAGAATAAGTAAAGAACCTTGTCTTTGCTCAATTCGTTTAAGTATGGTTCTTTGCTGCGAAAGTAAGCGACTATACCCTCACTCTCATGCTTGGAGATTCCCACGTCCTCATGATAAGTTGGAACCATGGTGGTTTTCTTATCATACATAAAAATAGCTCCGGGCCGATCAATGTTTGGTGGTGGTTCTTGAGCTTCTGAAACCATTTTCCCTTTCGCCACGTTATCTCCATATCTGTTGTAATCTTCAGGGTTACTAACTACCAGATAGTGGTTCCCCTTTTCATCTCGGAATCTATCTCCATCATCATAGACTCGAATTATCTCCAATCTCTGAGCCGGACTCTCTTCGATACAAATGCACTTGCGTCCTCGATAGTCAGAATAGACTAGGGCTCCCATTGAGTTTGTTCCCTCGAAGAAGATCATAGTGAGCTTGGAATCATTCAAAGGATTTAGGAAGGTGCTTCCTCCTGGAATTGGTTCGTCATATGTGAAACCTCCTGGCTGTTGACTACCCATCATGAAGAAAGATTTGTCTGATGAAGTATCAGTATCACTACCTTCCTCAATAATCGGTGCTAGTGGATCTAGCCTTGCCTGAGTTACACTCTCCTCGGTGGACACTAAGCTACCTTCGTCACCTGCCACCTTCTAGTCTCTAAAAATGTATCTTCCTGATCTTAAAGTCATCAAACTTATCAATGCAATTTATCACAAATCCAACCACTCACCTGGCAAAGGATCAATCTCTGCACAACTTCTTGCTTTGCTGCTGAATATACCTATACACAAGCGTTTAATTTCGGCAATAGAATCAAAGCATTTATCTGCTAGAGGTTATCTTAGTAATGATTGGTATAACTGGAGAGTTAATCTCAACCACTACTGTATTTTATACACTGTTAATATTCTGGATTAGGTCTGGTATTCTGGAACTGTACTTCCCTCGGATGTTGGTCAATTTACATAAAAAGGTCTGACTTCAGTCTTTGCTTTGTCAAATGGACAAACAAGGTCCAAATTCACTTCTGAAAGAAGTTCTGGAACCCTTAAGCCAAATGGAATCTCACTGTCTAAGCCCAATCAAATTTTCTCTTCAGTAGGCCCCAATAGACATCCTATGCGAAGGATGTCTCCTGCTTTGTTTTGCCTAGATTTTTACACTATGGATTCCCCTTGATGTGCTGAGCCCACAACTATTTTTACTTTTTGATTTGGACACCTATAAGCTGGTCAATGGGTGAGAAATATTTTTCGACAGCCTGTTGCTGATCTTGATCAGACTAAACAACTCCAATTTGGACCAAAATTGACTAGGGGGCTTGCCTCAGGCTATACAACACCTTGCTATGCCCACTGACAATATATGGCTTCAATTTCTTGCTTTAGACATCCTACGCGTAGGATGTCTTTTTCATCAGAATGGATTCAAATTCAAAACACAGGCTCCCCTTGAGTTGCTGATCACTTTGGTATGCTCAAAATTAGGTTTGGAGTGTAAAATCACACAGAAGACATCCTACGCGTAGGATGTCTTTTTGGCCTGTTTGACCCCAAACTTGACCCACAGCTTCCCCTTGATGTCAGCAACCTAGTGGTATGTTAGATTTTGGTTTGGATTTCAAAAGTCATCAATTTTAGTTGTTCTTGCCTTTTTCAGTCAAAAGTACTAAAGTGTGTTTTTGAACCCAATTTTCTCACCCAAATGAGATGAAACCCCTCTCAGTCACTCAATATATCATGCAAGTCATGCTCATGCAGCCATCTTATGGTTTTGGTTTCAAAATAATGCTTTGGCACAATTTGGGTAGGATGTCTGGCAATTTCAGTTTATCTGGCCTTATCCTGTCAAGATATGGTCAAATTTCCACTCTCCTGTTGAAAATAGAGTAAACCCCACCTCCTGAACACACTGGTCAACTCAAAATCCCAAAATTCCCACCAGATTAGCCTGTAGACATCCTACGCGTAGGATGTCTCCTGGCTTGAAATTAAATTTTTTCCTAACAGAAATGCTCCTGATGCTCTGTAGCTCTATCAGAAACACTCACAGTAAATTTTGGACTTCACTTAGGATTTCAAACACACTTTTGCGTCTTTTTGCATCTTTTACAAACTTGTGATGAATTTACCAAGCAAGTATACATGCATGAAGTGCTCTAGATCCTAAATCATGATGTCCTACTTACTCTACTCCTACTCAGCATGTGAAATGGTGATAATGGTGTTGTGGTTGCTTTCTGGCCTCTCCGGACTTTCAAGATCTCCTCTCACCGCTTCTACCACTCCAACTCCTACTCAAGAACTCAACTAATACCTAAAACTATCTTAGTCTACCTAAATCTACCTAAGTCAAAGGATCTAGACCAGACACACGCTTTCTAGACTCCCTTTAAGACCTAGAGAGTGCTCAACCCTCTGATACTATCTAAATGTAAAACGAGACTCTTGGCAAGCCAAAAATCCCTATCCTCAAGGACTAGTCTTGGTCACCTACCTAAGGTTTTCGTCCCCCGCAGCGGCGCCAATGTTTGACGGATACGCCGCGACGGACGTCAGCACAACGAGAACACACCTAACATATAATGTTAGCTAAGGACGAAGCTCGACCCGTAGGCGCGTGGAAGCAAGTATAAGGTGTCAACCTACACTCGACCGACTCCTAACTAATTCCTACAGAGGTCTCTACCAATTGTCTAAGTCACAGCCTTCAAGACTGCATAAGAGGAAACTTCCTACAACGTTTTCTAGAGCCAAACACCCATCAAACAATCCCAAAACACCACAGAACTTGAAGGAGACCTTACTAACACCAATAGGTCGTTCTCCCTAAGGTCTATGAACCAAAATCTCAACCCAAAACACCCGGTGCAAAATCACGTAGGATGTCTGGCCGAAATTTGCAGGTCTTCGTTTCCTAAATCTAAAGTGCCTAATGTGTATCTCTACTCAATGTGAACGTGTGGATATGTTGCAATGCAAAATCGGACAACGTATGCTCACCAAATCACAAGATGAAGCTCGCAAAACCGGACCGTACGCGTGCAATGTAGGTATCGGTGCGTAGTTCTCGTCGTGGGCAATACGCTGCACTTCTCCGCACTCGATTTTGACCACCTGTGCACATGTAGTGTCAAGATGAAGCTCACACACTCTCTCGTACACAGTACGCTCACTCACAGACTTCAAAAATTTCTTTTAAAAATGACAAAAGGTTTTCTCATTAAGGTCAAAAAGTGGTATATATACCTTACAATTCTCAAACCCTAAAGTTCCAAATCAACCATCTACTCCATCTAACTATCAAAACTGGGATACAATCTGGAAACTTCTGTAAGTCCTAATATTTATAAGGTGAAAAATTAGGTTTCCTCAATAAATCAATAATTACAAAAAATGATAATCTTCCGAGTAGTCAGTTTCCGTGGGGTGTGTCCAGCTTCTAACAGCATGGCACACACACCTATTGTCGTATCATCCTCCTTCTCAACCCCGCCTACTTCTACTACTCGTAGAAACACCATCACTCCCATCACTATTTCCTCTTCTTCCTCAGCCCTCGAGGCATCCAATCATCATTCTATTCAACCCTCGGTATCAGCCCCAATGGATGATGAAGGGATGTCGCCTCCCCTTCGCCCTCAACACCGCTCTCTCGAAGCCATCTACAAAGCAACTTCCTTCGCCTCATTCTTGCTTCAAGAAGAAGAAGACCTCTCCATCAACATCCCCGAACCACTCAAAGAGAACACACTCTCACTCGAAGACGCGATTGCCTCTCCCGAAGACGAACACTGGATTGAAGCCATGAAGGAAGAGCTTCAAGCACATGAAGAAGCTCAAACTTGGACTATCACGCTGTCAGGAGTTTTTTGGAGCAAGAGATTGTGCATATGTACATACACATGCATGGTGCATCAAATAAGGAATTGCCCATTTTCCATAGCCAGGTGGTTACGTGGGGCCCACATGTGTACAGGTAGGGCAACATGTACATAGTGCATGGATTTTCATCGTTACCAGTATCAGTGTGTTTATTCTATAATAATGAGGAGTTGGTAGTGCGTAAAACTTCTCGAGGAAGCTATCTGCAGGCCGACAACATGAGGTAAGCAGATGCGTCAGATGGCATCTAGTGGCGTAGGAGGTCGAACGGGGTCAATACTTGCATGTGGAGAAGTACGGGCACAACGTGGATGTTTTCTTGTGATAATTATACAGAAAGTTCATCATGAGGACCATATTTTGGGGCCACTTCATGTGGTGGCGGGATGCATTATTGGAAAAAGCTGAGTGCCACGTGTGCGGATGGATGCAAAAAGGTGACAACTATGCACTGCGAGGTCCGTTTTTGGCCTGCGTTTGAGGTCATCTAAAAGGCCAAGGGTGACCAAGTAATAAAGCTAAGTGTGGGAACTGAAAAAACTGAGAGAAGACCAGAAAAAACGTGGAGAGAAGAGAAGGAACAGCTGCAGGTGTGTTTTTGGGATTTTTGGAGCCTCTTTTGGCCCTAAACTGCTCATCCGAGGTCGGATTTGAGCGCTTTGACATTGTAGACTGGAGTTTTGGGCCGTTCCGGACGCGATGGAGCTGTCCATTTTGCCAAATTACTCATTGTTTTTTTGTTGTTTTGGCTGTGTAAGTTTCTCCTATGAATGAAGCTTCTTCTCCAATTTGTGATTGTATCTGGCATATTTTACCCATATTGTGTGAGCTATTTGCCCCATTGGTGTTGGCCCAAGCTCTATTGTATCTAAACATCAGAAATTCTCCTCTTCTGAGCCGAGTTTTTGGGTGTGTGTGTGTGTGTGTGTGTCTTTGTGTAGAGTGGGCAAGTGGATAGTCTCTCTCCTCTCACTCCATAGGTGTGTTCCCTGTCTTGGCCAGGTGGGTTGTGTAAGCCGAGTGGTGCCCCATAGTATGTTTGTTTATCTTCCCAAGAGTGTGTGTCGGGTCGTTATAGAGGCGTTCTGTGTGTTTCCATCCCACTCACATTATTTTGGTGCCCTCACTGAGGATCTTCTTCGAGTACCTTCTCCTTCGAGCTTCAAGTTTCGAGATTCGGGATTACAAGTTGCAAACTACAGGTTACAGGTTACAGGTTACAGGGACAGGTACAGGTATAGGTACAGGTGATTGACACAGGTACAGGTAGATGGAGTACAATGGTATACTAGTAGTGGTGTCACTTGCAGTTGTTGTGGGTATGCATCATTTAGCGCCGGTTTGAGCACATTGTCTGCTGGATTGTACGTTACTTGTAGAAACTGCCATTGTACGCCTCTGTGGAGCCATATTTGGTTTTATTTGGCAGTCCCAACCATTTCTAAGACTTGGTCTAGAAGATAGTCATTTCTGAGACTTGACTATACGCGATTTGCATTAGCCTTCGTGTGAGGGTCGATAGCGTGAGGTTTTATTGAGCTAGGGGATTCACAAATGTGGAGATCCTTTCGGTGATACAGGTAGCTGGAGCATCCTTTTCGTGACCTCGCCATAGGCTATGTACTAGTGGTTCCTACTTG
The DNA here is from genome assembly GCF_014529385.1 of Adiantum capillus-veneris. Taxonomy (NCBI): domain Eukaryota; kingdom Viridiplantae; phylum Streptophyta; class Polypodiopsida; order Polypodiales; family Pteridaceae; genus Adiantum; species Adiantum capillus-veneris. The sequence goes on from NC_140937.1 coordinate 62,573,944, forward strand.
ATGCTCGGGTTCTATTGTTGGCAGTTCATGCATACATATACAGTCTTTATTTTGGGTTCACATTGCTCTACTTCTGGGGAAACTCTGCCAAAATTTTTTCAAGTTGTGATGGCTGGTTTTTTGGTCTTTTGAGCCATTTATGTTGTTATGCTGCTGAAATTCTGGAAAAATCAGAGGATAAGACAGGTGTGCTTCCTTGGGAGCTGCATGATTGACTTTAATGGATGATCAAAATGGCCCTCAATTCACTCCTTTTAATTTAACTCAGAGAATCTAGATAAATGTTCATGTGTCCAGGAAGATTTTTTTCCAGCAGCACATAGTCTTTATGTTTGGGCTAAGAAGATTAAGAGAGATCCTGGAATGTCCTTTGCTTGTTGTAAATCCGATGATTAACTATGAAAACTCATTTGATGTGCATGTGTTTGTCCTTATCTAAAGTTGAGCTCCATTGAAGTTTCTGGGAATTGAGTCAGTCAAAAGTTTTGGGTTCTTGACTGTGTGTTTGAAGGGGTTCTCAAAGCATCGTAACTTGGGTAGCCATGGCTTTCTCTTATCCGGAGTTTCATGGAAGAAGTGATGAAGATGTGGAAGACTTTCTAGAAAAGATGGAGGTTGCCTGCATTAGCAACCAGATTCGCGATCCTGCGCAGATGTTACGTCTTCTCCAAATTTGTTTGAAGAGTGATGCACGAGTTTGGTCCAAATCATTTGAAGAGGAGTTGCGTGTGGCTGATCCACTTGTAAGATTGAGTTGGGACAATCTACGACATGGATTGGAAGCGGAGTTTGTGAAGTTAGAAGATCCTGACAAAGTGTGGCAAGAAGTACAGGGTTTGGAGCAAAAGGAGGGTGAGCCAGTAGATGCGTACATACATAGTTTTCATTGGCATGGGAGTGGATGTGCAAGTCCTTAGCACCACAAGTACCCCCGCCTGACATGATGAAGAAGGACAGGTTCTTGGTTGGTCTTTGGGAGAATATACGCTGGAGAGTGGAGCTAAAGAAGCCTAGGAAATATGAAGATGCACTAGAGGTAGCAAGGAACAAAGAGTGGAAGCTGAGGAAAATGAGACAATTAGGGGTGGAGTCTTTGCCCATGAGGTCTGAATTTCAGCCTATGGACTCTTTACAAGGTCGCATGCCAACGGTTCATCATGAGCCAGTGGTTTCTGTTACTCCTCAGGTTATGCCAGCAGTGGTCACTACAGTAGTGCAAGATGATGGGCTAAGGCAAGACATGAGGCAAGTGGTAGATTTAATGAAGAATCTTAGCCTAAACATGCTAGGTCAAGTGAGAAATAATCGAGGTCGAGGGAGGTTTGCAAATCAGCCACGAGGTGAAGAAAGACCTGGGAATGGTGCTGGACAAAGTAATGGTAGGTTCTAGAGGCAGACGCCCACATGTTATAATTGAGGAAGTTGGGCCACATCAGCCCGCAATGTGATAAGCCACCAAGGATGGGGGGAGACATGTATCCATTGCCAAGACAGGTGCTAACTAGGTCAAATGATTATGACATCGAAATTAAGGGAGATGAAGGAACCAATGGATTAACCCAGGAGGAAAAGGGAAAGACAAAAGCACTAAGTGTAGTCACCTTGGAGAAGGCATCAAAGCTAGAGGATACATTAGTGATGCCTATTGGGAAGAGGACCACAGAGGAAAAGGAAGGAAGAAGTTCTCCAGGTCCTAATAAGAAGAAGGGAAAGAGTCATGAAGGCGAAGATGTCAAGGCCAAGAGGAAAAGAAGGGCTCATCGCAAGTTTCATGTCTGAGATTTTCCACTAGGGGATGGGCCATTAAGCTATGACTTGAAGGAGGATCTGACGAGTAGGAAAGCAGATGTTACTTTTGGTCAGCTTATAGAGATGGTGCCTAAACTAAAGCGACAATGGAAGAGGATGGTTAACCCAATGGAGAAAGAGCCAGAGAGAGGTTCAGTGAAGGTGTTGACAATGGATGAGCTACCAGACATTTGTCCAATAGTAGATGTGTGGCATAAAAGAAAAAAATTGGGACAAGGTTATGTGGATGGTGGAGCCCAAATATGTGTCATAACACATTCATGCGTTGAGAAGATGGGTCTTACAGTGACTGGGATGTCAGGGTTCCAGATCAGATTGGCAAACCATCAGAAAGTAAAATGTTTGGGTGTTGTAAAGAGCTTAGAAGTGGAAGCATATGATGCAAAGGCAGTGGTTGATTTTCATGTGATGCCAGCGGGGTTGGGAGCATATCCTATTATACTGGGTAGACCATGGTTACGTGCAGTAGCAGCTGTTCAGGATAGGAGACGTGGTACGATTAGCCTCTATGGAAAGACATGTGCCAAGAAGATTTATAATATGGACACAAGGAAACGGTTGGAGGATCTCTATGAAGATGAGGACGAGTCTAGTGATGAAGACTATTCCACAGTGTCTGACGAGGATAGTGATAGTACTACCAGCAGTGATGAGGGGGCTGATGTTGCATTTCTTTTGATGGACAAAGGAATCCAGGAGTCTGGTGTAGTCGCATTTGCAAATGAGGTTGAAGATGAAAGTGAAGAGCCTTTTGAAGTGATTGAAGGGCTGATTCAAACCAAGGTTGAGTTGTCAAAGAAGAAGGAATTGATGACACAAATGATCACTGGAGACCTCTCAGCCATGGAGAAGGAGATATATTTGCACATGCTGGCTAGTTTTCCTGATTTGTTCATTACTTCATATGAAGAGACTAGAGGGTTCAAGGGAGAAGAGATGCATATAGAGCTGAAAGAAGGTGCTAAGCCAGTGCGACAAAGGTTAATAAGGATGGGTCAATTGCAAATGGAAGCCTTGCGGGAAGAGGTGGACAAGTTATTGAAGGCAAGGTTCATAGTCCTAGTGGAGACCACAGAATGGGTGAGTCCAGTAGTAGTCAGTCCAAAGAAGGATGGGAAGTGGAGGATTTGTGTAGATTTTAAGCCCTTAAATGAAGCCACTAAGAAGAACCCATATCCTCTTCCATTCATCGATCAGATCTTGGATTTAGTGGCATGTTATGAGAGGTATAGTGTGTGATGGTTTTTCAGGCTATTTTCAATTGAAGATTGCTCTTAAAGACCGCACAAAAACAACTTTCATTACGCTATGGGGTTGCTATTGCTACACAGTATTGCCATTTGGGTTGACAAATGGACCATCTTTCTATCAAGAGAGAGCAAATTGGGTATTGGAACCATTCATTGGCAATTGTGTTAAAGCTTTTATGGACGACTTCTGTGTCTACAGCAGTAGGGCTGAACACCATGAGAAGTTGCAGATGGTTTTGGCTCGATATGATGAATGTGGAGGACAACTTAATCCAAAGAAATGTCATCTAGCAAAGCCAAGGGTGAAGTTACTGGGTCATATGGTGTCAGAAAATGCCATTGAGGCTGATCCAGACAAGGTTAAGTCTATTATTCTTCTTTCATCACCTACAAGTACGAAGCAATTGGCAACTTTTATACACAAAGTGAAGTACATGGCGCGGTTTATTCCATTGTCTTCGCAACTCCTTTATCCATTACAGCAAGTGGCAAAGCATGATCCATTGCAATGGGATGACAAGTGTGAAGAAGTGTTTCAAGAGGTGAAAGAGGTGTTAGGGGGGTTGTCAGCCATGCAGGCTCCTGATTGGGAGAAAGTTTTTTATGTAAATCCATCAGTAGGGGATGATGTCATTGGAGCCATGCTATTGCAAAATGGGAAGGGAAGCCATTATATGAGGCCAGTGTATTGTGCAAGCCGAGTGGAGCTGGTAGAAGAGAGAAAGTTCTCGGAAGTAGAGCTAGTGACGGCCAGTGTAATATTTGCTTGTCGACGATTTCGTCATTACTTGATACCACGACCTTTTGTTTTCTTGACGAGTTATGCCTTTTTGACACAGTTAATTAATGGCACTAACATGTCAAATGTGGTGAAGAAATGGGTAATTGATCTGCAAGAGTTCGAGTTCTCTTTTCTAGTGGAAGACAGTACAAGAGCTACCCTAGCTGATTTGTTAACCTACAAGGAGAATCCCCTTATTGTTAAGGAAGAGGTGGTGAGAAAGGTAGTTGAAGAAGTGCCACAGATCAGCAATGCACATGTGTTGTTCTTTGATGGTTCATACAGAAAGGGCCATGATATAGCTTCAGAGGGTATAGCACTTTATGATCCAGAGGGGAAGCGAGTATGCAAGAGAGGGTAAGGTAGATTGACTTTTTGGTCCTTGTAATGTTTTTAAACTTGCCACCAAGAGGAGGCTTCACTGGTGAATCCCGATGTTCTGAGTGGCTAGGTGGGCCTCATCACTATCTTACACGAGGTCAATGAAGGCCCAAATTTGTGCAACGCAGCTTTGATCTCAGATGTGCTATCTTTGGTGAACTCGAGTTGAACTAAGGGTAAACTTGGGGCAAAAATGGCGCCCCGAGTTCACCCTGGTTCACTCGCCTTGTGAGGTGTGGGTCGAACCCAATATCTCTCGGTTGTCACACGAATGCCCTACCTCTCCTAGTTCATCCTTAGTTCACCCGCATTTCACCCACACCTAGTTCACCCCCAGTTCACCCCTAGTTCACTGCATGATCCGATGGCTGAGATTAAAGCCGCCTCAACCCCCCGCCCCCCAAAATCTGGGTTCTAGAACCCCTCTGAGCCATATGGCCATGCCATATAGTGACGAGACTAGGTGGGGAGAGTACTTCGCCAGTGGCATTTTATGCCCTTAGGCATTGCATCTTAAAACACATCCATTGGTGCTACTCAATGGCAGCACCGACAACTAATCCCATTTTGAGATATAGAGAACTCAGAGTTGAGCCATCTTAACAAGTGGTGGTCAGGTGGCATTTTGAGATGCCCTATCAAGAACAACAACAGATTGTGGTTTGGCTCTTCAAATGATACCACCCTAGAGATCCTAGGTGTGCATCTTGAAACCCCTTTAGACTCCATGCTTGAGGAGAAACTTCCATAAGTAGGCTACTAGAAGGGGGTACCCGACTAGGAAAAATGAAAAAAACAATCGAATCTAGCGAGATCCAATCAGGCATCAAAGTAGGAAAAAAGAGCAAAGGAAGCGAGGTGAGGGGGAGGCGTGCTCACAAACGGGAGGCAGACGAGGGGGGTAAAAGGTGGGGGCTTGGGGGGGGTGTGGCAGGCTAGGCGGGGGAGACAAAATTTATGTTTTTGTGAATGTAATGTGGAGCTTTGGTAGTTGTGGTCTACAACAGATTAGATAGAGTGTACTTCTACGCACACTTGTGTTCAATTACTTCATCCCCTATTAGAGGGTCAGCTTCGAGGAGGATGCGTTCCAAAGATAGAACATGCAGAAGCATCTTAGAGAAAATGAATAAAATAATACATAACCTGTTGCCCTTGGCCAAAAAAGAACACTAAATCTCTCTCGTGATTCCTGTCGCCCTTTCCCTCTCCCTCTCGTTAGAACTCTCTCACTTTCTTTAAGAGTCAGACCTTAGTATATTGGACCTAACATGTGTATGATCTGCAATTCCTACTTCCCAATGTGCTAATGAGGGCTACATGCAACCAGAATGACATCAACTTGTGAGTGCCCTTGTGAAATCTTTGCACGGCGTAGTTTAAGGCTAAGAATTAGTCCCCCAGATTATGCACAACCCTTGTGTTGGGGCCGGTTCCTATTGTGACCTTCCTATGAGGTGCAACTTCAGTGATTGGTGTACTCGCCAAGCCCCGAGTTCACACCTATCACCGTTCTTTCATTGCCTGTACAATGTCTTTTAATAGAATCCTCTAATACCATTATAGCTAACCCATACCTTGTAATTGGCCTTGGTGCCATCTTCACATGTCCTTTTGTGGTGTGCATTGCTTTCTCGCAGGCATCTTTGATCTCAATATCTCTGTGAACCTTCACCTCAGAGTCAAATTCCATGTTGCACCCATGATATGTTGCAAGCAACTCATCCTTTGAATAGAGTAGGGTGTTCCATGACGTTTGTATGTCGTTATGGTTAATTCACCAAACATGGCACAACATAGATGAGAGAGAGAGATTCAAATTGGATGCTCATAGTAACAATGAGGCTGAATATGCTACTCTGGAAGCCGGATTACACATTTGTTTGAAGCATAGGGTTCGAAGGTTGAGCATAAAAGGTGATGCCTTGTTAGTGGTGAAGCAAGTGCTGGGTGTGTGGAAGAGCAAGAACAGCTCATTGAAGGAAATGTGTTTCAGAATTACGGGTCTGTTAAAAAAGTTTGAAGCACGGAGCAGCAAACACATTGAACGTGCTCTAAATGGAGAGGCACAGCTCAAAGCATGATTGGGGAGCTATTTGTGTTGAGGACCACTTTACCTCTTTATCATGGCCGGGAAAGTTTGGCTCAAGAAGAGGAGTTTTTGCTAACAGGAATCATTCCAAAGGAGATTCAGAAGTCTAAGAAATATGGTTTTGTGCGTAGAGCATACAGGTACAACTTGATTGGTGATGTCTTATACATGAAAGGGGCTGATCTCGTGTTGAGACGTGTACCTTGGCAGGAGGAGCTTTACAGAGTGTTGGAAGAGAATCATGAAGGTGCATGTGGCGGACATTTTGCTCTAAAGATCACCTTGCATAAGATCTTGCAAGAGGGGTATGTCTGGCCTAGTTTGCACAAGGATGTTCACCATTGGTGTAGGTCTTGCAATAGGTGTCAAGCATTTGGGAAGAGAGTGTTGAAGCCAGAGCTACGAGAAACCATTATGGCATTTGATGTGTTTGAAAAGTGGGGAATTGATGCAATAGGCCTGTTACCTATCACAAGCAGGGGCAAAAGCTATATTTTGACTGCAGTGGACTATCTCTCTAGATGGGCAGAGGCTATAGCAGTAAAACAAATCACTGCAAAGGATGTGGCAAAATTTGTGTATGATGAAATATGTTGCAAGTTTGGGGTGCCATTGGAGCTACTTTCGGATAAGGGTCTAGGCTTTAGAGCTAAGCTGCTAGACTTTTTATGTGTGAAGATGAAGATTCGGCATCAGCATACCACTCCTTATTATCCGCAGTGTAATGGCTTAAATGAAAGTTTCAATGGTGAGTTGGTACAAATTCTTTCGAAAGTGACAGAGCACCAAGGAAAGAATTGGGATTTGGAAACTGCACTGCCACACGAACTCTGTTTTTTCCATAATGGGGGGCGCTGATGAATTATATTAGAAGAACAAAAATTAGCAAGATATGCAGGAACTTCTTGTGGGCAGGGGACCCCTTAAAAAAGGGGGGAGCAAAAGTCAAGTGGGAAATCTGCATACTACCCAAGAAGTTGGGTGGATTGGGAGTCAGAAACATATGTGCTTGGGCTGACAAGTTAGCCATCAAAACCGTTATCAGATCTCTAGAACAACCAGAAGCCGAATGGGCCTGCCTTCTTTTCAGGCACCTCAATAGGTTCCACATAAAAGGGCAAAAACTCTGGTGCTACCTCCCGTGGATCACAGTGTTCTTTGGAACACAAGAAATCACCCCCGTTGGGTCTACTCTCCTCACTTCTCTGTGGCAAGCTTGGGAGAGAGGAAGGCCCAGGCTGGGCTTTAGCCAGGAGCACATAAAGGATCAGAGCATCAGAAAGGAGGAATCGATCTGGTGGACCAGAGACCCTATCCCTAATATCACCATCCATCAAGCCAGAACAGCCAGGAGAATTCACCTCAAAGGCTTTAGAGTATGGGAGGATCTGTGGTGCTACACCAATCACTCCTGGCTCACCAATGATCAACTTATATCGACAGGCCTTCTCCAACCTTGGGAAATCCAATTGCTGGAAACCAGAATCCAACAGTTCCCGAGAAACTTCCAATGGATCTTCGAAGCTGATGTCACCCCGTCAGCTAAATGCATTCGATGGAATGGAGGGATTACTCTAAACAACCCCCCAGATTTTATCTATGAGCCTGTCCCTCCTCTCCACGTCACACTCAACAGGAAGTGGGGAATGCAGCTCGACAGAAAGAAATGGCTCTTCAAGTTTCACTCGATATGGAACAAAAGTATTCAACCCAAACAGGCCGCCCTCCTGTGGCTCATCCTCCACAAAGCCGTGTGGACTGGGGCCAAAAGTCTACAAGCACATCAGGGAGATGGGATATGTAAACGGTGTAATCGGACGGTGGAAGACATTCCCCACGTCTTTCTCAACTGCCACTTCAACCCCCCCATTCTGGCCCCGCTAGTTAACACCCTGGGGTACCAGATGGATTGGAAACAACTGCTTATAGGAGACTCTGTGGGCATGCTGTCTGACTTCTAGAATAGATTTAGAGCTGAAATGTTGTGGATAATTCGGAAGCTTAGAAACTCTTTCATCTTTGTTCCTAACTTTAAGCTCCCCAGTGTGAAATCTTTGTATGCCGGGTGCTCTGTGCAAGACGCCAACTTAAAGCTCGAGCAAATGAGGAGTTACCGACAGAGAGTGGCCGTCCTGAGAGACTCCATTGACTGGTACACAAGAAGTAACGGCAACCTGCAGAGCCTGCTGACTAACAACAACACTCTGGGCACCATCCACAATTGGGTTCAAGAAATGAGAGACGAAGTGGCTGAGCTGGCGATCAAATATGAAGAAGCGGTGACCTTCGCCAACAGGCTACAGGACGAGATCGACTGGCTGTAAAGGAAATTTGGCCTCTCTTTTTTGTAATGTTTCTTTGGTACCAAATGACAAAAGTATCGGTAGCACCCCTTCCCTGTTTTTCAAGGGAACTTCCTCGCTGTATACTCCCTATTTACCCACTCCTTGGGTGAACAGATGTAACATTTTGTCTCTCTAATTAATGCAAAAGCTTATTTGGTATAAAAAAAAAAGAACAAAAATTACAAGATATAACAGATTACAAAACGGGCACTTCTGACAAAACATGACCATCCGCCATACTGATGACCATCCGACATAGTTACATGACTAGACCCAATATAGATCATACAATTGATGGATGGCAGTTGGACGAGTGTCGGATCTATCAATTGAAGCTGGACCAGTGTCAGATCTATCAAGCCAACTTCAAAGTTCTCTCGGACTGCATAAGCTACTACAACGGTGCCAATATCAATAAACAACAAGAAGTGCTTCTCGATGGCTCCTACACCCACCTGTAACTAATGATGGATGACTGCAAGAATGAAAGAGAAAAACTCAGAAGGCAGTATAACAATGGTCTGAGACTAATGCAACATGTACAGCAAGTGCTTAATGAATTGCCTAGCCACACGAACTCTTCTCAAGGCACGTTGATACCATGTCAAAGTAGACGATGCGGAGGGGAGGTGTAGGGCCAGAGAGAGAGAGAGAGAGAGAGAGAGAGAGAGAGAGAGAGAGAGAGAGAGAGAGAGAGAGGCACCTCCACGCCGGAGAGAAGTAGATCCCGCATCCCCAGTGTGAGACTAACGCAACATGTACAGCAAGTGCTTAATGAACTGCCTAGCCACACGAACTCTTCTCAAGGCACGTTGATACCATGTCAAAGTCGACGATGCGGAGGGGAGGTGTAGGGCCAAAGAGAGAGAGAGAGAGAGAGAGGGAGAGAGAGGGGTTGATACCTCCATGCCGGAGAGAAGTAGATCCCGCATCCCCGGCCCTTGGCCTACTACCCAGCTGTCCTACGTTAGGCCTAACACTAGCTAGTCTAGTTACTTTCCATGGCCCAGAATTGATATTGGTCATTGTTGATATTGTTGATCAGGACATGCGTAACCGACCCCTTTGCTAATTAGGATTTGTTCAATTGTTGGCTCTTCTAATTTCCTTTGGCTTTACAGTCCCAAGACGAACAGAGCCACATTTTCCTTGCTGTGAAGTTCAATTGTGCCAAGAAAGCGCTTTGATATCATGTCAAAGTCGACGATGCGGAAGTGTGGAGAGAGAGAGAGAGAGAGAGAGAGAGAGAGAGCGCGCGCGCTAAACCAACCAACTGGGCAAACATACATGAATTGCATGATAATAGTACAAGTACGGGGGCTGGGTGCTTCTTATATATTGCTTAGCTTTGGAGCATGATAGCCTATTAACATGAATGGCTTCATTAGAAATCACTTCCTTATTATTCTGCGAAGAATTTGATCACAAGCATCACGGTATGCTTTAACATCTTCTTGATCACAAGCATCATGGCATGCTCTCGAAAGCAGCTCCTTCGAGAGATCCTTCAATTTGGCTTCAATAGCTCCGTTGCTCAACTCATTTATCGCATTGAGCTTGTGGCAAGCCTTATTACAGGTACTTGTGGAACCCAAAATGCTCCTTAAGCAGAAGGCAGCAGGCTTCGCACCGTCTTCATTCCTTAACATGTCAGCCAAAACTTCCACAGCACCGGCTCTCACAGCCTCAGCCTTTACATTGGCATTAGGAGAATGATAAAATATATGGTCAAGTGCCCATCCTGCACACTTTATCACAGGGTCATCTGTCTAATGCAGGAACTTCATATGTGCCACCAGGTATGGTATAACATTCCATTTCAAAAGAAGAGCTGCGCTATTTTCCATGTGTTCAGCCGTATGGTTCTTAGCAGAGAGTTCCTCATCGATATCTTCGCATGCCCATCCAAGATTTTCGCTGTCTACTCTCTCTTCCTTCAACACTTGTGCAGCCTGCAATTAAACACCCTGGCATCTCTCTCTCTCTCTCTCTCTCTCCGCTTTAGCCATAAGGGAAGCATTACGTACTTGTGGGGTTGCTAATGTGAAATAACTTGTTTACGGAGTAGGCCTAACTAGTGATCCTACAGCAGACTTTGAAAAGAGGTGATATTGGGTCAATGTAATTAGTCGGTACCAGCAAGAGGCGAATGTCCGACAGAAGCCGACGTTGGAGTTTCGGTGAGTTCACATCACCAATGCTACTCGCAATTTCATAACCACTCTTCGACCTGATATCATCCAAGGCAGTGATCCATCTAATGGCGGTTTTATCGGTGAGGTGGGGATGCAGTTGCCTCCATTCTGCAACTCTGGTATCACTGTTGTGCGAGGCCAGCTCAGACGGCTTCACACCGTAGAACACCGGAAGAATGATTGCGCGAGTCTCCTGGAAGGCGCTGAGTTCTTGCATGGGCCCCAACGACGAAGAAAGCTCTTGGAGATGATCACCACCGCTATGCGGGACTTTTCGATGGCGTTGTCGATGTTGGGGGGGAAGTTTTGTCCTGCAGGCAGGCTGTTGTGCTTTGTATCCAGGAAGTTGTTGAATCCGGCCTTCCATGAACCGCGCAGATAGCAGAGACGGCTGTCAAGCTCAATGACGAAGTCTTTCTGTTCGCCACTGTGAGACCAGAACACGTCGAACTCATACTCAGTACCCCTGCGTGCATGCAATTATAAACCGATTAACTTGGAAGAGCATTTGAAGAGAATTATAAAGCTAAAGACATAATTGTTAGATAATTATGCAGGTTAATCAATACTTGCCTGCTGGCCATTCGCGATAGAACTCACAGCTAGTCTGATCAACGGTCGTATAAGCCCCTTGTCTGAACGCTGATCTGCTGTACTACTGCGACAGTTGGGGTGCGAGCGAGAGAGAGAGAGAGAGACTCTCGGGGAGTGATCGGAGAGATATACTAGATAGGACATAGCTGTTGAACTGTTCATCTCATATGACTAGGTCGCACACGGCAAGTGGGTCCCTGTATATCATTTCTGCCAGATTCCGACTGCCATGCATGACCAAGGCTCAACTTTCAAGCCTCACGACAACAGAAAAAAAAGCTATATATCATTTCTGCCAAGTTCCGACCGTCGTACCGCTTCACTAATAATGCACCGAGGCCTTACGCGACATTGGGCAAGCCTCACGCCAACAAAAAAAAGCTGCTGCTGCATCGCGTCACGCGTGTAGAAAAAACAGAAGACTCAGCCACAGCCACACAAGAAAAAAGAAAAAGAAAGAGAGAGAAAAAGAAGAAGAAGAAGAAGTGAATTTTGATGTGGTAGGAAACCCTCATCACTATCTTACACGGGGTCAATGAGGGGGGATCTAAGGTTGGGGGTGCGAATCGGCTTTGATTTCAATCGTCCGATCTTTGGTGAACTCGGGGGTGAACTAAGGGTGAACTCGGGGGTAAACTAAGGGTAAACTCGGGGCAAAAATGGCGCGGGCAAAAATGGCGCCCCGAGTTCACCCCTAGTTCACTCACCTCGCGGGGCGTACGAGGATTGTATTAGAAAAGAAACAAACTTACATATATTAGGTGAGATAGGGACATGTTAAAACCTGATATTCCTATGGGGATAACAAGGGCTTTACGGTACCAACTTTTAGAGAAGTTTCCCAAAAAAATTACAAAGGCTTTTTCAAGGGATTACATTGACCATTTCGGGACCAGATATAGCTTTCTAAAAAACCCTTTGCAATCACCATCGGCTACCACTCGATAGTGAGCTGAGGACGTCTTGGAGATGCGCAATTAGGCGAAGACCGTTGAAGTGTTGCCTTCTAAGTTTTTCTTCTTCAGACCTGCAGTCTTCAATCATATGCTGGAGATGGGTGTATGAGCCATCCAACAGGACTTCCTGTTGTTTGTTGATGTTAGCACTGTTATAGTAGTCCATAGAGTCGGTAAGGATTTTTCGATTGGCCTCCTAGATCCTTCATTGGTCGAGCTGGTTAGAAGTGGTACTCTTACACTTCTTCTCATCCTTTCCATCTAACTCTAACCAAAAAATTAGTAAAAATCCTTAGACTTTTAGTCTAGTAAGCATTGTTAAAGACGCTCTTGTTCCTTTCAAGCCAAACTATCCAAAAGAATTCTCCTCGGTCCTGTTTCAAATAACTGAGAAAATTGAAATTGAATCACCAAGAAGAAACTGTTTCCAGTTGGGGGTGAATCCCATATCACTAATTAACGGGGACAAAATAGTATAATTAGAGGAAAAATTCATGAAAAGATGAGGGATGTCCTTTTCAGTTTAATGGCACCTGCTACAAGAACCAGCCCCTAGTCCAGCATACCTCATTATGTACCCTATCCAGACAGCCTTGTAAAGGATTAACCAAGAACTGAGTGTTCCGCAGGGATTCCTTTATTCCAAATGTTTTGGAACTTGAAAAGCCATTGTTTCCTTGACAGAGAAACATTGCAGTTTTTGTTGAGAGTGGCGTGTAAGGGTAACTGGAGCTTAGGTGGCAGGTTGGGGGGATTATGAAGTGAGTTGCCATTTACCCAATAAAGAGCGTTAGGGGAGGGGTCATGCAGGGTAGACATGGACCATTCAGGTTGTTTCAGGAAGTAGGACTTCCTTGTATATAGAAGCGTAAGTTCCCATGGTTGAAGTTTGTAATGACTGAGAAGTTCAAAGTGAGTGAGTCATCTGGACTCAGCTGAATGCCATAGGTCCCTCCAACCAGTTATTCGTTTTTTATGGATACGTCTAGCTGTTCAAGAGTGATCTTAGGAGGGAGGGGGGATGGGGGGGGAAGTCTACCATAGTGATTCTTGGGCTCTGAGGTGGAGGCTGTACTTAGAGCCACAGTTAACCTTAGAAGGGCCCTATATCTATTCCAAGCTTTCCAAAGCGATTTAAGAAGATCCGACCAAATTGCTGATGATTCGAAAGGACCAAAGAAAATGGTGATCCATGGGACATTGGTTACCCCTTGCACTCGTTTTCGCTGGAACTTATCCTGGTTGCGAAACAGAAGGGAGGCTCATTCTTCCTCAGGTTGGTCCAGGGCTCTGAGGATGAGCTTGATTGCCAGCTTGTTAGCCGAATTCCGACTATCGTACCCCTTCACTAATAAGCACCGAGGCCTTACGCGGCATTGGGCAAGCCTCACGCCAACAAAAAAAAGCTGCAACTGCATCGCATGTAGTAAAAACAGAAGACTCAGCCACAGCCACACAAGAAAAAAGAAAAATAACAAGAGAGAAAAAGAAGAAGAAGAAGTGAATTTTAATGTGGTAGGAAACCCTCGTCACTATCTTACACGAGGTCAATGAGGGGGGATCTAAGGCCTATATTTGGGGGTGCGAAAGAGCTTTGATCTTAGCCGTCCAATATTTGGTGAACTCGGGGGTGAACTCAGGGAAAAAATGGTGCCCCGAGTTCACCCCTAGTTCACTCGCCTCGTGGGGTGTGCATCAAACCCAAGACGTCTCAGTTGCCACATGAATGCCCTACCACCCTCATCACTATATGGCACGGCTTTGGCCAGGGGGGATCTAGGGGCCAAATTTGGGGGCGCGAGGTGGCTTTAATCTCGACCGTCGGATCACGTAGTGAACTGGGGGTGAACTAGGGGTGAACTCGGGGCAAAAATGGCACCTCGAGTTCACTCCTAGTTCACCCCCCTAGTTCACCCCTAGTTCTCCCACCTCGCAGGGTGTGGATCACAACAATGACCTACCAGCACACTAGCGTGCGTCGCTGTCCATGTTGGCATGGCCCATGATCATACCCTAGTTTTGGCGCCCCTAGTTCACCCTTAGTTCACCCACCCCTAGTTCAGCCCTAGTTCACTGCGTGATCCAATGGCTGAGATTAAAGCTACCTCCCGCCCCCAAATTTGGGCCTTAGATCCCCTCTCACCAAGAGCCGTGCTATATAGTGACGAGGCCCTACCACCACGCTAGCGCGGGTCGTTGCCCAGGTTGGCATGGCACATGATCACACCCTAGTTTACCTGCCCCTAGTTCACCCTTAGTTCACCCATCCCTAGTTCATCCTAGTTCACTACATGATCCGACGACTGAAATCAAACACATCGGCCCCCAAATCGGGAGTGATCGGAGAGATATAGATAGGATATAGCTGTTGAATTGTTCATCTCATATGACTAGGTCACACACGGCAAGTGGGTTCCTGTATATCATTTTTGCCAGATTCTGACTACCATAACCAAGGCTCAACTTTCAAGCCTCACGCCAACAAAAAAAAGGGAAATTACCAAAATATTTCTCTAATTTTTGGAAATTCCCAAAATACCCCTCAAATTTCAAAAATTCCCAAAATACCCTTGTATCTATTTTAGCTGGATTGTTCACGATTTCCTAATCTTTTTTATTTTTTGACAATGTATATCCATTTTTTAGTGCTTATCATGTAATTGTCACAAATTACCTCTCAAAAAAAGACAATTATGTCTAAAAATAATGAAGCAATTCATATCTAGGGCCTACATAACCAGCTCAAATTTTAGTTTCAGTACCTTTGTATTCATAGACAATCAGTCTTCTTATGAAAAGCTACAATTTTTTTCATTTTTGGATAAATTTACTTCCACAACAAGGGGTATTTTTGGAATTTTGGAAAATTTGAAGGGCATTCTGGGAATTTTTGACAAAATATGAGGGGTATATTAGGAATTTTAAAATTTGAAGGGTATTTTGGGAATTTCCACAAATTAGAGGGGTATTTTGGTAATTTTCCCACAAAAAAAGCTTTATATCATTTTTGCCAAGTTCTGACTGTCATACCCCTTCACTAATAATGCATCGAGGCCTTATGTGGCATTGGGCAAGCCTCATGCCAGCAAAAAAAAGCTGCAGCTCCATCGCATGCAGAAAAAACAGAAGACTTAGCCACAACCACACAAGAAAAAAGACGAAGAAAGAGAGAGAAAAAGAAGAAGAAGAAGTGAATTTTAATGTGGTAGGAAACCCTCGTCACTATATTACACAGGGCTAAGGCCTATATTTGGGGGTACAAAACGGCTTTGATATGAGACGCCCGATCTTTGGTGAACTCGAGGGTGAACTAAGGGTGAACTCGGGGCAAAAATGGCGCCCCGAGTTCACCCCTAGTTCACTCGCTTCGCGGGGTGTGGATCAAACCCAAGACCTTTCGGTTGCCACACGAATGCCCTACCACCATGCTAGCACGGGTTGTTGCCCATGTGGGCATGGCACATGATCACACGCTAGTTTACCCGCCCCTAGTTCACCCTTAGTTCACCCATCCCTAGTTCATCCTAGTTCACTGCATGGTCCGACGGCTGAGATTAAAGCCGCCTCGCCCCCAAAGTTGGGCTCTAGATCCTCGGCTCTGAGCCATATGGCCGTGCCATATAGTGACGAGGGTATGAAACTATCCCAAGAGACCTTAAAGATCTATCAGACGAGGAGAGTTGGAAAAAAGAGAGAGAGAGAGAGAGAGAGAGAGGAGAGAGAGAGAGAGAGAGAGAGAGAGAGAGAGAGAGAGAGAGAGAGAGAGAGGTCTGCCACTCAAATTGATTCCTAACATCTAAACTGTAATGGAAATGCCTATGAACTTTGAGAGTAGCAGAATTAAGGAATTAGATGAAGCACTTTTCTGAGATTACTTTGTGAGCATAGCGGATGAACTTAATTGATGGTAGCAACATAAACATGTTACTTAGTTAACTTGGCATGAACAATACTTTTGCAAGAGAGAGAGTTTAGAGAACATGACAATCGTTGAGGACCAGATCATACGGAGCCGTTCCCCCTTCCAATAGGCATTTGTATTATAGTTTCTCCCATCAAGAGAGACTTGGTACAATACAATCTTTGTGTTCCTTGTGAAATAGGTGATGCAATGAAGATGGAAAGCTTCATGCATCTCAAGCATAATATAAACTTTGTAGAAAGCATTAACTATCCCAAGCCTCACTCCCAAGGCCTCAAACATCTTCGAAGGTGGAGAGAGCTAGCAGGGAATGAGGATAGGGAAGAGGAAGAAGAAACATTCCATAGGAGAAAGAAATAGTTCCTCACTTATCATCACTCTTCTTGCTAGCATACATAATAACATAGTAATGAAGATGGAGAAGATGTCAAGCTAAAGCATTGAAGCATGGCTCTTGGTTGGATTTGCATCCATAGCCAAGAGTGTTGGTGTAGGCTCTCACTTCTCACAAGCTTGGAGAAGGAGGTGGAGTTCCTCAACTTTCACCAAGTGAGAACGATCCACCAAATCAGTGTGTGTGTGGTGTATATCCCCACAGCACCCCCCTTGATTTCTTGGGGCGAGTTGTAGCTTTTACACATGTTTGAAGATCACTGGACCCCTCTTCCCCCTAGCCAATCACATTCAACATGCATTCAAGTACATGGATAGTATTTGGACAAGTGTCCTCCTTACCCCTTAGAGAGAGAGAGAGAGAGAGAGAGAGATTGAAAATATCTAGCTATATGTTGGATGGAACTAGAAGCTCATTTGACCCCTCTTTAGCCCAACCAATAGCATTCAAGAACACCATGTGGTTAAGCTTAGGGAGAGTCTGACATGTGTCTTATGTGCCCTTTGAGAAAAGCCCTTTGGGTGAGTGGAAGGTTAGGTCAAACATTCCCCTAACTTTGGGAGTTTCATGCATAGGAAGCTTCTCAAGCACCTTCCTCATTAAGTTTGTAGGGTCTCTTTTTGACTCAAGCACCTTACCCCCCATGCATGGTTATAAGCTTCTCAAGCACCTTCCTCATTAAGTTTGTAGGGTCTCTTTTTGACTCAAGCACCTTACCCCCCATGCATGGTTATAAGCTTCTCAAGCACCTTCCTCATTAAGTTTGTAGGGTCTCTTTTTGACTCAAGCACCTTACCCCCCATGCATGGGAAGCTTCTCCAGCACCTTTCTCATTAAGTATGACAAGCAACTCAAGTACCTTAGTCATCAAGCATGACAAGAACCTCAAGCACCTTAGTCATCAAGCACAACAAGCACCTTAGTCATCAAGCACGGAAAGCACCTTAAGCTTTGGTCGGGTTTGCACCTCAAGCTGAGCCCTAGCTTGCCTAAGGTCAAAGGACTTTTAACACTAACCATTGGATGTTTTTAATGAAGCTAACCCTAAGGTCTTTTAAGCTCCATTAGTTAACCTTTCTCTTGGATAGACCATCTCTCATTTGGACCCCTTTACCATTGGCCCCGTTTTGGGATAGATCCGTAAGCACATGTGTATATTATAACCCTTGTTCCCGTTTATTATCCCACATTGAATGATCGGTTTAGTATGAGAAAATCATTTGGGTTGGTTAGATATTCAATTTAATGACATTACCTCTCTTGAAATCATAGTCGTCCTCGACTATGAGGTAAAAGAGATAAAGCCATAGTGTGTGTGTGTGTGTGTGTGTGTGTGTGTGTGTGTGTGTGTGTGAGAGAGAGAGAGAGAGAGAGAGAGAGAGAGAGAGAGAGAGAGAGAGAGAGAGAGAGACTCTTACGAGTGATCATAGAGATACACTAGATAGGATATAGCTGCTTAATTTTTCATCTCATATGACTAGGTCGCACACGGCAAGTGGGTCCCTATATATCATTTCTGCCAGATTGCAATTGCCATAACCAAGGATCAATTTTCAAGCCTCACGCCAACAGAAAAAAGCTATATATAATTTCTGCCAAGTTTCAGCTGTCGTACCCCTTCACTAATAATGCACCGAGGCCTTACGCGGCATTGGGCAAGCCTCACGCGAACAAAAAAAGCTGCAGCTGCATTGCGTGCAGAAAAAACAAGGAGACTTAGCCATAGCCACAGAAGAAAAAAGAAAAAGAAAGAGAGACAAAAAGAAGAAGAAGAAGTGAATTTTAATGTGGTAGGAAACCCTCGTACTTATCTTACACGGGGTCAATGAGGGGGGATCTAAAGCCTATATTTGGGGGTGCGAAACGGCTTTGATCTCAGCCGTTCGATATTTGGTGAACTCGGGGGTGAACTAGGGGTAAACTACGGGTGAACTCAGGGCAAAAATGGTGCCCCGAGTTCACCCCTAGTTTACTCGCCTCGCAGGGTGTGGACTTGCGCAGCCTGCAATTAAACACCTTGACATATCTCTCTCTCTCTCTCTCTCTCTCTCTCTCTCTCTCTCTCTCTCTCTCTCTCTCTCTCTCTCTCTCTCTCTCTCTCTCTCTCTCTCTCTCTTTTCCATAAAAAGTAAAGGAGGATTGTATTAGAGAAGAAACAAGCTTACATATATAACGTGAGATGGGGACAGGTTAAAACCTGATATTCCTATGGGGATTACAAGGGCTTTACTGTACCAACTTTTAGAGAAGTTTCCCAAAAAAATTACAAAGGCTTTTCCAAGAGATTACATAGACCATTTCGCGACCAAATATAGCTTTCCAAAAAACCTTTGTAATCACCATCGGCTACCACTCGGCAGTGAGCTAAGGACGTCTTGGAGATGCGCAATTAGGCGAAGACCGTCAAAGTGTTGCCTTCTAAGTTTTCTTCTTCAGACCTGCAGTCTTCAATCATATGCTAGAGATGGGTGTATGAGCCACCCATCAAGACTTCCCGTTGTTTTTTGATGTTAGCACTGTTATAGTAGCCCATACATTTAGTAAGGACTTTTTGATTGGTCTCGTAGATCGTGCATTGGTCGAGCTTAAGCTGGTTAACCTATAAGGAGAAGTGAGTAAAAAGTCCTCAGACTTTTAGTCTCGTAAGCGTTGGTAAAGATGTTTTCGTTTATTTCAAGTCAAATTTTCTAGAAGAATTCTCCTCGCATCCTGCTCCAATAACTGAGAAAATTTAAATTGAATCACTAAGAAGAAATTGTTTCCAGTTGGGGGTGAATCCCATAGAACTAATTAACGAGGAAAGAACATTATAATTAGAGGGACAACTCATGAAAAGATGAGGGATGTCCTCTTTAGTTTGATGGAACTTGCTACAAGAACCAGTTCCTAGTCCAGCAGACCTCATTCTGTAGCCTGTCCAAGCCACCTTGTAAAGGATTAACTAGAGAAGAACTGAGTGTTTCGCAGGGATTCCTTTAGTCCAAATGTTTTGGAACTTGAAAAGCCATTGTTTCCTTGATAGAGAAACATTCCATTTTTTGTTGAGAGTGGCGTGTAAGGGTAACTGAAGCTTAGGTGGTAAGTTGGGGGGATTATGAAGTGAGTTGTCATTTACCCAGTAGAGAGCATTAGGGGAGGGGTCATGCAGGGTAGACATGGACCATTCAGGTTCTTTCAGGAAGTAGGACTTCCTTGTATCTAGAAGAGTAAATTCCCACAGTTGAAGTTTGTAATGACAGAGAAGTTGAGAGTGAGTGAGCCATGTGGACTCAGCTGAATGCCACAAGTCCCGCCAACTAGCTATTCCTTTTTTATGAATACGTCTAGTTGTGCGAGACTGATCTTGGGAAGGAGGGAGGATGGGGGGGAAGTCCACCATAGTTATTCTTGGGCTCTAAGGTGGAGGCTCTATATCTGTTCCAAGGTTTCCAAAGCAATTTAAGAAGATCAGACCCACTTGCTAATGATTCGAAAGGACCAAAAGAAAATGGTGATCCATGGGATATTAGTTACCCCTTGCACTCCTTTTAGCTGGAGCTTATCCAGGTTGCGAAACAGAAGGGAGGTCCATTCTTCCTCAGGTTGGTCCAGGGCTCTGAGGATGAGCTTAACAGCCATCTTGTGAGTCGAATTGTTAATTTTTGTGAGCCCTAGTCCCCCTTGTTCTTTGTGGAGACAATAAAATTCCCACTTGACTTTTTTTACCCTTTTTTAAGAGGGTATTTTGTCCAGAGAAAGATCCTGCATACCCTATTGATGTCCTTTAGGTGTTCATCAGGAGGTCTCCAGCAGGAGAGGATGTATAGTACATAGCAGTAGATGAAGTGTTTGATAACTAGCACCCTTTCTGCTAGGTTGGATTGGAATCCAAGCCATCAATTAAGTTTGTAGGAGAACGTTTCACCAGGACCCAATTCGATCTCTGCTTGATAGTGACTTTGAAACCAAATGGTATGCCTAGCAGTCTGAATATGAATCCATCTTGAAGGATGGAGCATCCTTGCTCATTCAGTGATCCAACTAGGGAGAGGGGAGCATGAAGCCTTGATACCTAATTTAGTGCGGTTCATTTTGGATCCTGATGCCATGCAGAAGATCCTTAAGCATTCCCGAAACTCGTAGAGGGATTGATCGTTGTTGTGTCAAAAAACCATTGGTGTCGTCTACAAATTGTGAGAGAAACTATTGTCTACCATTAGGCAAAGAGATACCCTTTATAGTTCCTTTGGTCATTTTGACTTTGACTAGTCAGTTGAGGGAGTCACCAGCTATGGAAAATAAGAGGGGAGCGAGAGGGCATCCTTGCGGGAGTTATTGAGTGCCACTCTGGCTTTAGCATTCCCTAGAAGAGTATGGACGAATTTTACCACCTTGGGGCCAAAACCATCAGTACTAGACAATCAAGTAGATAGGAACATTCCAACATGTCATAAGCCTTATCGAAGTCTACTTTGACAAACACAAAGTCTTGCCCTGACTCCTCAGCATATTCAATCCCTTCCCACATTGCAATGACTGCTTCTATGATTCTTCAGCCTTTGATGAAGCCCTTTTGTTATGAGGAAACGACGAGTGTTGGCGATATCCTTAGTGCAATTGCTTTTGCAAATATTTTGTACGCCGAGTTAAGCATAGTTAGGGGTCTCCAATTGGATAATTCTTCTTTTGGAATTGTTTTATGCAGCAATTTGATGACACCAATGTTCATCTGGACAGGGAGTGCGTCGTACTTAAATGATTCTTTCTAGACTATTACTAGAAGTGGGGACAATCACCTCCCTTGAAGGTTTGGTAGAATTCTCGCGGGAGCCCATCCAACCTTGGGGTTCTCTTAGTTTTGAGGGAGTGGATAGCCTGTTCAATTTCCCCTATAGATAGGTCAAAGTCAAGCTCGGCGACCACTTGAGGGGGAATAACTTTGTTCCTGTATCTTTTGATGGTCTCTCTAGTAGAGGAGACAACATCTTCGTGCTTTTCAAGCGGTCTCAACAGGTCAGAGAAGTGGGCTTCGGCTATTTCCAGGTTTTCCATCTCTGAGGATGCTTTACCATTGGGGCCAACCAATAGAGGAATGGTTTCCCTTTGGTTCTTTCTTTTGAAGTGTCTGCACATCTCCTTAGTGGGTTTATCCACTTTCCCTACCCACCACTCCCTAAAGAAATCTGCAGTGTGTTTCATGGTAAGGTCTTCCTCCACCTGAAGCTGGTAGCGTAGTGTGGAGATTTTGTCCTGGGTGTTAGTGTCCCCTCTCTTGGAGGATTCTTGATCGATGAGGTCATTGTAGATGTGTTTTCTTCTCCTTCTAATCTCCATGACTTTTCCTATACCTTATAAGGATATGTTGGGTGTTCAAAATTGCAGCCACCCAGGCTTTGGATGGGGTGAATCCTTTAGAGAACTCTTGAACCCAGATAGATTTAAGACTTTCTTGAACTTCCCCTAGCTGAAAGAGGGAGGAGTCTATGTGGAACCAGAGGTTTCAAATTTTTCTACACTTTTCATCCATTGTGATGACTAATGGATAATGGTCAGACACGCACAAGCCTAGGTTTGACTTTAGTCCGGTTGAAATTCCTAGCCAGAGGAACACTAATGTAGAATCTGACCAGCCTAGCCTTTCTGGCATTTTCCTCTTTTGAGTAGTTCTAGCACATAAACTCCCCAAGTATCCCTGCATCCCAAAGTTCAAGCTTGAATTTGAGGAACTCCCATTCTTTACGTTTTGTGGCTGCTATAGCTTTCCCTTTTGGTTGGTATCTATCTTCTGTGTCTTCTACCATGTTGAAGTCCCCAAAGAGAATGACCTGCCCTTGCACGTGACTGAGGTGGCTCCATAGGTGAGTCATGTCTTTGAGAGATCCTCCTGCATACACTGAGACCAAAAGACAATGGAGAGGGGCTTGAATCGCCAAGGTCACCCAGTATTCACCTTCTAAGGAGAGTAAAGTATTGACCTTCCAATTTTGAGGGACCCCAAGGGCAGTGCCCCTAGAGCCTCTAGTGTGCGAAGAATGGAACCAACTGTGATCCCTAGAAATGCCTCTGGTCTAGTTCTACCCCCATTGTCCTGATCTCTTGGAGGCCTATAACCTCGACCAGGTAGTTACCTAGCCATGCCTTAATTTTCTTGGATTTGTTAGGGTCAGCCAGCCCTTTGATGTTCAAAGATAGAGCTTTCATCTATCATTACGACCATCATTGCCATTTTTGCTCTCGGTATGAGGAGACGCCTACATCACCAAGTTGTGCGTCTTGTTGTCCTTGTGCACCTCCATTGGGGAGGGACCTGTCTCTGTGGTCCCCTCTTAGCCATATGGCCGTGCCATATAGTGACGAGGATATGAAACTATCCCAAGAGACCTTAAAGATCTATCGGACGAGGAGAGTTGGAAAAGAGAGAGAGAGAGCGAGAGAGAGAGAGAGAGAGAGAGAGAGAGAGAGAGAGAGAGAGAGAGAGAGAGAGAGAGAGAGAGAGAGAGAGAGAGAGAGAGAGAGAGAGAGAGAGAGAGAGAGAGAGAGAGAGAGAGAGAGAGAGAGAGAGAGAGAGAGAGAGAGAGAGAGAGAGAGAGAGAGAGCCTATAGGTCTGCCACTCAAACTGATTCCTAATATCTAAACTGTAATGGAAATGGCCTATGAACTTTGAGAGTAGCGAAATTAAGGAAATAGATGAAGCACTTCTGTGAGATTACTTTGTGAGCATAGCGGGTGAACTTAATTGATGGTAGAAACCTAAACACGGTACTTAGTTAGCTTGGCATGAATAATACTTTTGCAAGAGAGACAATTTAGAGAACATGAGAATAGTTGAGGATTGACTTCATACAGAGCTGTGTCCCCCCTCCAGTAGGGATTTGTATTATAGTTTCTCCCATCAAGAGAGACTTGGTACAATACAATCTTTGTGTTCCTTGTGACCTAGGTGATGCAATGAAGATGGAAAGCTTCATGCATCACAAGCATAACATAAAATTTGTAGAAACCATTAACTATCCCAAGCCTCACTCCCAAGGCCTCAAATACCTTCGAAGGTGGAGAGAGATAGCAGGGAATGAGGATAGGGAAGAGGAAAAAGAAACATTCCATAGGAGAAAGAAATAGTTCCTCACTTATCATCACTCTTCTTGCTAGCATAAATAATATCATAGTAATGAAAATGGAGAAGGTGGCAAGCTTAAATAATATCTAGTAATGAAGATGGAGAAGATGGCAAGCTTAAGCATTGAAGCATGGCTCTTGGTTGGATTTTCATTCCATAGCCAAGAGTGTTGGTGTAGGCTCTCACTTCTCACAAGCTTGGAGAAGGAGGTGGAGTTCCTCAACTTTCACCAAGTGAGAATTATCCACCAAATGAGTGTGTTTGTGGTGTATATCCCCCCATCACCCCCCTTGCTTGCTTGGGGTGAGTTGTAGCTTTTACACATGTTTCAAGATCATCGGACCCCTGTCCCCCTAGCCAATCACATGCAGCATGCATTCAAGTACATGGATAGTCTTTGGACAAGTGTACTCCTTACCCCTTAAAGAGAGAGAGCTTGAAAATATCTAGATATTTGTTGGATAGAACTTGAAGCTTATTGGACCCCTCTTTAGCCCAACCAATAGCATTCAATCACACCATGTGGTTAAGCTTAGAGACAGTGTGACATGTGTCCCATGTTCCCTTTGGGAAAAGGGGTGCCCTTTGAGTGAGTGGAAGGTTAGGTCAAAGGTTCCCCTAACTTTGGGACTTTCATGCATCAGAAGCTTCTCAAGAGCCTTCCACATTAAGTTTGTAGGGTCTCTTTTTGAATCAAGCACCTTATCCTCCATGCATGGGAATCTTCTCAAGTACCTTCCTCATTAAGTTTGTAGGGCCTCTTTTTGACTCAAGCACCTTACTCCCCATGCATGGGAAGCTTCTCAAGAACCTTCCTCATTAATTATGACAAGCATCTCAAGTACCTTAGTCATCAAGCATGACAAGCACCTCAAGAACCTTAGTCATCAAGCACCACAAGCACTCAAGCACGACAAGCACCTCAAGCTTAGGTCGGGTTCCTACCTCAAGCTCAGCACTAGCTTGCTTAAGGTCAAAGGACTTTTAACACTAACCATTGGAGGTCTTTAATGAAGCTAACCCTAAGGTCTTTTAAGCTCCATTAGTTAACCTTGCTCTTTGACATACCATCTCTCATTTGGACCCCTTTACCATTGGCCCCGTGTTGAGATAGATCCGTAAGCACATGTGTATATTCTAACCCTCGTTCCCATTTATTATTCCACATTAAATGATTAGTTTAATATGAGAAAATCATTTGGGTTATTTAGATATTAGATTTAATGACATTACCTCTCTCTTGAAATCATAGTCGTCCTCGAATATGAGGTAAAAGAGATAAATCCATAGTCATTAGTCAATTTATCTTAGCGGGTAGTGGATCCCTTTTTACCCTACGACATCATTCCAACATGGATGACTAATCCATTTGGTGCTTGGGAGACATAGCTACCGCAAGCATGTATGCCCTTTAGTCCATTTCATCCTCCCAAGTAGAATGACAAATTCTACATAGTGTTTGAGAGACGCCGTCATCACAAACATGATTCTTAGTATGCGTACGTAATAGCATAGTAATGAATATGTGGAAGATGGAAAGCCTAAGAATTGAAGCATGACTCTTGGTTGGATTTGCATTCCATAGCCAAGAGTGTTGGTGTAGGCTCTCACTTCTCACAAGCTTGGAGAAGGAGGTGGAGTTCTGCAACTTTCACCAAGTGAGAATGATCCACCAAATGAGTGAGTGTGGTATATATCCCCTAGCACCCCCCTTTCTTGCTTGGGGTGAGTTGTAGCTTTTACACATGTTTCAGTCTCATTGGAACCCTCTCCCCCCTAGCCAATCACATGCAACATGCATTCAAGTACATGGGTAGTCTTTGGAGAAGTGTCCTCGTTACCCCTTAGAGAGAGAGAGACAGAGAGAGACATAGAGAGAGAGCTTGAAAATATCTAGATATTTGTTGGATGGAACTTGACATGTTTCCTTGTGCCCTTTGAGAAAAGGGGTGCCCTTTGGGTGAGTGGAAGGTTAGGTCAAAGATTCCCCTAACTTTGGGACTTTCATGCATAGGAAGCTTCTCAAGAACCTTCCTCATTAAGTTTGTACGGTCTCTTTTTGACTCAAGCACCTTACCCCCCATGCATGGGAAACTTCTCAAGCACCTTCCTCACTAAGTATGGCAAGCACCTCAAGTAAGTTAGTTATCAAGAATGAAAAGCACCTCAAGCACCCTAGTCATCAAGCACGATAAGCACCTCAAGCACGACAGGCACCTCAAGATTAGGTCACGTTCCCACCTCAAGCTCAACCCTAGCTTGCCTAAGGTCAAAGGACTTTTAACACTAACCATTGGAGGTCTTTAATGAAGCTAACCCTAAGGTCTTTTAATCTCCATTGGTTAACCTGCTCTTTGATAGACCATCTCTCATTTGGACCCCTTTACCATTGGCCCCGTGTTGAGATAGATTCGTAAGCACATGTGTATATTCTAGCCCTTGTTCCCATTTATTGTCCCACATTAATGATCTGTTCAATATGAGAAAATCATAGTTTCCAAAAGAGAGAGAGAGAGAGAGAGAGAGAGAGAGAGAGAGAGAGAGAGAGAGAGAGAGAGAGAGAAGATGATGATGGAGAACAAGAAGTCTGGGTGGTATAGTGATAGAATTTACCACTATTTTTTAACAAAAACATCGTCAAAGCACACACATATTTGAGAGAGAGAGAGAGAGAGAGAGAACAAAATTGAGAAGGGAGAAAGAATCTTCTTGGAATTTTCTCATCGGATTCCAAAAAAGCGCTTATCAAAAAATGCTCGCCAAAAAATCACTTTCGAAGAGAAGGGACAAGGAGGAATTGACAAAGATTACAAGAATCATAGCTTCACTTTTCCAAAACGCGACCAATTACAACTCTAGCTCCAAGCATCAAAGAGCTTGCATCCCAATTTACAGCCCTCCTCGCCCCGCTTCATCACCATAGCCCCACCTCGGCTCCACAAACTTGGTCCTCCCGGTTTGCTTGCCTCCGAAAAGAACCCTCTTCGCTTCGTGAGCACCCCCTCTTATAGGGATTTTACCAAGCTCTAAAAAAACAAAAGAAAAATTTTTTCTCTGGCTCGTGGAGCTAATGAGTATTTTGCTTGCATTTCACACATGTCACACTTCCTATTTGGTATCTTATGCATGCTCTGCACTGTTGGCCAACTTTCCATTTTCTCTGTCTCTTTCACTGTATGGAAACCACCTCCTGACTAGGTCTCAAGATATCTCTCTCCCCTTAGGATATGAACAATAGCCATGAGGGGGCAACAATGACGCCGTCATTATTCACCACCTCCGCTTCAAAAAATTGGGCGTGGAATACAACCCCATGGGGTGCCATGTCACCAATTGCCTGAAGACACCGTCGAGTGGCCAACACCACCGTCCACACCACCACGGGTCTCCTTCACGACCCAAAACCATGCCCGAGTGCCCAAAGGGCAGCCAACGCAGCGCCTCAAGGACAATCACCATCGCCCATAAAGCTCCAAGCTCTCTCCTTCTTCGGATGCCTCAAGAGGGTGCACCTCCCAAGATTTATTCTTTGTGTCAAACTTCCTAGCTCCCACATGTGGGGCTTAGGCCCTTCCATGTGTCATCACCTTGGGTGGCCTCCCTCCAAGAACCCCAAAAACTTCATTTTCCCCCTTAAATAAAACCCCAGACACCCTTTTTTTGGTCCTTCTTGCTCTACCTGTCAAATGTTTCACAATTCTCCAATTGCGAAGCCATCAAGTCATCATAAACTTGGCATATCCTCCTTTGAATTCACCTATTCTCTCTGCACTCCAACCAATGTATGGCCTCGAACGATAATCATCAAATAACTTGTGGTCGACACGATTGTCATATTTCAACCTACAATAACTTGACGCTCTGAGCACCAATTGACTTGCAATTTTCTCTTGTTAACTCCATACACTGCATAGCACAATCCACAACCTAGCCGAGCCTCAGAAAACACCACATTGCACACTCTCCAAAGCACTACGCTGGCCCAGAATTGGCCCTGTCATATGCTAATATCTCTCTCATCTTAGCTTCAATTTCCAATCTGAATAGACCAGCAAGATTTATAAATCAAGCACTACACATTTGTAGCGCCAAACTGGCTCGGACTACCTAGCTCCACTTGCCCCTATCCGTCTCAGATCTGCAATCCTCTCTAACTTCAAAGCTCCATATCCTGGGTTCTATAACTCTGTTTGAGGAGCTGTCTGGGCCTACCTGTTCAGCACTTGGAGCTCTACTTCCATGAAAAAAGACTGCACATTGAACCTCTTTCATATTCCACCCGCTGCCTTCTGGAGTCCAGCTTGGCCTATAAACCACATAAAGCATACATATCAGCTACTACGTGTCTACCCAGTCTCTTTGTAGTTTTTTGAGCCCTTTCCCATGCACATGATAGCCTCTATATACCTACATGTACAACTTTCTATGGTTGACACATTTTGGTTGCACCAACGACAAGATAACCCATGCAGACATCGCACATTCATGATAAAAAGGACGATCGACAGCACAGAGCAAGTAAATGGAAACATCTGTGGGCATCTGTATAGGCTTCTAAGAGGTAAGGAATAGTAGACAATTGTAGTAATCTAAGCGTTAGCTAGGATCTGTGAAGGATGGCCCGTTGATTTCTCATGGATAGGATGAATGCATACCTTCACGTAGCATGACTACTCTGCATCAAGCAAACCCCTCTTTCCTCATCCAGCCACAACCCCCGTTCCTCCATCACTACTGCATCAACAAAATGCAGGTGGGCTACAAAAAAGGGGATGCTCGGGGGAAATTTAAGCTTGATGTGAGGTGAATCGCTTGGTTAAAAACTAAGAACGTCCTTGTCTGTGTTCTATTACGAAACAGGGATGAAGATGACTCTGAGTTGCAGGTAGCAAAGGAGAGAAATGTTGGGGTTGAATATCAACAACCTACCAAGCCCGGTTGTGGCTGACGCCTAGGGTAAATATGCTCTTATGGAAGCCAAAGGATAGACCCCAGAGCAAGGCAAAGGATATTTCTTTTGAGCAATGTGATCATGTAGAGAAGGCTCCAAGATGATAGCGATGGCACGTAGGAAGAGGTCACTGCTGCTGGTAGAATAGAAGGCACAATTGTCACTCACGCAACAATTGTGGTTTCTCAATTTATGTGTGTGCAAAAATCATGGTTTGAAAATTGAATTAAATGTTGTAGTTCACTTTCAACATCGCGTGTTCTGTTGATAAGATTGGTGATTTGGGTAAGGTCACTAAATTTGGGTAAGGTCTGCTAGATTTTGGCTACTCTCGGTTGTGATTTACAAATCCGGATATTGTTGGTCACACTGGAAATATTCTCTTGTATGTCTCTTGCATGTCTTGGAGGTTTTGTGTTAAGTGAGTAGACAAACTGAGAAAATCGCTTTACTGGTGGTTATGGTTAAGTATACCTAGTATGAAGATTCACATATGGAAGATACAAGGCACTTTCAACATCTAGTATTTTGCTAAATAGAATTGGTGATTTGGGTAAGGTCACTAGAGTCTTGCAAGTTCTTGACGCATAGAACAATGGAAGTTTAGATAAGTCAAAATCTTGCTAATCTTTGCTTGCCCGAGTTAATTAGAATAATGTAGGAAATAAGAGCCTGTTACATTGGGATGTTACCAAAAAGATAAGATACATCAAAAGGATATAGAGTTTGTTACATTGGGATGTTACCAAAAAGATGGGTTGTTACCAAAAAGATAAGATACATCAAAAGGATATAGAGTTTGTTACAGTGGGTTAACACCAAAAAAGATAACCAGTGTAGATTTCATGTCAAGAAGTAGCTTGTTGATGTTGGCACATTTTCTCCAATCTTTGCCTTCGCGCAAAGGCGTGTATGGTTGTTAAAAATGCAATGGTCTCAAGTAAAGACCATTAGTAGGACCACCGTTCCACAAAATCGACTGCATCCTTGCTTCAGAAGCTTGTTGCTTGTAACTCCCATTTTTTTCGAGACTGTTTTGCCTCCTATGCCTTAAGCCTCTTTTTCTTGGCTGATTTTCTTTCTGCTATTGTATGTTCCTTCTTTTTCTCTTTCTCCAACCGTTTTGTCTCTCTTGCCTTTGCAACTTTTTCCTTCTTTGTTGTTTTGGCCTTGATACTCTCCATGTACTGCGTCGATGTAAGTATAAGACGGTTTGGGTAATCCACAAAAGCCTCTCAATGTACTTGCTTCACACAAACATCACTGGTTGGAATTCTTAAAATATCTATAATACGCGAGCTTTCATTCACTTGCCTTGATTGGGTTCCAGAAATATGTGTTGCTGCTTGATCCATTGCTAGAGTGTTTACATCATGGCATCGCTGAAAGTTTTTATTTACTACATGAACTTTCGCAACTGTATAAAAGATTTCATGTGAAGCACCTTTAAAGTTAGAGACGTCTTCTTCTTCCAGTAACTGAGTGATTGAAAGAGCTTGACCAAACCCTTCTTGTTCAAGTAATGTATCTACGCCCCATTGATGTGCCATGTTGCTCAAACCTTTATCCCTTTGTCCCTTTAACCCTACAATCCCATCTCATCTGCATTCCATATGTTGGTAGGAGGGTAATTTTTCTTTGCATAGAGCTTTTGAAGGTTAACGTGAAGTGATATTACGATCTCTGGCCAAAACCTGATTTCTCTTGATTGATCTAGTCCTTTAGACACTCTAAACACGAGGTTAGGATATCTTCTTCAAAGCCCATCCCACTAGCTCTCTCTAGGGATTCCGTTGGAGAACATTGTATGCCTGGTTTAGCATATTTCAACGACTTTTAGCTTCACATCAAAAACTGATACACATGGCCTAATTCACACTTCAAGAAAACTCATTGCAAGAGTGCTTCTTCTTCTTGAGAACTTAATTGAGTTGGCAGGCCTTTTTTCTTTTTTTGAGTCTTGCCTTCCTCCCAGTTTGTTATAGTACATCTGTTGATTCCAAATTGCAAAGAGCATTTCCTTAATGAAAGACCCTCTTCTCAGGCTTGCAATGCTGTTGCCATGTCCTTTTTTGTCCAAGTTAAAATTGTGCGCCAAGTTGGCTTTTTGATGGGTTTGGTTGGTCCTTCCTCATCTTCTTGGGTGACTTGACATGGGCTCTCAATAAGTGTTGGTTGTGTGCGGGTATTTGATGATGCCGTTGCTTAACCAGTGGTGGTAATTTGTTAGCAATGTGATTTTGCATGTTTGCTACTTTAGGGGGTGAAGTTAGGGTTGCACGATGGCTTCTTGGATACTGTTTTGGTGAATCTTGAATGGGATTCTTGTGTGGTCTTGACATTTGGACTCTCTCCCTTGTCGGTGTTGTGGATACTGTTTCTTGCAGGGGTGAAACACACTCTTTTCTTGCACTTGTTTGGCAATGTGATTTCAGGAAACTACGAAAAATGGTTTGCATATAGATGGCTTATTTTCGATGACGTTGATGTAGGGTTTTCTTGATTTCTCTTACCGATTTTAGATTTGCAATCTGACAAAACTTACTATTAATTAAGCATACACGAGGCATATATTTATCACTGAAACTAGAATTATAAATAGAAAACCTTGATGAATGATTTGAACAAAGAGTACTTACCAATGTTTTATTCCAAGATAGTGTTAATCTGATGTATTCTCTAGAAGTTTGGAATACTCCTTCACTAAAAATGTTCTTTTTGAAGCTTGGTAGATCTAGTGTTTCAGGTCTTCAATTGGTTATTCATGTGTGGTTGGAATGGGAAGTTTGGGAGAAATAAATGGGGCTTTGCTGCAAGGGTGTTAGATAAGGGGAACTAGAACCTAGGAGTCCACCTCCCAACCACCCACTATATAGCATGGATTCTAGCCCTTTGCCCTAGTTGTACTCCCTTTCCACACTGCCTAGTCTGGCATTGCCCTTGTCTAGTCCGACCTTGGCGTTGTCCTGACATTACTCCCCCCTTAAAGAAGAATTTTCATCCTTGAAAACAAAAGTGGGAAATTTCTTCTTAAGAACACTAATGTTTTCCCAAGTGGCGCCTTCGTTTGATCTTTCCACTTGATTAAGGCTTGTTGACGCACATGATGACGTGTACATAACTCATGATAATCATAGAACACATTCAGGTTCATGCAGTAAGGTAGGGGGCTCAATGAAATCAACCAAAATCTGCTGGTGAATGACATTGTCGTCCCCATGTAACGCTTACGTAAACGGCTTATATGAAACCGGGATGAATACGAGAATGTGTAGGTAGCAATAATTTGTAGGCACGATCATCTACTCGCTTGAGGATTTTGAAGGGCCCATAATATCAGGGAGATAATTTAGGTGTTGGCCTAGTTTTCAGACTTTTTGAAAGTTCTGGCACACGTAAAAGTACTTTCTCCCCTTCCTCGGAGGTAACTTGTCGTCGTTTCTCATAAGCATACTTTTTATACCAATCCTAAGCTTGTCAGACATTCTGACGAGCGAGTTTCAGCATATCCGTGTGGTCTTGGAGAAAATCCTTAACCTGTTGGAGCTTTTCGGTTGCCAACCCCACCGTAAGAGGTGACCTAGGTTGAAATCCATACATGAGCATGAAAGGACTAAATCCAGTTGTGACATGCTTAGCACTATTGTAGGCAAACTGGAGAATAGGTAAGTATTCTTCCTAGTTTGATTTCTTTTTGCTGACGTATGCTTTTAAAATATCCTCTAGCACTTGGTTAACTCGTTCAGTCTGACCATCTGTTTCTGGATGATCGACTGTACTGAGGTTTAGTTGTATACCCAATCGTTTAAACACAGCTCTCCAAAAGTTGTTGTTAAACTTGGGATCATGATCACTAACAATGTTACTTGGCAAACCATACAACTTATATAGATTGTCCACAAATAACTTGGCTAGTTCTTGTGTCTTAACTGTTGACTATGTCGGAATGAACTTACATAGTTTAGTCAACCAGTCTACTACCACCCATACCGAGTCATGACCTCATATAGTTTGGCTGGTAAACTACAACAAAGTCCATAGAGATACTTTCCCATTTTCCATTGGGATTCTCCAAAGGATGTAAGAGTCCTCCTGCTTTTAGGCGCTCTGCTTTGCTAACTTGACATTTTTGGCAATGCAAGATATAAGCTTGAACAAAGCCATGTATACCTGGCCAGTAAAACTATCGTCGGACGAGAGCATAAGTTTTTCTAATACCCGGGTGCCCTTCACTTGGACTATCATGACATTCATAAAGAATTTGGCACCAAATGTCTGTGTCCGTCGGTACACAAACTCTCCCCTTATGGAGTAGGTACCCATTGTCGATGGTGAAATGCTTCCATCGTTGTAGTTCATCACTTGATAGAGGCGAACTAGGTGTGGAGGTTAACGTTACACTACCATCATTGGAGTGAGAAGGATCCCTCATTTGTACATGGCTCCACACTTTGGAATATGCCTTATCATGCTCATATTTGCCTTTGAGAGAATCTAAAAATTCACCACGAAGTTCCGTGAACAAGAGAGAATTGATCTCCGGCAAATGACTTAGAGCGTCAGCCACCACATTGTATTGACCTTTATGATACCGGAGCTTGGCGTCATATTCCTGAAGAATCTTGGCCCACCTTGATTTCCAACCCTTCAAATCCATTTGTTGTGTAAACCATTTGATGCTTTCATGGTCAAACACAATCTCAAATTGAGCACCATACAGATAATGCCACCATTTTTCAAGGCAGACACTATTGCATAGAGTTCACGCTCATAAGCAGAGTAGTTCTGCTGAGGTGCATCACCCTTCTTGCTTTCAAATGCAATTGGCGATCCGTCTAATTGTAACAGGACTGCTCTAATAGCACGGTTACTGGCATCAGTTTCCAAAACAAATGGTTTCAAAGGATCTACAATAGCTAGTATGGGAGCTGTAGGTAATGTATCCTTGAGCGTATTGAAACTGTGATGTTGAGCGGGTCCCCACTGAAAAGCTTTGGCTTCAATTGATCCTTATGGGAACAACAATATTTAGCATAGTTTTTAACGAACCTGTGGTAAAAACCTGCAAAATCCTAGAAAAATCTATAACCCTTCCAGATTTTTAGGACAAGGCCATTGCCGGATTGTATCTACTTTGGATTGATCCATATATAGCCCATTAGCTGAAATAAAATTCCCCAGATAATGAATTTCTTCTTTCAGAAAATCACACTTAGATTCCTTGACATATAATTTATTTGTTCGTAACAACTCAAACACCTGCCTGAGATGTTGTAAGTGTTCTTCTTCAGAAGCACTACAGACTAGAATGTCATCGAGGAAAACGATGAAAAATTTGCCCAAGTATGGCTTCAAGACACTATGCATAAGTGTCATGAATGTTGCGGGTGCATTGATTAACCCAAAGGGCATCACAAAGAACTCGTAGTGTCCAAACCTTGTTCGCAATGCAATTTTGGGTATATCAGCAAGTCAAATACGGACTTGGTGATAACCTGACCGCAAGTCTGTTTTCGTAAAAATGTGATCATGAGTGAGTTTGTCGAACAACTCATCCACTCGTGGCAATGGGTACTTGTTCTTAACCATAACCGCATTTAAGCTATGGTAGTCTATGCACATGCGCATACTGGCGTCTTTTTTCTTTACTAATAGGATAGGAGAAGCCCATGGTGAAGAAATGGGTTGTATAAACCCTCTGCAAAGGTAGTTAGCAAGCTGACGTTCCACGTAAGCAGCTTCAGCGTAACTCATACGATAGGGTGGTTTACTGACAAGTTTACAGTCTGCAACCACATCGATGCTATGTTGCATCGATCGTGTCGGCGGTAATCCTGGTGGAAAATCATTGGAAAAACATCTTGAAACTCCTTGAATAAATTTTGTAACTCACTAGCAACATTTGCTTGTTTGGAAGTAGCCCTTGGTGAAAGAGATGAGAGAGAAGCATGCGGCGTTGAGGAATGTTCAACAGATTCAATGCTAAAGAGAAAATGAGGCAATGAGTAACACAAAAAAACTTGATCTATTTCATTATAAAAAAGGAGCTGCATAAGCTAAGTTGTACATATCAATCGTGAAGAAGGTACATCCTTCTCTCCTAACAACAACACATGTGCGCCATGGGATTTGAACATCAAGCTACTGTGCTCATAGCTACACTTCAGTGATGGTCCTAGGCTATGCAACCACTCCCTACCAAGGACCACGTTCGTACAGCCAAACTGTGTCGCTCTATGGAAATGCAGGAAGTCGAAGCATAGCACTTTGCAGGCAAGTGGCAAAGACCTTGAGCAGATATTTGATGGTGCTAGGGGCCAGGTACATCGGGATAGAGCATTTGCTAGCAGGGGCTGCAAGTGTTTTTTGCTATCACAGGTGGCAGGAGCATATGTTTATATCACAAGGTTCGGAACGAGGCAAGGGGTGCTAGATGCAGGTGCCATGAAGTTTATGCTATGGGATTTTGATCGAGGTGTCTACAAGAGACTCTATTTGCCGAGAGTGAGGATGAATTTCCACCATATGGATTGGGTGCAATCGTCAGCTAGCACCATGGTATGTAATATGATTGGATGCTTTCACTATCTTAGCAATCTCGAGGCTCACTAGATGCATGAAGCCCGCTCAAGCAGATGATATTTGAAGGTTTCCGACACTTGTAGCAGTCGTGCTTTTCTCTGAGTGGTGGACGGTATTGATTGTAACCCAATTGCATCGCCGGGGGATTGTCCACACTACGACTACGAAGGCTTTGATGGATTGGAGATATTGGCGTGTGCATGGGGGCTAAGCCCGAATTTTTTTTAAAAAAGCGATTAATATATTATATATATAAATATTGCTGTCATGCTGCAGTCGACGAGTAGCACTATTTGGAAGGTCGACAGGTGGAAGGAGTTGCAAGGGAGAAGGGCCAGAGGGACCGCCACTTGGGCGTGCATGAGGACGAGAGGGATACAAAGGGGGGGCCCGTTTTGAGGGGGGGGAGACAACCAATAGCGAGGTCGCTATTGGTACATCTGACAAGGGAACGGGCTGGGCTAGCGGTGGCGGGCCTGAGCATTGGACGGCGGGGTAGCCGAGGTACTGATCAGGAGAAAGCTGCAGGGTAGCGCTACAAGGTGGGGAGAAGGGGAAAACCACGAGGTGGCGCAGGTTTCCAATGAGGGCGAGAGAGGAAGATGCTGAAGGAAGGCGCTGTAGAGAAAGAGGGCCGAGAGTCGGCCAGTGGCGTGGAGGAGGGCCAGTGTATGGGAGGCCGTTGGGCTGCATTTGAAGACGAGGAGCTGGCGGACAGTAGGCAGCGGGGGTGCCATCAACAGAGAGGACAGGGTTGCAGAGGAAGAGCCGGCAGCCGCCATGGGTTGTATGGAAATAGCCTGAGGCCTTGCATGTGTGCAGGAGATAGGGAGAGCCGAGCAGGCAGCATTGTTGAGGGAAGGCGCTGCAGTAGGGCCGCCAGAGAGAGCCTAAAGAGGCGCTGCAGTTGAGGCTGAAGGGAGGAGCTGCAGGGCAGCGTGATCAAGAGGAGGTGGGCGCCATTGCTAGAGGAGCCAAGGGTCGAGAGTAGCAACAAGTTGTGGCAGACTGCAGTAGCTTTTGAAGGAGGATAAGGAGAAGGCCGCCAAAGGGAGGAGCACCACAAGCTATCCAAGGGGGGGGTGCCATACCAGTTGAGGAGGCAAGGCTGCATATTGAAACCAGGTCCGACTTGGGGATTACATGAGAAGGGACTCATGAGATGCTGCATCAAGGCGGGATTGTACCTGTTTTGCTAATCGAATCAACTTGACACGCCCACATGCTTGTTGCTTGTGAGGAGAGATCATTCCTGATCATATTATGTTGTCTTTCTCTATCTTGCCTAATGTTATCGTGTCTATGTATATCTCCAAGGGTGATGGTTGTATAAATGCTTTCTATACGGATGTTGGTGTGTACAAGTCTGCAAGCCTGAGGGCAAACAAGTGTATGTCGAAGATTGGGTCGGGTTTTTTAGTATCGATTGCTATTGAATTGCCTATTTGTTACATGATGCTCTAGAGTGTTATAGAGGGAGGCTATCTGAACCTACCTTGCAATCGGATCTATCTAGTCAGGGTTGGTCGAGATTGGGCTTGGACTTTAGTTGTCTGCAGATTGTGTATCTAAAAGTGTGTTTGCTAGGGGATAGGGGTGTTGTGAGATCACTGCGCTATATAGAGGCATCGAGTTTATGTGCTGGTGGTTTTCCCATTTCCCCCTTTCCATCTTGTGGTGCCCCCACTGAGGATCCATTGATTGCTTCCTAACAAGGTGTTCTTGAGTCAAGATGAGGATGCTGACGATTGGCTTGCCGATTTTGAGTTGTTGATGCTGACAGTACTGTGGATGCCAGGTGATGAAGCAAAGCTCCAAACTCTACCTTTGGTGCTGCGAGGTAAAGCAAAAGTTTGATTTGATGGCTTAGAGAGCACTGATTGAGAAACATGGCAAAGGTTTCAGAGTCAATTTTTGGAGTGGTTTTGAGGGGTGGTTACGGCGGAAAAGGCTGGTGCAAGGCTGAAGGCGGTACGCCAGGATGTAAGTAAAGATTTCTCTCTTTTCATTGAGCAGTTTAAAGCTTGTTGGAAGCAGTTAGAGATTGCTACTGGGGTCAAAAGCAACCAATCTTTGAAGCTGTCAAAGCTGTTAGAGTGCTTGCATCTGAGGATT
The DNA here is from genome assembly GCF_014529385.1 of Adiantum capillus-veneris. Lineage (NCBI taxonomy): Eukaryota > Viridiplantae > Streptophyta > Polypodiopsida > Polypodiales > Pteridaceae > Adiantum > Adiantum capillus-veneris. Next base: position 62,611,408 of record NC_140937.1, read on the forward strand.
AGAGAAAAGGTCAAAGATGGTGCAGATACCTATGGAGACATGGTCTACCTGGCAAAGATAAAGAGCAGAAAGATGAAGCGAAAGTTGGAGTTAGGAATGCTAAAGCCAGTGGATTATATGCCTGTTGCGGAGGTAGCGAAGTGCTCTTGGGTCCAGCCAAAGGTGATTCCAATTTTGCAAAATGCAAGGCCTGTGGAGGTAAACCTACTATTGGTTATGTTCCTTAGAGGTTTCCAGTTTTTTATGTGCATTTGCCTTGGGTCCAGCCAAAGGTGATTCGAATTGTGCAAAATGCAAGTCCTGTGGAGGTAAGACCTACTATTGGTTATGTTCCTTGTAGGTTTCCAGTTTGTTATGTGCATGTGCCGAGGGTGGAAGAGCTTGTCAACGAGGAGAAGCTCCACGTAGAGGTGAACCAAGATGCAAAAGTGGTAGCAGATGTGGAGATTCCAGTACGGATTGAAGAGGTAAAGCATATGCATGTTGAAAGTTTGCATGAAAATGTAGCAGAATGTGATCGAGATGCAGATACCAAGGGTTCAAAAGTTGATGGAGAAAGTGAGCAAAGCGGTGAAGATGGTCAAGCTTTTGTGGAGCAGCAAGTGGATACAGATGCTGATACGGAGTCGGTATATGATGGCGATGCTGATGAGGATACAAGCTCGATTAGCTGGGAGACAAGCGAGGAGGATAGAGCGGATGAGTCCACATCCTATGACGAAGAGATGGAATCTCATGAACCCAAACTGGCAAAGGTAAAACTGCCCTCATATATGTTTGATGATATGGTGATAACATAGGTGCAAGAAGAGTAGGGAACAGAGCAAGCCGAGATGCTTGATGAAAGCCAAAAGGAGCGGTCTAGACCTACAGATGATGGAATGCAGGTGAAGGTAGTGTGCACCGATATGGTGATAACATAGGTGCAAGAAGAGTAGGGAACAGAGCAAGCCGAGATGCTTGATGAAAGCCAAAAGGAGCGGTCTAGACCTACAGATGATGGAATGCAGGTGAAGGTAGTGTGCGGTGCCATGCTATTGGCTGTGCTGATGAAAGTAGAAGTGGAATGTGCCATGGTGGTGCAGCAGATGCACCATATTTCCTAGAGACATAAAGCGGCCGTGTCTATGGCAGAACTCGAGATGAATGCGGTAGAGGACGAGTTTCTCTCTTCCATGGAGGAGCATGATGCAACGGTCGAAGAGGTGATTGAAGGGCAGGAGACTGAAGCTGGACAAAAGAAAGTGCGGAGCGATCTTGAAGGGCCAATCGATGATGAAGGGTTGGATGACAGTATAAGTGATTTCGAAGAGGAGGTACAAGAGAGCATGAAGCCAGTGCAAGAGATGCGTTCTATGGCATATGGAGGAGGGTCCTAGGATGTGTCCAAGCTTTCAAAAGAGGTATGCAATCCATGGTTAAAAGGTATGCTTGTTAGTGCAACAGTGTAGTATGTTATCCGTCAGATACGGGGGTCCTTTGAGAGGAGCTCTCCTTTACATGGCTGGGACAGACGGTCAGAAGTGTTGGTTCATACAGATGATGTGTTTGCAGAGCCATATAGGCTGATGAGGCAAGATGATGTTCGAAGAGGTGATAAAGTGCTATGGGCCTTTAGTGTGCATGGATGGCTACGTGCTTGGGTAGGTCACTATTGGAGGTTGTTGCAGATGGATGAAAGTGAACAGAGCCAGGTGTTTGATCCTGGTGGAAGCTATGTTATGCAGGGGGTGGGGCAACCCACTTGAAGGTTTGGTAGTAGGGTGCAATAAAACATTGTACATATGGTTTGAGTTTTCTCATAGTGTATGCCAGGTTTTGCAGTTTATAGCGGAATAAAGCTTTTTTCTGGTTGAGCATAAATGCTCAACGAGGGGGTGGGCAATGATTGTACAACCAAATTGTGTCGCTCTATGGAAATGCAGGAAGTCGAAGCATAGCACTTTGCAGGCAAGTGGCAAAGACCTTGAGAAGATATTTGATGGTGCTACGGGCTAGGTACATCGGGATGGAGCATTTGCTAGCAGGAGCTGCAAGTGTTTTTTTCTATCACATGTGGCAGGAGTATATGTTTATATCACAAGGTTGGGAACGAGGCAAGGGGTGCTGGATGCAGGTGCCATGAAGTTTATGCTATGGGATTTTGATCAAGGTGTCTACAAGAGACTCTATTTGCCGAGAGTGAGGATGAATTTCCACCGTATGGGTTGGGTGCAATCGTCAGCTAGCACCATGGTATGTAATATGATTGGATGCTTTCACTGTCTTTGCAATCTCGAGGCTCGCTAGATGCATGAAGCCCGCTCAAGCAGATAATGTTCGAAGGTTTCCGGCACTTGTAGCAGTCGTGCTTTTCTCTGAGTGGTGGACGGTATTGATTGTAACCCAATTGCATCGCCAGGGGATTGTCCACACTATCGACTACGAAGGCTTTGATGGATTGGAGATATTGGCGTGTGCAAGTGGGCTAAGCCCGATTTTTTTAAAAAAAGCTATTAATATATTTAAAAAAATTATTGCTGTCATGCTGCAGCCGATGAGTAGCACTATTTGGAAGGTCGAGAGGTGGAAGGAGTTGCAAGGGAGAAGGGCCAGAGGGACCGCCACTTGGGCGTGCATGAGGACGAGAAGGATACAAAGGGGGGGCCCGTTTTGAGGGGGAGGAGACAACCAATAGCGAGGTCGCTATTGGTGCATCTGACAAGGGAACGGGGTGGGCCAGCGGTGGCGGGCCTGAGGATTGGACGGCAGGGTGGCCGAGCTACTGATCAGGAGAAGGCTGCAGGGCAGCGCTACAAGGTGGGGAGAAGGGTAAGGCCACGAGGTGGCGCAGGTTTCCAGTGAGGGCGTGAGAGGGAGGTGCTGAAGGAAGACGCTGTAGAGGAAGAGGGCCGAGAGTCGGCCAGTGGCATGGAGGAAGGCCAGTGTATGGGAGGCCGTTGGGCTGCATTTGAAGACGAGGAGCTGGCGGACAGTAGGCAGCGGGGGCGCCATCAACAGAGAGGACAGGGTTGCAGAGGAAGAGCCGGCAGCCGCCATGGGTTGTATGGAAAGAGCCTGAGGCCTTGCATGTGTGCAGGAGATAGGGAGAGCCGAGCAGGCAGCATTGTTGAGGGAAGGCGCTGCAGTAGGGCCGCCAGAGAGAGCCTAAAGAGGCGCTGCAGTTGAAGCTGAAGGGAGGAGCTGCAGGGCAGCGTGATCAAGAGGAGGTGGGCGCCATTGCAAGAGGAGCCAAGGGTCGAGAGTAGCAACAAGTGGTGGAATACTGCAGTAGCTTAGCTTTTGAAGGAGGATAAGGAGAAGGCCGCCAAAGGGAGGAGCACCACAAGCTATCCAAGGAGGGGCTGCCATACCAGTTGAGGAGGCAAGGCTGCATATTGAAACGAGGTCCGACTTGGGGATTACATGAGAAGGGACTCATCGGATGCTGCATCAAGGCGGGATTGTACCTGTTTTGCTAATCGAATCAACTTGACATGCCCACATGCTTGTTGCTTGTGAGGAGAGATCATTCTCGATCATATTATTTTGTCTTTCGCTATCTTGCCTAATGTTATCGTCTCTATGTATATCTCCAAGGGTGATGGTTGTATAAATGCTTTCTATACGGATGTTGGTGTGTACTAGTCTGCAAGCCTGCGGGCAAACAAGTGTATGTCGAAGATTGGGTCGGGGTTTTTTAGTATCGATTGCTATTGAATTGCCTATTTGTTACATGGTGCTCTAGAGTTTTATAGAGGGAGGCTATCTGAACCTACTTTGCAATCGGATCTATCTAGTCAGGGTTGGTCGGGATTGGGCTTGGACATTAGTTGTCTGCAGATTGTGTATTTGAAAGTGTGTTTGCTAGGGGATAGGGGTGTTGTGAGATCACTGAGCTATATAGAGGCATCGAGTTTATGTGCTGGTGGTTTTCCCATTTCCCCCTTTTCATCTTGTGGTGCCCCCACTGAGGATCCACTGATTGCTTCCTAACAAGGTGTTCTTGAGTCAAGATAAAGCAGGAGTTTGGGCAGTGTTCAAAGGGGATGAGGATGCTGACGATTGGCTTGCCGATTTTTAGCTGTTGATGCTGACAGTACTGCAGATGCCAGGTGATGTAGCAAAGCTCCAAACTCTACCTTTGGTGCTGCGAGGTAGAGCAAAAGTTTGGTTTGATGGCTTAGAGAGCAGTGATCGAGAAACATGACAAAGGTTTCAGAGTCAATTTCTGGAGCGGTTTCGAGAGGTGGTTACGGCATAACAGGCTGGTGCAAGGTAGAAGGCGGTATGCCAGGATGTAAGTAAAGATTTCTCTCTTTTCATTGAGCAGTTTGAAGCTTGTTGGAAGCAGTTAGAGATTGCTACTGGGGTCAAAAGCAACCAATCTTTGACGCTGTCAAAGCTGTTAGAGTGCTTGCATCAGAGGATTATAGAAAAGGTCGAAGATGGTGCAGATACCTATGGAGACATGGTCTACCTGGCAAAGATAAAGAGCAGAAAGGTGAAGCGAAAGTTGGAGTTGGGAATGCTAAAGCCAACAGATTATATGCCTGTTGCGGAGGTAGCGAACTGCTCTTGGGTCCAGCCAAAGGTGATTCCAATTGTGCAAAATGCAAGGCCTGTGGAGGTAAGACCTACTATTGGTTATGTTCCTTGGAGGTTTTCAGTTTGTGATGTGCATGTGCCGAGGGTGGAAGAGCTTGTCAACGAGGAGAAGCTCCATGTAGAGGTGAACCAAGATGCAAAAGTGGTAGCAGATGTGGAGGTTCCAGTACGGATTGAAGAGGTAAAGCATATGCTTGTTGAAAGTTTGCATGAAAAGGTAGCAGAATGTGATCGAGATGCAGATACCGAGGGTTCAAAAGATGATGAAGAAAGTGAGCAAAGCGGTGAAGATGGTCAAGCTTTTGTGGAGCAGCAAGTGGATGCAGATGTTGATAGGGAGTCGGTATATGATGCCGATGCTGATGAGGAGATAAGCTCGATTAGCTGGGAGACAAGCGAGGAGGATAGAGCGGATGAGTCCACATCCTATGACGAAGAGACGGAATCTTATGAACCCAAGCTGGCAAAGGTAAATTTTCCCTCATATATGTTTGATGATATGGTGATAGCACAGGTGCAAGAAGAGCAGGGAACAGAGCAAGCCGAGATGCTTGATGAAAGCCAAAAGGAGCGGTCTAGACCTACAGATGATGGAATGTAGGTGAAGGTAGTGTGCGGTGCCATGCTAATGGTTGTGCTGATGAAAGTAGCAGTGGAATGTGCCATGGTGGTGCAGCAGATGCACCATTGCAGGTGCCATGAAGTTTATGCTATGGGATTTTGATCGAGGTGTCTACAAGAGACTATTTGCCGAGAGTGAGGATGAATTTCCACCGTATGGGTCGGGTGCAATCATCAGCTAGCACCATGGTATGTAATATGATTGGATGCTTTCACTATCTTAGCAATCTCGAGGCTCGCTAGATGCATGAAGCCCGCTCAAGCAGATGATGTTCGAAGGTTTCCGACAGTTGTAGCTGTCGTGCTTTTCTCTGAGTGGTGGACGGTATTGATTGTAACCCAATTGCATCGCCGGGGGATTGTCCACACTACCGACTACGAAGGCTTTGATGGATTGGAGATATTGGCGTGTGCAAGAGGGCTAAGCCCGAATTTTTTAAAAAAAAGCTACTAATATATTTAAAAAAAATATTGCTGTCATACTGCAGTCGACGAGTAGCACTATTTGGAAGGTTGACAGGTGAAAGGAGTTGCAAGGGAGAAGGGCCAGAGGGACCGCCACTTGGGCGTGCATGAGGACGAGAGGGATTCAAAGGGGGGGGGGCAGTTTTGAGGGGGAGGAGACAAGTAATAGCGAGGTCGCTATTGGTACATCTGACAAGGGAACGGGCTGGGCCAGCGGTGGCGGGCCTGAGCATTGGACGGCAGGGTGGCCGAGCTATTGATCAGGAGAAGGATGCAGGGCAACGCTACAAGGTGGGGAGAAGGGGAAGGCCACGAGGTGGCGCAAGTTTCCAGTGAGGGCGTGAGAGGGAGGTGCTGAAGGAAGGCGCTGTAGAGGAAGAGGGCCGAGAGTCCGCCAGTGGCGCGGCGGAAGGCCAGTGTATGGGAGGCCATTGGGCTGCATTTGAAGACGAGGAGCTGGCTGACAGTAGGAAGCGGGGGCGCCATCAACAGAGAGGGTAGGGTTGCAGAGGAAGAGCCGGCGGCCGCCATGGGTTGTATGGAATGAGCCTGAGGCCTTGCATGTGTGCAGGAGATAGGGAGAGCCGAGCAGGCAGCATTGTTGAGGGAAGGCGCTGTAGTAGGGCCGCCAGAGAGAGCTTAAAGAGGCGCTGTAGTTGAAGCTAAAGGGAGGAGATGCAGGGCAGCGTGATCAAGAGGAGGTGGGTGCCATTGCAAGAGGAGCCAAGGGTCGAGAGCAGACTGCACTAGCTTTTGAAGGAGGATAAGCAGACGGCCGCCAGAGGGAGGAGCACCACAAGTTATCCAAGGGGGGGCTGCCATACCAGTTGAGGAGGCAAGGCTGCATATTGAAACCAGGTGCGACTTGGGGATTACATGAGAAGGGACTCATCGGATGCTGCATCAAGGAGGGATTGTACCTGTTTCGCTAATCGAATCAACTTGACACGCCCACATGCTTGTTGCTTGTGAGGAGAGAGATCATTCTGGATCATATTATTTTGTCTTTCGCTATCTTGCCTAATGTTATCGTGTCTATGTATATCTCCAAGGGTGATGGTTGTATAAATGCTTTCTATACGGATGTTGGTGTGTACAAGTCTGCAAGCTTGAGAGCAAACAAGTGTATGTTGAAGATTGGGTTGGGGTTTTTTAGTATCGATTGCTGTTGAATTGCCAATTTGTTACATGGTGCTCTAGAGTATTATAGAGGGAGGCTATCTGAACTTACTTTGCAATCGGATCTATCTAGTTAGGGTTGGTCAGGATTGGGCTTGGACATTAGTTGTCTGCAGATTGTGTATCTGAAAGTGTGTTTGCTAGGGGATAGGGGTGTTGTGAGATCACTGAGCTATATAGAGGCATCGAGTTTATGTGCTGGTGGTTTTCCCATTTTCCCCTTTCCAACGTCTGCCCTCTCCATGTTCATAACCCTAAAATCCAAGGATGTGGAGTAACCTTCTACTTCGAACGGAACAGCTAGGACTTGAGTATCCCAGATTTCGGTATCATGTCCATTCATCATTTCTACCTTGTAGCACTGGGTACTCAGAGTTTGAGGCAATTTGAGTTTTTTCACCAATCCGTAATTGATGAAATTGTGAGTAGCACCGTCATCTTACCAAGATGTGCACCTTGTGCCCTTGTAGAGATCTGTGCATAAGTAGCACCATCATCTACCAAGATGTGCACCTTGTGCCCTTGTAGAGATCCATGCATACATACTAACTCATGTGGTCCGAAGGTGTGTTGCCACATGGAAGCTACGAGACAACATTCATCCACCACCTCGATGTGTGTTACTTCCACTGTAGAGAATCGTGAGGAAGATGAAGGAGTACGAGCGGAAGTGCGACGCGAGAGAGAGTGCGAGAAGAAGAGCACGACGATATGGTGAACTTGCTCTACTGTAATGTGTAGAGCATAGTGAGTTCTTATTAGGTTTTAACAAAAGAGTATGTGTACATACCTGGCGGCCCGCCCACTTACCTGGGCCACCACATTGGGCTTTATACCCCAACAAACTCCCACTTAAAGTCCAATGTGGTACTTTAAGTGTGAGAGAAGCTACTATACAAGCTAATATACAAGAGATGTAGAGAAGTGATGTACTACCCTACACCTATCTGCTTGCGAAAATGCGCAAAGCTCTCTGAGGGAAGTCCTTTTGTAAGTAGATCAGCAGGATTTTCTGTGGTGTGAACTTTGACAAGCTGAATTTGCTTATCCTCGAGCATTTTCCTGATGAAATGATACTTCACATCCACATGCTTTGTCTTTGAGTGATAAACTGGATTGCGAGCCAATTGTATAGCACTTTGACTATCACAATATAACACAGGCATCTCTTCTTTGATTCCCAAATCTGTTACTAGTCGATTAAGCCAAATTGATTCTTTACATGCCTCTGATGTTGCAACATATTCAGTCTCTGTAGTAGACTGAGTAACACAATCTTGTAATCTAGAACGCCATGATACTGCTCCACCAGCCAATGTAAAGACATACCCTGACGTAGACCTTCGGTTGTCTAAGTCACCTGCATAATCTGAGTCTGTAAAACCATTTACACTTAGCTCCTGACTCCCATAGCATATACACATACTCTTTGTAGCTTTCAGGTATCTCAATATTCCTTTCACTGCCTCCCAATGTTTCTTGCCTGGGTTTGACATGTATCGACTTACTACTCCCACTGCAAATGCAATGTCTGGGCGAGTAGCAATCATTGCATACATCAAACTACCCACTGCAGACGCATATGGAATCTTATCCATTTCAGCCTGTTCTTCCTTAGACACAGGACAATCTTTTTTGCTAAGTTTCACATATGGTGGCAATGGAACACTCAGTGCCTTTCCCTTCTCCATATTGAAACATTGCAAAACCTTGACAATATACTCTGTTTGAGATAACCAAATCAACTTCTTTGATGTGTCTCTCTCAATGCGCATACCAAGTATATGACTTGCCTCACCCATGTCTTTCCTGTCAAACGATTTTGCCATCTTTGACTTCAAAGCTGAAATTTCTTCCAAGTGCTTGCCAGCAATCAACATGTCATCCACATACAAAATAAGGATCAGCCAACTGCCATCCTTAGCCTTCTTTGTATATAGACAGTGATCGAACTCACTACGTTTGTAGCCTTGAGAAAGCATAAACTTGTGGAATTTATGGTACCATGCCCTCGGTGATTGTTTTAAGCCATAAAGACTCTTTAACAACTGGCATACCCAATCTTCCTTGCCTTTCTCAACAAACCCTTTTGGCTGCTGCATGTAAATTTCCACATCTAAATCACCATGCAAGAACGCTGTCTTGACATCTATTTGGTGCAACACCAAATCTAATATGGCAACCAATGCAAGAAAGCATCTCAATGTAGTCATCTTGACCACCGAAGAGAAGACTTCATCAAAGTCAATGACTTGTTCTTGCTTAAAGCCCTTGGCAACAAGCCTTGCTTTGTACTTTGGCTGACTATCATGAGCGGTGATCTTATACCTGTAAACCCATTTACAAGGTAGAGCCTTTTTGCCCCGTGGTAATTTAACTAGCTTCCATGTCTGCTTTTTATGCAGAGCCGTCATCTCTGACTGCATGGCCAATTGCCAATTCCCGGAGTCCTTCATTTGCATTGCTTCCTTGTAACATGAAGGCTCATTGCAATCAGTCAACATGACGTAGTTCATAGATGGAACAAACCTATCAGGAGGTCGCGTGACACGTCCAGATCTACGCACAATAGGTGGCTCAGGCTCAGCCACAACCTGTGGTTCCACTCTATCGTGTCCTTGCTCCTCTTGAGCCCTGGCATTTTGTCTTGCACGTGCAGGTCCATCTTCTTGGAATACAAATCTTCTAATCTCCTCAACCCTCTTTGGTTTAGAATGATATTTGGATTCATTAAAGTGAACATCATTGCTGCGGACAACCTTTCTGGATTCGGGATCCCAAAGTCTGTACCCCATCTCACCAGAATTACCATAGCCTAGAAAGATGCACTTTCTACTCTTTGGCTCAAGTTTGTTCCTAAATTCCTTTGGAACATGAGTATATGCCTCACAGCCAAAGACTTTGAGATGCTTGTATGAGGGCATTTTGCCTGACCATACCATCTCTGGCACTGAATCCTTCTGCAAAACCTTGCTAGGAGATCTATTTACAAGATGAACGGCTATTGATACAGCTTCAGCCCAAAACCCATTTGGCAGTTGTGCATTAGACAACATACTTCTAACCTTGTCTTGTATGGTCCTATTCATCCTCTCAGCAACACCATTTTGAGGAGGATTGCAAGGAGCCTTAAGTTCACGTTTTATACCTTTTGACTCACAAAAGTCCTGAAAGGCCTTTGAAACGTACTCTCCACCATTGTCAGTGCGTAAGCATTTAAGCTTCTTGCCACTCTGATTCTCCACAAGTGTCACAAACGTTTTGAAAACACTAAACGCTTCATCCTTGTGCTTGAGAAAGTAAACCCATACTTTCCTCGAGTAATCATCTATAAATGTCATAAAGTAAGAAGCTCCCCCTAGAGATAGGTTAGGCATAGGTCCACAAAAATCACTATGAACAAGTGCCAACTGTGTATCTCTTCTACTGCTTCTATGCTTATGTGGATGCTGTGTTTGCTTACCATACAGACAATGTTCACATAATTCAAAATCATTAAATGAAAAGCCAGGAAAATAACCAGAACGAGACAAGATTTCCATTCCCTTCTTGGACATATGTCCTAACCGGCTATGCCACAAAGAAACGTTCGGTTGCTCGGTTACATTGATTACATTTTTAGAGACATTTGATACATAAATCATGTAAAGTCCTCCAGACTTTACTCCATGTGCTACTGTCATAGAACCCTTGGATATCTTCCACATGTTTTGTCCAAAATTGATGGCGTAGCCAGCATCATCAAGTAAACCTGTGCTGATCAAGCTCTTTGTAATTGCGGGAACATGTCTCACATTCTTCAGCGTGAAAGAAGAGCCATTCTGAAACTTCAATTGAACATCTTCAACACCTAAGATCTCACATGTCTACCCATTGCCAAGCCGAACATGATCTTTATTGGTCACATAATAGGTAAACCACTCCTTGTTTGGAGACACATGAAGTGATGCCCCTCAGTCTATAATCCAGTCACTCAGTGCATTTCCATCAGATGCCGTAAGAAGAGCTGAGTCCATTGTATTCTTCAAGAAGTAGATGTCTCTTGACACTAGACTGTCATCCTCTGCAACAGTGTTTGTCACATTTATTTCTTGAATATTCACTGAGGACTTGTTCTTCTCACCATGGTCTTCAGCTTTCTCTTTGCCTTTTTCTGCTTTCCATTCTCTGCAGTCTCTTTTCATGTGACCCTTCTTGCCACAATGGTAGCATTCTATGTCACTCTTGCCTTTAGCACTGCGGGAATTGCTACGAGACTGATTCCTCTTTCCACCTTTGTACTTTTCTTTGGTCCTTCCCCTGACAACTAAAGCTGTTCCTTTGCCTTTGTCCATTGTCTTTCTATTGGTTTCTTCAGTAAGCAGACTTCCTTCTACACCTGTTATGTTCAAACCATCTGGAGGTGCATAATTACTCAAAGCTGTGCGAAAAGTGTCCCAACTTTTCGGCAATGTGATCAACAGGAACATAGCTCTAACAGGCTCATCAAACTTGACACCTTGAGCTGACAACTGACTATAGATTGTGTTGAATTCATTTAGATGATTGGACATAGGGGTCCCTTCTTTCATCTTCAAGTCAACAAGCTTCTTAAGCCAGTATACCTGTGAAGCTGCACTCTGTTTCTCATAAAGATCACTGAGCTTTAACCATGCTTGATAAGCCAACATCTCGTCTGCTACATTGAAGTAAACGCTTTCTTCCAAAGTCAGCATAATGGTAGAAAGTGCCAATTCATCCATTTCGCTCCATTCATCTTCGTCCATATCTTCTGGTTTTATCCCCTTGAGCTTTATAGGTTTTATCTGCTTCTTTTGTACCAACACGTGCCAAATCTGCTTCTTCCACAATGGGAAACTGGTTCCATCCAACTTCTTGATATTGTAAAGAGCAGTGTCCTATGATATCCAGCCATAGCTACGCTTCACAATGGTTTACTTTCTTGGGAAAAATTCGGCAGAGTTTCCCCTGTAAACTGACCTCTGAACCAATATCAACCTGTCAAATGAACCAAAAAAGCTTCAGATTCTGCATAAATTTCGGCAGAGTCTCCTTTGTAAAATGGCTCTGGTGTACTCAAAAACAGACCAAAAAACAGCTCAAAAAACACTATCTCTCTGACACTGTAAGATGCGGGTAAACCTGTCCTGCACCTGTACTGTCTCTCACTATCTTGTCACTGTCCTATAAGCATAGACTGCGACAATGCCTCAACGGCAGTAAAGCAAAGATGCAATCCCAACTGTCTAACTCACAGTCAATACATCCTAGCTGCCTATCTAAGGGTACTCGAGGGATCGCTCCAAGACTTGTATCACCGAAATGATCTCAACATTCGAGAATCCCCCAGCTCAATAAAACCTCACTCGACCCTCAACAAAGGCTGCAGTAAATCTGACAGTACATAGACTTCCCACAAAGTCATACTTCCACAAATTTCCCACTGTATGCTGTAACCGCTGCGGCGGTTGTTTACTGCGTGACTCACAGCCAGCAAACCCTCAACAGACATACATCATCTCTGACAATACATCCCATGTGGAAGTACCTGCAATGTCAGGATGAAATCTAGAATATCAAGCAGCAAACACAAGCTACCTGATGAACTAGTGGATGTCGCCTACAGACTGTGTGTAGATGCGCCCGTGTCGTATGTGACACGCCTCCAAGAACTGTGAGCCGTCCTTCGATGTGTAGACAGCCACAAATCAACACTCTGGGAGTGTCGATATCCTCAGCACCTGCAGTCGTAGGCCGAAAACCCCAAATTTGCAGTCGGATCTGCACTCGCCGAGACCACGTAGTCGAAAATGGCCTGCGCAGACCTTTATCGAAGCCAAACGGTGACCGAGATGACCTCAGAATGAAATTCTGAGAACACCAAGTCCTTCGGGCCTACCCACAGGATTTAGGGCAGTGTCTTCGCCTGTCGAATTTCACTCCAATCTGAGCTGGTGACTCTAGCCTCCTGCAGTGCTGCCCCGAGCCTCGATCTGAGCTCTGATACCAGTTGAAGGAGTACGAGCAGAAGTGCGATGCGAGAGAGAGTGCGAGAAGAAGAGCACGACGATATGGTGAACTCGCTCTACTGTAATGTGTAGAGCATAGTGAGTTCGTATTATGTTTTAACAAAAGAATATGTGTACATACCTGGCGGCCCGCCCACTTACCTGGGCGACCACATTGGGGTTTCTACCCCAACAGAAGACTCAAGAGGCAGCAGTTGCACCATGTGCACTACTTTCTCCTTGCCATGTGCATCAGATTTTCCCTCAGGACAATCCTCGGGGGGTTCACTATGTGTAAAACTACCATATCACGTGCGTTCAAGACATGTTTGTAAAACCCCTTATCTATGAATTTTGTTAGGAATATAGTGTACCCTTTTCTTTTAAAATCTATAAGTTTTTTTCAAATTTGAAAAAATAATGTCCTTCTGTATATATATTTTTATAAGTTTCAAGAACTTTAAATACCCTTCTGTTGAACTCATGTGATAGGTTACATTTTTATTAGGTGACCTCCCCAGGGGACAATCCTTTTTGCCATGACCACTTCCTAAACATTGAAAACATAATTTCTCTTTCTTAGCTTTATTAAAGTCCTCAGGAGAGAGAGGATCTCTAGACCCCTTGGGTTTTTTAGATGCTTCTGAATTGGCTATTATAAATTCCTTTTATTAGGCCCATACTGTGTGCATGTATTACCATGTGTATTAGCAGACATGTGAGTATTATGTGCTTTCTTTTCATCTAGATCATCGTGAATATGTGCTTTCACTATGGATTCCTCAAGTGTTTTAGGGTCTTGGGTCTTGACGTGCTTCTTAAGCTCTTGTGTGGGACCTCGTATAAATCCCCATACTTGTTGAAAGTTATCTAAGCCTTCCAACTTGAGGATACCATCCCGATAGTGAGATATATATTTAAGTAATGATGGGTATTGGTCCATGGAACATGTGTCCCAAGCCGTCCAATTCCGATTTGCCTCATTTGTAGGCAAAAATTCTTTGCGAAAAAAGCTGGCCAACTTTGTGGTATAATATTCTTCTCCTTGAGAGACATCCACCATTTGTAGGCCTTGCCTTCTAGAGTAAGGCTCGTTTGCAGTGCTCTGGCTGCGTCCGGAGTACACCGTAAGGTGTGAATTCCATCCCACTTGCTGAGAAAGATATTCACTGCATCCTTATTGCGGGCTCGGCCTTCGCCCTTAAAAGTCGGTGGTTTGGTATTTTTTAACAACTCATACACCTCTTTTGTAGTGAGAGTGTGCAAAGTATCGGCAGTTGGACCTTGTCCTTGTCTAGTCTGGCCTTCCCCTGTGTAGCAACGTGCTCATGCATGTGCGTGTCACCAGGACCCTTGGATTATTGTTGCATTAATTGAATCACTAATTTCCTTTCATAACTAATATGCGTGTCTGAAGTGCACGAAATTCTTGAATGTCAAGCAATTCATAAGTGTCATCACCTGCCGTAGCATCGCGGGTACTCTCCTTGAGAGTATCCGACCGACGTGAGCCATCAGGGGCACGATCAGGTGTACTTTGCTCAAAATCAAAAGTCATATTGATATCTGAACCCATGGCAACAAAGTGCGGTGCAAGGAATAGTCAAAAAAATATTTGAGATTGAGAGCACTTGCAAAGTTTAATTAGCCTTGCTAATCCTGTCAAAGTCAATATTATCCAAGTGGAAATCGATCCAAAATGTCCTCCATGTAGGGAATTCTTTAATCCCTTATAGCCAAATCGATTATGCGTTCAACCGTAATTGATTCTGAAAAAAAACATCACTTTGAACTCCCCTTGAGATGCTTTTATTAAATTTTTGATTATCTGTCGATAATACGGAGAGAATGTGTGTGTTGAAGTACTTGACGGCCGTGTCGATATGCCAAGCCTCGCCGAAGCTTCACAAGAGGGAGGGGGCGTAACCCACTGTGGGTACCGTCCCTAGTTTGTTGAAAAAAACTTTGGCCACTAACCCCTAAGGGGTTGGGCACCGTCGGGTGTGTACTTGGAGTTGCTCACTAGCTATGGCCGCCTGCAGAAAGCGCGAGGGGTTGAGCAAAGCTCCCCCTGCCTCGTAGGATGTTTGCCTCTGCCTGCTCCAAGCACGGTAAAAGGTCCCCACGCCGACGTGATGCCGTAGAGCCCGCAAGGGTGTAGTTTGGTGTAGGTCACCGACAGGCGGCTTCTCCTTGCAAGGGTTGTTGCCCACGCCTTCGAGCTTGTCCTCCTCCTCACAGGGGGTGTGCTCCACACCTCCTTGATCCCTACATGCAAAAAATCATGCAAAATTGTGTGCCTCCCCTCCACGGCTCTACCTTTCCCAAAAAAGGAACCTTGCTCTTCATACCAATGTTAGACAAGGGGAACTAGAACCTAGGAGTCCACCTCCCAACCACCCACTATATAGCATGGCTCCTAGCCCTTTGCCCTAGTTGGACTCCCTTTCCACACTATCTAGCCTGGCCTTGCCCTTGTCTAGTTGGGCCTTGCCATTGTCCTAACAGAGGGTTCTTGCACATAAACACAGGCAAGACGTGCACTTTACCACAGCAACAAATTCTTTTGTCATTCTTACACAAAAGTAGAGATGTGCATATAAGTCCTTCTAATTTTGGATGCCTGCCTATGAGACAAGCTTTGCATTCACATGGCGCACTTGAATCCATGGTCTTTTGGAGCGTTTTTGATTCAGTGTGTATGATTGCATTATTGAAAACTAGCTATATGATATGTATCATTGAGAAAGAGGAAGTAAGCTCTCTTTAGGGTGATGGGTAGAGAGTTGGATGTGTAGAGAGCTATGCAGGTTTGTTGGACTTGTCTTGAGTTTGGGTGGCTTAACTGCTTATGTTTTGTGAATGTGATGGATTCTATAAATCATTTATCTATTCGTTTCTATTCTGTATTGTTGAGACCATCATTGCTGATGAGCATGTGTATTGATGTGCAGGGTGTGCAATCATGGAGCAGATTGTGGACCTTGAGTAGAAGAGACGAGCGACAAAATATCACCGTCCGCATGCATTT
The DNA here is from genome assembly GCF_014529385.1 of Adiantum capillus-veneris. Classification (NCBI taxonomy): domain Eukaryota; kingdom Viridiplantae; phylum Streptophyta; class Polypodiopsida; order Polypodiales; family Pteridaceae; genus Adiantum; species Adiantum capillus-veneris. The sequence goes on from NC_140937.1 coordinate 62,627,299, forward strand.
AGGAGCCCATCGTGGGTTGGTTGTGAATTATGGTTTTCCTTTTAATGGACAATATTGTAACCTATATTGCGACAAAAGTATGTGTAGGTTTATTTTTTGCCCATGTTTCAAAGGAGTCTTATGAATGGTAAACATTGTCTCCTTTTTGGCCAATTGTGTTCACCATGTGTGTCCCATTAAAGGGCCCTAGTGTTTTATTGGCCCCCTTACACTAGAGATCATGGATATTATTTAGTGCAGTCTTTGGACTTTATTTAATGCAGTTTTCATTTGTCATGGATGTATTTCATGTTGTCATGGATGCCTCATGGAAGTGTGTGATCATCATCTCATAGAGGGAGAGAGTATTCCCATAGCACTTCATGGCTAGAGCAATCCCAAAAGGTGTATGCTGTCTCTCTCTCTCTCTCTCTCTCTCTCTCTCTCTCTCTCTCTCTCTCTCTCTCTCTCTCTCTGCCCCCTCCCCAAATGCAACGTCCTTCTTCCCCTCTCTAGTTTCTTGTGTGCTCCATGCAACTTGTCACTCCATCATTAGTTGAAGATATTTCTTCCCTACGTCAATCTCTCTTACTGGCTTGCTCTCTTGCAATTGTGTGTTGAGGTTGTTAGGCTGGGCCGAAGAGACTTGGGGAGATAGATATGGAGAAAAAAACAGTACAATATGCTAATATGGTGTCAAGGCGTTATTTATCCAACATTAGTGAGGAAAGGTGAGATCTAGTTGTTGTTATTGTTGGATCCTTTGACTATTCCATGCCCGACAATGTATGCCATCCACACTTCTACCCAAGCCTCCATGTGTCATTCGAAGGATGCACACTCCTGTAGGGTGCAAAAACCATGTTCCCCCGAAATCATACTTGCATTGTTTGGTCGATATTCCCTTTTGCTGGATGTGCTTTGAAAACAAGGTTTTGCATGGCATTGAATATAGATCTTGTGGCCTCGTTGACTACACGAAGAGAGTCCATGTAGTTGTGTGCACTCTATGTTGTGCATATTGCATTCATATCATATACACTATTGAGAATATAAGTGGCATGTACATTTTTGATGGGCTTAACACGGGGAGGGGGTTGACCATGTTGATCACGTTGTCTGCGATTTCTCCTAGGCATGGTAAATATGTGAATGAGAGAAAACTCAAGGAATAACTTTAGAAAATAGATACTTAGTGGAGAGACTTGTGCATGAATGAATGAATGAAACATTGTGTTCTTCTGGCTATTTATAGAAAAAATCCAAGTGTCTCTACTTCAAGGGTCATTCACACCATGTCCTTCGTAATATTTTCAGTTAAAATATTATGAAGACTTTGAAAGATTAACTACCATCAATTGACTTGCCTTCAAAAATTAAACATAGTTACAAAAATAAAAATCAACATAGAGCAAACACATATTAGATTGTGCAAAAATTAAAATATAGTATGACCAACCACTAAGTTCAAATGTGTCGTTCCATAGAAATAAGTTAATATAGAGTAATCAATACAAGTCGCAAATTAGGTTCTTGATGGCCTCAAATCCTATGGTGGTTGCGCTACTAGTGCGTGTGCAGGTGGGGCCCCCATGGGCAGTGTGGGAAATAGTGGCCGATAGAGTAGTTGAGCATAGCTTTGGCCAACGAGGAACTATGGTTGGAGGTCTACTTGGAGGAGAAGTAGATGGCACAACCGACTCTTGTCAATGTCGTAAAGGAGACGGGTGGATGTGACTGTGCTCTACTATTCACAATGAAGTGTATCCCAAACGACACAAGGTATGGCACTAAGATGGAGTGTGTTGATTGCTTGCAAAATATGAATACAATAGGTAGCATAGGGAAAGAAGATGAGAAGGGGACAAGACCATATGAAGCATAATGGAGGGATGGGAGTTGCTGGCGAGGTATATCATGAGTGTAGCCATCATTCTTCTTCTTGAAATTGTGTCTTCAATCCTTCATAAAAGTGTGTGGAGATAAAATGGTCATTTTGTGCATGGTGATGGTGATGGTGTTGTGGTTATGTGATTAGGGTTCATGCTACTAGCATGTAGCACAAGGGTGTGTATGTGGGTATGGGATAGTGTGCATATGCGGTAGTGTGTGTGTGTGTGTGTGTGTGTGTGTAGACTGTAGTCGTCGTTTACAAAAGAGAAGGCCTCATTTTATAGGCCAAGAGATTGACTAAGAAAGAGATTATGAGCAAGACAATTTATTACAGAGTAACCTCAGTTAGAGGCATTCACTCAATGAGAGAGCTCCGTGTGCCCTGATTATTGACCAATTTCCACCTAAACGTCTTCATCATGGCGAGCTTTGTCTCCATGTCACCTTCCATAGCTTGAGTCAAACCCGGGGGATTCACTATTAGTAATGGGGGGATGTCACTTGCGTGCATCAAAATTAGAGAAACCCCCCTATGTACGGTATCTTACATGCTAACCTACCCCCCTACATACATACAAGATACGAACGTTCTCGCAATGAGCCATCCCCCCTCATACGGATTTTGTACAGAATGTAATGACCCACTATTTTATGTATACTAGTAACATAACAATCTAGAAGCACATGCTCGTGTAAAAATACATGATGAACTACAAATGAACAGCAAGTGTACAGTGTAGTGTGTTTTCATTTGCAATAGATGTTAAGAGAACAAACCATGAAAAGCAACAAATATAATGAATACTAAATTAAAATAAACCAATCGTTTCAATGTAATTTGTCAAAAAACGAATAGCATTTACCTTGTAAATTGATACAAATCTCAATCTCAAAACATATGATAGTAGCCACCAACTTAGTAGGCTTCCCACATGGGATTTAAGGCACACATATGAAATGGATTGTTCTTTAAATAACAAATAATGCATACTCTTAAACAACCATGAAAAACTTCACTCATCAAATCAAAACACATTACAAAACAACCCATTAAAAGATTAATCTTTTTGAACAAAAAAATTTATATGCGATATGAATGCATGTCTATGCTTAAGCAAAGTGAAACTTTTAAAAAAGCACCATCTGTATTTAATTTTGAGTTTGTACATAAAATATAAATCTTAAAAATTTTGCCTGAGTCTTCTTTGTATGGAGACCTATTTCTCAAAAAAAACCAGTACACCCTTTTCTTGGGCTCCCACCTCATATGGGGCTCCCACGTGGGATTTAAGGATTATTTTACACATTAAAATCAAGCACATTTTCAATAGAGTCAAAGTAATCTAACTTCAAAGTGGTGGTATGACCTGCATATCATAGTACATAGGAAACCTCCAATCAAAAGTCTAATCACATGATTACCAAAAGACCATGTCCACATCGATAGGCGATCATGTACAAAACAAACACAAAATGAAAACATAAAAGTAGCCTACCAAATTAACTTAAGAACCCTCAAAATCAAACTACATTCCAACTATTAGTATTTCATGCTTCTCATACTACACAATCAACAAATGGTATGTCCATGTCATATGGCTACCGTGTACATAAAATACATAAAGCAAAACATCAAAATGAAATGTCTAAATAGAGTTTCCTAAAAGAAGTGCGCATCCCTTAATCAACATTTCACTGGTCCACATGCCATGTCGGACAAACATCTTTCATATAGCACATCATATTTTTATGCAATTACTTTTATCTAGACACTGAGCACAATTCTAAGTCAATATTTTCAAAGCGTAGTCATCGCTCATCTTTGCCACTTGATTGGTTTACTTGCTCCCTTTGTAGCTTTCCAGATAATACATATTGTGTATCTATATCTTTGGCATGCTTACTCTTCTCTCTTTCGACACACCAAGCCAAATCCCAAGCCTTTGAGATTTATCGACTGAACACCTTCATAAAGAGCCTCATATAAATCATGGACTTACTTATCCATGTTATCAATCTTACTATAAGCAGACTGACAAGATTTTTCTTTGCTTATAGCAAAGCTTTCCTTGGAGACTGCACTTACAATTTCTTTTTCAAGCATTTTGTCTATGAGCGTCTCATTTTGCACAATACTTTGTACTTGCTTCTCTGTTAATTCACTAATCACATTGCAGAGAGTTGACCTTAGAGACTAAAGAAATGCCTTCTTTTTACCCTCTGCCATAATGACTATATAGATATACTATTAAAAAGAAGAAGCATTCAAGTCAACCTACATATATATATATATATATATATATATATATATATATATATATATATATATATATATATATATACCTAGATGAATCCAAGATAAGCCCAGATTCACCCTTAAAGGAAAGTGCAAGGTATAGACCCATGGTAGTCACCCACAAGACAATATAACCATCAACTCCATCATGCATAGTATTGACTAAATACCACGACATCCCCACTAACGTCTTCAGTGCCCAACAGTGGGTGTAGAACTAGGTACTAACAAATGCTCCCAAACACAACACGCACCACACGCACACACACATGAGCATACATAAACACAAAGTTCAGTGTAGTGAGTTTCTGTCATGACTCCGGAGATCAAGGGTAGACTCAGCCATAGTTAAGCCTAGCACTAAAAGAAGCAATAAATTAAGAAAAATAGCACAAAAAGGAGGTAGTTGATAGGACATACGCACCACAAGAGATAGAAAGAATTAGCACAATATTACCTGGTTTTAACTCGGACAAAAACTTCACAATGTGAAGTCTGCATGTCCGCTATACGACTAAAAAATATACCTAGATGAATCCATAATAAGCCCAAATTCACCCTTAAAGGAAAGTGCAAGGTATAGACCCATATTAGTCACCCACAAGACAATATAACCATCAACTCCATCATGCATAGTATTGACTAAATACCATGACATCCCCACTAACATCAAACTATCACATGAAAGCTCCTGCATTAACCTAATGTGACACATTAGTATACCATATTTCACTTTGAAAACTAGAAGAACTAAAGGTGAAATTGATAGCTCAAGATGGCACACCCGGTCAAGCCATATGACCATGTGACAAATTGAGACTATATTTGCATCAAAGCTCCTACATTAACCTAATGTGACACATTGGCATACCATATTTCACTTTGAAAACTAGAAGAACTGAAGGTGAAAATCGATAGCTCAAGATGGCACACCCGGTCAAGCCATATGACCATGTGACAAATTGAGACTATATTTTCATCAAAGCTCCTGCATTAACCTAATGTGACACATTGGTATACCATATTTCACTTTAAAAACTAGAAGAACTGAAGGTGAAAATCGATAGCTCAAGATGGCACAACCGGTCAAGCCATATGACCATGTGACAAATTGAGAGTATATTTGCATCAAAGCTCCTGCATTAACCTAATGTGACACATTGGTATACCATATTTCACTTTAAAAACTAGAAGAACTGAAGGTGAAAATCGATAGCTCAAGATGGAACACCCGGTCAAGCCATATGACCATGTGACAAATTGAGACTATATTTGTAACTATATACAAAATAAAGACATTGTGTATCTGCGACACATAGACCTAAGGTATGCTAGACGTGTCTTGGCAAGAAAGTATAGCTCATGATAACACAGCCAATCAGGCCATATGACCATGTGGGAAATTGAGACTATAGAATTTGTAACTACATGGGAAAAAAGCTAACAGTCTTAAAAACTTTAACTCTTTTTATCGTAAAAAGAGACACAACTACACATTTGGTAAGAATGGATAGCTCAAGAGACCCGGTCAAGCCATATGGATAGCTAGAAGAGCTGAAGGTAAAAATTGATAGCTCAAGATGGCACACCTGGTCAAGCCATATGACAATGTGACAAATTGAGACTATATTTGTAATTATATACAAAATAAATACATTGTGTTTGTGTGACAGATAGACCCAAGGTATGCTAGACGTGTCTTTTGCCAAGATGAAAATGAACCGATCGAGTTGCAATCAAGACGTTCATGTAAGTAGAGGCCATAAGCATGAATAAATGCAAAACAATCCCAACCATTTGAATGAGCCTCATCTCAAAAATCTAAAGCATTCAGGACACGCAGACCCCGTTTCCAGAGAGTGTAAGCTCTTGTTGAAAAGCAGAATCTCCATCTCTCAACAGGCGATGGGAAAGCATTAGGGCTTTGATGGCGACAATCCAGCCATGAGTCTTACTCAGACACCTGGAAATAGCCTGGACGCATGAACTCACATAATACCTTGAATAGGACATCAAGTGGAGAAGCTCTTGCACGTACTTTTCCTCCATGGGAGTGTCATCATGGCTCGTAGCGTTCACAATAGCTACTTCAAGGTCAACCAAAACCAGCACTTGCTACCTTGGCTAAGGAAATGCTAGTCTGATCCTTCAAAACCCCCAAGGCACTGCAAAGTGACACCTGCATTGGCGCCATCATCAAGACGTAGATCAAACGCACAGGTGCACCGGTGATGTAACACACAAGAGAAAATAAGTGCTGGCTTCTTTCAAGTACCTACCATTATACCATTTTGGAGATTGCTAAAACTGTATCTTAGTTAGAGCGCATCACAAATAGTTTAGCTACAATTATCTTTCCTCGTATAAACTATTTAAAGGATTATTAATCTATATATAGTACAATGTTGAAGCTAATGTGACTATCTCTTGCATGCCCTATCGAGAAATCAATCTCACGATTAAGTGGTCATGAAATTACGAGACCGACTAAGGTGGTCAAGCTGAAGGCCTGGCCAAATGGCTAGGTAAAGCATCTGATCTAGTATGTGTGGGTATCGAATGTTAATCCATTAAGGCCTAGCTCAAGGGTTTCATGTTGGCAACCTTCTTAGGTGAGTTAACCTCCAATATGAGCATCAAACCAACATTGCATGCCCACACTTGTGGATGCTTGAAATATATAGGATGCGGATGTGGCTTACTTTGGGCCATCATGCATTATGATAAAAATGCATGATACACACCCGAAACTTTTAAATGCCTTTGAAGGGCTGAAGGGCTACCCCTGTTGATCTTTGTCCGCCTTCCCCTCTTTGCGTTTCTCTCGCTCGCTACGTAATGTACTCAAGGCTACGCTGAGACAAACTTTTTCCCAATGGCAAACTTTTCTAAGTTGCATCTTATTGTTCCTCTTTGGAAAACCAATTGTTTAGGTTGTGGTAATGACAAGGGGTTATGGTTCAACCCCTACAAAATGTAGATGTGGGTGGGCTTGTGGGCGCAATCCTATTCAACTAGCTGTTGCGAAGCATCCTTTGGGGGGGGGAAAAGGTTGCAAATTGAGAAGTTTGAAGATTAGACTCAATTCAGTTGCATAATGCATCATTCTAGGTTAATTTGTTTAAAATAAATTTGAGTCGTTAGTGTGATAAGATTGAAGAGTACCCGGCTTTTATAAATCTAGGGTGTCTTTTGTCCTATCAGTCCTTACACATAGCTTTCCTACTTGTCTATTGGAAGCTCAATTGGCAAAGGGCACTATTGACCCGGGGGATTCACCATGGAAAACTTACCGTACCACGTAAGTGCAAGGGAAGGGTTTTTTTTTACAAGTTACATAAGCGTATAAGTTAGGGGAAGGCCCGCAATAAGTTATCTCTCAAGCCAAAAAATAAGGGAGGGGGTATAATATTTATTGGTTGGGGCGAGGGTAGGGGAGAAGTGAGAAAAGGGAAAAATGAGAGGAAGATTTTGTGTTTCAAAATCATGGCTTCCCAAGAGAGTTTCCCCTTGAACTTTTGAGTAAATAGCTACAAATATCCATGCAAGAACTAACACTTCTTTGTATCAATTGCTTGTTTTGTGATTACAGTTCATTTGTTGAGGGATAAAAGCTAACACAAAGAACCTATCACAATATATGACCACATTTTTTGAGTAACTTATATGGGGTAGAATTGGACGAGTAGCTAGAGTTCAAGCTGAGCGGGTACATAGTTTTAAAGTCAAACTAAAACACATTGAGGGTACAACTAGTTATCAACATAAGTGGTTCCTTAGTACGTTGCCAGTCACTATGCTAAACTCTCTTTGAATAATTTTACTCAGTTAGATCATGTGAGACCTAAATTTTATATGTAAGATAGGGGTATGATAATTTTTTGCATTGATTGTTGTATAAGCGTAGAAAGGGGGGTCATATTCCCTAGGATGAGTCATATAGAGGGGTTTATAAAAGTTGTCTGCTCGTAGGTGGCATCCTGTTTTATATATAGATTGAATCCCCCGGGACTATTGATCAATGCAAGTGCTTCTTGCTCTACCAAATTCCACACAATCATGGGAGTAGGTTCCCCCAATCTCAGAAAAAGGAAAATCTTCGTGCATAATTATTGAGACTCCAAATGAAATCTAAATGATGGGAAGAAACAATGAGAGGTGGAATTGAAAAGTCTAAAATCTGAAAGGTTGGAGAAATTTTAAGTCTTCATTTTCTCTCACTTCTCTCCCTTTATCTCTCTCTCTCTCTCTCCCCCACCAATGAGGTAGCCCCAACTCTTTCCCGACCAATCATCCCTAATGACCAAGAGGTTGTAATGGCTATGATCAAGGTAGTGGTCGGTTGTTGGCGGTTCTGTAGGAAGCATGGGAGGAGAGCTTTTTAGGCTATTGAAGGGGAAGCTCGTCGGGCAAAATCAAGCGATCCTTGCTTTCTCATTAAGGTTGTTTGTTCCTACCAGGTGCCAGCCAGGGCCCCAACCCTTTCCACCATGACACCAATGCTGCACCATTTGTTGCAATTGAAGTCACTCTCTATTCAGACCAAGGGCTTCACTCCACCTCCAAGTCCAACCTCCCTTTGAACAACCAACGAAGCTGTGCGACTCCTGCCAAGTTTGTGCAGGCCGGAGTGAGGGAGCATTAATCATTCTCAGTCAACATAGGATGCTCGTGCAATTTTTTGAGGTCGTAAGTTGGGCAGTAGGATTTAGCCAGAGCATCTTCTATCTCCAATGAGGCATTTTTGTTTTTTTAAAGCCATTAGCTTTGAACTCCCCTTGAGATGCTTTTATTAAATTTCTAAACTTCTCTGTTGATAATACGCAGTACTTGTCGGCCGTGTCGATATGCCAAGCCTTGCCGAAGCTTCACAAGAGGGAGGGGGCGTACCCCACTATGGGTACCGTCCCTAGTTTGCTGAAAAAAAACTTTCGCCACTAACCCCTAAGGGGTTGGGCGCCGTCGGGTGTGTACTTGGAGTTTCTCACCGGCTATGGCGCCTGCAGATAGTGCGAGGGGTTGAGCAAAGCTCCCCCCACCTCGTAGGATGTTCTTATCTGCCTACTACAAGCACAAGAAAAGGTCCCCACGCTGACGCAATGCCGTAGAGCCCGCAAGGGTATAATTTGGTGCAGGTCGTCGACAGGCAGCTTCTCCTTGCAAGGGCTGTTGCCCACGCCTTCTGGCTTGTCGTCCTCCTCACAGGGGGTGAGCTCCACACCCCCTTGATCCCGACATGAAAAAAAGCATGCAAAATTGTGTGCCTCCCCCTTCTCCACGGCTGTGCCTTTCCCGAAAAAGGAACCTTGGTCTTTATACCAATGTTAAACAAGGGGAACTAGAAACCTAAGAGTCCACCTCCCAACCACCCACTATATAGCATGGCTCTTAGCCCTTTGTCCTAGTTGGGCTCCCTTTCCAAAGTGTCTAGCCCGGCCTTGCCCTTATCTAGTCCGGACTTGTTGTTGTCCTAACAGAGGGTGCTTGCACATAAACACAAGCAAGTTATGCACTTTAACACAACAACAAACTCTTCTATCATTCTTATGCAAAAGTAGAGATGTGCATATAAGTCCTTCTAATTTTGGATGCTTGCCTATGAGACAAGCTTTGCATTCACATGGCGCACTTGAATCCATGGACAAATCTTTTGGAGTGTTGTTGATTCAGTGTGTATGATAGCTTATTAAAAACTAGCTATATGATCTGTATCATTGAGAAAGAGGAAGTAAGCTCTCTTTAGGGTGATGTGTAGAGAGTTGGATGTGTAGAGAGCTATGTAGGTTTGATGGACTTGTCTTGAGTTTGGGTGGCTTAACTGCTTATGTTTTGTGAACGTGATGGATTCTATAAATCATTTATCTATTCGTTTCTATTTTATATTGTTGAGACCATCATTGCTAATGAGCATGTGTATTGATCTACAGGGTGTGCAATCATGGAGCAGATTGTGGACCTTGAGTAGAAGGGATGAGTACCAAAATATCACCGTCCGCATGCATTTAGGAGCCCATCATGGGTTGGTTGTGAATTATGGTTTTCCTTTTAATAGACAATATTGTAACATATATTGAGTTCACCATGTGTGTCCCATTAAAGGGCCCTGGTTTTTTATTGGCCCCCTTACACTAGAGATCATGGATATTATTAAGTGCAGTCTTTGGACTTTATTTAATACAGTTTTCATTTGTCATGGATGTATTTCATGTTGTCATGGATGCCTCATGGAAGTGTGTGATCATCATCTCATAGAGGGAGAGAGTATTCCCATAGCACTTCATGGCTAGAGCAATCCCAAAAGGTGTATGATGGATGTCTCTATCTCTCTCTCTCTCTCTCTCTCTCTCTCTCTCTCTCTCTCTCTCTCTCTCTCTCCCCCCCCGTAAATGCAACGGCCTTCTTCCCCTCTCTAGTCTCTTGTGTGCTCCATGCAACTTGTCACTCCATCACTAGTTGAAGATATTTCTTTCCTACGTCAATCTCTCTTATTGGCTTGCTCGCTTGCAATTGTGTGTTGAGGTTCTTAGGCTGGGCCAAAGAGACTTGGGGAGATAGATATGGAGAAAAAAGCAGCACAATATGCTAATATGGTGTCAAGGCGTTATTTCTCCAACATTAGTGAGGAAAGGTGAGATCTAGTTGTTGTTATTGTTGGATACTTTGGCTATTCCATACCCAACAATGTGTGCCATCCACACTTCTACCCAAGCCTCCATGTGTTATTCGAAGGATGCACACTCATGTAGGGTGCAAAAACCATGTTCCCCCCAAATCATACTTGCATTGTTGGCTAGTGCCGCAGCTTGATCGATATCCCCTTTGGTTGGATGTGCATTTTGTCTATGAGCGTCTCATTTTGCACAATACTTTGTACCTGCTTCTTCGGTAATTCACGAATCACCTTGGAGAGAGTTGACCTTAGAGACTAAAGAAATGCCTTCTTCTTACCCTCTGCCATAATGACTATATAGATATACTATTACAAAGAAGAAGCATTCAAGTCAACCTACATATACATATATACCTAGATGAATCCCGGACAAGCCCAAATTCACCCTTAAAGGAAAGTGCAAGGTATAGACCCATAATAATCAACCACAAGACAATATAGCCATCAACTCCATCATGCATAGTATTGACTAAATACCATGACATCCCCACTAACGTCGTCAGTGCCCAATAGTGGGTGTAGAACTAGGTACTAACAAATGCTCCCAAACACAACATACACCACACGCAGACGCACATGAGCATACATAAACACAAAGTTCAGCGTACTGACTTTCTGTCATGACTCCGGAGATCAAGGGTAGACTCAATCATAATGAAGCATAGCACTAAAAGAAGCATTAAATCAAAAAAATTAGCACAAAAATGAGGTAGTTGATAGAACATACACACCACAAAAGATAGATAGAATTAGCACAATATCAATTGGTCGTAACTCGGATGAAAACTTCACAATGTGAAGTCTTCATGTCTGCTATGCGACTAAAAAATATACGTAAATGAATTCAGGATAAGCCCAAATTCACCCTTAAAGGAAAGTGCAAAGTATAGACCCATAGTGGTCACCCACAAGACAATATAACCATCAACTCCATCATGCATAGCATTGACTAAATACCAAGACATCCCCACTAACGTCAAACTATCACATGAAAGCTCTTGCATTAACCTAATGTGACACATTGGTATACCATATTTCACTTTGAAAACTAGAAGAACTAAAGGTGAAAATCGATAGCTCAAGATGGCACACCCGGTCAAGCCATATGACCATGTGACAAATTGGGACTATATTTGCATCAAAGCTCCTGCATTAACCTAATGTGAGACATTGGTATACCATATTTCACTTTGAAAACTAGAAGAACTGAAGGTGAAAATCGATAGCTCAAGATGGCACACCCGGTCAAGCCATATGACCATGTGACAAATTGAGACTATATTTGCATCAAAGCTCCTGCATTAATCTAATGTGACACATTGGTATACCATATTTTACTTTAAAAACTAGAAGAACTAAAGGTGAAATCGATAGCTCAAGATGGCACACGCGGTCAAGCCATACGACCATGTGACAAATTGAGACTATATCTGCATCAAAGCTCCTGCATGAACCTAATGTGACACATTGGTGTACCATATTTCACTTTGAAAACTAGAAGAACTGAAGGTAAAAATCCATAGCTCAAGATGGCACACCCGGTCAAGCCATATGACCATGTGACAAATTGAGACTATATTTGTAATTATATACAAAATAAAGACATTGTGTATTTGTGACACATAGACCCAAGGTATGCTAGACGTGTCTTGGCAAGAAACTATAGCTCAAGATAACACACCCAATCAAGCCATATGACCATGTGGGAAATTGAGACTATAGAATTTGTAACTACATGGGAAAAAAGCTAACAGTCTTAAAAACTTTAAATCTTTTTATTGTAAAAAGAGACACAACTACACATTTGGTAAGAATGGATAGCTCAAGAGACTCGGTCAAGCCATATGGATAGCTAGAAGAGCTGAAGGTAAAAATCCATAGCTCAAGATGGCACACCCGGTCAAGCCATATGACGATGTGACAAATTGAGACTATATTTGTAATTATAAAACAAACTAAAGACATTGTGTATGTGTGACACATAGACCCAAGGTATGCTAGACGTGTCTTTTGCCAAGATGAAAATGAAACAATCGAGTTGCAATCCAGACATTCATCTAAGTAGAGGCCATAAGCATGAAGAAATGCAAAAAAATCCCAACCATTTGAATGAGCCTCATCTAAAAAATATGAAGCATTCAAGACACGCAGACCCCGTTTCCAGAGAGTGTAAGCTCTTGTTCAAAAGCAGAATCTCCATCTCTCAACAGGCGATGGGAAAGCATTAGGGCTTTGATGGCGACAATCCAGTCATGAGTCTTACTCAGACGCTTGGAAATTGCCTGGACGCATGAACTCACATAAGACCTTGAATAGGACGTCATGTGGAGAACCCCTTGCACGTATTTTTCCTCCATCAGAGTGTCATCATGGCTCGTAGGCTTCACCATAGCTACTTCAAGGTGATCCAAAACCTGCACTTGCTACCTTGGCAGGTAAGGAGATGCTAGTCTGATCCCCGGAGGGGTCACCTAATAAAAATGTAACCTATCACGTGAGTTCAATAGAAGGGTATTTAAAGTTCTTGAAACTTATAGAAATATATATACAGAAGGGCATTACCTTTTCAAATTTTCAAAAAACTCACAGATTGTAAAAGAAAAGGGTACATTATATTCTTAACAAAATTCACAGATAAGGGATTTTACAAACCTTTCTTGAACGCACGTTGGTGCAACAAAAGTTGGTATGTGCTAGGAAGTTTGCAATGCAATGATTTGTATGCTGGTAGGTACATGGCAAAGGGCTAAAGCCAGTGTGGGAGACCTCAGCAGGACAGTGGCAACGAAAATGCGTGCTTGAAGTGGTTTTTTAGGCCAAGGGGGCCTCCAAAGTGGGTCAATAGGGACAATAGGTCAAACTGTCCGAGATACTGGGAATGTGCCCCGAAGTGTGGTATTCGAGATGCTAGAAGTCCGTCCAGACGGTTCGTCAAACGGGCTTCGGTGTGAAAGATATGCCAGTCAGAAGTTAGAAGGCCTAGCAGGTCCCGACCGACAGGGCAGGTACAGACAGGTGGCCAAAACTAGAATCAGTGGATACGCATGTAAAGCTCAAGATGTCGATCATGCTGGTCTTTTCGGTTTGCCATTCGGAGCTCATACGGACAAGTTATGGCCTGTGGAATATTTGCAGGGGCTCGGATACGTGCTCACCGGGCTTCGTTGATAGGTATGTTGATAAGGATATTTTTGAGCTCACCAAGATTCTGAAAGATTGCGTGCGATGTTTGGAGTTAGCCAAAATCTATGGATCGTCGATCAGAGTCGAACGCATCATGGTACGCCCAATTTAGATTGGCGAACAATCGAAATGGAGGTGAATCAGTTTTTTTATCCAGTTTGCCGGCTTGATGTTTGAGGGTGTGAATTGATCGAAAGCGAAAAAGTTTCCAAGGTTTGGAGTTGGCCTTGGTGTGGCTGTGGAGAAGGGGGCTCGTTGAACTCGAACTCATGGAGCAGCCATTGCATGGGAAATGAGGGCTAAAAAGCCTTTGGTTGTGAATTGAAAAGGAAAAGAAAAAGCTTGGCTGGACTTCGAAAAAGGGCAAAGAGGGTAACCTCACAAGAACATAAGGAGGAGAGCCAAAGAAAAAAAAAAAAAAGGAAGGGAAGGCTTGAGGAGAGGCGCTATTGCCAGAAAAAAGAAACTCTTTCTTGGCCTCAAAGAAAAGAAGAGAAAGAGGTGAGGCAAGGGGCAGCCGTTTTCGACGAGGGAGGAGGGAGGAATTTTTCTTAGGCTTGGAAAAGAAGTTTCGTGTGCTTAGCGACCGAAGCCAGCACGGAGGGTTTGTTCGTGAAGCGATCGAAAGGGCGAGGGCTTGACAGATGAAGTAGCTAGCGAAGGCTACCTAGAGGAGGAGTTGTTGCCGATGCGAAGCGAGTGATGAATTTTTTTCGTCGATGTGTGTGTCGACGGGTTTCGGTTTGGTCGAGGGAGGTGTGTGCCCCTCTGTATGAAGCAGGTTATCGACTTGTTGCAACCTAGAGCAGGCCACATGAGTTTGGTACATGGTGTGTAAAGAAGCTATCATTGCCAAATTTTTTGGTGTTGTCTTTCCTCCCCTTCCCCCCTTTCTTCTTTGCTCGTCTCCAAGGTTTGTGGTGCCGGTGTGTGTGAGCGTGTGCGTCCCCCGGGCCCCCTGTGTGTGTGAGAGAGAAAGAGAGAGAGGTGTCGAGTTGTGGAAGAGCTGGAAGCGGGAAAGATCGCTGTGGTAGCTGTCTCAGCATGGTGCAGAGTGTTTGTGCGTTGGGCAAAGTGCAGGCGAGGCTTGGCTAGTGTGAGTTGCTTTTTTTGAAGGTGTTTTCGAGAGGTTAGGGGTGTTGTGAAAACCCTGAGCTATATAGGGGCAGCTGTTTGTGTGTCGGGTGTGTTCCCCATTCCCCCTCTCCATCTTCTGGTGCCCCCACTGAGGAGCACACTGATGCTCCTGTTTGAAGACAAAGCGATGATTTTGGTGATGCCAAAGGTGCGGTGCCCAAAACTGGGATCAGTGGATATGCATGTAAAGCTCAAGCTGTCGATCATGCCGGTCTTTTCGATTTGCCATTTGGGACTCAAACGAACAAATTATGGCCCGTGGAATATTTGCAGGGGGTCGGATACGTGCTCACCGGGCCGCATTGATAGGTATGTTGACAAGGATATTTTTGAGCTCACCAAGATTCTGGAAGATTGCATGCAATGTGGGGAGTTAGCTGAAATCTGTGGATCGTCGATCAGAGTCGAACGCATCATGGTACGCCCAATTTAGATTGGTGAACAATCGGAATGGAGGTGAATTAGTTTTTTTGTCCAGTTTGGCGGCTTGATGTTTGAGGGTGTGAATTGATTGAAAGAGAAAAAGTTTTCGAGGTTTGGAGCTGTCCTTGGTGTGGCTGGGGAGAAGGAGACTCGCTGAACTCGAACTCATGGAGCACCCATTGCATGGGAAATGAGGGCTAAAAAGCCTTTGGTTGCGAATTGAAAAGGAAAAGAAAAAGCTTGGCTGGACTTGGGAAAAGGGCAAAGAGGGTAACCTCACAAGAACATAAGGAGGAGGGGCAAAAAAAAAAAAAGGAAGGGAAGGCTTGAGGAGAGGCGCCATTGCCAAAAAAAGAAACTCTTTCTTGGCCTTAAAAAAAAGAAGAGAAAGAGGTGAGCCAAGGGGCAGCCGTTTTCTAGGGAGGAGGGAGGAATTTTTTTTAGGCTTGGAAAGAAAAAGAAGTTTCGTGCGCTTGGTGACCAAAGCTAGCACGTAGGATTTGTCCATGAAGCGATCGAAAGGGTGAGGGCCTAACAGACGAAGTAGCCAAGGAAGGCTACCCAGAGGAGGAGTTGTCGTTAGATGCGAAGCGAGTGATGAATTTTTCTCGTCGATGTGTGTGCCGACAGGTTTTGGTTTGGTCGAGGGAGATGTGTGCCCCTCTGTATGAAGCAGGTGATGGATTTGTTGCGACCTAGAGCAGGCCACATGAGTTTTGTACATGGTGTATAAAGAAGCAGTCATTGCCGATTTTTTGGTGTTGTCTTTTTCCCCCTTCCCCTCTTTCTTCTTTGCTCGTCTTCAAGGTGTGTGGTGCCGGTGTGTGTGAGCGTGTGCATCCCCCGGCCCCCCTGTGTGTGTGAGAGAGAAAGAGAGAGAGGTGTCAAGTTGTGGAAGAGCTGGAAGCGGGAAAGATCGGTGTGGTACCTGTCTGAGGATTGTGCAAAGTGTTTGTGCATTGGGCAAAGTGCAGACGAGGCCTGGCTAGTGTGAGTTTCTTTTTTTGAAGGTGTTTTCAAGAGGTTAGGGGTGCTGTGAATACCCTGAGCTATATAGGGGCAGCTGTTTATGTGTCGGGTGTGTTCCCCATTCCCCCTCTCCGACGTGATATGGTAGTTTTACACATAATGAACCCCCCGAGGTCTGATCCTTCAAAACCCCTAGGGCGTGACACCTGCATTGGGGCCATAATCAAGACGTAGATCAAACGCATAGGTACGTCGGTGATGTAACACACAAGAGAAAATAAGTGCTGGCTTCTTTGAAGTACCTACCATTATACCATTTTGGAGATTGCTAAAAGTGTATCTTAGTTAGAGCGCATCACAAATAGTTTAGCTACAATTATCTTTCCTCTTATAAATTATTTAAAGGATTATTAATATATATATAGTACGATGTTGAAGCTAATGTGACTATCTCTTGCATGCCCTATCAAGAAATCAATCTCACGATAAAGTGGTCATGAAATTACGAGACCGACTAAGGTGGTCGAGCTGAAGGCCTAGCCAAATGGCTAGGTAAAGCATGTGATCTAGTATGTGTGGGTATTGAATGTTAATCCATTAAGGCCTAGCTCAAGGCTTTCATGTTGGCAACCTTCTTAGGTGAGTTAACCTCCAATATGAGCATCGAACCAACATCTCATGCCCACACTTGTCGATGCTTGAAATATCTAGGATGCGGATGTGGCTTACTTTGGGCCATCATGCATTATGATAAAAACGCATACTACACATCCGAAACTTTTAAATGCCTTTGAAGGGCTGAAGGAATACCCCTGTTGATCTTTGTCCGCCTTCCCCTCTTTGCGTTTCTCTCTGTCGCTACGTAATGTACTCAAGGCTAAGCTGAGATAAACTTTTCCCCAATGGCAAACTTTTCTAAGTTGCATCTTATTGTTCCTCTTTGGAAAACCAATTGTTTAGGTTGTGGTAATGACAAGGGGTTATGGTTCAACCCCTACAAAATGTAGATGTGGGTGGGCTTGTGGGCGCAATCCTATTCAACTAGCTCTTGCGAAGCATCCATTGGGGAGGAGGAAAGGTTGCAAATTGAGAAGTTTGAAGATTAGACTCAATTCAGTTGCATAATGCATCATTCTAGGTTAATTTGTTTAAAATAAATTTGAGTTGTCAGTGTGATAAGATTGAAGATAAGATTGAAGAGTACCAGGCTTTTATAAATCTAGGGTGTCTTTTGTCCTATCAGTCCTTACACATAGCTTTCCTACTTGTCTACTTGAAGCTCAATTGGCAAAGGGCACTATTGATCAATGCAAGTGTTGCTTGCTCTACCAAATTCCACACAATCATGGGAGTAGGTTCCCCCGATCTCAGAAAAAGGAAAATATTCGTGCATAATTATTGAGATTCCAAATGAAATCTAAATGATGGGAAGAAACAATGAGAGGTGAAATTGAAAAGTCTAAAATCTAAAAGGTTGGAGCGATTTTAAGTCTTTATTTTCTCTCGCTTCTCTCTCTTTCTCTCTCACTCCCCCACCAATGAGGTAGCCCCAACTCTTTCCTGACCAATCATCCCTAATGACCAAGAGGTTGTAATGGCTATGATCGAGGTAGTGGTCGGTTGCTGGCAGTTTTGTAGGAAGCATGGGAGGAGAGATTTTTAGGCTATTGAAGGGGAAGCTCGTAGGGCGAAATCAAGCGATCCTTGCTTTCTCATTATTGTTGTTTGCTCCTACCAGGTGCCAGCCATCCCCAACCCTTTCCACCATGACACCAATGCCACACCATTTGTTGCAATTGAAGTCACTCTCTATTCAGACCAAGGGATTCACTCCACCTCCAAGCCCAACCTCCCTTTGAACAACCAACCAAGCTGCGCGACTCCTGCCAAGTTTGTGCAGGCCGGAGTGAGGGAGCATTAATCATGTTGAGTCAGCATAGGATGCTCGTGCAATTTTTTGAGGTCGTAAGTTGGGCAATAGAGCATCTCCTATCTCCAATGAGGCTTTTTTTTTTTAATCCATTAGGATTAGCTTTTTTTTTTTGAAAAAGCCATTAGGATTAGCATTTGTCATGGTAGCATGCTGCTCACAAATGACAATTTCATTGATGCTAGATGAATCACTCGGTGAATTCACGAAGACCAAGATGATTGATTAGAATGGAGAAGCTCAAAGGCATGATATAATTTAATTACTCACAATGCTATTATATATCACTCTTCGGGATTCGGGCAGAGCTTGAAATCTCTTGTGTCTTTGGCTGCAGCACGTGCAACAAGATCCAAGCCTCCAAGATGCAGCATCGAGCAGCTCAGAACCGACTCAGGAGCTCTTGCAGTAGGCGCAGCAGGCTGCAACGTAACTGGCACAGCAACCCGATGCAATTCTGCCTCAATCATGTGGCGTAAGGCGCCATCATCACCAAAGGGTAGAGCAGCAAGGCTCGTGAAAAAGGATTTCCAGTCACTCCCACTGCCATAGCATTCGAAACCATCCAAGGTCGGCTCCAACAGATTGCGGCTCCATAGCAAAAAGCAGTGAAAGAGATGCACGTAGGCGGGAGTTGAGCACTGAGGAAGGGCAGTGATAACTTTTTAGGGTATATGCGTTCAATGGGCTAGAAAAATACATTTTTCCTAATCAAAGAAAATAAGGACAAGCTTTATATTCTCCCAGTTTTTAGGTCAAAATTTAAAGCTTTTGTCGATAATTACACTAAAATTTGTGAAAACTTCCCGATTTTCTTCAAGGCAAGCTCAAAATCTAACCGGGATTGTAGGATTTTATTTGGTTAAAATACATTGGACCCCGGTTTTTTTCTAACTCTGGAACTTCAAACCTCACACGGCTATAGAGTTTGGACAAACGCCCACAGTGCCCCACACTTCAAACATCAATCTTGAATCGCGATAAGCAAACAAGTAAATACCTCTCAAATTTCAAAAATTCTCAAAATATCCCCAATACCCCTGATCGTGAGATTAAATTTTCAAAAATTCCCAAAATTTAAAATACCTTGGTCATGAGATTAAATGCCTTTCAATTTCCCAAAATTCCCCAAATATCGCTGGTCGTGAGATTAAATTTCTGTAAAGATAAAAAAGTTTCTTTCTTTTCATAAGAAGAATGATTGTCTATCAATACAAGATGCTCAAACCATAATTTGAATTGGTTATGTAGGCTTTGGAGATGAATCACTTCATTATTTTTGGACCAAGGCTAGAAAAATGCAATTTTCCTAACCGAAGAAAATAAGGGCAAGCTTGACATTGTCCTGGATTTTAGGTCAAAATTTAAATCTTTTGCCGGTAATTACACTAAAATTTGTGAAAACTTCTTGGTTTTCTTCAAGGCAAGGTCAAAATCTAACAGGGATTTTAGGATTTCAGCTGGTTAAAATACATTGGACCCCGGG
Organism: Adiantum capillus-veneris; assembly: GCF_014529385.1. Lineage (NCBI taxonomy): Eukaryota > Viridiplantae > Streptophyta > Polypodiopsida > Polypodiales > Pteridaceae > Adiantum > Adiantum capillus-veneris. The sequence continues at coordinate 62,647,265 of NC_140937.1, forward strand.
TTTTTTCTAACACTATTTTGGACATAATCGCCTTTTTTGTGAGGTAATATGTGACAAATTACATGCCAAGCACTCAAAAATGCATCTCAATTGTCAAAAAGGAATAAAAAGTAGAAAATCTTGAACAATCTGACCAAAGTAAATACATGGGTACTTTGGGAATTTTAAAAATGTGAAGGGTATTTTGGGAATTTCGACAAGTTAGAGGGGTTTGAGCTTGGCTTTAAGTAAATGAGGATACTTACATAAGTTTTAGTGTATTTAGCAACAGAAGCTTCTAATTTTGACCCAAAAACCAAGACAATTTCAAGTTTGCCCTTATTTTTACCATGCCATGAAAGTACTTTTCGATGCACACACACACACACACACACACACACACAGACTTATTAATGTATTTAAGGTGGCTCAGGTAGTTGAATGTAGCCCCAATGTAACCCCCCTCCCTCCCCCTCCCTCTTCCTTATGTGTACAGTATGAGTATGAAATAATGAGGGGCTACCCCTATTGTATACGCTTATGCACAAAATCCAAAAACCCCCCTATTGTACACTCACGTGGTACCGTACGAAAAAACACAGTGAATCCTCCGGGGAGTCAAGAGCTTGTTTATAACATTTGAGAGAATCTTGATAAAATAAGAGAAAATAGAGCAATAATGGTGAGAAACCTATAGGAAAGTGTGTGTGTGGAGTTGGATAATCACGACGTCTTCCCATGTAGACAAATACGCTTCACTATTTCGGTCATACCACCCAAACGGTAGCTCCAAAAATTATAAAACGAATATAGTCCAAAAGATCAGCTGAATGGATACAATTTTGTTGTTGAAAACTTTTTCGAGTTCGGAATGGAAAAAATAGAGAAAAATCCCACAAAAATATGTGTCCGTCTTTTTCCTTCCAAAAGTCTTCCAGGTGGTCCCCTCTTGACTTCATGTGCAAGCCTTGTGTCCACAAGTGAATTATGCTTGAATTTGATAATATTTTGTTGCCTCAACTCCATAATGCATAATATTCTCCTCCCTTCCACTATTAACTTTTTCTCTTCACCTATAGTGATTGTCAGGTAGTGACCGTCGGGTAGAATCAACATCCAATGATTTTTTTGTTTTCAGTGTTCCTACCTCTTCTTATTTCAAGATCCAGATGTGTCCAAACCATAGCTATGTACAAAATAAATACATAGTTTTTTTGTGATATTCATGCATCAAGTGCATACCAAGAGAGAGGTGGAGCAAAATTTAAAAAACGGCCCTCATTAGCCCTCCCCCTAAAGCTAGAGGCTTTCATGTCTCTAGCTTTGTACTTGATTCTTCTTCAGTTGAGGTGGAGGAGTCTCCCTCCTCAGGAATTTCCATCATAGGTGCTTGATCAAACCTAAAACAGTACTGCCTCAACCTCCATCCATTGACACGTGTTTTGGTGGAGCCTACCACTTGCATCCATCAATCGATAACTACCATTGTTGTAGCAATTTCTAATGACAAATGGCCCCTCCTGTTAAGGCGGTTACGCCGCTAGCGGAAGCTAAATAGCGAGAACTCAACCAACAACAGAATTTGTCAGACGAGGACGGAGCTTGACCCGCAGGCACATGGAAACAACTAGGTGGGTGTCAAATCACCTACTCGACCTTCTAATGACAATCACTACTAAGGAAATCAAATCTAAGTTCTAAAATACGCAAGTGAGTGAAATCCGTACTACAAACGAATGCTATACGAAACAAGATCTAGAATCATTGAATCAGTCTCAAACTCAAGGGGAAGTCTATACACTAGGTAAGAACAACACCCTAAAGACTTGAACTGCAAACTCAACCTATAACCACTCCGTGCGGTAAACGCGTATGAAGACAGGCCGAAATATACAGGTGACCGAAACTTGACCCCGATGGTACTAATGTGTAGCTCTACTCGTTGTGGTTCTATAGATATGCTGCATGCTCAATTCCGACACACGAGCTGGAAGAAAACTCACACCGAAGCTCGTAGGAACTTACCACACATAGAAGCCGATAGCGCGCACTCTTGGTATCTGTGCGTAGCTCTCACCGTTGCTAACACAATGGCGGTGTCGCTTCTCCAATGGCGGCTCCGTAGCTCACGTAGCAAGTAGATAAGACTCTCTCTCTCTCTCTCTCTCTCTCTCTCTCTCAGACACAGTCACGGCGCTCAAAAACTCACTTTGATTAATAATCTCCCCCTTTAGGTTACAAAAACTTTGGCTTATATACCTCAGCCTTGGAGGTGAGAACATCTCTAACTAATTACATCAGCAAGTGAAATTACTTCGGGATTACAAGCTGGAAACTCAATTGAGTCCCGTTACTTAATGAATGGCTCAAATCAAAATTAATGTCGGAAAGACATTTATTATAATCAATGGTTACAAAATGATGAGTGTGAGCAAAAATGTGGGTGTGATCCTCTGCTGGCTCAACACTCCTCCCCCCGCGTTCATGTCGTCCCTGACATGACTTTTATGCTTCGTCAATACAGTCCTATCGTCTTGAGCATCTTCAAATGTGATTTGTATCGTAGGTTGCCGATGGTCAAGGTTGGGCTGAATATTTTGCTTTCGTGGGTGAAAAAGCCGGTGTAGAAAGCTTCTTCGAATGTTTGCATGTGGAAGCTAGGCAAAAACATAATCCTTTGGTATAGGAGGTGTAACACTTTTGGAGAAGGCTGCAATGAAAGATCGTACATCATATCAGACACCGTGTCGGCCGTCGATAGTAGACTCGAGGTCGTGGCTTTATCTGGCGCGAACACTTCAATGCAAGCTAAGAGAGTCCTACAGATTTTCTTGAGCATCTGACATGAAAGGTCAGGAGAGCCAGTAAAGAGCTTGATGGTGCCTGTTAGGGTTTTCACCATGTAGGCTTTACCTATTCTCTCTCCTTCCTTTGGTCCTGGCATCCTGGGACAATTAAGCCAATTTGGCTTCTTTTCTGCAATCCTGCCATGCTCTTTCCAGTTTCTGACTCTTGGCACCGGACAGAAGGTTGCATCCTCCCAGATCTCCTTTGGTGCCTCCACCAAGTAGATGAGGTAGTTTGGGTATTTGTTCAGCCAACCTTTCCTCCATCTAGGTTGTGAATCTACTATCTTCTTTGATTGTTCCTCCTTTGTGATGTCGCCTTCGTAAAGAGCGACATACTGCTCTCCTTCTAGTCTCTTTTTCGTTCAAATTTCATCAAAGGGAAAGGCAGGCTGGGTTGCATCCACTGTTCATGGAGCACTTTTGTGTCTAGTCCCTGAAGTCTAATGGAGATTAGGAGTCTCCTCTCCCATTCCATTTCCGCCTTGGCACTCTCCTCTGCTGACTTTTCTATTTGGTCATGGAGCCTTTGTTCTTCTTCTTCAGAGATTCTTGAAGTCGATGCCACCTCTTGAGCTGGGGCTGGATCTTCAATTGTGGTTGCGTCGCCAGTTTCTATGGCTGCTCCACCTGATTCTTCGTGTGGTGTCTCTGTCTCTCTTCTTTGTTGCTCTTGTAGATCTTGGAGCTGTTTGCGGAGGGCCTCATTCTCTGTCCGTAGTGTTTGATTTTCTAATGTGAGCCTCTCTTCTGTGGCCAATGATCCCTCCGCAATGTGCAACCTTTGCACTTGCTCTAATCTTATCTCTCTTTGTAAGGTTCAGACCTGGTCTTCCAAAACTTGTACGATAGCTCCCTCTTGTTCGGTTCCTGCTTTGCTAGCTCTAGGGGTAGACCTGAGTCTAGTGATTGTTCTTTCTTGGAGCTCGACTCTTTCCCTTAGCTCAATGAGCTCATCCTTAGCCGCCTCCAACTCATCCTCTATCCACTCCCTTGCTTCCTGTGCACTTGTTACTTCTCTTGAAGCCTCCGCTAGTTGGAGTATCAAGCCGTCTCTCTCGTTTTCCGCGTCATAGAGTGATGATTTATGACTTTCAGATTCAGTCATAGCATTCTCTAAATTTCTCTGCAACTCCGCTTCCCTTTGTTTGGCTGTCTCAATCTCTACTTCCTTTGCCTTGGACCTTTCTTTTATCTTGTTGAGCAGTTCATGCACCATGTGCATGTCTTTTTCATCATCATCTGTCAACTCTAAAGCTCTTTCCGCCACCACCTCCACTGGCTTTGGCTCTTCTAGTATTTTCGGTTCGTCCAGTTTCTCTTCACTTTCTTTTTTACTCTTTGTCTTTTTCTCCGTCCCTCTCCGTTCATCTTGTTTTTGTAAGGTGATCCCATAAACTGCCTCAAGGGCCTCTTCTTCGGTGTATCCTATCTCTACCAGATCCTCATAATCATTTCTCTTTAGCTGAACTGGATCTATCTTCTTTTCTTTGGTCTCGGCTTCTGGCTTTTCCAAAACATCTGTGTCCACCTCTACTGTGGTCTCTTCCACAATTTTTTCCGTCTTCTTCGGGCTTGGTACATCAGCCATAGAGGGATGTTTGTCCTCAGCTTCCTTGGCTTTCCCTTTTTCCTCAGCTTCCTTGGCTTTCCCTTTGTCGGCTTGCCCATCTTTCTCTTGAGGCTTAGTAGACCCATCTAATTTCCTTTTCCCCTTGTTGTCCTTTTTCAGCTCAGCTTTTAATTGCTGTACCTCCTCTTCAGTGTATGGCTCGACAGGTTGCTGCTCCAAAATAGCCTCTGACTCCTCATAAGCTTTAATATATTGATCGTATTCATCAATGTGTGGCCTGGCCGAGCTAGTTCCGACTTTAGTGGGGTCTGGCAACCACTTTTCTTCAAAGTCACCCTTTAGAGCTCTTTCCGCTCTAAACTGCTCCACTAATCTTTTCATTCTTGCCGCTTTCTGACTTTTGGTTTGCTTGGGAGCAACCTTCTTCTTTACTTTCTTCTTAAGTGGCTCATCCACATCCTCTTCAGGCTCTGAAACTACTTCTAGTTTCCGGCGTGCTCTTGTGGATGCCCTCTTGGATACTTCGGGCTGTTCTTCCTCCTCGTCGGCTTCTCTAAGCCACTCATTCTGGGAGGGAGCCTTTGGCCACTGATCTCTAGCTCCAATAGCTTCATAAGCTATTCTTGTCAGAATTTCCGCTCCTCCTATGTATTTTCGCTTCTCGTTGTGCATGGCAATTACTTGCTCGTGGATGTGTTGAGCGTAATTCACCTCTTTTGGCATATTGCTCTTTAATGCCCATGTGATGGTGGTCGCAATGGCATGGGGTGGTGTCATATACTTTTGCGGTCTTTTACTGCAAACATGAAGAAATTGGTTGTACAATCGGCAAAGGGTTGCCGCTCTTGGGTCCTTCATATCTCCATAGGTTGCATTCTGTTTCTTGGGCCCATAGACCTCTATGGCCTCCCTTCTTTCCCTGACCGAGCTCCCTTTGTTGTGTAGCTTCAATGCGTCTGCAATTAGCTGTGGAGTGATCTATACTTCTACCTTCCCTCCATCCATGGCTGTCAATGTGGCTTTTCCATCCTTCTGAATGGATGTTGCCAACTCGTACACTCTTCTTGTATCCACACCTGATGGTCTCGAGGTGAAGAAACTGTGCAAGTCTGTCCTTTCGAGGTACTTGCTGATGTCTTCTGACCTGCTATAATCTACCAATTCCTGTGGGATCATCGGTACATCCACCGCTTGCCCTTGAGGATCTCTGAAAGTCCCCTGGTAGATCTTTATTCCCTCTTTCTCCAATACTGCTTCCTCCACCCAAGTTTTGGTTGGCTTGAGGGTTTCTGCTGGAATGCCAAATGGTTCCGCTTCTGCAATAGCATCTTTGATTGTCGGTCTTTTTCTCTTCGTTGCCGATGACTTGGTGGAATCCATGGATCCTGTAACTCCAATTTCAGAAGTTAGCGTCTTTTTAGTACTGAAAGCCGAAATGAAGCTTTTAACTATCCAAATGACTTGAAAATTGAAACATGAGCTATTCAGGGCCTAAGGATGCAAGGTAGGTGAAAAAATATGCAAAATGGGCTCAAAATCATGCTGGAGACATCATACGCGTATGATGTCTTTTGTGTCAAAATGAATTCATATTGGTTGTGCTTGTAGCTGATAGTGTATACATGATTATCATATGCTTGGATTTGAGTTTGGATCCCATTTGGTCAAGTTTTGGCCAATTTAGTCCAGTTCCGGCTCTTGGAAAATTTTTGAAAGGGAATTGGATTTTATGATCCAAATTGGATAAAACTTGGTGGTTCACTTTCAAATGGCATGTAGATCACTTCTGTTTGGTGGTTGAAGCCCTGAAGTGCCAAAATCACATAGTGAGACATCATACGCGTATGATGTCTTTTAGTGTATTTTTGGACCAAATTTCTCTATAAGCTTGGATTTGGCTTTAGATAGGCTTATTCAGTGGATTTATGAAGTTTGGATAGATTTTGGGCTAAAAATGGCTCTGGAGACATCATACGCGTATGATGTATTTTTCATCAATTTTGCACGGGATTGGTTCTGTGGACTCCCCATGTACTAGTGAAGGACTGTTCCTACTCAAATCTTGGTTTGGACTTGAGTATGTTGGATTTGGGCCAAAAATAGGCTTTAGGTGAAGGATTTTCCCTCAATTGGGCTAATGGGGTGATCCTCTTGACCAAATGGTTCCAAATTTCATATGTAGCATGTATTAGATATATATAATGGATGTATGATGACAAATGAGCAGTTTTGGCTCTGTAAGTGCAAATAGACATCATACGCGTATGATGTCTTTTGTGTCAAAATGGTGCTTTTTGGTTCCAGATAGCTTGTAGATGTGTTTAACAACAATCCTACAAAGTTTCAATGAGTTTGGAGTTATTTTGACAAAAGTAGAACCAAAAATTAATTTTATGGCCTACTTTGCGTATTTTTGGTTTTCCTTGGGTTTTCTAACTCCAATTCTCATGATACTTGATTCATAGGATGTGATTAACATGTGGAATGAGGCTATGCACTCAAATGTTGAAATGGATGTGAAATTCATGCTGTGAGACATCATACGCGTATGATGTTTTTTCTTGAAATGTTGGTCTTTTTGTGCAAAGAATGCTTTGTGCTAGTGCCCTAAGCCCTGCTAACTAGTTTTCAACTTAAAAAGTCATCAGTTTAGCTAAAAAGCCCCCTTATAGGCATTTCACTCTCCGAAGTCGTCTTTTTGCCTTGGAGTTGAATTTCTTCAACTTTTTTTCTCGAGAGTTGCATTTCCAGCTCATTGGATATGTTGTGAAGCCATCTATTTGGTTGAACTTGACTTTGGCTCCCCGTTCTCCATCTTTCTCCCTTTGGTTTCCCGAAAGCGTCTTTTTCACCATCGGTAAGTGAATCAGCTTTCTTTTGGGTTTTTCTTGCAAACATAAGTCATCGATAGTTACTTGAAGCTGCTTGTGAAGTTTCATTTCATTCGATCGTCAATTTCAGCCGTTATGTCAAAATGACGCTTTGTGTGTCCACAGTCAAATCGGTTGTTCCGACCTACTTTTTGTGATTCAAACTTGGAGATATTCTATGGTTGCATTGTCCTTGATGTGGTTGAACTTCTGTGAAGTTTCGTGTTGTTTCGACAACTTTTTCCTGTTTGCCTCTTGCAGGCTCTGTTGACCTAGGGTTTTTCCAGTCGTTCTTTCTCGAGCTTTGAGTGTTAGAAACCCATCTTCTATACTAGGGTAACCCACCTATAAGTTCTTGCAAGGTTTGGTTAGGCGGTTGTGCCACTACCTAGCATTCTACCCCATTCCCCGTCTGCTCTTGTTTCTTAGTTTTGGTCAGTTTTCGCGACAAAAGTTAATGATAAGCATCAAAAGCTTATGGCAACGAGTCTACCTCTCTTGTCTGGTGTCCTCTGAGCTCTCGTGGAAGTCGTAGAAGGTCGTAGAAGATCTGTGCTCTTGTGGCTCTCTGCTCTTCTCCAAGAAGGTAATAGCGTGAATGAGTTTGAAAGTGATGTGAAAAAGACTTGACTTCGGACTTCCTAGTTCACTTGCCACCAAATTTGTCATGTGCTCCTATCTTGTTGTGAGATGTGCTTTAGGATCTGAAATTTTTCAAATCGGACTCCGTTTGACCTGTTTTCTTAGAATTCCGTCCACTTGCCAAAATTCTGCCGTTTCGGACTTTCCGCAACTTTTTCAGAATTGTACCCAATTTTTACCATGGGTTGCCCTTGTCATTAGGACCATCACCGTCTATTCTTTTCTTTTTTTCGATCTCATTTCACCTGCTTTTTTTTTGTTTTTCTTTTACTTTTATTAAGAAAATCATAAAAAATAAATAAAAACAGCAAATTGAAACCAAAAAATTCCAAACATACACAATAAATAGTTGGTAACCCTGTGTATATGAATATACACTTTTTTGTGATTTTTGGACTTGGATTACCACTTTTTAGCTCCAAAAACACTCTTATTTCGTGATATTTACATGTCTAGAGACCCAAATTCATCATTTGATCTATTCTTGTTGCAAAACAAGGTATATAAGGGCATAAATATTATCAATATCCACAATCAAACATAAAAATTGCAAAATCATGTAAGACACTGCCCTTGTAATATAATTTTTGTTTTTCTTTGTTTTTGTCGCTTGTAGCTGCTTTGTAGCTCCTGTATACCTGTATACCTCCCCCCCTCCTAGTCTGAGTCCTCCCGGAAGACTATGAAGTGTCTGGGGGCGAAGCATTGTAGTTGTTTTGGTCATAAGTTCCCAATGCAATTGTAGAGCGATGATACAACAGTCTTTCCAATAAAGCTGCTCTTTGTTTGATTGAAGGATTGGTGGTCGGGTTTTGGGTTGGTTCTGGCACTTCGATAGTAGAATCAGTAGATGGATTCTTCTTTACCTTGTTGTTCTTTTTCACAATCCAAATCTGCTTCCGCTTCGCTTGTGCTTGCCACAAACTCTTTGCGACCCAAACGTGCTTTGTTCTTTGTGTTGATTTCCTCGCCTTGAAATACCTAGGAGTTTCCGTGGATTGTACTGAAGGGAGTTCCTGTTTACAAATCCTTGAGATCCAAATTTTCTTGATATAGCTTTGCCGTCATGAAATTATTTGGAATCCAGATCTGTTTCACTGTCCTTGATTGTCTGGAATCACTCTGTTGTCTGGTATTGAAGACTCTGTTTTCCACCTTTGTGTTCTCTGGCACAACCTTTTTTGGTCTCCATACCAACTTTGACTCCGTTTTTTCCCAAGGTTGAGCTGTTATATTATTGCTTGTCTTCCTTATCCAATGTTGAGAGTTCCTCGTCGAAGAGAAATCTAGTTGTATAGAAACTTTTGTTTGCCATTGCTTCTTCTTTTTCTGTGGTTGTTGTTTACCTTTGTTCTTGGATTCCTCCTTTGGAGTTGGCACTGCTCCTTTGGTGAACTTAACTGATTGAATTTCACCTTCATATTTGATAAGCACTGATTTAGAACTCCAGTCAATCATTGCATTGTATTGCTTATGCTATGGTTGTCCTAGCAATAATGGATGTTGTGTAGCTTGGTCTTCAACCACGTAAAACATATGAGGATACACATACTGGTTAATCTGTATATGTAAAAGTGTGCATCCGACAGTTTTGATTGAATTCTCAGAGTAACTCTTTAACTCTTGCTTGGCAGTTTGTAATTTAGTGGCATTTGTCAATTGTCTATACAAACTGAGTGAAAGTAGGTTAGTTTGAGCTCCTGAATCCAATAGTGCTCTGGCTTTGATTTGGTTGGTTCCTACTTTGCATTCAATGATGGGTTCTTCTTTGTCATTATCCATTTCTGTTATACTGACAGCGTTTATTCGTATTGCTCCTTCATTGCGCTGTTTCTGACGCAGTAGTCTTCTTTTCTCCATTCTTTCCTTCGCCTCGGCTTGCGCTTCCTCCACAATCTTTTTCTTTTTCTGGACACGCAGCTTTTCTTGATGTATTTTGAGAAGCATGTCTTGGGTTAGCGGAAAAAGATACTTTTTCACTCTGCATCCACTAATCCAATTGGGCATTTCTTCTCCGTCTAATGTAGCAAGCTTGACGGCTCCACTTGGTGATAGATGTTTAATCACCAGAGGTCCCATCCCTCGCTTTTTAAGCTTCTTAGCATGCTGTTTCAGAGTGTAAACTAGGACATAGTCCCCAACCTTAAACTCTTTAGTCCGCACATGCTTATCAAAAAAATCCTTTTGTCGCCTTTTGTCGCACATGTACACCGGTCTAGGTGTCTCACCTGGAGCTGCTATATCAACTTTTTTTGCATCCTCCGGTCCGTCATAAGATTCGTTCTCCCCCTCTCTCGAATAGGTTGGGTTACTACCACCTTCCTATCCTCTATTGTGAATTTCCTGTAGTGAGAGGGAACATCCATGTTTTCCTTGATTTTGGCGTTTTCGTCCTCTCCACTCTCAATTTCTGTCGTCCAAACTTCTTTCAGAGTTTTCTTGAGCTCTCTGTATTTGTTTCTACATTCTAACTTGGACTCTGTGTGTTCTCTGTTGCGCTTGTTCTTTTCTGATTTTTCTTTTTCAGTTTTCGTTTCATTCCTTTGAACTTGATTTCTTGAGCTTCTTTTATCTTTTCGTCAGCTCTTTTGCTCATTGCCTCTCATTCTTCCAGAAATCTTGTCCTTAACACAATCTTCCGCCTTTACTAACATTAGGAATTGATTTTTTCCTCTTATTCTAGGCATCGGATTGGTTCTAACCCCTTTGTTTTTCTCTTTGCTCTATAGCGTTTTTGGCGTTGTTTAGTTTGGTTTGTAAAATCATAAAATCGGACATCCGTTATAGTTTCTTCGTTTCTGCTTGAATTGTCCGTTGACTCGTTGTCTGCTTCATTTCCCACTCTGGATGATCGGGAAGTCGTGAAACACCTCTTCTTCATCTTCCTTTTCCAGTGTATCGTTCTTTTCAGTTTGTTTTTTGAGTATAGTTCTCAGCATGAAGTACGGAACCACTCACTACAAGTATTCATATCGACTCAGTATTCTTATTTCTTTCTTCGACTCTTCGTGTTTGTCGTTTTGTCTTGTCGTGCTTTGATGTATGGAGTCTGTGAATATAAATCTTATGAGTATTATTGATGTACTTTTAGAGTAGTAAGATTGTCGATACAGAGTATTCATATCTCTGCCTCTCTCTCGACGTCACAAACATTCTGCGAATCAACAATTAAGATAGGAAGTACAAGCAGAGAGGAGAGCAAAGAGAGAGTCAATCGTCTCTCTCTCTTTTCTCTTCTCACAGCTCATTCTTTCATCACGCTCTCCCTCTCTCTCTCTCTCTCTCTCTCTCTCTCTCTCTCTCTCTCTTTCTTCTCCACACACACACACACACACACACACACACACACACACACGAGGAGAGGAAGGAGAGCCAGGTATGCTCCTTCCCTCTCCTCACTCTCATGTTCCCTTCCCCTCTTTCTCTCTCCCTCTCTCTCTCTCTCTCACACACACATACACACACACACATAGTGTTTTTGAGAGAGAGAGAGAGAGAGTACAAACATAAACAAAAACGCACACACACATACATAAACAAAGAATGCACACACACATTGAGAGAGGAAAAGAGAGAGAGAGCATGCATAAACAAAAAACGCACACATTGAGAGAGGAAAAGAGAGAGAGAACATGCATAAACAAAAAACGCACACATTGAGAGAGGAAAAGAGAGAGAAAACATGCATAAACAAAAAAACGCACACACATTGAGAGAGAAAGAGAGAGAAACTAATTTAACGTCATAGGAAACTAATTAAAATTAAAAGACCTAAAGATCTAGCCGACGAGGAGTTGAACTCAAGACCTATTATTCACGAGGGAAATGGCATAATCAATCTATCATACTTGGCATGGGTGATAGAAAGGTTATACCATTTATCTCTTTTTATTGGCACACACATCCACACACGCGCACACAAACAAGAAGAAGAGAGTTATAACATCGTAGGAAACTATCTTAAAAGACGTTAAAGATTAGGTTATATGTAGACTTACATTAAATTAGATTTAGGTTTATTTTTAACTAGATTTACGTTTATTTATGCTAGATTTAGATTTACGTTATATTAGATTAGATTTAGGTCTCCATAGACTGCGATGCCTGCATGAAGCGGGTGAAGAAAGCCCTCAATGGAATATAGGGTATTGCTGCCTTCACTCATGGTGGGCTCCGTCGATCCAAAAGTACTGGTGAAATGTCTTCAGAAGATAGGGAAGAAGGTGGATCTTCAGGGCGGCAAGAGTCACTACATCCCCGACACAATGACCATCTAGACAACCTCTAGTCATTCAACAGCAACTTCAAAGTTAGTAACAAGAGCAAGAACGGTCTAAAGGGCCAATTGCTGTCGTCAGATGTGGATGGAGATGAGGCAGCGTCACCGCCGGAAGTTAACTCTCACATCTTTAGTGATGAGAATGCCAACTCTTGCCGAGTTTAGGGAAAAATTATGTGTTAAATCAGTTTGAAGGTTCTTATAATCCCTGTTAGTTTAGTTCTTTGTTTTTAATATAACATAATTTATGTTAGATTTAGATTTATGTTATATTAGATTAGACTTAGGTTTATTTAGGTTTACCCACACACACACACACACACACACACACAAGAAGAAGAGAGTTTTAACGTCGTAGGAAACTATCCCAAAAGACGTTAAAGATTAGGTTAGATGTAGACTTACGTTAAATTAGATTTAGGTTTATTTTTAGTTAGATTTACGTTTATTTAGATTTACACTTATTTACGTTAGATCGAGTCCACGCAAGAATTACTTACGGTTTAGGGTTTAGAGTTAGACGAACAGTGAAAAGATCTACTGTGAAAAGATGTTAAGATGCTGTGAAGTGCTACAGCTAGAGAAGAGGCAAAGGGGTTTTGTCGACTACATGTAGTATCATGTAGACGTGGGTCTGTAGATTTCTTGTACCCACAAATATAGGTATTGACCAATAAAGACGAGATTATAACCCGGTGGTTCTGATCTCCGTGCACCTCTAGACCGAGGTGTGCGGGGATTGGACATGACTAGAGAATGTGAGGTAAAGAGAGAGAGAGAGAGAGAGAGAGAGAGAGAGAGAGAGAGAGAGAGAGAGAGAGAGAGAGAGAGAGAGAGAGAGAAGACGAAGAATGCCAATAGAATATTAAATTTTTTGTCCAGGTTATAAGATTTTTATCCTCATTATGAGTAGTGACGAGGATGTGGGACCGTCCAACTGAAACACCTATCTCTCAACGAGGGTCTTATGTCCTTGTAATCAATGCAAGCATGCTGTGCGACGGACAAGACCTGTTTCTTTGCAGCACGTTCGCGAATTTGGCGAGTTCGATCCATCTATTATAGATCGAGTTGTTGCCAATTATAACTCGTCGGACTCTGACACTGGCCAACAAGCAGCAATTTTGCAACCCAATAGACGTGTTCGCAGGCGCTTTGGTCAAGCAGCATATGTGAGGCCACAAGATGTAGCCTCTGACAGCTCGGGGGATGATCATGCAGAGCACATTCCCAACGAGGCAATGTTTGAGCCCGAGATTGATGAAATGATCGAGACGATCATGGATTCAGAAAGGCTTATCTATGATGATATGAAAAGTGAAGCCGATACGCCATTGTATAATGGAGCACGTATGTCTAGATTGAAAGCACTCCTGGTTCTTCTCAACATGCAGGCAAAGTTTGGATGGAGTGACACTAGCGTCACATCGCTTTTCAGGTGATCTATTACAATTATTTTACTTTAATAAAACTCTAAATGTATAATGATCTGATAGATTTTTACACGACTATATCGTATTTTTATGTTGTGTAGATTGCTTAAAGAGCACATACTACCAACTGACAATGTGATGCCAGATTCCCGAGATGAAGCAAGAAAGATTTTGCGAAACTTGGGGATGGATTACAATTCTATCCACGCTTGTCCTAATGACTGCATTCTTTTCAGAGGGGAATACATAGACATGGAGAAGTGTCCGAAATGTGATTCCGAAAGATATTGAGTAGATCTCCACGGGACAAAAATTCCACAAAAGGTTTTGCGACATTTTCCTCTGCTTCCTCGCATCAAGCATTTCTTCGAATGTAAGTCCATGGCCGCCCTAGCATCATGGCATGAGGAGAATAAATCTTCGGATGGTGTGCTACGAATTCCTGCAGATTGCGCAGCCTGGAAACATATAGATGGAACATGGTCGGATTTTGCCAGGGAAGCTCGAAATTTGCGCTTAGGCCTGGCTATGGATGGCGTAAATCCATTTGGTCAAAGATCAACATCTTACAGTGTATGGCCCGTTGTCATCGTCAACTACAACATTCCCCCGTGGTTGACTACGAAGAAGGGGCACCTATGGCTAAGCTTGATTGTGCCAGGGCGATATAAAGTGGGGAATATGGATGTGTATCTTCGTCCACTATTGGAAGAGCTACAACAATTGTGGATTGGCATAGAGGTGGTGGATATGAGCCGACACACATGACGACGGAATGCTTTGATCAGAGGCATTCTAATGTAGACCATGCATGACTATCCCGGGCTAAGAGAATGCTCAAGTGATCTATTGACACTCCTCACTCAGACACTGTAAATCTTGTTTTTTCCCATAGTTGATCTATTATCATGTGTATACAAGCAGGGCTTCAAACAAGCGGATACAGAGCATGTGTCACATGTGGACCTAGACTGAATGCACGTAGGGCGCCCTCACTGAAGAAGCAAATCTATGAAGGTCATCAAGCGTATCTTCCAGAGAATCATGTGTTACGCGATGGCTTTTTGGGAAGAGAGCCACCAAGGATGTCTGCACAAGCATGGTTAGAGCAGAAGGAGATGTGCAATGAGGGATGCCTCCAGGGATGAAGAGACTATCTCTATGGTACGATTTACCATACTGGCCCCGACTCATGATCAATCACTTGCTCGATCCAATGCACATATTCAAGAATGTGGGTAATCTACTATGGGACCATCTGACCGGTAAGAAAGATACTTTGGGAGCCAGAGTTGACCTTAGAAATGTGGATCGTATGGAGCAATATTGGCCGCAAACAGCGTCTGATGGATCGATAAAACTCCCTAAAGCACCATGGATTTTCACAGGATCCCAAGAACGCAAAGTAAAAGAGACCATTCGATCTTTGCGGACCCCCACTGGCGTAATGCACTCGCTCCGAACGTGTTTTACTAAAGAAGGAAAGCGTACCGGTTTGAAGTCACACGATTGGCATAAAACGTGTCAGGTACGTTCATAGTGGACTTTAATATCATTGCATAAAATGTGGACTTTAATATCATTGCTACACATACTTTACAGTTTATTTTACCGGTTGCCATTGAGAGATGTTTGTCTTTCGACATCCGTAACACAATCTACAAACTTGCAAAGCTGGTGCAATGGATCTCACAAAAGGAGATCAACGTAGACTCCATACCATTCGCCAAACTAAATGCTGCGGAGCTTGTGTGCATGTTTGAGAAACATTTTCCTACTACTATGCTAACCATTCAGGTGCATCTTCTTGTTCACATAGTTGATGAGGTGGAAATAGCTGGCACAGTTCATTCCAGATGGATGTTCTTCTTATAACGTTTCATGAAAATGCTTAAGGGATATGTGCTTCAAAAGGCATGTCCGGAGTGTAGCATGGCAGAAGGTTGGTTGGTATCAGAGTCCCTAGTGTACATTGGAGAGTGGCTAGACGGATTTGATAAAGCCCGAGACACGCTATGGCGAACCATAGATGATGAGGGCATATCTGGGATTGTCATGTGCAATCTCGGTGTTGAGAAGAAGATGACGGAAGATCTAGAGGCTAAAATCAACCGATTTTGCATGCTTCACAATCCAGTGATGCAAAAGTGGATTTCACAATATGAGGATGCAAAGCAAGAGCGACAAAGGGCACGAATCGAGTGGAGACGGCTTCCGATGCACTATTCGACGGTTCTGGAGAGCCTACCAACCTTCATGAGCTTAAGATGGTTGCACAGCCAATTGAAAAGCGCACAACAATGCGGTGACGAAGTGACTGAGGAAGAGTGGGAGTACTCTCGGGGTTGCGCGACCAAGGTAAGTTTGCAATGTACGACTAGCTAGTGACTTTATCTCTAAACGTTTGAACGGCCACTCATAATCTTTGTTCGTTGTAGTATAAGTCATACACAGCAGCATGGTGTAAAGGTCGACATTTTAGGGTGGAACGAATCGACAAAAAGCGTTTTACTCAAGATTGTGGAATCATGGCAAAATTTGAACAGTCTAGTCGACGACGTTCCTCTAATGCAAATCCTGTGGTAGCGGAACTCACTTACTTCGGCACGCTGCAAGAGATTTTGAGGATCGATTACAAAGGATTTTTTGTCGACTTGTTCGACGTGCAATGGTTCAAGATAATCATGGAGGGTCGCAACGCTACTGTGCGTAGAGGAGAGTCTGGTTTTCTTGAGGTGGATTCTACTAAGAAATGGACTGACCTAAGAGACACTTTCGTACTACCCGAGCATTGTGAACAAGTAAGTATGTAAATAGTTAACATCCCCCTTTTACAAGTTATATGCTTGAAAGCTCTCATGTAAGTTATGTGGCTCTGGCAGGTAATATTTTATCCTACAAAGTCTACATCAAACTGGTGGTACGTCATAGAGGTAGCCCCTCGTAGTGCAAGGATGTATGAAGGCTACCATGTGCCAATCACAACGGCATCAATGGAGGAGATCAGAGAAGATGCTCAATCAGAAGCCGCTGCGGTGGTGCCAGACGAGCATCAAGATGCTACTACTCTATATGGAGTGCATGCAGAGGAGCTACAAAATGAAACAGAGGATATGTGTTTAAACGGAGAGCTCTATATAGATATAGGAAGTTATGCTGGATTATGCGAGGATGAGAGAGAGATCTCTTAAAGCCACAAATATTGTATTTGAACAATTTTGCTCCGTGTTGTAAAAGCTCTGGCTCTCTAAGTACCTTCCATGGTGTATAACGCTCTTTTCTACTCGCGCTCACATCTTTTGATTGAAAATTCTGAGTTTTCGACTTGCCTCTTCTATCACTCAATTCATTGCGTCATTGTATTTATATGCGTCATCACGTTATTGTATTTAATGGTCTTTGCGTCATTGTCTACTCTATTCATTCAATATTAAGTTTAAATATTCGTGTGTTTAATGCACGTATGGATGATGAGGAGTTTCTTTCTTCTTTGTCACCGCAGCAGAGAAAGTGGTACGTGGAGCGTCATCGCTCTGGCGCATCATCGCGCGTTCCTACTCCATCCGCATCTCCCTCTATTTCAAAGCATTCGGCGCGCTCCGAAGCTTCGGCGTCGACGAGACGAGCTTCACACTCGTCTAGACACCGGCGCTCTAGTGGTGGCGGTGGCGGTTGTTGTGGGGAATCTGCCACCGATGCCTCCACACCGCCTCGTGTTCGACGAGGCTCTTTACCCTCCCCTTCTTTGCCCGCCCCCACACCAGCCACAACATCGCCATCTACGCCAGGTTTTGCACGGCTGACTGTTCCTAGCAGCTACACACCTCTACCTACTCCGCCAGGAGCCACCCCACTCGACACTCCTCGCTTCGGGGCCCAGACGCCGGTGGAGACACCTGACATCCGTACCCCCATCGACACGCCGCTAGAGACCCCTGCCGGGACACGCAGGTTCACGCGTCACCGGCCAGAGGGCTTGCCTTACTCCGTCGACTTCAGCGTCGGCATCATCAGGGATGTTGACGGCAAGAAGGTGATCTCGCGCATGCATGGTCTTTGATCTCAGCTGTTTAGACACTACATACTAAACAAATGGAGTGAAGTACCAAGTGATTTAAAAAACAGAGTCATCAGCATACTTCATGATGAGTTTCCCGTTCCAACACGGGATCAGCGCTTCAATGAAGACCTGATGAAGATTCCAATGCGCGAATACTGCAAACACAAGCGTTCCAAAGTGCAAAAAGCAATCAAGCATGGGTGGAACAGGCCAGATTGGCTGGCCAAAGAAGATTGGAAGAATGCGAAGAAAGCAGCGCACGAGAATCCTGACAAGTGGAAGCAACAAAAGGATGCAGCCAGAGCGCGAGTAGAGGCAGGGAGCTCGCACCACTTGGGGAGCAGTGGATGGGCATCATTTGAGGCCGATTTTGTAAGTGTTTTTGCATTGCTCTTTATGTTCTATAGTTTAGGGTTTATGAGTTTTTTAATTCTAACATAATGAATTCTTTGTATGTTTTGATAGTGGTCGATGACAGGACGTGATCCCACACCGTACGAGCGCGAGTACGCAGGCAGGAAGGGCTTAAACGCCCTGATGGACATTCTCAGTTCTCGCGGCGGCATGGTTAGTATTAGGGTTTACTCTTTTCTATTTTTTGTATTGTTTTATAAATGTCGTTATATGTTTATACTTATTGAAAGCTGTCTTATTGTCTTTTTTTGTAGAATCCGACAGATACGCCGCTTGGACGCGATGAGACGTCTGTCTAGACGACGTCAGTTTAGCCGTAGCTAGATAGCATTAGTTTAGGGTTTCTCATAGCTTATGTATCATGAGACGGATTTTATACGTCTTTTTGAACCATGTATATTATTACATTTGTCACCGCAGTTCATTTTGCCAATCAATTCTTTATGCCTATGATGTTGTACAATTGTCATTATTACATTTGCCAATCAATTCATTTTGCCTATGATGTGTACAAATGTCAATTTTACGCTTGTCAATTTTGCAAACAATGCGTCTTGTGGGTGACTATTTTGGGTCTATTATCTACCCTTGCACTTTTTTTAAAAAGTGAATCAAGTACAATATGCTTGATGGGTGGCAGGGCATTCAATGCCTTGTCACCAAAAAAAAAATCTCTCGGGCGTCGATATAACCGTCGCTATTTATGGCTCTGTAGCGTTGCTATGAGCGTTGCTATAGACTTCTGTGTAAACGTCGCTATAGGCGTCGCTATGACCGTCGCTATGAGCGTCTCTATATAGCGACGCCTATAGTGACGCTCTCGTAGAGACGCTATTAGCGACGCCGGGGGTTATAAAAACCCAGTGTATTTCCGTCGCTAACAGCGTCACAAGAGCACACAACCTCTTGTAGTGGTACCCGTCCTTGTCGCAAAATTTCGTTGTGGGACCATCCGGAATTGCACAAACATCTAGGGTTGCTGGAATGTGTGTCCATTCTAATGGTTCAAGCGTGTCCTCTGGAAAGGGTTCTCCGATATAAGTTTCGTCTTCGATAGACCTTTCTAAAACATATTGTTCTCGCCTCAGACTTCCACATTTCGAGGCTCCACACATCCATAACTCCTTGGGCTTACCTAACCAAGCTGGAAATTCGGATCCCGCCAAAGTAGCTGAATCAAACTCCTCTATCGGTGTTCGGTTCACATCTTTGTAGCTATGGTCTCTCAGGTTCACACGTGTAGTGGTTTCCATATTTCTCAGGTATATGTGATCGTAGCCCCAATCCTGGACCATTTTCAACTGTCTCATGAATGGTCTTCCCAGTATGATATCATAGTTATTCTCCTTGCCAAAATCGACAATAGCAAAAGTATGTTCGTATTCAATGCCGCAAGAAGTTACGACGACTTTCTCTAATAACCCCATAAGTTTCTCCATGTGTCCATCTGCTAATTGGAGTTTCAACCTAGTCTTCCTTATTGCTGGTTTCCCCCATTTTTTTCAGATTTCTTTTGTAGCAATGGCTACCTCAGCTCCGCTGTCTAGTATTGCCATCGTTTTCACTCCTTGGAATTCAACTAGTAAGGTTGTATTCCCCTCTTCACCTTCGCAATACTCTCCGACCTTGTTTAAGGGTACAGGCTTAGCGTTCTTTTGTGGTTTGCTCAGCTCTTGTATACCCTCTTGCAGTCTCGATGTTGGATCTTTTATCCCAAATTTCTCCAAGCATTTTCCTACAGTGGTCCACATATGTGGTCTTAGCCTCAAAAGCTCAGCTAGAGTGATAGTGCATGTCACTGGTGTTGACAAGATCTCTATCAATCCTTGCGAGTCCATGACTTTTTCTGATGAGATTCTTCGTGAGGGAAGTGCTCTAATCTCGGATTTTGCTTCATACTCTCCTAAGTATGAAGGTAAGGTATTCAGTGAATGAGGTTTGCTCTCCATTGTTCTAACAGAGTCCCCATCTCCCCAGTAAGATTGTAGATCCAAGTCCACTTGAGATCCTGCCTCAAATTCCACTATGGGAGGATTCCTGATGTCCTTTTCCCAATTTGTCTGATTAGCTTGGCAACTTAGCTCGTTTGCAAAGTTTGCCTCTCTCACTTGTTTCCAAAATTCATTGTAATCCTCATCTCTTCCGTAAATCCTCTGTATGACTGGATGAAAACTCTCTATCTCCTAATTGGTTGTGTTCAATACTATGAGGTCATCCTTGTGTGTATTTTCAGGCTTTTGTGCACTGGGAGTCTTTTCAGCTACCTGTGAAATGATAGTCTCTTGCTGAATTGGGTTTTTCGTTCCACAATTCATTGTTTCTCTTGGTGGTTCTAATAAGGCTTGTGCAGTCTCGATCATTCTCTGGCACATTTCAAGTCTCTGCTTTTCCAATTCCGCGTTTGGGTATGTCATCCACCTCTGTTCTTGTGTTTGGTTGTTCTTTAACCTAGCTTCGTAAGCTCTCATCAGTGCGTCCAATGGTTCGTGTACTTTGTCGACTAGCACTGATCCCCCTGAGCTTAAGCTCGTTGTTTCTTTGATACTCTTTTGTTTCGTTCTTTTCGGGCTCATCTCTCGTTTCCCGTTTTGACTCTCAAGTTTTTCTAATCTATCTTTAGTTCGCTTTAGTTCCTCAGCTAGAATAGAGTCTTCACATTCTTTTCTCAACTTCATGCGTGCTTTTCTAGCTTTCCATGTGTTTCTCTTATTCCGCGGTCCTTGACTAACCACTTCAGTCGCTAACTTTCCATTCTTAGGTTCTCTAATGGTTTTCTTAGCTTGAGGTCTAGTAACAACTTGCGTTGGTATCAGAGTTTCATTTTCGGACCCACTACTGGTAGGAAAAGTCTCTAGCATATTCAATGTCGTCTTTTGCACTTTGTTTGGATTCTTTGAACAATCCTCAATGAAGTGAGTAACCCCACACTCAGTGCAATAAGCGTTAATTCTATTGATTTCCGTATGTGGACAGACATTCATCAGATAGTCACCTCCACACTTGTAATAGGGTCCTAGTGCTCGTCTTGGTCCCACTTGATTCGTCCTTTGTGGATAGGATGGTCTTTGTCCTGTTAACCCTCCATGAGCTATGAACATCAATGTTCTTGCGTCCAAATTGTATCTCTCTTCATCAGAAGCACTTGTAGCTGTTGGTGTTCCAACATTCCCAATCATGCCCCATGGTTTTGGTTGTTTGGGTTCTTCTGGTGGGTAATACACAGTTGGAGACATGTGTGCACCAGATTCTTCATAATAGGCTTGAACAGGCACTAAGGCTTGTTCTTCCTGATTCTCTAAGGTTGGTGCATATCTAATGCCCACTGGTCTTGCTCCTGGTAAAGGTGGTTGTTGTCCCAATACCGGTTGCGGTCTTTCTATCCCCATAGGTCCTGGTACATTTCCCGTTGGGTATCGAGGTACTGGATGTACCTGAGGTGGTGCTAATTGAGCAGGAGGTGCATACTGACGCTCCCTTACATACCCTTTGTTGTAATAACACTCCTCTGTTGGGTGGTTTGTCCCTTTTTGTTCAATAGCACACCATTTCAGTGGTTTTGGCAATGGTTTTTGGTATGGTGCCATCCTTTTTAGAGCATCTTCTATCATTTGCTCTACATTTGGCATGGTTGTTGTTTGAACATTCTTTTTAGTGGTAGTCTCACGCGCTACGGAGGAAGAGCTACTGGATGCAAAATCTGTATCCGCTGACACCTCTCCATAAACCGTACAGTTATCCACTAAGTACAATGCTTCTCTCGTTACTTGCTCGAAACTTGTACAAGCTTTCAAGTGCAAGTCCTTCTTGAGAGTGTCTTCTCTCAATCCTTCAATAAAGAGAACAGATAGTCTATCATCTTATGGTCGTTCACGTACTGGACATATCTCAATGTATTGTTTGAAGCGAAGTGAAGCTTCCTTCACTTTTTCGTGTTCTCTCTGTTTAAAAGCATATATTTGTGAGATCGTATTGTGCTTAATCCCTCGTTTTGAGAATTCCTCAGCAAACTCTCTTAGCAAATGGTCAATGTCATGGAATCCCCCTCTGTTCAGTGGTTGAAACCATGTCAATGCCGTACCTTCTAGAGTAAGACCAAATCCCTCGTATTGTGTATGGAAATCTGTTATCTGCTCAGCTCTTAAGACTTTCTTAAAGAGTGACATATGTGCATACGGATCTTCTGAACCACCATACTTCTTTGGCATACACTTGGCTACTTGAGATGGTCTCATACGTCTATGGTCTGCTACCAATCTCATTGCTCCTGTGTCCCGGATAAAGCTTTCTCTAGCATCATGGACTTCATGGGTTACCCTTGCCGGTTCCCTTGCCCTGAGTCTACTACTAGGAGGTAAATGTGATGGTTCCGCTTCGAACCTTGGACCTGGAGTGGTATATGTGGGGATTGGAACTGTACTACCTGGATTCGTATCCATTGACCCTCTGGAATGTAATGATCCCATTGATCCGGGCTTCGAGTACTGAGGTTGACTGAAAGAGTCAGCAGCCTGAATTCTTTGTCCTCCTTTTGTCATTGGGTTTTGCACTCCATTTGTTGGTGCTGGTCTTTGTGAGCTAGAAGTAACATAATACTGATGTAGTGGTCCCGCAAAGTATGTATATCCTTCTAATTCTTTCTTGCCCATTGTTGAGGATTGCCTCCCATACTTGTCGTAAGCGGCAATTTTCACTTCCGATCCCTCTGTGTAGGTAAAGACATAAAGTCTTTTTTGGTCTGTAAACTCTCCAGTGTAGGGTTCTTCACATCTATAATAGAGATCTTGCTCCCCATTATTATATTTGTATAGCCCCACATAGATGTTATCAGTGTTGATCCTTGTAGTTTCATTCTCTCTTCTTAACCTCGCATCAGGGAAGTTCATTATTGGTGCTTTCTCCTCAAGTTCTTCATCTAATTTGGCTTTGGTGCCCATCAATCCCCACTTGTCCACAATGTTAGGGTTTAGGACTACCAAATACATGGTACCCTCGTCATCTAGATATCTATCTTCGCTATAGCTCACAGGCACTAAGTCCTTGAACTCACTAGGTCTATCTTATATCTTTACACAATAGCGGTCCATTCCATCTTTGTAGATCTTGGCACCTTGCTCATTGTCATACTGGTATTTTATGAACAATAGCTTCATTGTGGCGGAAGGGTTTGATGGTCCTGCTGCCATATTTTCTCTGTTGTTCTAGAGATTCCTGCCCGATCTCAAATTCATCAATTCCCCTATAGGACCTTAACTTTTCCGTCTCGGCAATTTGTTTTCCCAAGTTTTTGTGGTCAGAATTGATCCAAACTGATTGATACTTGGTCAATTGTTTAATCTTGTCAGTTGGACAACTTCTGTTTCATCAAGTGAGAATTTTGTTGCAGTTATGCTGAAAAAGACATTATACGCGTATGATGTCTTTTTTCATAGATTTGGACTATTTTGGTTATGCTCACTCTCAGTAGCCCCCTTATGCTCTGTCCACTCACAAAATTCAGTTTGAACTCTGTTTGAGCAAGTTATGGCTAATTTAGGCTTTTCTTGGCAATTTTCCGCTTTTGACTTGTTATGGGTCAATTGTGATCCAAATGGGATGAAAATTGAAATATAACCTCTAGACAGCTATTACAATGGATCTGTGTTGGCAAAGTATCAAAATATGTCCAAAATGAGGTCAAAGACATCATACGCGTATGATGTCTTTTTCATCAATTTGGGTCAAGACTTGATATTTATGCTTTCTACAGTGTTTGCAACAATCTTGTCAGGTCAGATATAAAAAATAAGCAGTGGATGTGCTAAAAGACATTATACGCGTATGATGTCTTTTGTCCCAGATTTTGACTATTCCTGGTTTTAAGCCTTCTCCAATGTTTATAATTGAGTTTCAAGTGTTTTTGTCAGCTTTGAATGTAAAAACAAGATCTCAATCCAAAATTTCCTATTCTTTGCGTTTCTTGGACTCCGACTTGTCTTTTTGGGTTTCTTTGAGTGTTAATGCTCTTGTTTTAAGTTGAAATTAGGGTATAACCCCCCTTTTGAACACTCTGGTAAAGTCAAAATTTCTGTTTTGGTCATTAAGACATCATACGCGTATGATGTCTAAAGTTGCAGATTTCCAGTTTTTTGGCATAGAATCCTTCCTAAAGCTTTCTCAAGTGCTAAGAAACTCCCAGATACACAGAAAATTTCTCTGACTTTTGTTTATTGCAAGTTTCACTACTAACTCAACGGTTTAGTGATCTAACATGCAATCAACCATATCAAGCAAATACTCCAATGATTACTAGCTCTAGATCAGGATCAAATGAAGTCCTACCTAAGCTATTCCTAATCATAAAATGGGTTTGGTAATTGTGATTTTAAAGAGATCCACTGCCACTCACGGACTAGCAAATTCTTCTTCTATCAACAACTACTCAACACCAACAAAACAACAAACAAATCTAAGCTAAACTAAAAATACTGTCAACACGGAAGACCCAGGAATACCCCACTTCCTAGTATCTCTCGAGATCTTCGGAGTCCACCACTCCTAGATATTTTCTAACTAAAGTATACAAAGTAGTTTATATGACTCACCTCGTAGGATTAGTCTAAGGTCACCTACTTAGGGCCCTCGTCCATGGCAACGGCGCCAAATGTTAAGGCGGTTACGCCGCTAGCAGAAGCTAAATAGCGAGAACTCAACGAACAATAGAATTTGTCAGACAAGGACGGAGCTTGACCCGCAGGCGCATGGAAACAACTAGGTGGGTGTCAAATCACCTACTCGACCTTCTAATGACAATCACTACTAAGGAAATCAAATCTAAGTTCTAAAATACGCAAGTGATTGAAATTCGTACTACGAACGAATGCTATACGAAACAAGATCTAGAATCATTGAATTAATCTCAAACTCAAGGGGAAGTCTATACACTAGGTAAGAACAACACCTTAAAGACTTGAACTGCAAACTCAACCTATAACCACTCCGTGCGGTAAACGCGTATGAAGACAGACCGAAATATACAGGTGACCGAAACTTGACCCCAATGGTACTAATGTGTAGCTCTACTCGTTGTGGTTCTATAGATATGCTGCACGCTCAATTCCGACACATGAGTTGGAAGAAAACTCACACCGAAGCTCGTAGGAACTTACCACACATAGAAGCCGATAGCACGTACTCTTGGTATCTGTGCGTACCTCTCGCCGTTGCTAACACAATGGTGGTGTCGCTTCTCCAATGGCGGCTCCGTAGCTCGCGTAGCAAGTAGATAAGACTCTCTCTCTTTCTCTCTCTCTCTTAGACACAGTCACGGCACTCAAAAACTCACTTTGATTAATAATCTCCCCCTTTAGGTTACAAAAACTTTGGCTTATATACCTCAGCCTTGGAGGTGAGAACATCTCTAACTAATTACATCAGCAAGTGAAATTACTTCGGGATTACAAGTTGGAAAATCAATTGAGTCCCGTTACTTAATGAATGGCTCAAATCAAAATTAATGTCCGAAAGACATTTATTACAATCAATGGTTACAAAATGATGAGTGTGAGCAAAAATGTGGGTGTGATCCTCTGCTGGCTCAACACCTCCCATCTGGATGAAAACTTTTTATCCTTCCGAGTGTCAAACATGCTATCATACCTTAGGACCAACATACCTTTATTCAGACCTTTTGCCCTAAGTCCCTTGTTGAAGATAAGTCGACGTTGCTCTGCCTATGCTGCATAAAAGTTGATATCATCTTTCCTATCTAGTTGAAGCCTCTCTAGATCAAGAATGTGGTTGTGGAGATGAGCACTAGGGCGTGTCATTTGCCCAACTAGCACTCCGAGACTAGACAATTGTACTTCAATGGGTCGAATGGACTCCTTACCATATTCCAAGTAATATGGTGTGAACCCAAGGGATGTGCGAAATGAAGTGTGATAAACCCAAAGTGCAGCCATAAGATGCTTGTTCCAATCACTTTTGTGATTGTTTACATGTTTAGTGATGATCTCGTAGATCATACCATTTACCTTTTCCACCCAACCGTTGCATTGTGGGTAGTAGGGAGTTGAGTGTCATTCTGAGATACCTAGCTTCTCCATCAGCTCTCTTACCAGGTCTCCTGGTCTTCTGTGAGAAATTATTTCAAGAGGAGTGCCAAAACGGTAACAAATATTTTTAAATAAAAACTTAGCCATTTCCTTAGTTGTAATCTGGGTGGTAGCAACTGCTTCAGCCCACCTGATCATTCAGTCCACACCCATGATGATATACAATTTACCTGATTGGCTCCTTGGAAAAGTCCCAATGGCATTAATTTCCCATTTCTCAAATGGTCCATATGAGATTATAGGAGTTTGTGGCTCATATGTGAGCCTCCTATCATGAGTCTTCTGATACTCTTTGCATGTATTGCACCAGTGATGCAGATCTCTTTGTAGACTAGGCCATACAGACTCGGGTTGTAGAATCTTTCTACTAGTGATGCCAAGTGCAAAGTTTCCTCCACAAACACCATCATGGTAACTTGAAATGATTTTGGTGATTTCTCTAGAGAGAGGTACACACCTAAGTATTTGATCCTTACCCTTGCAGTAGAGGTCATCATTGACAAGGCGGTATTTTGTTGCCTTGCACACAAGGCACTACTTTTGGCCCTTAGTAAGATCTTTAGCACGACATGAGCACTACACTGTATGTGATGGCTATGATTTTTACAAGCCCAAGTTCCTTGTATTTGTTTTATTAAAAGCATGGCATCACCAAATACATTGAACCGTTGAATACCTTGTGTCACACACCACTCTAACCCAAGAGTTAAGGCTGCATATTCCGCTTCTTTGTTGGAGTGGGAATCCAAGGAGAATACCATTTCCCTTTGTTCTTTGAAGACAACAATGCCTTCTGCAGCTTTGTCCACTCTTCTCTTATAGGATCCATCAAAGAAAAGAGAGTGATCCCTCTCTATCTTAGGAAATTCTACAACAGGTGTTACTTCCTTGTCACTAGTCTTGATTTTTAGCTTCTTTTCATAGTACGATGGGTGAGAATGCCTCCTAGACTCGCTCTTGTGGAGCTCTCCACTTGCATTGTGTAGTCAAACTCTTGCAACCTTGTGAGACACTTGGAAATCCTAGAAGAAACATCCATGTGCTACATTACATAAGGAAATACTTCTTCCATTTTTAAGACTATGAATGTTTTAGATAATAAATAAGGGAAAAATTTGGTGGTAGCAAACATTAATGCAAGCACCATGTGCTCCTCTTCCGTGTATCCCTTTTCTGATGGAGTCATCATGCGACTAGAGAATTAGATAGGACGCATGAAAGAAGTTTGAGGATCCTTTTGCATTAATACTGCCCCAAGTCACGTCATTGCCCACACTAGGGTTTACATAAAATGGCTCGTCCCACTTTGGAGGTGCAATGGTGGGAAGTGAGGCTAGAATTTTCTTTACCTCATTGAACTTCTGTTCATTTTCTTCACTCCAAGTTAAGGTCTCTTGATGGGTAACTTGTTGTAAAGGGAGAACCACTTGAGAGAGAAGGTGAATGAACCTACTCAAATACTCAAGTTAAGGTCTCTTGATGGCTTGTAAAAATCATAGCCATCACAATACAGTGTAGTGCTCATGTCGTGCTACCTCATTGAGAATTTCATCTTGGAAAGGAAGAGGAAAATGGTCGCTCTTTGTGGCTACACTAAGAGGCTTCTAATCAACACAAACCCTCCACTTACCATTCTTCTTTGGTGCGACTACCACTAGAGAAACCCACTATAAGTCTTCAATAGGATAGATGAAACCTGCATCTAGCAATTTTCTCACCTCTTTGAGCAGGGCGTCTTGTTGAATTACTCCTAGCCGCTTGAGCTTCTACACTATATGTTTACTTCCTTCCTTACGCTTAATGTGATGCTGAAGTACTGTGATGCCAATGATCTTATGAGAAATGTGGTATAATTACTTAGCATCAAAATATAATATTCACGCTCCTTCCACACAACTCACTAGAGAGCATTTGATGTAGTTTACTTGCTTCTACTAGAGTTTTTATACCTGGTGTCTCCCCTTGGTTTGATGATGAGGCATCAGGTTGTTCCATATTCTTAGGTTCCTTGAGAATGACCCCCATCACCTCAATGCTATTGTCGCTTTCTTCACTCACTGTTGATTCCTCCTCTGAAGTGGTTGAAGAGTTACCACTAGAAAACTCATCCATAGAGGTTTCTAGATCCATGTCAGGTTGATGATCCTTCTTCCTATCATAAAGTATTGGCTTCCGTTTGGAATCCTTCATTTGGATTATGCCAGTGTCCTAATCCTACTTAGCTCTCATAGCCATAAGCCAAGGCCTCTCTAGAATGATAGGATAGCCCTCCTCTTTGTGTGGCATGACAAAGATATCCACATCTACCTCGGTGTTGAACGCCTTTATCCTAACTGCATTTATAACACCAACACATTGAGCTTTTACATTATTTTCCATTTTGGCTCGGCATGGTGTAGGCCGACTCACCTCTAAACTCAAACGGTGCATCATTTTTTTGCTCATGACGCATATTTGTGTGTCAGCATCGATGTAGATATTGGAGATGTGTTGCCCTTTGATGTGAGCATCCATCACTGGTAGTATGTCATCTAGATTCCTCCCAAAGATAGCCCCATCTATCTTTGGCTTTGGTTGTCTCGTGCTAACCATCTTTTTCCATTATCGTGCTAGGTGGAGTAACTAGGGCTAGGTGATTTTTGGGACCTGCAAAAAAACATCTTGAACCAGATCATATGGTTTAGAACATTCACCCAAAGAGAAATCTACAATGTCAATTTTATGTCGTGACTTGGACGGCTTTTTGCTAGATTCTCCTTTAGTTTTTATATTTTCTTCCTTTTGGGAAGATTCACCATGCCTAGCTTGCTTTACCCCGATTGCATCTACTCCTTTAAACTTGGTCTTACCTTTTTCCACTCCCTTGATATCCACCTCCATTTTGTCCTTTCCCTTAACTTCAAGAATGATGACACTTACTGCTTGATTTCTAGCTCATGGTGGGGGTAAAGGTGGAATGAGAGGTTGTGGTGGTGGATGTGGCTGAATGGGTGGTTGCAAGATTTGCATGGGTGGTGCTTGTTGTGGTGCCCTTGTTGGTGGTGGTCTTGCTCTCGGTGGTGAAACCTGGTTTTGTCTGGCTCCTAGGTTGAAATTTTTCCTCCTTGGGTGTGGGCCGTAATACATGCCATGGCCATCCTCCCCACAATTGTAGCAATGGTATTCTTGCTTTTTACTTTGTTTTCCTCTCCCTTGCTCTTGATTGCAATTGTGTGCATGCCCTTGTTGCACCAAATGCACAGATAGATTCTCAAGATGAGTAGTTATGTGACTCAGCAGCTCTTGCTTCTCTTCTAATGCCTCTTGTGGTTGTGTTCTCTGAGAGGCGGTTGCAGGCACTGGGGTTAGTCGGATTGAGATTGATTCCTCTGACTCGTTGAATCTTTCTTGCATGCACAACTTCTTGTGTTTAAGGCGGGGGTTACTTCCACTGCCAACTCATATGTTGCAGGGAATCTCCCCTTCACCTTCTCTCTAAGCGGCGACCACAGGCTAGCAATGAGACCGTCTTTCTTGGTGCTACACAAAATTTGACTGATGTGAAAGTGCTGATGCAGTTCTCAAAAGAAAAACTAACCTTCTTTCTTCATCTCCTCTGTCGGCACTCATTCAGAGAATGCTTTGGTTGACAACTGTGATGACCATTTTGTAGCCCTCCTCTTGATGCTCTTGATTTGTGATTAGCACAAGCAATGGGAGATGGGGAGCTTACCTCTTGGATATCAATGACACTACAACCTAAAAATGGCACTGTGATGAAGGCATTCATGCTTCTACAATCTCCTCTTCTTCAGTCCTCCAGTTTGAAAATTCTTGTAGACACTCTAAGGGCCGTTTTTCAAATTTTTGCTCGACCTCTCTCTTGGTATGCACTTGATGCATGAAAATCATAAAAAACCTATGTATTTTCTTTGTACATAGCTATGGTTTTGACACATGTGGATCTTGGAATAAGGAGAGGTACAAACAAACCCTATGAAAGAAAAATCATTGGATGCTGATTCTACCCGACGGTCACTACCTGATGGTTACTATAGGTGAAGAGTAAAAGTCTATAGTGAAAGGGAGGAGAATCTTATGCATTATGGAGTTGGAGTCAACAAAATATTATCAAATTCAAGCATAATTCACTTGTGGACACAAGGCTTGCACATGAAGTCAAGAGGGGACCACCTGAATGAGTTTTGGAAAGGAAAAGACAGACACATATTTTATGGGATTTTTTGACTATTTTTTCCATTCCGATTTGGAAAACGTTTTCAACAACAAAGTTGTAGGCATTGAGCTGATCTTTCAGCCCCTATTTTTTATAATTTTTGGAGCTACAGTTTGGGATATATGGCCAAAATGGTGGAGCCTGTCTGTCCACATGGGAAGAAGTCACGATTAACCAACTCCACACACACAATGTCTTAATAGGTTTCTCTCCATTATTACTGTATTTTCTCTTATTTTATCAAGATTCTCTTGGACTAAAGCTATGAAAGGTGGCATGGAGACAAAGCTCGCCATGATGAAGTCGATTAGGAGGAAATTGGTCAATAAGTAGGGCACACGAATCTCTCCCATTAGGGGAATGCCTCTAATTGAGGTTACTTTGTGATAACTCCTCTTTCTCATAATCTCTTTCCGAATCACTCTCTTGGCCTATAAAATGTAAAAGTTCAATGTGTTGGGATTATAAATGTGGTTAGGATAAAGGCATTCAACACCGAGGTAGATGTGGACATCCTTGTCATGCCACACAAAGGGGAGAGGTATCCTATCATTCTAGGAAGGCCTTGGCTTATGGCTATGAGAGCTAAACAAGACTCGGACATTGGCATAATCCAGATGAAGGATGCAAAAGGGAGGCCAATACTTTACGGCATGAAGATAGGTCAACAACGTGACATGGATCCAGAAACCTCCACATGTGAGTTTTCTAGTGACTCTTCAACCACTTCAGAGGAGGAGTCAACAATGACTCCTGAAAGCGACAGTAGCATTGAGGTGATGGGGGTCATTTTCAAGGACCCTAAGAAGATGGAGCAACTTGATGCATCATCATCAAACCAAGGGGAGACACTAGGTATACAACCTTTGGTAGAAGAAAGTAAGCTACATCGAATGCTCTCTAGTGAGTTGTGTGGGAAGGAGCGTGAATAGTATATTTTGATGCTAAGTAATTTTACCATATTGTTCATTGATGAATATGATAAAATCACTCGCATCACAGTACTTCAGCATCACATTAAGCTTAAGGAGATAAGTAAACCTGTAGTACAAAAGCTCAGGCGACTAGGAGTAATTCAACAAGACGCCTTGCTCAAAGAGGTAAGGAAACTCCTAGAAGAAGGTTTCATCTATCTTGTTGAAGACTCGGAGTGGGTTTCTCTAGTGGTAGTCGCACCAAAGAAGAATGGTAAGTGGAGGGTATGTATGGATTACAAACCTCTTAATGCAGCCACAAAGAGGGACCATTTTCCTATTCCTTTCCAAGATGAAATTCTCAATGAGGTAGCAGGACATGAGGGCTGCACGGTATGTGATGACTACTTAGGCTACTTCCAAATTAGAATCCCTGAAAAAGATCAAAAGAAGACAACCTTCATCACACTATGGGGATGTTTTGCTTATAGAGTTATGCCTTTTGGTCTCACCAATGCTCTAGCCACTTTTCAACGCTATGTGACATTTGTTTTTCATCCATTCTTTGGAAAATCAATCCGTGTTTTTATTGATGAATTTTTTATCTATAGCTCCCGATCTCTTCATTTGGAGAAAGTTTATGAAGGTCTAGCCAGGTT
Organism: Adiantum capillus-veneris; assembly: GCF_014529385.1. Taxonomy (NCBI): domain Eukaryota; kingdom Viridiplantae; phylum Streptophyta; class Polypodiopsida; order Polypodiales; family Pteridaceae; genus Adiantum; species Adiantum capillus-veneris. The sequence continues at coordinate 62,679,243 of NC_140937.1, forward strand.
GCAAGCTTTGGGTGGCCAACTCAATGTGGAGAAATGCCACATTGGTGAAAGCAAGGTTACTCTCCTTGGCCATGTAATCTCTACTAAGGGCATTGAAGTTGACCCAAGCAAGGTTCAAGCCTTGGTGGCTTTGACCTCTCCCACCACAACAAAGCAGTCGGTCTCTTTTCTTCAAAAGGTGAGGTATTTGAATAGGTTCATTCACCTGCTCTCTCAAGTGGTTCTCCCTTTACAAAAAGTTACCCATCAAGAAATCTTCACTTGGAGTGAATAAAATGAACAACAGTTCAATGAGGTAAAACAAATTCTAGCCTCACTTTCCACCATTTCACCTCCAAAGTGGGATGAGCCATTTTATGTTAATCCTAGTGTGGGAAATGACACACTTGAGGTGGTATTGATGCAAAAGGATCCTCAAACTTCTTTCATGCGTACTATCTACTTTCTAGTCGCATGATAACTCCATCAGAAAAGAGATACACGATAGTGGAGCACATGGTTCTTGCATTAATGTTTGATACCACCAAGTTTCGCTCTTATTTGTTGTCTAGAACATTTATAATCGTAACAATGGAAGAATTATTTCCTTATGTGATGCAACACATGGATGTTTCTTCTAGGATTTCCAAATGGCTCACAAGGTTGCAAGAGTTTGACTACACAATGCAAGTGGAGAACTCCACAAGAGCTAGTCTAGGAGGCATTCTCACTCATCGCCACTATGAAAAGAAGTTGAAGATCAAGACAAGTGAAATAGAGACTACACCTGTGTCGGAGGTCCCAAAGGTAGAGTGGAATCACTCTCTTTACTTTGATGGAGCCTACAAGAGGACAGTGGAAAAAGCTGCAACTGGCATTGTCATCTTCAACGAGCAAGGGGATAAGGTTTTTTCCATAGGGAATCTCTTGGATTCCCACTCCAACAAGGGATCGGAATATGAAGCCTTAACTCTTGGGTTAGAGTGGCGTGGGACACAAGTTATTCAACTGTTAAATGTATTTGGTGTTGCCACGCTTTTAATAAAACAAATACAAGGAGCCTAGGCTTGTAAAAATCATAGCTTGCTAGGCCATTTATGCAAGGTTAAGGAACTTTTGGGGAAGTTTCAAGTTGCACAATTACATCATGTACCTCGAGTAGAAAATCAAGAAGCGGATGCTCTAGCTAGAGAGAAGCTACAAGATGTTCCAGGGGTGGGTGCTATCCAGTTGAAGCTGCCTCTCTTCCAAGGTAGTGATGCTATGCCTGACATCATGCGTTTCTTGGACACAGGAGAGTGTCCTAAAGATCTTACTAAGGGCCAGAAGTAGTGTCTTGTGCGCAAGGCAACAAAATACCACCTTGTCAATGATGACCTCTACTGCAAGGGTAAGGATCAAATTCTTAGGCGTGTACCTCTCTCTAGAGAAATCACAGAAATAATTTCAAGTTCACATGATGGTGTTTGTGGGGGGCACTTTGTACTTGACATCACCACTAGGAAAGTTCTACAAGCCGGGTTTGTGTGGCCTAGTTTATAGAGAGATGTGCACCACTCATACAAAACATACAAAGATTGTCAGAAGGTTGGTGATAGGAGGCTCACATATGAAACACAGACTCCTATAATCTCATATGTACCATTTGAGAAATGGGGAATTGATGATATTGTGCCTTTTCCAAAGTCCCAATCAGGTAAATTGTATATCATCATGGGTATAGACTATATGACCAGGTGGGCTGAAGCAGTAGCTACCACTTGGATTACATCTAAGGAAGTAGCAAAGTTTGTATTTGAAAATATTTGCTGCCGTTTGGGAACTCCTCTTGAGATAATTTCCAATAGAGGACCAGGTTTTAGAGGAGACCTAGTAGGAGAGCTGATGGAAAAGCTGGGCATTTCATGACGCCACTCAACTCCCTACTACCCACAATGCAACGGTTTGGTGGAAAAGGTAAATGGTATGGTATGCAATATCATCACTAAACATGTCAACAATCACAAAACTGATTGCGACAAGCATCTTATGGCTACACTTTGGGCTTATCGCACTTCATTTCACACATCTATTGGGTTCACACCATATCACTTGGTGTAAGGTAAGGAGGCCATTTTACCCATTGAAGTACAATTGCCTAGTCTCAGGGTGCTAGCTGGACAGATGGAAAACCATAATACTCATATCCACAATCACATCTTGATCTAGAGAGGCTTCAACTAGACAGAGAAGATGCTATCAACTATTATACATCACAGGTAGAGAAACTTCGACTTACCTTCAACAAGCAACTTCGACTTCGACTTACCTTCAACAAAGGACTTAGAGCAAAAGGTCTCAAGGGAGGTATGCTGGTCCTAAGGTATGATAATAGGTTTGACATTAGGAAGGATAAAAAGTTTTCACCCAGATGGGAGGGGCCATTCGTCATTCAAAAGCGCTACAACAATGGCAGTTACCGATTGATGGATGCAGATGGTAGGCTCCACAAAACACGTGTCAATGGATGGAGGCTAAAGCAGTACTTTTTGAGGTTTGATCAAGCACCTATGATGGAAATACCTCATGAGGGAGACTCCTCCATCTCAAGTGAGGAAGAATATAAGTAGAGCTAGAGACATAAATGCCTCTAGCTTCAGAGGGAGGGCTAATGAGGGCCGTTATTCAAATTTTTGCTCCACCTCTCTCTTGGTATGCACTTGATGCATGAAAATCATAAAAAACCTATGTATTTGTTTTGTACATAGCTACGGTTTTGACACATTTGGATCTCAGAATAAGGAGAGGTACGAAAAAACCCTATGAAAGAAAAGTCATTGGATGCTGATTCTATCCGACGGTCACTACCTGACGATTACTATAGGTGAAGAGTAAAAGTCAATAGTGGAAGGGAGAAGAATATTATGCATTATGGAGTTGGAGTCAACAAAATATATCAAATTAAAGCATAATTCACTTGTGGACACAAGGCTTGCACATGAAGTCAAGAGGGGACCACCTGAAAGACTTTTGGAAAGGAAAAGACAGACACATATTTTGTGGGTTTTTTTGTCTATTTTTTCCATTCCGACTAGGAAAACGTTTTCAACAGAAAAGTTGTAGGCGTTGAGCTGATCTTTCAGCCCCTATTTTGTTTATAATTTTTGGAGCTACGGTTTGGGATATATGGCCAAAATGGTGGAGCCTGTTTGTCCACATGGGAAGAAATCATGATTAACCAACTCCACTCACACAATTTCTTATAGGTTTCTCTCCATTATTATTGTATTTTCTCTTATTTTATGAATATTCTCTTGGACTCAAGCTATGGAAGGTGGCATGGAGACAAAGCTTGCCATGATGAAGGTGATTAGGAGGAAATTGGTCAATAACCAGGGCACACTGAGCTCTCTCGTTGGGGGAATCCCTCTAGCTAATGTTACTTTGTGATAACTCCTCTTGCTCATAATCTCTTTCCTAATCACTCTCTGGGCCTATAAAAGGAGGCCTTGTCTTTTGTAATGGGATACACACAGACTACACACTACACACACACACACACACACACACACACACACACACACACACACACACACACACCCTACACATACACACCTTGTGCTACATATTAGTAGCATGAACCCTAATCACATAATCACAACACCATTACCATCACCATCACCATGCACAAAAAAAATGAGCACCATACCTCCACACACTTGTAATGAAGGGTTGAAGGCACGATTTCAAGAAGATTACTGGTGGATACACTCATGATATTCCTCGCCATCAACTCCCATCTCTCCATTATGGCCCCTATGATATTGTATCCCTCTCATTTTCTTGCCATACACTACCGATTGTAGTCATCTTTTGCAAGCAATCAACACACTCCATCTTGGTGCTATACCTCGTGTAGTTTGGGATATACTTCATTGTGAGTATGGTTTATTCTTGTTTCCTTCCATTTTGCTTATGTTGAGGTGTGCGGATTCGCCACCATATACACACACTCTCTCTCCCTCTCATATCCCTATCATCTTGCTACTTGCACCTTAAGGTGTGTGGATTTTCCACCTATGGTATGAGAAGTGAGCATATTATCTTCCTTACTACATGCATGAGTAGCAAGCTCGTTCTCACTCACCATTCCTCTCATCTTGGTTTTTTTTTCCAACCACCCCATCCCACACTTGGGTGTGAATCTTGAAATTGTTTTCCATGGCATGTTTGATTGTGTTTACATTTTAGTCCTAGCCGCATATCTCGCTAGGTGGTGCCCCTATTGTGTACCTCCATGATGAGGCCAGTGTGCATAGTCTTGGTGTAGAGGCCACCGGGTCTGCTTTGCACTTTCGCCTCTCAACTCATCCATGATTGATGGCATGCGTGGCTACTCTTTGTTGATTTAAGGTCTTTCCAAAGATCTCCTCAGTGGGGGCACCAAATGAGAGGCAAAAGTGCAAAACAAACCCGGTGGCCTCTACACCAAGACTATGCATAATGGCCTTGTCATGAGAGGTACATAATAGGGGAACCACCTAGCAAGATATGATGCTAGGACGCATACATATACACAATCAAACATGCCATGAAAACAATTTCAAGATCCACGTCCAAGTGTGGGATGGGGTGGTTGGAAAACAAGATGAGAGGAATGGTGAGTGAGTGAGAATGGTTTTTCTACTCATGCATGTAGTAAGGAGGATAATGAGGTAAGGGAGACATGCACGCATGATCATTTCTCATACCAAAGGTGGAGAATTGGCACACCTTAAGATGCAAGAAGCAAGATAATAGGAATATGAGAGGAGAGAGTGTGTGTATGTGGAAAATCTACACACCTTAACAAAAGAAAAATGGAAAGAACAAGCATAGACCATACTCACAATGAAGTGTATCCCAAACAACACAAGGTATGGTAGCAAGATGGAGTGTGTTGATTGCTTGAAAAAGATGAATACAATAGGTAGCATAGGGAAAGAAGATGAAAAGGGGACAAGACCGTATGAAGCTTAATGGAGGGATGGGAGTTGATGGTGAGGAATATCATGAGTGTAGCCATAATTCTTCTTCTTGAAATTGTGTATTCATTCCTTCATTACAAGTGTGTGGAGATATCGTGCTCATTTTGTGCATCGTAAGTGATGGTGTTGGGGGGGGGGGGGGGGGGGGGGGGGGGGGATGGGTAGTGGTTCACACGCGGAAATACAAACCCTGCAAATTCGATAGGGAACTCTAACACCTCTTCAGCTCTAATTACACGCACAAAGGCTACTACATGATCTCTTGGGTCTCTGTTTCCTGTGTATTTCTTGTTTACCCATTTTTGCACTTGAGAAGGTCTAATTCTACCATGGTCTACAAACCTCAGATCTTTGGATCTCCACGTCCTAATCGATATACATCTTTAGGTCTTCTATAGTAGGCTCATTCCTCTCCCAGTGGTGCTCCTAAGCCATAATTTCTAATAGTTCTCGCTAGAGATGGTTCATCTCTTCGAACTCATTCTAAGGGTGGCCCTCCAGGCTCTATTGACCCTTGAGTCTTTGGCTTACTCTCTCCTTGATACCTTGAATAGAGTGGTGGTTCTTGCAAATCCGTTAGGCCTTGTGCGGCTTGATAACCATCTCGGTTTTGGTCTTGTTCCAATGTTGCACTCTGTCGAAGCCATGCCTGCAATGATGGCTAGTTTGCTGGTTGGTTTTGGTTGTTGAATTTATGTGGTCGGGTAGATTGTGAGGTGGCGTCATAATCTTCTGAAAAAGGATTCGTTGACTTGCTTGGGGTATAGGGGCTCTTGGCACTTCCTCAGGGATATGTTGATGCTCCTGGACCTATTGCCGTTTCTACCTCCTCTGGGAGAATACGTTGGTATTCTCGTCCCTATCTATCAACAAAAACTATACCCTTCCCCATAGCAGTTTCATAAGAGAATAAGTAAAGAACCTTGTCTTTGCTCAATTCGTTTAGGTATGGTTCTTTGCTGTGAAAGTAAGCGACTATACCCTCACTCTCATGCTTGTAGATTCCCACGTTCTCATTATAAGTTGGAACCGTGGTTGTTTTCTTATCATTCATAAAAATAGCTCCAGGCCGATCAATTTTTGGTGGCGGTTCTTGAGCTTCTGAAACCATTTTCCCTTTCGCCACATTATCTCCATATCTATTGTAATCTTCAGGGTTACTGACTATCAGATAGTGGTTCCCTTTTTCTTCTCGGAATCTATCTCCATCATCATAGACTCGAATTATCTCCAATTTCTGTACTGGCCTCTATTCGATACAAATGCACTTGCGTCCTCTATAGTCAGAGTAGACTAGGGCTCCCCTCGAGTTTGTTCCCTCTAAGAAGATCACAGTGAGCTTGGAATCATTCAAAGGATTTACGGAGGTGCTTCCTCCTGGAATTGGTCCATCACAGGTGAAACCTCCTGGCTGTTGGCTACCCATCATGAAGAAATATTTGTCTGATGAAGTGTCAGTATCACTACCTTCCTCAATAATCGGTGCTAGTGCATCTAGCCTTGTCTGAGTCCAACTCTCGTCGTTGGACACTAAGCTACCTTGGTTACCTGTCACCTTCTGGTCTCTAAAAATGTATCTTCCTGATCTTAAATTCATCAAACTTATCAATGCAATTTATCACAAATCCAACCACTCACCTGGCAAAGGATCTGTCTCCGCACAATTTCTTGCTTTAATGCTGAATATGCCTGTACACAAGCGTTTAATTTCGGCAATCGAATCAAAGCATTTATCTGCTAGAGGTTATCTTAGTAATGACTGGTATAACTGTAGAGTTAATCTCAACCACTACTATATTTTATATACTGCTGATGTTCTGGATTAGGGCTTCTATTCCGGAACTGTACTTCCCTCAGATGTTGCTCAATTTTTGTGAAAAAGTCTGAATTCAGTCTTTGCTCCGTCAAATGGACCAACAAGGTCCGAATTCACTTCTGAAAGAAGTTATGGAACCCTTAAGCCAAATGGAATCTCACTGTCTAAGCCCAGTCAAATATTCTCTTCAGTAGGCCCCAATAGACATCCTACGTGTAGGATGTCTCCTGCTTTGTTTTGCTTGGATTTTTGCACTATGGATTCCCCCTGATATACTGAGTCTACAGTTGTTTTTACTTTTGGATTTGGACACCTACAAGCTGGTCAATGAGTCAAATCTGTTCCGACAGCCTGTTGTTGATCTTGATCAGTCTAATCAACTCCAATTTGGACCAAAATTTGACCAGGAGGCTTGCCTTAGGCTATACAACACCTTGCTATGCCCACTGTCAGTGTATGGCTTCAATTTCTTGCTTTAGACATCCTACACGTAGGATGTCTTTTTCATCATAATGGCTTCAAATGCAAAACACAGGCTCCCCTTGAGTTTCTGATCACTTTGGTATGCTCAAAATTTGGTTTGGAGTGCAAAATCACACAAAAGATATCCAACGGGTAGGATGTCTTTTTGGCCTGTTTGACCCCAGACTTGACCCACAGCTTCCCCTTGATGTCAGCAACCCAGTGGTATGCTTAGATTTTGGTTTGGATATCAAAAGTCCCCAATTTTAGCTGTTCTTTCCTTTTTTTAGTCAAAAGTGCTAAAGTCTGCTTTGAACCCAATTTTCTCACCCAAATGAGATGAAACCCCTCTCAATCACTCAGTATATCATGCAAGACATGCTCATGCAGCCATCTTATGGTTTTGGTCTTAAAATAATACTTTGGCACAATTTAGGTAGGATGTCTGGCAATTTCACTCTACCTGGCCTTATCCTTTCCAGATATGGTCAAATTTCCACTTTTCAGTTGAAAATAGGGTAAACCCCACCTTCTGAACACACTAGTCAACTCAAAATCCCAAAATTCCCACCAGATTAGCCTGTAGACATCCTACGCGTAGGATGTCTCCTGGCTTGAAATTAATTTTTTTTCCTGAGAGAAATGCTCCTCATGCTCTGCAGCTCTATCAGAAACACTCATAGTATCTTTTGGACTTCTCTTAGGCTTTCAAACACACTTTTGCGCCTTTTTGCATCATTTACAAACTTGTGATGACTTTACAAAGCAAGTATACATGCATGAAGTGCTCTAGATCCCGAATCAAGATGTCCTACTTACTCTACTCCTACTTATCATGTGAAATGGTGAAAATGGTGTTTTGGTTGCTTTTTGGCCTCTCCATACTCTCAAGCTCTCCTCCCACCGCTTCTACCACTCCAACTCCTACTCAAGAACACAACTAATACCTAAATCTATCTTAGTCTACCTAAATCTACCTAAGTCGAAGGATCTAGGCCAGACACACGCTCCCTAGACTCCCTCTAACACCTAGAGAGTACTCCACCCTATGATCCTATCTAAATGTAAAATGAGACTCTTGGCAAACCAAAAATCCCTATCCTCAAGGACTAGTCTCGGTCACCTACCTAAGGTTTTTGTCCCCGGCAACGGCGCCAATGTTGGACGGATACGTCGCGACAGACGTCAACACAGTGAGAACTCACCTAACATATAATGTCAGCTAAGGACGAAGCTCGACCCGCAAGCGCATGGAAGCAAGCATAAGGTGTCAACCTACTTTCGACCGACTCCTAACTAATTCCTACAGAGGTCTCTACCAATTGTCTAAGTCACACCCTTCAAGAGTGCATAAGAGGAAACTTCCTACAACGCTGTCTAGAGCTGAACACCCATCAACACCCATCAAACAATCTCGAAACACCATAGCACTTGAAGGAGACACTACTAATACCAATAGGTCTCTCTCCCTAAGGTCTATGAACCAAAACCCCAATCGAAAACACCCGGTGCAAAATCACGTAGGATGTCTGGTCGAGATTTACAGGTCTTCGTTTCTGAAATCTAAAGTTCTTAATGTGTAGCTCTACTCAATGTGAACGCGTGGATATGCTGCAATGCAAAATCGGACAACGTATGCTCACCGAATCACCAGATGAAGCTCGTAGAAGGAGCTTGCAAAACCGGACCGTACGCGCGCAATGTAGATATTGGCGCGTAGCTCTCGTCGAGGGAAACACGCTGCACTTCCTCGCACTCGATTCCAACCATCGCTGCACACATAGCATCAAGATGAAGCTCACACTCTCTCTCGTACACAATACGCTCACTCATAGACTTTAAAACTTGTTTTAAAAATGACAAAAGGTTTTTCCATTAAGGTCAAAAAGTGGTATATATACCTTACAATTCTCAAAACCCTAAAGTTCCAAATCAACCATCTACTCAATCTAACTATCAAAACTGGGATAGAATCTGGAAACTTTTGTAAGCCCCAATATTTACAAGGTGAAAAAGCAGGTTTCCTCAATAAATGAATAATTACAAAAAATGATAATCTTTTGAGTAGTTAGTTTTCGTGGGGTGTGTCCAGCTTCTAATAGATGAGCGGCGGTTCACACGGGGAGAGAGAGAGAGAGAGAGAGAGAGAGAGAGAGAGAGAGAGAGAGAGAGAGAGAGAGAGAGAGAGAGAGCAAGTAGGAAAGGTCCATGTAATTTCTATATTAAAAAAATATGGATTTTTAAAATATAAAATATCACTAATAACTACTAAGATCAATATAAAATGCTCTTATGTCCTCTTAACACAACTAAAAACTTTCACTCTCATCTTTTCAATCTCCTATAAGATATTTCTACTCAACTATCATGTCATGCACTATAGTCTTCCATTCTTTTGAAAGGGCTTTTCCCTTTACCAATGGGAGGATTATCTTTGGGGTTAAATATCTAGAGGAGCATGTTTCACCACAAACGGTTTTTGCTTTGCATGCAATTGTCATGGTTGGGAGTGAAGAGTGGACAATGCCAATGAAGAGAACAAGCAATCACTTGGGAGAGGAGTTTTATGTTTTGGATGAATCTCTCTCTACAAAGTTTTTGGTGCTAGTTGAAGATGCCACAGTCTCAAACTCTAGTTGCATGGCTACTCCATTAGTTGGATGTTTCCTACATAGACCTTACTAGTCCAAGAAAGGAAAAACTCTTTGGAGAGAAATCATTGCAAAACTCTATTGAGGTAAGGAGTACAAATAGTATTTTAGCATTTTTTAATGCAATGACAAAGCCCAACACTTTGACGAAGCTTCTTTCAAAGATAGTGAAAATCAAAGAAGTGTTGGAAATACCAAAGGTGTACAATGGTAGCATGGTGTTTGAGTTTCCACCAACCTTAGGAAAGGTTTATCCAATGGATTCTATGGAACATAAGTATGATCCACACCATTGTACCAAACCGCAAACCTCAAATATTGCATTTTCTCGAGTGTGTCGCAAAAGTCAGTCTGCAAGTGCTCTAAAATATGTTAAGTATGGAGCCTGATTATCCCTTGTAATTTTTTGCATTAAAAATGCACATTTGTAAGGCCTCCGTTATGAGGAGAAGACATCGTGCATGAAGATAAATCACTTGCTAAAAATACGTCCAGCCTTGAGAAAATGAAATCTCCAATCCACTCATGTGTGGATGATTTCAAGAGCGGACTTGTCTTCTCAAGGGCCGCCACACATGGGTGGATTGGAGAGTCCATTTGGACTTGTCTACACAAGGGCGGATACCCATGACTGCCTCTCATAAGAGAGGGAAACCCTTTTGACCTATAAAAGGAGGCCATTTCTACACACATTTTGGAGTGTGAAGTTGATGCAACAAGGTGGGTGTAGGTGGTAAGAGTGAAGCAAGGCGGGATCTCTATTAAGGGTATAATCCCTTTGTAACCTACTTCTTGTTTGAATTACTAAAGCCATTGAGTGGCTGCTTGTCTGTGGATGTAGCCCACATTGGGTGAACCACGTATATTGTGCTCTCTCTCTCTCTCTCTCTCTCTCTCTCTCTCTCTCTCTCTCTCTCTCTCTCTCTCTCTGTCTACTCTATAATCTCTCATGTGTAAAAATTTGTCTCTCTCTATTACATAAGCTACACAAATATCTATTTAGCTACGTCCCATTTCTTGACAACTGGTATCAGAGCAAGGTTTCCTCGTAGCTAAAGTATCTCAAGAAAAGGATTCCTTGAATTGAGTGGGAGTAATGGCAACGAAAGGTAAGCTCAAGATCGATAAGTTCAACGGCAAGAACAAACAAGATTGGAAGATGCAGATCGAAGACTATCTCTACTAAAAGGACCTTTATTTGCCACTAGGCAGTCTTACAATTGAAGCCCGCAACAATGGTAGATGAAGCATGGATTGTCCTTGATCGAAGGCATTAGGAACAATCCAGCTAAGCTTGGCATCAATGGTGGCCTTCAATGTTTCAGAGATGAAGACCACAGAGGACTTGATGAAGTCACTTGACGACCTTTACGAGAAACCATCGGTATCCAATAAGGTTTGTCTCATGAAGCTCTTGTTCAATCTAAAGATGGCATAGAATGATTCATTTGTAGAACACCTAAATGACTATAACAACAACCTAAGTCAACTTCATTCGGTGAAAATCAATTTTGATGATGAAGTGTGAGCTGTCCTTATACTATCGTCTCTACCGGATAGTTAGGATAGCCTTGTGATGATTGTAAGTGATTCTATCTCCGGCACAAATACTCGTAAGTTTAATGATGCTTTGGGTGTTCTCCTAAGCGAGGAAATGCAAAGGAGAAGCATAAGAGAATAATCAAGTGTTGCACTGTCAGTGGAAACAAGATGAAGGCCTAAGGATAAGTTCAAAAACCAAAAGTGTCTTGATCTCTCAAGGAGAGCAAGTCACACAAAGTCAGTTCTAGAATGTTGGAATTGTGGGAAAGAAGGGCTATGTCAAGAAGGATTGTTGGTCCTAGAAGAAGAATGAGTCGGAGTCTCAAGAAAACAAGCCAACCTTAGAGGCCAATGGGGCGGGTAAAGAAGAGAAAGACGCTCAAATTTTGTCATCGGACAACATGTCTAATTCTTGGATAGTAAATTCTGGGGCTTCATTCCATGTGACACCACACAAGAAACATTTCCAAGATTACACCAAGGGTAATTTTGGGTATGTATACTTGGGAGATGATGAAGCTTGTGAAATTCTTGGCAAAGGTACAGTTTGTGTCAAAACTGGTAACGAAAATGAATGAAAGCTTAAAGATGTTAGGCATGTTCCTTCTGCTCGCAAAAAATTGATCTCTAAAGGACAATTGGATGATGAAGGTCACAACATTGTATTCAAAAACAAACGGTGGAAGATCTCAAAGGGATCTTTGGTGGTTACCAAAGAAGAAAAGGTTGGTACACTCTACTTGTGTAATGTCAGCTCATAATCTTCAGCTTGTGCAACAACTACAAAAGTTGATAGTGCAGTGTGTCACTGTCGGCTTGGGCATATGATTGCCAAAGGAATGCAGATCCTTCAAACAAAGAAGCTTCTACTAGGTGTAAAAGAAGTAGACTTAGAGATCTCTGAAGATTTTGTTTATAGTAAACAAAGGACGATAAAATTTCAAAAATCAAGAAATTAAAGAAAAGAAAAAAAGTTGAGTTGTTTCATTCTGATGTTTGGGGGCCTGTAAGTACACCATCACTTGGTGGCTCATTATACTATGTAACATTCGTAGACGATGCGACTAGGAAAACATAGGTTTATGTAAAGAAGAATAAATCTAATGTGTTTTCCATATTTCAAAGGTGGAAAGCCTTTGTGGAGAATGAAAGAGATACCAAGGTTAAATACCTCAAGTCTGATAATGGAGGCGAATATTGCAGGCAATATTTGGAAATCTGTTGTGCTAGCAGTGGCATTTGAAGGCAAAAGAAAACCCCAAGGACACCTAAACAAAATGGAATTTTGGAAAGGATGAATAGGAAAATCATGGAGCGAGCACAAAGCATGCGGCTACATACATGCCTATTGCTTGACCTTTGGACGGAAGTAGTAAGTACGTCTGTGTACTTAATCAGCCGGTGTCAAGAAGTGTGCAGTGCGACTAGGAAAGCGCCGGGCCTTTGACTGTGAGGATTCCTAGCAAAATCAAGCAAGGCGTAGACGATTTGAATCCAAAAGCACACTAAAAAAGAAAAAAACTCCATCCATGAAAGCTCCACTTTGAAAAAGAACCAATACTAACTCAAAACTCTTGTGTGTGTGAAGATTAGGTGTAGCCTCGCTCCCAATTGCACAGATGCAGTGCTCATTCGACCTGTAAAAAACCCTAAATTTACACTTCAATTCTTTGTCGTGACCAATTCATGGAAGCTTCAATACTTCATTGGAGAAGCCCAAGTAGTTATTTGAGGAGGGGAAACCCTAATTGGAGGCCTCACAGCCTCAACCATGTAGTGGAAGCATCACGGGACTACACTAGCACCCTGTAGAGGAATGGCTATATCTCCTTGCTCATGTGTCCAAATGAGCTCATTATTGGCTCTAAAATTCCCACACAACTTGAGAAATAATTCTAGCGTCGTTGATGTGGCATTTTGAGCTATTTTGAGCATTTTTAAGGCTATTTTTGATCGTTTTTAGGCCATTTTTAGCCCAAAATTGTCACTTTTAGTCCGTAAAAATCCCAAACGAGCTATGAAAAATCCCATTGGAAAATTTCATGTTGAACCTCATTTTTCCACTTTGTAAGCACTTTGGATACGTCTTTCACACTAGCGCACGAAACCTGCTATTTTTGGCCGAGATTGCCCGCATTGAACATTCTAGGCAAAACGAGCGTGCCACTTCCAAACACTTGACATTTGTACATTCCTAAAGAACATTAGGTATATATTTATGTGAAAAAACATTCGATGGCGCCACGTGTAGGGCCTCGCCCGCCCGGCAAGGTATGTACACCGCTTCAACCATGGCATTCATTTTCGCATATATCACACTATGTACATTATAGCATTTGGTCCCACACATCATAAACATTAAGAGTGAGGTAGATACTTTAATTTCACATCATGAACGTGCCATCGTACGACATCCACCCTCTCTAAATTTGCACATCCTCCGGCATGTGCCATAGGTATCTTTTGCAGGTTCAGTCTTCATTTAAGTCAACATACATGTCGATTTCATCATCGCTTGCCTTCATCTTGTTCTTCATCCACATCCATACAATTTTCATCAGAGCCTTCATTTTGACCTTCCTGTGAATCAAAGGGATTTGTATCACCTCTTCTTTTGAATAACTTGATTCTTTTCCCTGCAATGGGAATCTTCATTTTTGTCCCATCTAATTCATGCAAGGTATAAGTTACATTCCCATGTACATGCTAAACCACATAAGGACCAAACCATCTCTTTGAAAGATTTCTTATTGTTGAATGTTTGTTTTCAAGACTTCTGTCATACACCAACACCCAATCACCTTCCTCAATAGCCTTAGGTCTGAGCCTATGCCTCTTGTCGAATTTGTCCTTATTCTTTAACCTTGCATCTTTTAATCGTGCTACTGCAATCTCAATATCTTGGGGCCTTATTTCCAACTGTTGTATGCACAAAGCAAGAAGGTCTTCCCTACTCATTCCATCTTCCCAAGGTAATACATTCCATGTGGGAATTACATCCTCAATTGGCATGATAGGTTTCAGACCATACATCAACTCAAAAGGCATATAACCAGTAACCAAGCTATGAGTTGTACGATCAGCCCATAAAGAATAAGGCAACAACCTAGGCCACTCTCCCATTTTACCTGTGAAGGCCTTAGCTAAAGCTTTAATGATAGGAGGATGCCCACGCTCTGATTTACCATTTCTCTCAGGATTATATGCAGTAGTGAGAGCAAGTTTAATGCCCAACCTAGAGAAAAACTCCCTTGCTTTGTCAGCATCCAACTCACCCCTGTCCGCTGTTATTTTCCCAACACAACCATAACGGCTAATTACATCATCCAAGAGGAACTTACATACCCCTTCTATGCTTTTTCTTCATAGAGCACGACCTTCAACTTGATTGGTTAAGTCTTCTCATGCAAGCACTATGTATCTCATTTGCCATAAGCCCAATGGCATCGTAACCAGATCTACTACCCACTTGTAATGCAACCCATCACGATGACGTACATTTGAATACATTTGACAGGTTTCACAGGACTCCACAAAGTGAGATACATCTTTATACATACCTTTCCACCAATACCTCTCTTTTATTTTAGTAAAGGTGGCCCATACACCTCTATGTCCAGCATAAAGACTCTCATGAAACCTTTTCATAAGCTTATTTTGAGAGTCCTTATCATTCACGACTCTCATTGGCATTCCATTTCTTTGTTTTGGACGCTTCCATAAGTACACATCTTTCAAAAAGTATCCATAGGCCTTTCTCCCTATTCTTTTGAACTCTTGATTAGTCACCCCTTCTTGCCTTGTTAAAGTGCTCAGATAGCATTGTGAGTGGGATGAAAACACACACAGCGCCTCTATAACGATCCGACACAAACTCTTGGGAAGATACACACACACACACACACACACACACACACACACACACACACACACACACACACACTATGGAGCACCACTCGGCTTAGACAACACACCTAGCCGAGACAGGGAACACACCTCTGGAGTGAGAGGAGAGAGACTATCCACTTTCCCACTCCACACAGACACACACACACAAACACCCAAAAAACTCAGCTCAAAAGAGGAGAATTTCTGATGTTTAGATACAATTGAGCTTGGGCCAACACCAATGGGGCAAATAGCTCACACAATATGGGTAAAATAAGCCAGATACAATCACAAACTAGAGCAGAAACTTCGCTCATAGGAGAAACTTACACAAAAAAACAGCGGGAAAAGAGTGAGGAATTTGGCAAAATGGATAGCGCCATCGCGTCCGTAACGGCCCAAATCCCCAGTCTACAATGTCAAAGTGCTCAAATCCGACCTCGGATGAGCAGTTTACGGCCAAAACAGGCTCCAAAATGAGCAAAAACACAGCTGCGGCTGTTCCTCCTCTCTTCTCCACGTTTTTTCTGGTCTTCTCTCTGTTTTTTCAGTTCCCACACTTAGATTTATTAGTTGGGCACCCTTGGCCTTTTAGATGACCTCAAACGGACCCCGAACAGGCCAAAAACTGACCTCGCAGTGCATAGTTGTCACCTTTTTTGCATCATCCGCACACCTGGCACTCATTTCTTTTCAATAATGCATCTCGCAACCATGTGAAGTAGCCCCAAAAAGTGGTCCTAATGATGAACTTTATGAATAACTCTCACAAGAAAACACCACTTTGTGTCTGTATTCATCCACGTGCAAATATTGACCCCGTTCTGCCTCCTGACGCCACTCGATGCCATCTGACGAACCTGCTTACCTCATGTTGTCGGCCCGCAGATAGCTTCCTCAAGAAGTTTTACCCGCTACCAACTCCTCCTTATTGTAGAAAAAACACAGTGATACTGGTAATAGCGAAAATCGATGCACTATGTACACCCTGTCCTACCTGTACACATGTGGGCCCCACGTAACCACCTGGCTCCGAAAAATGGGCAATTCTTTATTTGATGCACCATGCATGTATATGCACATATGCGCAATCCCTTGCTCCAAAAAACTCCTGACATAATTTGCCCATCCCCTAACTTGATAGATCATTCATGATCAGCAGCAGCAAAGAGCGATATGAGACTCGCCGCATCACAGGTCTCCTCATCCTTCACCAACATTGCTTGCTCCAAAGACAGTTCATCTGGATCCACCATCATCAATCTAGCATGATACAATTTAAGACGCAATCCATTTACCCTTGACTTATGTAGAACACCATCCAGGTTAGCCAGCTGATACGTGCCATTTGGAAAACACTCCACTACCTTGAAAGGGCCTTCCCACTTAATTTGAAACTTCTTTTGGAAGGTGTTGTCCAGCTTACTGTTGTAGCGCAAAACCAAGTCATGCTTCTTGAGACCCTTACTTTTGACCGTTTCATTTATCTTTTCAAAGCCCTATCTTGCATCTGCCCATTATGTTCCAATGCACTCATCCTATCCAACTGAACCTCTTGTAGCTGTAAGAGCCTCTCTTCGAATGCATCACTAGGCGGCCCAAGCAACTTCTCTAACATCTTGACCGCAGGCAACTCTACTTCCATAGGCAATATTGCTTCTTTTCCATACACCAAATGAAATGGAGTAAACCCTGTACCTGTCTTCCCTGAAGTACGGTAAGCCCATAATGCACTAGGCAATTCCAAATCCCAATTATTTCCTTGGTGCTCTGTCACTTTCGAAAGAATCTGTACCAACTCACCATTGAATCTTTCATTTAATCCATTACACTGTGGGTAATAAGGAGTGGTATGCTGGTGCCTAATCTTCATCTTTGCACATAAAAAATCTAGCAGTTTAGCTCTAAAGCCAGGCCCCTTATCTGAAAGTAGCTCCAGTGGCACCCCAAACTTGCAACGTATTTCATCATACACAAATTTTTCCACATCCTTTGCAGTGATCTGTTTTACTGCTATAGCCTCTGCCCATCTAGAGGAGATAGTCCACTGCCGTCAAAATATAGCTTTTGCCCCTGCTTGTGATAGGTAACGGGCCTATTGCATCAATCCCCCACTTTTCAAACACATCAAACGCCATAATGGTTTTTCGTAGCTCTTGCTTCAACACTCTCTTCCCAAATGCTTGACACCTATTGCAAGACCTACACCAATGGTGAACATCCTTGTGCAAACTAGGCCATACATACCCCTCTTGCAAGATCTTATGCAAGGTGATCTTTAGAGAAAAATGGCCACCACATGCGCCTTCATGATTCTCTTCCAACACTCTGTAAAGCTCCTCTTGCCAAGGTACACGTCTCAACACGAGATCAGCCCCTTTCATGTATAAGACATCACCAGTCAATTTGTACCTCTATGCTCTACACACAAAGCCATACTTCTTAGACTTCTGAATCTCCTTTGGAATGATTCCTGTTAGCAAAAACTCCTCTTCTTGATCCAAATTTTCCCAGCCATGAAAAAGAGGTAAAGTGGTCCTCAACACAAAAAGCTCCTTAATCATGCCTTGAGTTGCTCCATGTGCCTCTCCATTTAGAGCACGTTCAATGTGTCTGATGATCCATGCTTCAAAATTTTTTAATAGGCCTTTAATTCTGAAGCACATGTCCTTCAATGAGGTGTTCTTGCTCTTCCACACACCCAGCACTTGTTTCACCACTAACAAGGCATCACCTTTTATGCTCACCCTTCGAACCCCATGCTTCAAACAATTGAGTAATCCAGCTTCCAGAGTAGCATATTCAGCCTCATTGTTACTATGAGCATCCAATTTGAACCCTCTCTTACATACTAGCTTCCCCTCTGGATCATAAAGTGCTATACCCCCTGAAGCTGCATCATGGCTCTTTCTGTATAAACCATCAAAGAACAACACATGTGCATTGCTGATCTGTGGCACTTTTTCAACTACCTTTCTCACCACCTCTTCCTTAACAATAAGGGGATTCTCCTTGTAGGTCAAAAAATCAGCTAGGGTAGCCCTTGTACTATTGAGTGTCATAAAATGGTAACCATCTTTTTGCAACATTTGTCAGCCTACTCAACGTCCTCTTCCTCATATGTGTATATATTTTTCTACGCTATTAAGTTATCTAGAGTAAATTCTCCCTCTTCGTTTAACCTTTGCGGTGACACATACATTATACTCTTCCCAAAAAATGTCACCTTAGTCATATATTTATATTACTACCCTTTTCTTTTTTGCTTTGTAAATAGAATAAGCATACAATAACCAACTATATACCCCCAAACTTTCTTACCTCTTGTGAATTAGTAGTAGAAAAATAATATATCCATCTTCCAACCCATATAGATAAATTCCCATGGAAATCAACTCTCCACTTGTCTTTACCAAAGATTATGGTCCCTCTCTACAAGTCTTCTATGTCCCTACATAGGTGGCCCAATATCTCTTAATAATATACATATAGTTTCTCTCCTTTCAAAAAGACTCCAATTGTATATTCTTTTCACAAGAAAATAATATTGGGCCCTCATCTATTTGTTTAAGCATCATAGCCTTTTGAAAAAGCATGATTCCCCATGGATGCTTACAAGCAAAGGGCCCATACAAGAAGACTTGGAAGCAAAAGGTTCCCTAGCCTAGTGTGGACCTCCCAAACCGAACTCCTTGGTGCATGGGTGTGAATAATAGTCCAAATTCATATCAAACATGTTGAGAAGGTCAATTTTTCCTTTTGAAGCATGTCATTCCGAGCTACAAGTAAAAAGTTATGGTCAAAATAGTGTAAATATGTCAGATTCGCAGCAAAAGGGAACTGTAAATCAAGAGGGTGAGATCTTATTTTTCCCCTACTCATCTTCTAGAAGAGCAAGGAGTGTTCAAGGTCACTTGCATGTGATGGGACCAACCTAAAGATGCTTTCTAAATGCCAAGACAGACAAGTTGAGATACCCCGCAGGAGCCACCCGTAGGGCCTTATGGTGGGGCCCACCTACATTATACACCCCTATGGAGCCTTCACGGTCTAAAATGATATTTTTGGTGAATAAATAGTCCCTTTTATGTCCAATATTCAATGAGTGGTCAAAGGACACTTAATTAGGTCTAATCACTTACTCTAATTAAGTGTAGCATAATCTCACTCCTACACAACTATAAATAGCCCCCCTTGGAGAGACTCAAGGACACACACCTATATTTTCAACTTCATGTTGTTTCTTGATCAATAGTAGAGAAAACCCCAACTCTCCCTCTTTCACATCCTCCCTCCAAACCCTCCTCTTTGGAGGAAGTGCAACTCTATTGTCCACTCTTTCCATTCTACGATCTCTTACTCCATCAACCCAATAAATCATTTGTATCACCTCAATAACTTGTAAATACATCATGATCTCTCTCATGGTTATGTTAATGATCATGAAATCATCTTCAAAACTTTCAAGTGTCGTAATTCGTGATGGTTAGTAGGCATCTGTCCTCCCCTTAAAAGGTGTGCGAGAAATCAAGTAAGTGTTCTATTCTCAATTTACCATTGGTTTGTTTCTCCACACTTATTCAATTGGTCTAAAGAAATTTCTCACTCCAACTCTCTTTTTCTTCATTACATATGCATGTGGCTACCTCTCATGGTGATTTTATTTGTGTCACGGCATTGCATAGATGGAGATGAGCTCTCTATGAAAAGTGTGTTAGTTTGATGTAAGTGATTCTCTTGTGTGTTTGAGAGGCAAGTCTTGTGCGCATGATTTTTTGATGAGTGCTTGAGAGAGGAAGAGTTTGGATGTATTATGGGTATTCTTATGGGGAGAAGGTGAATGCTATTCCACAAATTGCATATTTCATTTTGATGCACGGCATTGGGTTGCATAATCGTTGATGGTGTTTCAAGTGTCCAAAGTGCATATAGAGTAAGGGGGTTTTCAAAGTGTGTTGCTTGAGTGGGTGAGTGCAAGTGTTATTTTTTTTGATTGGTTTCCTTCTCCACTCCCAAAAGAAGGTGGTGCCCCAAGTAGTGTGCGTACCTCTTTACGAACATTTTGTGAGGGTAGGCCCATTGGTTTGGGTTTAGAGGTCCCATTTCAAAAAGCTCGCCCTCATAAAGTGGTGCCCCCACGGAGGATCATATTTCCAAGTTACCTTCAAATTTTTTAGTGATGAACAATGGAGTTCCCATCTATCCATTTCATTTTGCACAACACATTAGAGTAAATGTTCACATAGATAGAAAAGTCTTTTTCCAGCAACGCATTGTTTTTATGTTTGGTGCAGAAAGACTTAGAGAAATACTGGCATCACCTAATCCAATTATACTTCCAATCATCAATTATGAAACTTCTTTTGATGTTCACGTTTTCATTTTGTTTTAAAGGCAGGAACAAGGAGTGGTGAAGGGGTGCTCAAGGGCCATATGAAGGAACGAGGTCTTCAAACCAACAACGAGGAGTAGCACATGAATCACGATCAAAACAATGAACCTTTTAGGCCTATTGCTCGGCAATCCATTCATATAATCATTGCAACTAAGTTTAGGTTTCAATCTATCATAAGGAGGATATTTGGATCCACTCGCCTCAATGAAATCAATGCTTCAATTAATCTACCTATGATAAAGTACGAATTAACAATGGATGTGTACATCTTCATTTTAATGTAATGAGATTTATAGTGTCAACAATCTTGTGCGGCCCGTAAGAGAAAAGTTTCTTTAAAAAAAAATAAAATCAAAAAGTCTAAACAAAATGTCAAGTTCTTTTCCCACGTTCTATGCAAGAAGTGGGGAAGATGCGCAAGAGTTTCTTGACAACTTGGAGATGGCACATCTCATATCCGGGAGAGATGAAGCGGAAGTAAAGCTATTAGCCTTCCCGTTGGTTCTAAAAGCAGAAGCTAAAGCATGGTATGAGACCTTGCAACCCCAAATCAAGTCCAATTGGGAGAGACTGCGAGCAAGCTTCCTCTCCAAGTTCGGGCAAGGTGATACTTTTGAAGGACTATGGAAATGTCTTATTGGACATAAACAGGTATCACTTGAAGACTATCCCTCTTATGGAGCAACCTTTGTCAATCTATGGGGTAGGTGGGAGGCTACATTAGAAAATCATGGTGGTGCACCTAAGTTTCTAAAAAAAGAGAGATTCATGGTTGGCTTGTATCCACTTTTAAAGGCTAAAGTAGAGATAAAATTCCCATCCACCTTCGAAGAAGCACGTGAGGTAGCCATCATCAAGTTTAGAAAACTACACTTACAAGCACATAGAGCAAGGGGTTTGAATGAAATGAGTGAGGGGGAGTCTTCACAAACCATGGAAGCACCAATTAGGGCCCCTCTTGAACAATCTTCACAAATAGGAGATAACTCTCAACAAGAGGTTTTACAAAGGCTAACTCAACAGCTTGAGAACCTCACTCTGAATCTAGTACAGGGCCTACCTGAACAACGAAAACCAAGAGAAGGGAATCGCAATCAACAAAGACAAGCTCAAGAGTTGCAATGTTGGAATTGCAATGAAATGGGCCATGGCATGTACAATTGTCCACATCCAAGGCAACTTCCGGGAGACATATATCCCCCGAGACCGCCTCCTCTCACTGTGCAGCAAGAACAAGCTCAAGGCCCACAAATCCTTCGTCGACCACCACCACCAGCAAATATACCTCCCGTCCCGCATGAGGAGGAAGAAAGAGGAGTCAACATCATCAAGCTAGAAGAGGTAATAGATGAGCATACTCTAAACTTTGATGTTATGCCGGTAGAAAAACGCACAAGAGCACATGATAAGGATGAAGACATGAGAAGTGAAGGAACAAATTCAGCCAGAAGGGACAAGAAGAAGAAGTCAAAGATGGAAGAAGCTGAAAGTAGCTGGAAGAAAAGATCAAGGCGAAGGGAAATTGGTATCAACGACTTCCCATTGGGAAAGGAGCTAGAGCCCTACAACATCCTGGAGGATTTACAAACCCAAAAGCCAAACATTTCATGGCCTCAACTTCTACACCTATCAGCCAAAGTAAGAAGGCAATGGCCAAAGTTGGTAAGTACAAGAATTCCAAAAAAGAAAGCAAATCTTTCCATTAAGGTTGTGGCCTCAAAGCTACAAAAAGATGTGGAACCCATTGTGGATGCTTACATAAGGGGTAAAAAGGTGTCTAATGTATATGTTGATGGTGGAGCTCAAATGTGTGTGATCACGAAAAAATCAATGAACAGGTTAGGGCTTGAAATTACAAAATCCTCTAATTGTCAAGCTAGGCTAGCCAACAACTCAAGTGTGAAGTGTTTGGGGATCATTGAAAATGTAAAAGTCTCTGTATGTAACATAGATGCATGAGTGGATATGTATGTCATGCGAGCTAAGGGGGAGGGCTATCCCATCATCCTAGGGAGGCCTTGGTTCATTGCTGTGAATGCAGATAAAAAATGGGGATGTGGTCATTTGATTCTTAAGAAGGGTCAACCGGTGGGTATGATTGGCGAGAAGGAAAGCAACTAGATATCAACTATGAAACCACAGCAGATGAAGAGAGCGAGGAGGAGAGTCCTTACTCAAGTGATGAGGAAGCATCAACCAGTGCATCAACCATTGAAGAGGAGTCTTCTTTGGAGGTAATGGGAATTGTATTCAACGCCAACACTCAAGATGTTCCTGTAGAAGAAAAGCCAACAGACAATCACACACGAGGGGATGAAAGATGCCACCACCTTGAAGAAGGATTTGAGAAGATGCTTGCAAAAGATCTTACTTGTGAGGAGAAGAGGTCCTACATCAATATGTTAAGGAGGTATCCCAATTTGTTTATCGCTGACTACTCACAAATAAGAGGTGTAGATGTAATAGAGAATCGAATTGAATTGAAACCAGGGACCAAACCCGTGGCTCAAAAGTTAAGGCGACTAGGATCTGTGCAACAAAAGTCTCTCCTACAAGAAGTGAATCGACTCTTGAAGGCTGGCTTCATCTATCCAGTATCCAACTCCAAATGGGTATCACCTATTGTAGTCACTCCCAAGAAGAATGGTAAGTGGAGGGTCTGCGTGGATTACAAACCCCTCAACGCTGCGACAAAGAGGGACCACTTCCCTCTCCCTTTCCAAGATGAAATTTTGAATGAAGTAGCAGGTCACGAATGCTACACTGTGTGTGATGGGTATTCAGGATGTTTTCAAATTAGAATAGCAGAAGAGGACCAACCAAAAAGCACCTTCATCACACCTTGGGGATGTTTTGCATTCAGAGTAATGCCTTTTGGGCTCACCAATGCTCCTAGCACCTTCATGAGATTCACAATATTAGTATTTCAGCCATTCTTTGGAAAATCTATAAGAGTCTTTATGGATGATTTCTGTATTTATAGTTGTAGATCACTTCACTGCCAAAAGGTTGAAGAGGGGCTTAAGAGGCTCCATCAATTTGGGGGACAACTCAACCCAGAGAAGTGTCATATCGGTGAATCTCAGGTGGTTTTGCTAGGCCATGTGGTTTCTTCACAAGGAATTCAAGTGGATCCCTCTAAAGTAAAGGCCCTTTTGTCATTATCTCCACCAACAACAACTAAGGAGCTAATGAACTTCAACCACAAAGTGAGGTACATGTCTCGCTTCATCCATCTCCTAGCAGAAGCCATCTCCCCTTTGCATAGGTTGGCAAGCCAATCTACATTTGAATGGGGGAGGGAACATGCAAAATGTTTTGAGGAAGTGAAGGGCATTCTTAGCTCTCTCCCAATCCTAATGCCACCAGATCCAAAGGAGACCTACTATGTCACTCCAAGTGTAGGTTTCGAAGAAATTGGTATTGTTTTGATGCAAAAAGATCCTAAAACATCATACATGAGGCCGATCTATTTTGCAAGTAAGGTGATGACTCCGGCCGAGAAGGGATACACTGAAATGGAGAAAGTGGTCTTTGCAATCTTGTTTGCGGTAAGGAAGTTTCGATCGTATCTTCTCCCTGTGCCATTTGTTTTTCTCACCTTAGAGCACAATCTACCATATGTAGTACAACACATGAGCCTCTCATCTAGAATAGCAAAGTGGGTGCTTGAACTCCAAGAATTTGAATACACTTTCCTTGTAGAAGATAGCACAAGAGCAGGACTTGCAGACATTCTCACCTACAAAGTGAGAGAAAAGGAAGGATCACGACTACAAAGAGAGGAAGGCTCAAAACAGTTCAAAATGAAGGAGATTGATAATGCCCATACTTTATGCTTTGACGGAGCTTATCAACGCCAACAAGACAAAGCAGCAGGGGGAATCATCATTTTGAACCCACAAAAGGAGGTAATGGTTAGAAAAGGTATCACTCGACCCAATGTTCACTCTAACAATGAGGCTGAGTATGCTGCTCTAACCCTTGGGTTAGAAGAATGCAAAGAATTAGGCATACAAAGACTTATTATAAAAGGTGATTCTTTTCTAGTGGTCAGGCAAATCCAAGGGACTTGGAGGTGCAAGAATCGTACATTGTTTGAGTTGCTTAGTAGTGTAAGAGCTTTGATGAAGGGTTTTAAAGCAACAAAGGTACAACACATTGTGAGAACTCATAACAAGGAAGCAGAATTACTCGCAAATGAAAAGCTTCAAATGGCGGTAGGAGGTGTGAAACTATATGAACCCAAATATCAAGGTCAAGAGGAGCTAAAAGACATTATCTTCTTTCTACAAGCAGGTGAGTGTCCCAAACACTTAGACAAGGTGCAAAGACATAGACTAGTTAAGAAGGCCACACCTTACCAGTTGATCGGGGATGATTTATATCACAAAGGGAAAGATTTGGTCTTGAGGAGAGTACCAGGTGTGCAAGAGATAGAGAAAATTCTTCTTTCATGTCATGATGATGTCTGTGGTGGTACCTTTTCTCAAGATATTACAAGTAGGAAGATTTTACAAGCAGAGTTTATTTGGCCGAGCTTACATCGTGATGTCCAATATTGGTGTAAGGCATGTAAGCCATGCCAAATTGCTTGGGATAGACGACTAACATATGAGCCTCGAGTCCCAATAATATCTTATGGCCCTTTTGAAAAGTGGGGTGTGGATGCAATAGGTCCCCTACCTCGTATTCTACAGGGAAGTTTTTCATCATCATGGGTGTTGACGACATGACATGATGGGCGAAAGCAACAAGCACAACCGGAATCACAGCTGAAGAGGTATCAAAGTTTATTTTTTATCATATTTGTAGTAGGTTTGGAACACCCCTAGAAATCTTATCAGATCGAGGCCCGGGTTTTAGGGCTGACCTTCTGAATGATCTCTTGAGGAGGTTAAAAGTGAAACACCTGCATTCCACACCCTACTATCCTCAATCCAATGGATTGGTGGAAAAAGTGAATGGAATGATATGTAAGATCATTTCTAAGCAGGTTGTGGACCGGCCTAATGATTGGGATCGCCATTTGACGGCTGCTCTTTGGGTGTATAAGACATCTTTCAAGGTATCTACCCATTTCACCCCTTTTCATCTAGTTTATGGACAGGAGGCACTTCTCCCCATTGAGGTAGAGCTCTCAAGCTTGCGCGTTCTTTCAAGAGTGGCAAAGAAACCAAAAGAGGTTCTACATGAAAGGATCTTAGATCTCCAATGACTTGAGCTGGATAGAGAAGAGTCCATTGATCACTACATCACCAAAGCGACAAGCCAAAGGGATAAAATCAACAAGAAGCTCAAGGGGAAAGGATTGAAGGAAGGTATGTTGGTTCTTCGCTATGATAACCGACTTGATACTCGACTTGACAAAAAGTTTTTGCAAAGATGGGAGGGACCTTTCATGATAAAAACAAAGTTTGGGAATGGTAGTTACAGATTAGTAGATTTATCAGGAAAACTCTACAAGACCAGAGTCAATGGATGGAGATTAAAGCCCTACTTTCAACGTATCAATCCGTTGAAAGGTAGTCATTTGCCTACATCGTCTAAGCTCCAAATTGACATGGCTCCCTTCGGCTTGGCAAATGCTCCACCTATTTTTAAAGCTTTGATGTGCAAAGAAGAACCAGCCTTGGAATCTGAACATACCCAAGGCAACCCTCCCATCTCCGATTTATGGGATTGAGGTAATGAAAATCAGGTCTAATGGAGTAAAAGAGTGCATGACACTCCTCCTATTGAAAAAAAAAAAGTGGAAAAGGAAAAATGACAAAAAAAAAGAGAAAAAAAGAAGAAGAAAAAGAAGCAACACCGTCCTCCTAAAGATATGAATATCTCCAGGCTTGGGGGAGGGCTAATATGAGTGGTATAAAATGGTAACCATCTTTTTGCAACATTTGTCAGCCTACTCAACGTCCTCTTCCTCATATGTGTATATATTTTTCTACGCTATTAAGTTATCTAGAGTAAATTCCCCCTCTTCGTTTAACCTTTGTGGCGACACATACATTATACTCTTCCCAAAAAATGTCACCTTAGTCATATATTTATATTACCACCCTTTTCTTTTTTGCTTTGTAAATAGAATAAGCATACAATA
Organism: Adiantum capillus-veneris; assembly: GCF_014529385.1. NCBI lineage: Eukaryota > Viridiplantae > Streptophyta > Polypodiopsida > Polypodiales > Pteridaceae > Adiantum > Adiantum capillus-veneris. Next base: position 62,706,082 of record NC_140937.1, read on the forward strand.
ACCAAGTATATACCCCCAAACTTTCTTACCTCTTGTGAATTAGTAGTAGAAAAATAATATATCCATCTTCCACCCCATATAGATAAATTCCCATGGAAATCAACTCTCCACTTGTCTTTACCAAAGATTATGGTCCCTCTCTACAAGTCTTCTATGCCCCCTACATAGGTGGCCCAATATCTCTTAATAATATACATATAGTTTCTCTCCTTTCAAAAAGACTCCAATTGTATATTCTTTTCACAAGCAAATAATATTGGGCCCTCCTCTATTTGTTTAAGCATCATAGCCTTTTGAAAAGCATGATTCCCCTTGGATGCATACAAGCAAAGGGCCCATACAAGAAGACTTGGAAGCAAAAGGTTCCTTAGCCTAGTGTGGACCTCCCAAACCGAACTCCTTGGTGCATGGGCATGAAGAATAGTCCAAATTCATATCAAACATGTTGAGAAGGTCAATTTTGCCTTTTGAAGCATGCCATTCCGAGCTACAAGTAAAAAGTTATGGTCAAAATAGTGTAAATATGTCAGATTCGCAGCAAAAGGGAACTGTAAATCAAGAGGGTGAGATCTTATTTTTCCCCTACTCATCTTCTAGAAGAGCAAGGAGTGTTCAAGGTCACTTGCATGTGATGGGACCAACCTAAAGATGCTTTCTAAATGCCAAGACAGACAAGTTGAGATACCCCGCAGGAGCCACCCGTAGGGCCTCATGGTGGGGCCCACCTACATTATGCACCCCTATGGAGCCTTCACGGTCTAAAATGATATTTTTGGTGAATAAATAGTCCCTTTTATGTCCAATATTCAATGAGTGGTCAAAGGACACTTAATTAGGTCTAATCACTTACTCTAATTAAGTGTAGCATAATCTCACTCCTACAAACCTATAAATAGCCAACCTTGGAGAGACTCAAGGACAGACACCTATATTTTCAACTTCATGTTGTTTCTTGATCAGTAGTAGAGAAAAACCCAACTCTCCCTCTTTCACATCCTCCCTCCTAACCCTCCTCTTTGGAGGAAGTGCAACTCTATTCTCCACTCTTTCCATTCTACAATCTCTTACTCCATCAACCCAATAAATCATTTGTATCACCTCAATAACTTGTAAATACATCATGATCTCTCTCATGGTTATGTTAATGATCATGAAATCATCTTCAAAAATTTCAAGTGTCGTAATTCGTGATGGTTAGCAGGCGTCTGTCCTCCCCTTAAAAGGTGTGCGAGAAATCAAGTAAGTGTTCTATTCTCAATTTACCATTGGTTTGTTTCTCCACACTTATTCAATTGGTCTAAAGAAATTTCTCACTCCAACTCTCTTTTGCTTCATTACATATGCATGTGGCTACCTCTCATGATGATTTTATATGTGTCACGGCATTGCATAGATGGAGATGAGCTCTCTATGAAAAGTGTGTTAGTTTGATGTAAGTGATTCTCTTGTGTGTTTGAGAGGCAAGTCTTGTGCGCATGATTTTTTGATGAGTGCTTGAGAGAGGAAGAGTTTGGATGTATTATGGGTATTCTTATGGGGAGAAGGTGAATGCTATTCCAAAAATTGCATATTTCATTTTGATGCACGGCATTGGGTTGCATAATCGTTGATGGTGTTTCAAGTGTCCAAAGTGTATATAGAGTAAGAGGGTTTTCAAAGTGTGTTGCTTGAGTGGGTGAGTGCAAGTGTTATTTTTTTTGATTGGTTTCCTTCTCCACTCCCAAAAGAAGGTGGTGCCCCAAGTAGTGTGCGTACCTCTTTACGAACATTTTGTGAGGGTAGGCCCATTGGTTTGGGTTTAGAGGCCCCATTTCAAAAAGCTCGCCCTCACTATCTTCCACTAGAAAAGAGAACTCAAACTCTTGCAGCTCAATTACCCATTTCTTCACCACATTTGACATGTTAGTACCATTAATTAACTGTGGCAAAAAAGCATAACTCCTCAAAAAAACAAAAGGCCGTGGTAGCAAGTAATGACGAGATCGTCGACAAGCAAATATTACACTGGCCATCACTAGCTCTACTTCCGAGAACTTTCTCTCCGCTACCAACTTCACTCGGCTTGCACAATACACTGGCCTCATATAATGGCTGCCCTTCCCCTTTTGCAATAGCATGGCTCCAATGGCATCATCCCCTACTGATGGATTTACATAAAACACTTTCTCCCAATCAGGAGCCTGCATGGCTGACAACCCCCCTAACACTTCTTGAAACACTTCTTCACAGTTGTCATCCCATTGCAATGGATCATTCTTTGCCACTTGTTGTAATGGATAAAGAATCTGAGAAGACAATGGAATAAACCTTGCCATGTACTTCACTTTGTGTATAAAAGTTTCCAATTGCTTCGTACTCGTAGGTGATGGAAGAAGAATAATAGACTTAACCTTATCTAGATCAGCCTCAATGCCATTTTCTGACACCATATGGCCCAATAACTTCACCCTTGGCTGTGCTAGATGACATTTCTTTGGATTTAGTTGTCCTCCACATTCATCATATCGAGCCAATACCATCTACAGCTTCTCATGGTGTTCAACCCTACTGCTATAAACACAGAAGTCATCCATAAAAGCTTTCACACAACTACCAATGAATGGTTCGAACAACCAATTCGCTCTCTCTTGATAGAAGTAAGGTCCATTTGAAAACCCAATTGGCAATATTGTGTAGCAATAGCATCCCCATGGCGTAATAAAAGTGGTCTTTGTGCGGTCTTTAAGAGAAATCTTCAATTGAAAATAGCCTGAAAAACCTTCACACACACTGTACCTCTCATAACCTGCCACTGAATCCAAGATCTGATCGATAGATGGAAGAGGATATGGGTTCTTCTTAGTGGCTGCGTTTAAGGGCTTAAAATCTACACAAATCCTCCACTTCCCATCCTTTTTTGGACTGACTACTACTGGACTCACCCATTCTGTGGTCTCCACAGGGACTATGAACCCTGCCTTCAACAACTTGTCCACCTCTTCTCTCAAGGCTTCCATTTGCTCTTGACCCATCCTTCTTAGCCTTTGCCGCACTGGCTTAGCACCTTCTTTCAGCTCTATATGCATCTCTTTGCCCTTGAACCCCCTGATCTCTTCATATGAAGTAATGAAGAAATCAAGAAAACTAGCCAGCATGTGCAAATATATATCCTTCTCCATAGTTGAGAGGTCTCCACTGATCATTTGTGTCATCAATTCTTGCTTCTTTGAAAACTCAACCTTGGTTTGCATCAGCCCTTCAATCACTTCATAAGGCCCTTCACTTTCATCTTCAACCTCATTCGCAAATACAACTAAACCAAACTCTTGGATTTCTTTGTCCATCAAAAGAAATGCAACATCAGCGTCCTCATCACTGCTGGTAGTGCTATCACTGTCCTTATCTATCATCGTGGAAGAGTCTTCATCACTAGACTCATCCTCATCTTCATAAAGCTCCTCTAATCGTTTCCTTCTGTCCATATTATAAAGCTTCTTGGTACCTGTCTTTCCATAGAGGCTAATCGTACCGTGTCGCCAATCTTGAACAGCTCCCATTGCACGTAACCATGGTTAACCTAGTGAGGCGGTCCGGGGCGGGCAACAAGAGAGGCGACCTCTAAACACCCCTCAAGGCTCCCGTGCTGCTCAATTGGGGCTGGGGCAACCACAAGCACAACACAACAACAAACCCACAGCCAAACCCAAACAAGATAGGGGCACCACCTAGTTATGGTATGCGAACTAGGACGCAAGAGAGATTTTGGCACAACCAAGAAGATGCACCACACAACACACACAAACAACCTCACACCAAGACGCACACAAACTGGACCAGAGAGAGCTAGAGCAGAGGGAAGAGAGAGAGAAAAGGATCTTGCGTAATACCTTATTTGTGACTTGCAAATGGAGATGGTTCGTTATGATGCTATCGTAGAACTTGTATAAAACTCACTCAATGCTTAGTGATTGCTAAACATTGCCAAAACACACACACACTGTCTTAGGGTGTGGGAGACCTCTCACCACAATACCCTCTTACAATGGACACAAAACTGGCAATGAAAAACACACTAAAACACTTTCTAAAATCAAGATCAACTGATAAAAACTCAAAATACACAAGTCACCTTGAATTCACCGAACCGTATTGCACAAATGGAAAGATGAAGATTTGAACGTCGAATCACGCCTTTGATGCACCAAACCTCAATTTATTGATGATGAAGGAGCATATACAATAGTGGTTTTGAGATTTGTGGAACTCACGCTCTCTCACTTGCAATGTGTAGCTCGAAGGCTTCTCTCACACCAAGAGTGAAGCTCACAAGTGGTTGCTACACCTAAGTCTCTCCTCACGCTTAGAGAGTTGGGGTGCTATGTGAGATGTTGGAGGTTGTTTTACAAGAAGGAGAGGGGCCTATTTATAGGTTGGAGACCCCTCATTAAGATTATTGAAAATCCTAATTTACAAGCTAACAAATCAGGATTATGATTTTTTGAATATCAAAACATTGCGGGCCTTCTTTGTCTGCTTGAGTCATGGGGGTGGGCTCAAAAGAGAGCATTATTGATGGTAGATAAGGTGAAAGTAAGTTTTAAGGAAGGGGAGAGAGAGAGAGAGAGAGTTACTATACATGTCTTGAGGTGAGGTGTCTTTATGGTTAGGTCAATGCTATTTTGTGTTAGTATGTTAGTCGTTAGTAATCACTAGAAAGTTAATGTTACATTTACAATGGGTAGAGTGAGTTGATTTGATGAAGGAAGAGGGGTGAATTAAAAGAGAATCATTGAGATGGTGAAGCTTTTAAGAAGCTTGAACTCACCCTTGTGTAGATTGTGGAAAAAATGACCGTTGGTCTTCTTCTTCTTCTTCGCTTCTTTACGCCGCCGCCACGGTTGACCACCACGATGAAAAGAGGATTTGTTGATGAAAAATCCTCAATTTGCAGAAGTTATTATGGTTAAGATGCTGAATTTTAGATATTTTAGGAGAGGTAAATGAAATTGTAACATAGAAGCAATAGAGAGAGACATGGAGAGGGTGTATGTATGTAGAGGTTCATAAAAGAAGTATAGGGATGAGGGAGAAGGATAATGGTGAAGAGGGTGGGAGAAGCCATGGAAATTGCAGGTTTGAGTGAGGGAAGGAGAGGGAGGGATGTGTAAGAGTGAGTAGGTGTGTGGAAGGGTGAGAGAAGACTAAGGCTACTTGTGAGAAAAGTGGGCAAGCTGGGATCCACTCAAAAAATCATAGCTCACCGCTGGTAGCTCCAAAAATCATGAAAAAATTTGAGGTGATTATTCAGAGCGTGGGCTACATTTTCTCGTTTGACTACCGCTCCAAATTCGGAGTGGAGGTAGGTGCCAAAATTCTCACCAAAAAGCCTGTGTTTTATGCCTGCAAAAGTCTTTTAGTGGACCCCTCCTTTGTTGAATTTGTACAATGCATCCAAGAGTGAGCCCCTCCTTTGTCATATTATAATACAAGGCATTCAAGTTGCCCTTGACCCATGCATGGAGGAGGATTATTGGTGAAATAAGAAATATATACATGGTGGGACTAGTGTATGGACTATTCATGGACTTTAGCTCAATGAGCACATGGTGTTAGAATAATGAGTAAAAATAATAATAAAAATATGGAGGAGTTATGGATATGGAAAGATATTGGAATCATATGATATGGTCCCTCCTTGAATTATTTTGGGTGAAAGAGGAAAAGGTATGCAAGTAAATAATATAATAAAAGTAACCAATGAGTAGAAATCAATTTTTTGTTTTCACGAGGGTGAGGGTGAAAATGTGGGAGTGATTTGTATAAAGGAAAAATATGAGGTTAGAGTATGTACATATTGGCAAAAAATATAATTATGGTGTAAGAGGATGAAAGAAGGTGTACATAGGTTTAATAAAACACACACCTAAGTAGAAATATTGAAATAAAATACCAAAATAATTATAAAAAATCCCTATATTTAGGCCATATATACAATGAAATATTTACACACAAAGAGGCCATGATATACTTTTATTTTTATATTTTTTTTATTTTTTTATTTTTTTGGCTCAACTAGCCCAATGACTAGCTAATTGAGGGTTTTTGAAGAAGATATGGGAAATGTCTTGTGACTCACGCACGCCTATGTACAGTGAAATGGTAGGGATAGCCACAGTGTTTGTGTGATTTTGGTAGGGTGAGGTAACTCATTGTGGCAATTACAAAGAGCCGAAAAACGGCTATCATTAGCCCTCCCCCTGGATGATGGTATATTCATGTACCATCATAGAGCATCTTTTCCAAAGAGAGTGCTTCAGAGTCCTTAACGAGATCTTTATTGTTTGGCCCCTCAGAATTTTGGCTGGAGTTACACTCATGCTTCATGTAGCAATACTTACATGAGACAGCGGCCTTTGGACAGATCTTTGGTAGATCCTTTGGTAGAAGGCGACTCAAATAGGGCTTCAAGCGATACCCGTTTACTTTCCTGGAGTGCTCTTTACCATTCAAGTCCATAAGCTGATAGTAACTTGAATTGAAAGCCTTCTTGACTATGTATGGCCCTTGCCATCTAGTTTCAAACTTGGCATCAAAACGATTATCGAGTCGATTGTCATACCTTAGCACAAGGTCTCCTTCATTGATGCCTTTGTCCTTCAGTTTCTTGTCGTGCATTTCTTTCGCTTGTGTGGCTTTCCTCTTGTAGCACTCGTCTGCTGCTTCTCTCTTCCACTCAAGCTCCACTAAAGTAAGAAGTCGATCCATCCATACCTCTTGATCATCTTGTGCTCCTTTGCCATGAAGTCGCATTGTTGGAATGTTGAGCTCGATAGGCTGCAAAGCCTCTTGACCATAGACCAAGTGAAATGGTGTGAACTTCGTGGCTTCCCTATATGTGGTTCGATATGCCCACAAGGCACCATCCAAGAAGTCATCCCATAATTTTGTCTTGTTTTGCACCATCTTTCTAATGATTCCTGCAATGACACCATTAGCCTTCTCCACCAAACCATTTGACTGTGGGTAGTATGGTGTGCTATGACGATGTAGAATGTGAAGCTCTTCACAAACTTCTGTGAGCAAGCCCTTCCTAAACCCTGGACCATTATCAGAAACAATTTCCAAAGGTGTGCCAAATCTGCAACAAATGTGAGTGTACACAAACTTGCTAACTGTCCTCTCATTCACTCTTGCCACACTTTGAGCTTCCACCCACCTAGTCATATAGTCTACAGCCACTAGAATGTAGAGTTTACCATTTTTTGTCCTAGACAGAGGACCCATAGCATCAATGCCCCACTTTTCAAAGGGTCCATTTGCAAGCACTATTTGCCTCGGGCCATGCACCAACCTTCTATCTCCATTTATCTGACAATTGTGACAGCTTTTACACCAATGTTGAACATCCACATGCAAGCTTGGCCAAACATACCCCGCAAGCAAAATCTTCTTCACAGTTGATTCTTGGGCAAAATGACCACCACATGCCTCTTCATGCAAACCTTTTAGAATGGCTGGAATTTCCTCGATAGTTGGTACTCTTCTGCACACTTGATCCTTCCCTCTTTGATAGAGGGAGCCTTCTAGGAAGAGATACATGCTTGCCTTCTTCATGAGTCTCCTCTTCTGAGCTTTTGTGAAGTCTAGTGGAAACTCACCCTCCAAAATGTAGCCAATGATGGGAGCCAATGACTCCAATCCCTGGTATCTCGGTTGCTTGACAGCTGCTGCCACCATGATGACCTGCACTTCTCTCTCAACACATGTAACTGCTTGTTGTGCAAGTAAATCGGCATCTTCATTTTGTTTCCTCGGAATATGATATAGTTGCACTTCTTCAAACTGATTAAACATCCTACGAATGGCATGAACTTTTGTCCTTAAGCTTTCATTCTTGCATGCCCAAATGCCTAAAATCTGTTTAACAATGAGAAGTGCATCTCCTTTTACCATGAGACGTTTTATCCCTTGGCCAATGCACATCTTCAAACCATGAAGTAGTGTGTCGTATTCTGCTTCATTGTTGCTAGTTGAACCTGGTAGATTGACCTTCTCTTTCGTGACCACCTCTCCACTTGGGTTGAGCAACACTAGCCCTCCCCCTGCTTTCCCTGTGGCTCGTCGAAAAGCTCCATCAAAGAACAAGGTAAAAGCATTAGGAATACTTTTTGGTGGTGGTAATGGTAGGGTCTTTACTTTAGGCACCTTAATCTCCTTTTCATGCACCCTATAAGTGAGAATCCCTGCCAATTGTGCACGCACACTATCTTCTACCTTGAAGGAGTATTGAAACTCTTGCAACTCCATAATCCACTTTGAGATCCTAGTACTAAGATTCATTTGAGATGACACCCAAGGGAACAAATTCTCTGCAGTGAGAATTACAAAAGGTTTTGGTAGCAGGTAGGATCTAAACTTTCTCACCACAAACATGAGAGAAAGCATCATGAGTTCTGCTTCTGTGTAGTCTCTCTCCAAAGCATTCATGACCCTACTAGCAAAGTAGATGGGTCGCATCCTTGTACTGTGGGGATCTTGTTGTAGCAACACAGCACCAATTGTTTCCCTTCCAACACTAGAGCTAGCAAAGAATGTGTACTCCCAACAAGGAGGCATGAGTGTTGGTAGCTCTGACAAAATGACTTTAATGTTACAAAAATACTCTTCAAGCTCATCAGACCATGCAAATTCTACTTGTTGTGTCAACTTTTGCAAAGGATGAAGCAACTCCGAGGCTAAGTGAATGAAGCGTGACATATACTTCACCTTCTGAATGAAAGAGATGACCTCCTTAAGACTCTTCGATGATGGGAGCTCAATAAGAGCCTTTGCCTTTGAAGGATCCACCTCAATGCCTTTATAGGAAACCTTGTGACCGAGCAAGATCACTTCATCCTCACCTATGTGACACTTGTCGGGGTTGAGTTGACCTCCCATGTCATAGAGCTTCTTTAAACCTTCTTCTACCCTTTGTAGATGCAATGATTTTGAGCTATAAATGCAGAAATCATCAATGAACACCGTAATTGACTTTCCAAAGAATGCTTGAAACACCATGTTCATGAAACGTTGGAATGTTGCAGGAGCATTTGTCAGACCAAATGGCATGACTCTAAAAGCATAACAACCCCAAGGAGTGATAAAGGTTGTTTTCAATTGATCTTCCAATGCGATACCTATTTGAAAGTAGCCTGAGTAGCCATCACACACAGTGTACTTCTCATGACCAGCTACCTCATTTAGTATCTCATCCTGAAATGGGAGGGGAAAGTGATCTCTTTTTGTGGCCTCATTGAGTGGACGGTAATCCACACACACCCTCCACTTTCCGTTTTTCTTAGGAGTGACAACAACAGGAGAGACCCACTCTGAATTCTCCACTGGATAAATGAAACCTGCTGCTAGAAGCTTTCTTACCTCCTTGAGTAGAGCCTGCTCCTTTATAACTCCTAGCCTTCGTAGCTTCTGAGCTTTAGGTGTGGCCTCAGGCTTTAACTCAATCTTGTGTTGAACAACATCTACCCCACGCACGTCGGTGTAGTCTTTAGCGAAAAGCCTAGGAAACTTCCTTAGCACACATTTGAACTCCTCTCTTTCATCCTTTGTAAGTGTTGTTGATAGCATACCTTCCAGCATCCCTTCATCTTGAACACCTTCGTTCTCTTGAGGACCTACCTCCTCCAAGCCTTGACAAGAGGTCTCTTGGTTGCTTGGCTTAAACCTTACCCCCATGACTTCGATGGAAGACTCCTCTTCAGTAATGCTTCTGCTACTTTCTTCTTCTGAAGTGATATCGGTCCAACCTTCTTCCGTCCCACTTTGAGATGATTCTTCATGGAGCTCCTCTTGGCGTTGCTCCTTCATGTCAAAGACAACCTTCTTATGATTGTCATTCCTGCAAATTAATTTCCCACTCTCCCAATCCTGCAAAGCTCGCATTTTCATTAGCCATGGTCTTCCTAGGATAAATGGATAACCACTTCCCTTGGTCGACATAACATAAAAATCCACTGCCTTCTTAATGCCAAAGGCCTCCACAAAAACGTTTTTACAAATTCCTACGCACCTAGCCTTGCTATTGTTTGCCATTTTCACTTTGATTTCAGGTGTCTCATGGATGTGCATGCCTAGTCTTTGCATGAGTCCCTCTGTCATGATGCAAATTTGTGCACCCCCATCCACTAGACCTTTCCTAACCAATCTTCCTTTGATGTAGCAGTCTAGCACCGGTGTAATGTCCTCATTCATTTCAGCTTGTGCAATTTTTACAACAGGCACACTCTCTTTTACCTTTCTCCTAGTGCTAACTGCCCTTGTTAAATCCCTCCTAACTTGTGGACATAATGCAAGAAATTGAGGCCATGAAATATCAGGACCCTTACCTCTCATGTCTTCCAACAAGTTGTACGGAGCCATACCAAGTCCAAGAGGGAAGTCTTGGAGGTTGATACGACGTCGAGTCCTCTTGGTTTCCTTGGTTTCCTTTGCCTTCTTGCCTTGTTCATGGTCACTCTGTGATGTGACTCCTTCTTTCTCTTTACCTTTTCGTCGGCCACGCTTAATGCCATTGGCTTCCATGTCAACCTCATTTGAATTTGTCACCTCTACCACATGCACATTTGGATCTGGCAAAGGTGGAACTCCTTCTACCCCTTGTGGAGGTGGTCTTGGTCCATTTGGCCTTTGTAGAAGCCTTGGTTGTTGACCAGCTCCTTCTCCTGCATTCATCGCTGGGTAATTCAAGTTAGGTCTCCCTGGCTCTCCACGGGGCCAAGGACAATTATACATCCCATGTCCAGACTCTCCGCAATTCCAACATTGCAAGACTCTCCTAGGTCGTGGGTCTCGCTCTTCAGACTTCTTTGCTTGTCCCTTTGGACCTACGGCTTGTGCAAGGTGAATTGACAGGCTACTTAAGGATTCATTTAACTTCTCAATCACTTCCGCCGTTACCTCAGGAAGCTCCTTACATGTTGATGCTTGTGACTTACCTTTGGGTCTAAGACCTTCTATTGGAACCTCCCCCCTTAAGCACTTGAGTTTCCTATATTTCTCAGCAGCCCTAGTTTCAGCTGCATCAAAGGTAGCAGGTGCACCCGCCTCAACTTTTACCTTAAGGTCAGGAAAGAGTCCGGCTATGAACCTCTCCTTCTTTGGAAATTCTGCACCATCACCAGGGTTAGCAACATTTCGTATCCATAGAGCCCAAAGACGTAGGAACTCTTGCTTGTACAAGTAGTAGTCATCTAAGTCTTTTTGCTTATGAGAAACAATGTCTTGCCATAATTTCTGAGTGTTTTGGGGATCAAAGAAGTATTTCTTGAAACGATTCAAAACTTCTGTGTAATTCCCTTTAAATTCCTCAGGCAAAGAGTCAAACCAAGTGCTAGCATCTTTCCTAAGGACCACCTCAAACATTTCTACACGTTCTTGATCAGTTACTATCCTCTTGATACGACAAGACATCTTGAAATTCGCTAGAAATAATTCTGCATCCTCTCCAGGCTCTCCAAAGAAAAGAGGATATCCAGACATTTGGCGTTGGCTCTCCATTGAATTGATTTCAAAGTGACGCGTTTTTGTTTTTTCTTTCTTTAAAAGATTTACACAATAATATTTTCTAAATTGCAATCTATTCTACAACAAAATAAAAATATTCACATCAAATGACCTATGATAATCAATAAGAGGTAGAATAACAGGGTTTGGTGATGCGAGAATTTCTCCTACTCTTTGGGCACCAAACATGAATACCATACGTTGTTGAAAATGGATTTTCCTACTAATTGCAATGTTTATTCTAATGTGTGGAGTGAAATGGAAGGGGAAAACCTCTATTCCTGGGCCATTATCCATGGTCTATGCATGACCTAATGCTTAAAACAAAACAAAAATATAGACGTCCAAACTAAGGTCGTACCTAATGAGAGGCAAAATAAAAGGATTTACTGAAGCGTTTATCTCGGCCAACCTAAGAGGACCTAAAATTCTACGAATGACACGTTGAAATTGCAACTTAGTACTAACAATTATGTGCACCTTTTGCCTTGCAATGGGAATGAAGGGATCATACAAATTTTCGTGATTCATGCAAACTACTTGACTATGCTAAAGGTCGATTCTACACAAAAATACACAAGCCTTCCTCCGTGGGGGCACCAAAATTGAGGCGGTCCGGGGCGGGCAACAAGAGAGGCGACCTCTAAACACCCCTCAAGGCTCCCATGCTGCTCAATTGGGGCTGGGGCAACCACAAGCACAACACAACAACAAACCCACAGCCAAACCCAAACAAGATAGGGGCACCACCTAGTTATGGTATGCGAACTAGGACGCAAGAGAGATTTTGGCACAACCAAGAAGATGCACCACACAACACACACAAACAACCTCACACCAAGACGCACACAAACTGGACCAGAGAGAGCTAGAGCAGAGGGAAGAGAGAGAGAAAAGGATCTTGCGTAATACCTTATTTGTGACTTGCAAATGGAGATGGTTCGTTATGATGCTATCGTAGAACTTGTATAAAACTCACTCAATGCTTAGTGATTGCTAAACATTGCCAAAACACACACACACTGTCTTAGGGTGTGGGAGACCTCTCACCACAATACCCTCTTACAATGGACACAAAACTGGCAATGAAAAACACACTAAAACACTTTCTAAAATCAAGATCAACTGATAAAAACTCAAAATACACAAGTCACCTTGAATTCACCGAACCGTATTGCACAAATGGAAAGATGAAGATTTGAACGTCGAATCACGCCTTTGATGCACCAAACCTCAATTTATTGATGATGAAGGAGCATATACAATAGTGGTTTTGAGATTTGTGGAACTCACGCTCTCTCACTTGCAATGTGTAGCTCGAAGGCTTCTCTCACACCAAGAGTGAAGCTCACAAGTGGTTGCTACACCTAAGTCTCTCCTCACGCTTAGAGTGTTGGGGTGCTATGTGAGATGTTGGAGGTTGTTTTACAAGAAGGAGAGGGGCCTATTTATAGGTTGGAGACCCCTCATTAAGATTATTGAAAATCCTAATTTACAAGCTAACAAATCAGGATTATGATTTTTTGAATATCAAAACATTGCGGGCCTTCTTTGTCTGCTTGAGTCATGGGGGTGGGCTCAAAAGAGAGCATTATTGATGGTAGATAAGGTGAAAGTAAGTTTTAAGGAAGGGGAGAGAGAGAGAGAGAGAGTTACTATACATGTCTTGAGGTGAGGTGTCTTTATGGTTAGGTCAATGCTATTTTGTGTTAGTATGTTAGTCGTTAGTAATCACTAGAAAGTTAATGTTACATTTACAATGGGTAGAGTGAGTTGATTTGATGAAGGAAGAGGGGTGAATTAAAAGAGAATCATTGAAATGGTGAAGCTTTTAAGAAGCTTGAACTCACCCTTGTGTAGATTGTGGAAAAAATGACCATTGGTCTTCTTCTTCTTCTTCGCTTCTTTACGCCGCCGCCACGGTTGACCACCACGATGAAAAGAGGATTTGTTGATGAAAAATCCTCAATTTGCAGAAGTTATTATGGTTAAGATGCTGAATTTTAGATATTTTAGGAGAGGTAAATGAAATTGTAACATAGAAGCAATAGAGAGAGACATGGAGAGGGTGTATGTATGTAGAGGTTCATAAAAGAAGTATAGGGATGAGAGAGAAGGGTAATGGTGAAAAGGGTGGGAGAAGCCATGGAAATTGCAGGTTTGAGTGAGGGAAGGAGAGGGAGGGATGTGTAAGAGTGAGTAGGTGTGTGGAAGGGTGAGAGAAGACTAAGGCTACTTGTGAGAAAAGTGGGCAAGCTGGGATCCACTCAAAAAATCATAGCTCACCGCTGGTAGCTCCAAAAATCATGAAAAACTTTGAGGTGATTATTCAGAGCGTGGGCTACATTTTCTCTTTTGACTACCGCTCCAAATTCGGAGTGGAGGTAGGTGCCAAAATTCTCACCAAAAAGCCTGTTTTTTATGCCTGCAAAAGTCTTTTAGTGGACCCCTCCTTTGTTGAATTTGTACAATGCATCCAAGAGTGAGCCCCTCCTTTGTCATATTATAATACAAGGCATTCAAGTTGCCCTTGACCCATGCATGGAGGAGGATTATTGGTGAAATAAGAAATATATACATGGTGGGACTAGTGTATGGACTATTCATGGACTTTAGCTCAATGAGCACATGGTGTTAGAATAATGAGTAAAAATAATAATAAAAATATGGAGGAGTTATGGATATGGAAAGATATTGGAATCATATGATATGGTCCCTCCTTGAATTATTTTGGGTGAAAGAGGAAAAGGTATGCAAGTAAATAATATAATAAAAGTAACCAATGAGTAGAAATCAATTTTTTGTTTTCACGAGGGTGAGGGTGAAAATGTGGGAGTGATTTGTATAAAGGAAAAATATGAGGTTAGAGTATGTACATATTGGCAAAAAATATAATTATGGTGTAAGAGGATGAAAGAAGGTGTACATAGGTTTAATAAAACACACACCTAAGTAGAAATATTTAAATAAAATACCAAAATAATTATAAAAAATCCCTATATTTAGGCCATATATACAATGAAATATTTACACACAAAGAGGCCATAATATACTTTTATTTTTTTATTTTTTTTATTTTTTTATTTTTTTGGCTCAACTAGCCCAATGACTAGCTAATTGAGGGTTTTTGAAGAAGATATGGGAAAAGTCCCGTGACTCACGCACGCCTATGTACAGTGAAATGGTAGGGATAGCCACAGTGTTTGTGTGATTTTGGTACGGTGAGGTAACTCATTGTGGCAATTACAAAGAGCCGAAAAACGGCTATCACTAGTATAATAGGATATGCTCCCAACCCTGCTGGCATCACATGAAAATCAACCACTACCTTTGCATCATATGCCTCCACTTCTAAGCTCTTTACAACACCCAAGCATTTTACTTTTTGATGGTTTGCCAATCTGATCCGAAAACCTGACACCCCAGCCACTGTGAGACCCATCTTCTCAACGCATGAGTGTGTTATGACGCATATTTGGGCTCCACCATCCACATAACCTTGTCCCAAATTTTTCCTTTTATGCCACACATCTACTATTGGACAAATGTTTGGTAGCTCATCCATTGCCAACACCTTTACTGAACCTCTCTCTGGCTCTTTCTCCATTGGGTTAACCATCCTCTTCCACTGTCGCTTTAGCTTAGGCACCATCTCTATAAGCTGCCCAAAAGTAACATCTGCCTTCCTGCTCGTGAGATCCTCCTTCAAGTCATAGCTTAATTGCCCATCCCCTAGTGGAAAATATGAAACATGAAACTTTCGACGAGATCTCCTTTTCCTCTTAGCCTTGACATCCTCGCCTTCATGGCTCTTTCCTTTCTTCTTACTAGGACGTGGGGCACTTCTTCCTTCCTTATCCTCTGTGGTCCTCTTCCCAATAGGCATCACTAATGTATCCTCTAGCTTTGATGCCTTCTCCAAAGTGACTATACTTAGCACTTTTGTCTTTCCCTTTTCCTCCTGGGTCAGTCCACTGGTTTCTTTGTCTCCCTTAATTTCGATGCCATAATCATTTGACCTAGTTAGCACCTGTCTTGGCAATGGATACATGTCTCCCCCCATCCTTGGTGGCTTATCACATTGCGGGCTGATGTGACCCAACTCTCCACAATTGTAACATGTGGACGTTTGCCTCCAAAACCTACCATTGATTTGTCCAACACCATTCCTAGGCCTTTCTTCACCTCTTGGCTGATTTGCAAACCTCCCTCGACCTCGATTATTTCCCACTTGACCTAGCATGTTTAGGCTGAGATTCTTCATTAAATCTACCATTTGCCTCATGTCTTGCTTTAGCCCATCATCTTGCACTGCTGTAGTGACCACTGCTGGCATAACGTGAGTAGTAATAGGAACCACTGGTTTGTGATGAACCCCTGGCATGCGACCTTGTAAAGACTCTATAGGCTGAAATTCAGACCTCATGGGCAAAGACACCACCCCTAACTGGCTCATTTTCTTCAACTTCCACTATTTGTTCCTTGCTACCTCTAGTGCATCTTCATATGTCCTAGGCTTCTTTAGCTCCACTCTCCAACGTATATTCTCCCAAAGACCAGCCAAGAACTTGTCCTTCTTCATCATGTCAGGTGGGGGTACCTGTGGTGCTAAGGCCTTGCACATCCGCTCCCATGCCAATGAGAACTTACGTATGTACGCATCTACTGGCTCACCTTCCTTCAGCACCAAACCTTGTACTTCTTGCCACACTTTGTCAGGATCTTCTATCTTCACAAACTCCACTTCCAATCCATGCCTTAGATTGTCCCAACTCAATCTTACAGGTGGATCCGCTGCATGCAACTCCTCTTCAAATGCCTTGGACCAAACTCGTGCATCACTCTTCAAACAAATTTGGAGAAGGCGTAACATTTGCGTAGGGTCATGAATCTGGTTGCTAATGCAGGCAACCTCCATCTTTTCCAAAAATTCTTCCACATCTTCATCACTTCTTCCATGAAACTCCGGATAAGAGAAAGCCATGGCTACCCAAGTTTCAATGCTTTGAGAACCCCTTTGAACACACGTGCAAGAACCCAAAACTTTTGACTACCCAATCCCCAGAAACTTCAATGGAGCTCAACTTTAGATAAGGACAAACACATGCACATCAAATGAGTTTTCATAGTTGATCATCGGAATTACAACAGGCAAAGGACATTCCAAGATCTCTCGTAATCTTCTTGGCCCAAACATAAAGAGTATGCGCTGCTGGAAAAAAATCTTCCTGGACACATGAACATTTATCTGGATTCTTTGAGTTAAATGAAATGGAGTGAATTGAGGGCCATTTTGATCATCCATTAAAGCCAACCATGAAGCTCCCAAGAAGGCACACCTGACTTAACCTCTGATTTTGCCAAAATTTCAGCAACATAACAGCATAAATGGCTCAAAATACCAAAAAACCAGCCATCATAACTTGGAAAAATTTTGGCAGAGTTTTCCCAGAAATAGAGCAGTAGGAACCCAAAATATAGACTGTATATGTATGCATAAACTGTCAACAATAGAACCCGAGCATCAAGTAGGACTCACTAGTACATAGCCTATGGCGAGGTCACAAAAAGGGTGCTCCACCTACCTATATCACCGAAAGGATGTCCACATTTGAGAATCCCCCAGCTCAATAAAAACCTCACGCTATCGACCCTCACACGAAGGCTAATGCAAATCGCGTATAGTCAAGTCTCATAAATGACTATCTTCCAGACCAAGTCTAAGAAATGGCTGGGACTGCCAAATACAACCAAGTATGGCTCCACAAATGCGTACAATGGCAGTTTCCACAAGTAACGTACAATTCAACAGAAAATGCGCTCAAACAAGTGCCAAGTGATGCATATCCACAACAACTGCAAGTGACATCACTGCTAGTATATCACTGTACTCCAGTTACCTGTACCTGTGTGAATCACTTGTACCTGTACCTGTACCTGTCCCTGTAACCTGTAACCTGTAACTTGTAACCTGTAATCTGCACCCTACAACCTGTAATCTCGAAGCTCGAAGCTCAAAGCTCGAAGCAGAAGGTACTCGAAGAAGATCCTCCGTGGGGGCGCCAAAAGAATGTGAGCGGGATGAAAACACACACAGCGCCTCTATAGCGACCCGAAACACACTCTTGGGAAGATACACATACACACACACACACACACACACACACTATGGGGAACCACTCAGCTTAGACAACAGACCTGGCCGAGACAGGGAACACACCTCTGGAGTGAGAGGAGAGAGACTATCCACTTTCCCACTCCACACAGACACACACACACACAGACCCAAAAAACTCAGCTCAAAAGAGGAGAATTTCTAATGTTTAGATACAATTGAGCTTGGGCCAACACCAATGGGGCAAATAGCTCACACAATATGGGTAAAATAAGCCAGATACAATCACAAACTAGAGTAGAAACTTCGCTCATAGGAGAAACTTACACAGAAAAACAGCAGGAAAAGAGTGAGGAATTTGGAAAAATGGACAGCACCATCACGTCCGGAACGGCCCAAAACCCCAGTCTACAATGTCAAAGTGCTCAAATCCGACCTCGGATGAGCAGTTTACGGCCAAAACAGGCTCCAAAATGAGCAAAAACACAGCTGCGGCTGTTCCTCCTCTCTTCTCCATGTTTTTTCTAGTCTTCTCTCTGTTTTTTCAGTTCCCACACTTAGATTTATTAGTTGGGCACCCTTGGCCTTTTAGATGACCTCAAACGGACCCCGAACAGGCCAAAAATTGACCTCGCAGTGCATAGTTGTCACCTTTTTTGCATCATCCGCACACCTGGCACTCATTTCTTTTCAATAATGCGTCTTGCAACCACATGAAGTGGCCCCAAAAAGTGGTCCTAATGATGACCTTTCTGCATAACTCTCACAAGAAAACACCACTTTGTGTCCGTATTCATCCACGTGCAAATATTGACCCCGTTCTGCCTCCTAACGCCACTCGATGCCATCTGACGCACCTGCTTACCTCATGTCGTCGGCCCGCGGATAGCTTCCTCAAGACGTTTTACGCACTACTAACTCCTCCTTATTGTGGAAAAAACACAGTGGTACTGGTAATAGTGGAAATCGATGCACTATGTACACCATGTCCTACCTGTACACATGTGGGCCCCACGTAACCACCTAGCTCTGAAAAATGGGCAATTCTTTATTTGATGCACCATGCATGTATATGCACATATGCGCAATCCCTTGCTCCAAAAAACTTCTGACAGCGTCCTATGAGAAACCAGTCACCTTGATATAGGTCCTCTATAAATGACTCAAGTGCATTTGACAGACAAACATGATCGCCCTTGGCATGAGAGATACTATAGAACTGTACGCCTACATCATCACCCTCGACAACCATGTCTTCTTCTTTTTCATACCTTGCTCTTGAAAGCATATCTGCAACTGGATTATATTTCCCTGCAATATGCTAAAAGTCTGGGTTCAAGGACTTTATGTAGGCAATCCATCTCAACATAGCAATGTCTGGAGTTGAGCAACTTGTTATCATTCCAAGAAGGGGTAGACAATAAGTCTCCACTATTACATTGCTCCTATCAAATACTCTTTGTCACATTTCAAAGCTGTGACTACTCCCCATAACTCTCTTTTTACCTCTAGATAGTTACGTTGACGAGCACTTAGGACTTTTGCCTGCCATCATTATCATCCTATCCAATCGCCCATCCAATTCCTGTGGGGCTAGTATCCACTGTCACAATTACATATCTTCCACATTCATAGTTTGCTTTCCTCAAAGTTGGAGACATAAGTAGCAACTTCTTTAATTTCCTCATGGGATGTGTATACACTTCTTCCCATTGAAACTTTTGGTTCTTTCTCAAAATTTGATACAAAGGCTCTGCTACATGTGCATAATGCGAAATCCAGATAACATAAAACACTCATGCACCCAAGAATCTTCGAACCTTAGTGACATTTATACATTTCTCTTTCATTCTCTGGATTACATCAATCTTTGCAGGACAAGGCCTTCTACCATATGGCCCGCACATATGTCCCATAATAAGAACTTCATTCACACCAAACACTGACTTTTGGCCAGACAAAGTAAGGTTCACCTCTTCCAACCTTGACAAGATATTATCACAATCATTGATATGGGTTTCCACATACTTTTGGCACCCCCTCGAGTCTAGAGCCACATCTTTATTACTTACATCACATCCTTTGATTGGCACATCATCAAGGAAAGGAATTGTAGTTTGTGATATGAAGTCACGTAGGACTTTGTTCATACCATTCATCATGTGTGCAACTGAATTCGTTGCCCCCTGAGGTAAGGTGCACATCCTTACTAAACCCAAGGGTGTCTTCATGGTAGTCAGGTCCCTGCTTTCCATTGCTAGTTGGAACTTATCATACCCTGAGTACAAATCTCCATAGAATATATTGCCCTTCCTGCAAATGCCTCTGCAAACTCATCGACAATTGGCCCTATACCCACATTTCTGATTGTCACCTTATTTATAGGTTGCATATCTTGAATAAAGCGTAAAGAACCATTTTTCTTCGGAACTGTGAACCACCTCTTTGAATACGGAGCACAAGAAGGCTCCAAGCTACCCATCTTGATCTTTTCATTAAGCAACTCAATGAGTTTTGGCAAATGAGCCTTTGGAACGGGAATAGGTCTCAAGTTCCAAGGTACATGAGGGATAGTGAAGATCACCATAGGAGCAACAATGGATGGATCAACACACCCTATCTCATAAGGCTCAAATGCAAAAGCTTTTCCATGTTTGGTAGGCATGTCTTCAAAGCATATCTTTTCAGCTTTTGTCAAACTGTCCTCGCAACCAACCTTTAACTCTTTCAAAGAATCCTTTGTCAACTTGTGTCCAATCTTGCTTGGGTCACGAAGGTTAGGTTGCAAAGCAGCTTGTTCCATCTTATTTGTGCAATCTTTTGGTAGAGGTAATGCCACTGGTTTCACTTTCTTTGCCACGGACTTATACTTAGTCTCCACTCGTACATCAACACTTTGAGCATTTTTGAAATCCTCAATGACTTTGTACATTTCTATTGAACATACTTTCACGGCCCTACTTCCCATATGCAAATTGCAATCCACTAAAGACTCCAAATCTTGCATAGTATCCACAAAAGAACACTCATCAAACACACCTACAATGCATTCATCATCTTCTAGAAAACCATTCATCTTCAAACCTCTTTGTACACTATTTACATGTTGTCATTCACCCCACTTTAATTCCTCACACTCTGTAAAAGCAATAGATCCATAGTCTGATAATCCTATAAAACCTGTAGAAAATGTATCCTTTGCATATACATCATGTGAGAACCTTTCTCTTCTTGTACCACTGCAATCCCGCTCTACAATGGTACATTGCCAAAACCCCTCATATCCGTGTAGTCCTTGAATTCTTTGTTCATCTTTGGCAAGGGTTGCTTGTTGGAATTAGGGTTGTAGAGAAACACACACAGCTTGGAGAAGACGAAGGAAGCTCACGCCACACAATAGATAGTGTGTTACTTAGTGTGCAATGGAAAAGATAGATAGCCCTAAAGTGATGGGCGTATATACAAGGCACGGGGGAAAAAATGCCCCGGCGGTCCTAGTGTGTTCACACACATCCCTACCACATGTATATGGTAACAAATCCCCTCTGGAGTGATGCGGTGAACGAGAGCTGGCACATGAGTAAAGGGAAGTGCCATGCCCTGAGGATAGGATCACTCCACAATGGGGAGTAAGCCCAAAGCTTTGCGGAAAGCTTCAAGCTTCTCATGAGACAATGCCTTTGAGAAAAGATCTTCAAGGTTGTCCTGTGTTGGCACATAAGCCAAGTTGATCTCTCCTGGTGAGAGCCTCTCCCTGACATAGTGGTAATGCACCTCAATGTGCTTTGTGCGAGCATGAAAAAATGGGTTCCTTGCAACTGCCAATGCGCTCTGACTGTCAATGTAGATAGTGCTGGCAATGTCCTGTCCAACAACCAAATCAGCCATAAGGCATCTGAGCCATACACACTCAACTGTAGCTGTGAAGACTGCCCTGTACTCAGCCTCACAAATCGAAGTGGCCACAGTAGGTTGCTTCTTGCTCAACCATGATATACATGAACTGCCAAGCATGAAACAAAAACCACTTGTAGACACTCTCGTGTCAAAACAACCAGCCCAATCTGAGTCTGAAAAAGCATGTAAGTCTGGTGGCAATGATCCCCCCTTGGGATAAAACAAGCCAAGATGTAAAGTGCCACTAAGGTAGCGGAAAATACTCTTGACAGCCTGCCAATGCTTAGACCCTGGGCTATGCATAAATTTGCTGACCTGTGAGACTGCAAACTGAATATTCGGCCTCATGTTGCATACATAAATGAGGCAGCCAATAGCAGTTTGGTAAAGAGTGACATCAGCAGGATCGCCAACATCATGTAGACTCAACTTCAAACCTGTTTCCATGGGAGTGGCAATAGGTTTGCAATCCTCAAGTCCAAATTTACATAGCAATGTCTCTATGTAACTTTATTGACACAAGGAAATACCACCATCACACTGCTTAAACTATATACCCAAGTAATGATGCAACAGCCCCAAATCTTTCATCTTGAACGTAGCATTCAAGTCAGCTTTAAATTCAGCAATGTGTCTCTCATTTGGTCCAGTGATCAGCAAATCATCAACATAAAGAACCACAATGAGAAGTACATCACCCTCACGCTTTACATACAATGTGCTTTCTGTTGGACTGTTACGAAAGCCTTGTTTGACCAAATGAGTGTCAGCTTTCTCATACCAAGCACGAGGAGATTGCTTCAACCCATACAAAGCCTTGTTACATTTGCACACTTTGTCCTCTTGTCCTTTTATGACAAAACCGCGAGGCTGCATTACATAAACTTCCTCAAATATTTCACCATTCAAGAAAGCAGTAACAATGTCTGATTGATGAACATCCAGCCAAAATGAGCTGCCAATGCACATAGAAAATGCACAGTAGTCATATGACAAGTGGGAGAAAAAGTCTCTTCATAATCTATGCCTTTTTGCTATGCATAACCCTTTTCAACAAGTCGAGCCTTATGGCGATTGATCTCACCATCTGGCTTGCGTTTCAACTTGTAAACCCACTTCGTACCAATGGCCTTTTTGCCAGGAGGCAAATCACATAAAGTCCATGTGTCATTTTCTATAAGTGAATCATATTTTGATTTCATGGTAGCCATCCAATTTTCTGAATTTTGTGCTTCATCAAAAGACAGAGGCTCCTCAACATCATGTAAACTAAACACAGCCAAAGCATAACAATGTGATGCATAAGATGCATGGCGAGAGCCTAAACGAGTACGACTAGACAAAGGTGCATCAAATTTACTGTCACGCAAAGTGTGCACCAACCATTTTGGCATACCTCTAGCCTGCTCATTTTCAGCCCTTTCTTCATCAAGTACATCATGTACATCTGCATCAGTAATACACTAATCTAAAACAGTTTCAGAAACCCCCATAGGCTGTACATTTGCCTCATTGGAACTTACATTCGTATTTCCACCACTGAAAAGAGGCAACAAAGTGTCATAAATGTCCTGTGAGCTTACATTGCTATCTCTAGTACATGACAGCAAGGGATGAATAGAATCTTCCACAAACACTACATCCCGTGAAACCAGAATACATTTTGTTTGCGGATGATACAACATGTATCCTTTGCTTTTAGCACTATAACCAACAAAAATACATTTGACAGCCTTATCATCCAATTTTCTGCGCTGCACTTGTGGCACCAAAGCATATGCCAAACAACCAAAAACACGCATGTGCTCAATAGAAGGCTTTCTATCATGCCATGTTTCATATGGAGTAATAGACTGCAAAGATTTTGTAGGACACCTGTTAAGTACATAAGTGGCACACATGATGGCCTCAAGCCAAAAGGAATGCGGAAAAGCTTGACTTTTGACCATACATCGTGCCATTTCCGTCAGTGACCTGTTTTTCCTCTCAGCAACACCATTTTGCTGAGGTGTATAAGGCACTGTACATTGGTGTTTTATCCCATGACTAGCCAGAAATGCATTAAATTCATGAGACATATACTCCCCCCCTCGATCGGAACGGAGGGTGCCCATAGTACATTTCGAGACATTTTCAGCCATAGCCAGAAATTGTTTGAAGCACATAAAAACTTCGGACTTCGCTTTAAGAGGAAATACCCATGCATGCCTGGAGTAATCATCAATGAAAATCATGAAGTACAGGTAATTGCCCAAGGACGGAGTTTGCATGGGCCCACAAACATCACTATGCACAAGCTGCAACCTGCATGTGGCCTGAACTGAACCATCCTTTGAAAATTTAGAACGCTGCATCTTACCCAAAATACAACCTTCACAAACATGTTTGACAGGTGCTTCAAGAGGTGGCAAAGAAGCAACCATATCAGATTTCTGCAAACGCAACAAAATGGCAAAATTCATATGACCAAAACGTGCATGCCAAAGTTTTGCATATGAAATAGCGCTTGAATCTGCAAAAGGCATTTGCAAAATTTTGTCCACACTTGTCATGCAAAGTGAGCTTATACAGCCCATGGCACAAAAGCCCAGATGCAACAATTTCATCACCAAAATTGAGATCATGAACTGTACATCTGTCATCCACAAATTTGACTACAAGTCCAAGTCTAGCAAGTGCGGATACAGACAAGAGATTCTTCTTGATCCCAAGTACATAAAGTGCATCAACAAGTGTGAAGAAACTGCCATTAGCAGCAGTGAGCACAATCTTTCCAACTCCCTGAACTGAATAAGAGGCGTTGTTGGCACAAGTGACTGAATTCCCATGAGGGATAGACTCAAGAGAGGTAAACGATTCATGATGTGACGTAATGTTCTTTGTAGCACCACTGTCGAAATACCACACATGTGAATCTGCAGCAACTGACAAGCATGCATCATGGACAGCAGGATTGTAAGTGCACTCTGCGCTAAAAGCCCATTCTGCATCAACATCAACAACACAATCTCCTTTCACAGAAGACTCAACAATGGCTGCATTTGTAGTGGAACCACCCTCTTTCTTCTTAGCCTCTTTGGCCTTCAACTTAGGACACGACTTGATCAAGTGATCATTGGCTTTACAATAATGGCAACCGATCTTCTTTTTGCCCTTATCACCAGAATTTCCAGACGAATTGCTGCCAACAGAAGCATTAGGAACATAATTTTTTCCAGTCGTAGCAGAACCATAAGAAGTGGCTGCATTGCTGTTACCACCCTTTCTTTGAGAAGCAATAAAAGCCTGTTCAACTGCACGCTATCTAGTCCTATTTTTCTGGACAGTGACTCTTGCAACAACAATGTGCATAATGCATCAAACTTGATAACTTCTGGATTTCCTTGGGTCATAAGTCTCCAAGTACTAGCAAAAGTTTTGTAAGAATCTGGTAAGGCATCAAGAACAGTCTACACAAGGGAACTGTCTGAAATAACTTCACCTGCAGAAATAAGTTGCTCATTGATATCCTTGACACTAGCAAGGAAAGTGTCCATATCATCTTCCTCATGCATAATCTTCAACTCCACCTCTTTACACAGCAAATAAATTTTAGCCTCATTGCGGATTGCATAAAGACCTGCTAGAATATCCCAAGCCTGTTTCGCAGATTTTGTTGAACGGATTTGAGGAACAATGGTGCGCTTCACAGACAACTCAATCAATGCATGAGCCTGCGCATCCTTAACATCCCAACGAGCTTGTTTTGCCGTAGGCAAAACAACTCTAACAGTTGGAATCCTTGCAGCAAGACCTGCAACATCCTCAACATCGCCTACATCCTCAGAACCAGGACGTATATCAATGCCCTGCACAATGTTCTAGACACCCTTTGACACAAGAACATGTTGCATCATATAAGCCCACATAGGGTAGTTTTCCGCATCCAACCTGTCCTCAGCAGCAAACATCTTGAACACATCTGTGTTGTTGTTGTCAGCCATGGTAAATGTTGCACCTGATGTGAAAACTGCCCGAAAATAGGAGAAATGGAGCGGGAACAACCTGTGCTATATAGCACAAACCGTAGAAGACTATAAGGCACCTGTTATGCAAAAAACGGCAATGACAAAAATTTTGCACAAAATGACGAAATAGTCTGTGCAGTACTGCCTGTAGTGGAAACGGAGGCCGAAATGAGCCCAAATCAAAATTCTGACCAGACCAAGCTCTATGAGCTTTCCCAAAAATTTTGTTGACCTGCAAAGGCTCGCCAAAGCTCACTGAAATCGGAGAAAGTGAGCAGGCTTGTGCTAGAGCAGCTAGCGACTAAGCCCGGGAGGACGTGACCTGCTCTGATACCAATTGTTGGAATTAGGGTTGCAGAGAAACACACACACAACTTGGAGAAGAAGAAGGAAGCTCAAGGCACACAATAGAGAGTGTGTTACTTAGTGTGAAATGAAAAAGATAGATAGCCCTAGAGTGATGGGCGTATATACAATGCACGGGGGAAAAAACCTCCTAAAGAGGGAAAAAATGCCCCGGCGGTCCTAGTGTGTTCGCATGCCCCGGCGGTCCATGTGGTAGTGATGTGTTCACACACATCACTACCACATGTATATGGTAACATTTCTCTCTAAGACTTTCACGGTTCCTTTCATGGTCTACACAAACAGTAAGGAACTGTAATGCACGCTTTCCATCCCTGCTCCTTATTCTTGCATAAGCTGACCCATCATCCATCACCTTGGTTTCCATGTGAGTAGCAGTGATGTATGGCTACCCAAGGATAAGAGGATATGTAGACATCTCCTATACAAATAAATTTTGGTCATCTTTCACATCCCCAATAGTCACCTTTACATTTGGACAAGCTCCGTACAGCTCCCCTAATGAGTTGTTTGCTGCACGAATCATCCATCCATGATTTATATCAATTGGCCATTTTCCTTTTTGATAAAGACTCTTTGACATGAGGTTAATTTCCAACCCATGATCTATCAACGCAATGTATGGCTCTTCTAAGTCTCCCACTTTTACCAGCGTCTCATTAGTTGCTCTTGCCCAGTGACTATTCAAGTAGTAGCTCTTGTGAGTGGTCTCCACTTCATCTTCATCATCCAAGAAGTGAACGTGTTTTACTCCTCCCCTAGACTTGTAGCATCCAACAATAGTTTCATCACCTTGTTTACCATAGATCTGTACACCTTGTGCATTTATAGTATCTTCTTCACCCCGTACATGGATAGATTCAGTAAGAGACTTCCGTTTCCTCTTTATGATATCAATTATTTCTTTGTGGAATTCTCGCTTTGCTATACCAAGGACCTCACCCAAAGTAAATTCCACCTTACTGTTTAGAATCCTCTCTTCCAAAACCTTTTTGAGATCCGTTGCTGCGTCTATATCGGATTGGAGTTTGTAGGCCGGACCCTTTGCTTTCGATTTTGTTGCGTCCTTCTTCTTTTCTTTAGAGGCTTCTTGCATAGGCACTTCGCATATAGGCATATGTTGTGGGGAAGTTGATCTAGGAGGCACTGTGTCATTTCTACCTCCACTCCTTGTTGCCCGCTTTGAAGGCCCTTCATCCCCATTCTCGCGCCTACGTTTCTCTTCAACAACGCCCTCATTTTCTTGACATTTGGAAATATATGCATGCACTGACAAAGAGTCCACAGGGTCATTCCACCCTGTTTCAAGCCGAATGCAATCTCTAGCTTCATGTAAAACCTATGTAGTCACCCTTCATAGCAGACTCTATAACACATGGCCATAGCTCTCCAATACCATTAGATTCCTCTTCTCGAACCTTGATTGATCCTTTTCTTTTAATAGGATCCACCTTCAACCCATAGGAGGCTGCTTCAACCATTGAGATGGCATGTCTAGTAGCCATGTCCTCAACTAGTTTCTTCATCCCGCCTTTGCCAAAGTTTGTTCCCAAGAGCTTACCTGTTTCACTTAAGTGATTTTTTCCATCTTTAAAGAAAACGAGCTCCTTTGTCAAAGCATCTTTAAAACTTTCACAATCCCTCCTTCCATGGTCAGTACTATCACACCATATGCATCTATTGACAAAGCCTTCTCTGGTTTGCAGTCGTTGCGGTCGTTGCCCTGTAGATTGACCTGATGGTTGCCCCTTTTCTTCTAGCCTTGTAAGCTTTAACTTGAGCTCTTGCATTCCTTTGAAAATATCATCTAGGATGGATTTGTCACTCTTTGGAACCACAATCACAGGCTTTAGAGGACTCTCAGAAACACTTGGGGACTGAGTAGGGTTCACTATCATCTTGTCTCTTCGTCATTTTTGCTTAGCTAGCAGTGAAATGGCATCTTCGACCTCATTCCAATCATCCTTCAAACCCTGTTCCGCATCCTTATCCTCAAGTAGTAGCTCTAACTTCTCTCGAATCTCTTTACCTGTAGCTTGCAAAAAGAGCTCTGTCTTCTCCGAGTTTAGCGTATCCTTTTCAGTTCTTGAAAGTCGATCATAATGGCGTTCGAATTTCCTTAGCAGTTCGGTAGGCGAGAGCCCCTCTTTGTTGGGGTATAAAGCCCAATGTGGTCGCCCAGGTAAGTGGGCGGGCCGCAAAGGTATGTACACATATTCTTTTGTAAAAACCTAATAAGAACTCACTATGCTCTACACATTATAGTAGAGCGAGTTCACCATATCGTTGTGCTCTTCTTCTCGCACTCTCTCTCGCGTCGCACTTCCGCTCGTACTCCTTCGATTGGTATCAGAGCTCAGACCGAAGCTCGGGGCAGCACTGCAGGAGGCTAGAGTCACCAGCTTAGATTCGAGTGAAATTCGACAGGCGAAGACACGGCCCCAAATCTTGTGGGTGAGCTTGAAGGGCTTGGTGTTCTCAGAATTTCATTTTGAGGTCATCTCGGCCACCGTTCAGCTTCGACAAAGGTCTGCGCAGGCCATTTTTCGACTACGTGGTCTCGACGGGTGCAGATCCGACTCTGAAAATTTGGGCTTTTCCGCCTACGACTGCAGGTGCTGAGGATATCGACACTCCCAGAGTGTTTATTTGTGGTTGTCTACACATCGAAGGACGGCTCACAGTTCTTGGAGGCGTGTCACATACGACACGGGCGCATCTACACACAGACTGTAGGCGACATCCACTAGTTCATCAGGTAGCTTGTGTTTGCTGCTTGATATTCTAGATTTCATCCTGACATTGCAGGTACTTCCACATGGGATATATTGTCAGAGATGATGTATGTTTGTTGAGGGTTTGCTTGTTGTGAGTCACGCAGCAAACAATCGCCGCAGCGGTTACAGCATACAGTGGGAAATTTGTGGATGTATGACTTTGTGGGAAGTCTATGTACTGTCAGATTTACTGCAGCCTTTGTTGAGGGTTGAGTGAGGTTTTATTGAGTTGGGGTATTCTCGAATGTTGAGATCCTTTCAGTGATACAGGTCTTGGAGCGATCCCTCGAGCACCCTTAGATAGGTAGCTAGGATGTATTGACTGTGAGTTAGACAGTTGGGATTGCATCTTTACTTTACTGCCGTTGAGGCATTGTCACAATCTTCGCTTACAGGACAGTGACAAGACAGTATAGGTGCAGGACAGGTTTACCCGCAGCTTACAGTGTCGGAGAGACAGTTTTTTTTGAACTGTTTTTTGGTCTGTTTTTTAGTACACCAGAGCCATTTTACAAAGGAGACTCTGCCGAAATTTATGCAGAATCTGAATATTTCTTGGTTCATTTGACAGGTTGATATTGGTTCAGAGGTCAGTTTACAGGGGAAACTCTACCGAATTTTTCCCAGGAAAGTAAACCACTGTGAAGCGTAGCTATGGCTGGATCACAGGACACTGCTCTTTACAATATCAAGAAGCTGGATGGAACCAATTTCCCATTGTGGAACAAGCAGATTTGGCACGTGTTGGTACAAAAGAAGAAGATAAAACCTATAAAGCTCAAGGGGATAAAACCAGAAGATATGGACGAAGGTGAATGGAGAGAAATGGATGAATTGGCACTTTCTACCATTATGCTGACTTTGGCAAAAAGAACTTACTTCAATGTAGCAGACGAGATGTCGGCTTATCAAGCATGGTTAAAGCTCAGTGATCTTTATGAGAAGCAGAGTGCAGCTTCACAGGTATACTGGCTTAAGAAGCTTGTTGACTTGAAGATGAAAGAAGGGACACCTATGTCCAATCATCTGAATGAATTGAACACAATCTACAATCAGTTGTCAGCTCAAGGTGTCAAGTTTGATGAACCTATTAGAGCTATGTTCCTGTTGATCACATTGCCGGAAAGTTGGGACACTTTTCGCACAGCTTTGAGTAATTTTGCACCTCCAGATGGTTTGAACATAGCTGGTGTAGAAGGAAGTCTGCTTACTGAAGAAACCAATAGAAAGACAATGGACAAAGGCAAAGGAACAGCCTTAGTTTTCAGGGGAAGGACCAAAGAAAAGTACAAAGGTGGAAAGAGGAATCAGTCTCGTAGCAAGTCCCGCAGTGCTAAAGGCAAGAGTGACATAGAATGCTACCATTGTGGCAAGAAGGGTCACATGAAAAGAGACTGCAGAGAATGGAAAGCAGAAAAAGGCAAAGAGAAAGCTGAAGACCATGGTGAGAAGAACAAGTCCTCAGTGAAGATTCAAGAAATAAATGTGACAAACACTGTTGCAGTGGATGACAGTCTAGTGTTAGGAGACATCTACTTCTTGAAGAATACAATGGACTCAACTCTTCTTACAACATCTGATGGAAATGCAATGAGTGACTGGATTATAGACTGAGGGGCATCACTTCATGTGTCTCCAAACAAGGAGTGGTTTACCTCTTATGTGCCCACTAAAGATCATGTTCGGCTAGGCAATGGGCAGACATGTGAGATCTTAGGTGTTGGAGATGTTCAATTGAAGTTTCAGAATGGCTCTTCTTTCACGCTGAAGAATGTGAGACATGTTCCCGCAATTACAAAGAGCTTGATCAGCACAGGTTTACTTGATGATGCTGGCTACGTCACCACTTTTGGACAAAACATGTGGAAGATATCCAAGGGTTCTATGACAGTAGCACACGGAGTAAAGTCTGGAGGACTTTACATGATTTATGTATCAAATGTCTCTAAAAATGTAATCAATGTAACCGAGCAACCGAACGTTTCTTTGTGGCATAGCCGGTTAGGACATATGTCCAAGAAGGGAATGGAAATCTTGTCTCGTTCTGGTTATTTTCCTAGCTTTTCATTTAGTGATTTTGAATTCTGTGAACATTGTCTGTATGGTAAGCAAACACAGCAGCCACATAAGCATAGAAGCAGTAGATAAGATACACAGTTGGCACCTGTTCATAGTAATTTGTGTGGACCTATGCCTAACCTATCTCTAGGGGGAGCTTCTTACTTTATGACATTTATAGATGATTACTCTAGGAAAGTATGGGTTTACTTTCTCAAGAACAAGGATGAAGCGTTTAGTGTTTTCAAAACGTTTGTGACACTTGTGGAGAATCAGAGTGGCAAGAAGCTTAAATGCTTACGCACTGACAATGGTGGAGAGTATGTTTCAAAGGCCTTTCAGGACTTTTGTGAGTCAAAAGGTATAAAACGTGAACTTACTGCTCCTTACAATCCTCCTCAAAATGGTGTTGCTGAGAGGATGAATAGGACCATACAAGAGAAGGTCAGAAGTATGTTGTCTAATGCACAGCTGCCAAATGGGTTTTGGGATGAAGCTGTATCAACAATTGTTCATCTTGTAAATAGATCTCCTAGCAAGGTTTTGTAGAAGGATTCAGTGCCAGAGATGGTATGGTCAGGCAAGGTGCCCTCATACAAGCATCTCAGAGTCTTTGGCTATGAGGCATATACTCACGTTCCAAAGGAATTTAGGAACAAACTTGAGCCAAAGAGTAGAAAGTGCATCTTTCTAGGCTATGGTAATTCTGGTGAGACGGGGTACAGACTTTGGGATCCCGAATCCAGAAAGGTTGTCCGCAGCAATGATGTTCACTTTAATGAATCCAAATATCATTCTAAACCAGAGAGGGTTGAGGAGATTAGAAGAGCTGTCTTCCAAGAAGATGGACCTGCATGTGCAAGACAAACTGTCAGGGCTCAAGAGGAGCAAGGACAGGATAGAGTGGAACCACAGGTTGTGGCTGAGCCTAAGCCACCTATTGTGCGTAGATCTGGACGTGCACACGACCTCCTGATAGGTTTGTTCCATCTATGAACTATGTCATGTTGACTGATTGCAATGAGCCTTCATGTTACAAGGAAGCAGTGCAAATGAAGGACTCCGGGAATTGGCAATTGGCCATGCAGTCAGAGATGACAGCTCTGCATAAAAACCAGACATGGACGCTAGTTAAATTACCACGGGGAAAAAAGGCTCTACCCTGTAAATGGGTTTACAGGTAAAAGATCACCGCTCATGATAGTCAGCCAAAGTACAAAGCAAGGCTTGTTGCCAAGGGCTTTAAGCAAGAACAAGGCATTGAATTTGATGAAGTCTTCTCTCCAGTGGTCAAAATGACTACATTGAGATGCTTTCTTGCATTGGTCGCCATATTAGATTTGGTGTTGCACCAAATGGATGTCAAGACAACGTTCTTGCATGGTGATTTAGATGTGGAAATTTACATGTAGCAGCCAGAAGGGTTTGTTGAGAAAGGCAAGGAAGATTGGGTATGCCCGTTGTTAAAGAGTATTTATGGCTTAAAACAATCACCGAGGGCATGGTACCATAAATTCCACAAGTTTATGCTTTCTCAAGGCTACAAACGTAGTGAGTTCGATCACTGTCTATATACAAAGAAGGCTAAGGATGGCAGTTGGCTGATCCTTATTTTGTATGTGGATGACATGTTGATTGCTGGCAAGCACTTGGAAGAAATTTCAGCTTTGAAGTCAAAGATGGCAAAATCGTTTGACATGAAAGACATGGGTGAGGCAAGTCATATACTTGGTATGCTCATTGAGAGGGACATATCAAAGAAGTTGATTTGGTTATCTCGAACAGAGTATATTGACAAGGTTTTGCAACGTTTAAATATGGAGAAGGGAAAGGCATTGAGTGTTCCATTGCCACCATATGTGAAACTTAGCAAACAAGATTGTCCTGTGTCTGAGGAAGAACAGGCTGAAATGGATAAGATTCCATATGCGTCTGCAGTGGGTAGTTTGATGTATGCAATGATTGCTACTCGCCCAGACATTGCATTTGCAGTGGGAGTAGTAAGTCGATACATGTCAAACCCAGGCAAGAAACATTGGGAGGTAGTGAAAGGAATATTGAGATACCTGAAAGCTACAAAGAGTATGCGTATATGCTATGGGAGTCAGGAGCTAAGTGTAAAGGGTTTTACAGACTCAGATTATGCAGGTGACTTAGACAACCGAAGGTCTACGTCAGGGTATGTCTTTACATTGGCTGGTGGAGCAGTATCATGGCGTTCTAGATTACAAGATTTTGTTACTCAGTCTACTACAGAGGCTGAATATGTTGCAGCATCAGAGGCATGCAAAGAATCAATTTGGCTTAATTGACTAGTAATAGATTTGGGAATCAAAGAATAGATGTCTGTGTTATATTGTGATAGTCAAAGTGCTATACAATTGGCTCGCAATCCAGTTTATCACTCAAAGACAAAGCATGTGGATGTGAAGTATCATTTCATCAGGGAAATGCTCGAGGATAAGCAACTTCAGCTTGTCAAAGTTCACAACACAGAAAATCCTGCTGATCTACTTACAAAAGGACTTCGCTCAGAGAGCTTTGCGCATTTTCGCAAGCAGTTAGGTGTAGGGTAGTACATCACTTCTCTACATCTCTTGTATATTAGCTTGTATAGTAGCTTCTCTCACACTTAAAGTACCACATTGGACTTTAAGTGGGAGGTTGTTGGGGTTTAAAGCCCAATGTGGTCGCCCACGTAAGTGGGCGGGCCGCCAGGTATGTACACATATTCTTTTGTAAAAACCTAATAAGAACTCACTATGCTCTACACATTATAGTAGAGCGAGTTCACCATATCGTCGTGCTCTTCTTCTCGCACTCTCTCTCGCGTCGCACTTCCGCTCGTACTCCTTCACTCTTTTGGCCGAACTACCCACTCTGAGAAAGTCCTCTTTGTTACCCTTTCAAAGTCCTCCATGAAATACTCTTCCTTCAAGGATAATTTGAATGCTTCCCAAGTTTCCCCATGCTCATTTCTAATTCCCCTTACATTCTCTCTGATCTCGGGAACCACAGCAAGTTCAAAATTTTGCATCATCTCTGTTTCGGGCACTCGATGAAGCTCCATCTCCTTTACATATCTTTGTTACATCTTTACCTTTAAATTGGTCAAATTTCTTCACCACAGATTGAAGCGCTTTGGTTGAGGAGAGCTCTCTCCTTTCTGCAGCTTGTTGCTGCTGCATAAACACTGCAAAATCTTGAAACATTTTCATTGTGACTGGATCAAACCGAACCCCTGTTGCTCTTGTTGATCCATAGCTTTAAAAATTTCTTTTGAGACCTTCAATGAAGCTTTTGAACCCTGACCCTAGCCTACTTCATGTCAAGTTCACCAAAACCGTGTCAAGAAGTACAAAGTGTGACTAGGAGAGCGCCGGGCCTCTGACTGTGAGGATTCGTAGCAAAATCAAGCAAGGCATAGACGATTTGAAGCCAAAAACACACTAAAAAAGAACAAAACTCTAGCCATGAAAACTCCACTTTGAAAAAGAACCAATACTAACTCGAAACTCTTGTGTGTGTGAAGATTAGGTGTAGCCTCGCTCCCAATTGCACAGATGTAGTGCTCGTTCGACCAATAAAAAACCCTAAATTTACACTTCGATTCTTCGTGTGACCATTTCATGGAAGCTTCAGTACTTCATTGGAGAAGCCCAAGTAGTTATTTGAGGATGGGAAACCCTAATTGGAGGCCTCACAGCCTCAACCATGTAGTGGAAGCAGCACAGGACTGCACTAGCACCCTGTAAAGGAATGGTTGTATCTCCTTGCGCATGTTCCCAAATGAGCTCATTCTTGGATCTAAAATTCCCACACAACTTGAGCAACAACTCCAGAGTCGTGGATGTGGCATTTTGAGCTATTTTGAGCATTTTTCAGGCTATTTGTGACCATTTGTAGCCCAAAAATGTCACTTTTAGTCTGTAAAAAGCCCAAACGAGCTGGGAAAAATCCCTAGAATTGTGGAAAAATCCCATTGGGCTCAAATTTCATGTTGAACCTCATTTTACCACTTGGTAAGCACTTTGGATACGTCTTTCACGCCAGCGCACGCAACCTGCTATTTTTGGTCGAGATTGCCTGCATTGAACTTTCTAGGCAAAACGAGCGTGCCGCTTCGAAACACTTGACATTTTTACATTCCTAAATAAAATTAGGCATATATTTATGTGAAAAATCATTCCATGGCGCCACGTGTAAGGCCTCGCCCGCCCGGCAAGGTATGTGGACGGCTGCAACTGTGGCATTCATTTTCGCATATATCACACTATGTACATTATAGCATTTGGTCCCATACATCATAAATATTAAGAGTGAGGTAGATACTTTAATTTCACATCATGAACGTGCCATCGCATGATACCGGTCACCCTCAACGGAATTGGATGGGGGAGTTCCAGAGGAGGCGCCGACAGGTAAACCGATGAACTATTCATTTCGCACAAGTGTTTGGATGCAAGGCTTTCATGCACATAGAAGACTAAGGTAAAAGATAGATGCAAAGTCCAAAAAGTGTTTGTTCATCTACTATGGAGAAGGTGAATTTGTGTATCACCTATGGAATCCTGAAGATGGTAAAATCTTTAGGAATTGGGATGTAATTTTTAACTAGCAAGATATGTACAAAGATTACTTGTAAAGAAAACAAACAAAAGAAATAGTTGATGAGTACATGGATCTTGAGGATGGTGAAGACTCAAGGAGTGAAAACAGTAACAACATACAACAACGTCAACCAAATGAGGAGCCTCGACCTATTCCCCAAAGATCTACAAGAGCAAGTAGACCTCTAGAAAGGTTTATTCATTCCTTCAACCATCTCTTGATCTCAGATGCTATGTAATTTACCCAATATTTTTCAATAAAGTATTTCATTTACTTTGCAAATATTTGAGGTTTACATTTTATTAAGTGAAAGAGAATACTAATAGAACGGTCGGATTAAAAATCGGACTTTAGACTATTAATTATGAGCCTTATTCACTTGAAACAATAAGATTGATGGGAAACTTAAGCCTCAAGATTGTATCTAAAGATAAGAGTTGAATCGAAAGAGAGAGTAATTTTAGGAAAGGAGGAGTAATTTTAGAGGAGAAGGAGTAGGAGGAGTACTTTTAGGAAAGAAAGAGAGGAGGAGCTTAGTTTAGAGCTCTTTTCTTGGAAGCCAAGTTTCATCTAAGAGGTTCAAAATCACACATTGAAATCCGTGTCCCAAAAAAAAACCCGCGAACATGCGCGAGCTTATCTCTCCTTGCTTCTCTCTATTCTTAGTTGACCTTGAGAGACTATATAAAGATCCCTATCCCTCCACTTTGACACAAACACACTTTTCGAAGCGGAAGCTGTCTTTCCTTGACGTCGAAGTTACATTCTCTCCCCCAACCTCTCTACCTTGAGCTCTTACCTTCAAGCCATCTCCATCTCCAATTCTTTCTCTACCATGGTCGTATTGCCTTTGGAATTCTTGAGTTCTCGTTCTCTCTTTCCCTCT
The DNA here is from genome assembly GCF_014529385.1 of Adiantum capillus-veneris. Taxonomy (NCBI): domain Eukaryota; kingdom Viridiplantae; phylum Streptophyta; class Polypodiopsida; order Polypodiales; family Pteridaceae; genus Adiantum; species Adiantum capillus-veneris. The sequence continues at coordinate 62,742,337 of NC_140937.1, forward strand.
TCTCTACATCAATACGATGGCTCCGAAGCGAGTGACTTGAAGCTTGAAGGACGCTCATGTTGCTCTACCTCCGAGAAAGGTGTAGAGGAAGGCATCAACTACTCCAAAGGTTGCTCAAGGGGAAGTATTGGTTGCCGAAAAAGTTGAAGCCGTCCAACCTCAACCACGAGAGGTAGTCAAACGTGTTGCTAATCCGGTAAGATGAATTTTTAATTCTGCATTGTTATCGATAAGTCAAGTCTAAGAATTCCCTTAAACTGTCCAAAAAACATGATTATATCACAAGAAACAAGCATATGATTTCATAGGGTAGAGAAGGAATTGTTTGATTTATGATTATTGTTTGATAAACGATCTTTGTTTGATATTAGAAGTTAGTTAATCTTGTTTGAGAAATCACATAAAGAAAACAATTGCTAAAAGAATATCTTGTTTCCAGATGAAACTAGCGGTTAGCGAGGTGATTCCGCGATTAGCGGAGATTAAGTTGAGATTATCAGCTCTCTTTCTATCTCTTACGGTTAGCAAGATACCTTGTGGTTAGTAGGATGCCTTGCGGTTAGCGAGATGCCCCCTTGCAGCTAGCAACTGGAAAAGTATGCGTATTTTGCGGTTAGCAAACAAGTAAATCCTGTGCAAACGCTATGCTGGCTAGACAAAGAAAGTCCACAGGTAGCGGCAAACTCTTAAGAACAATTAAAAAATTCATTTTCGTTGAAATATAGGATTGTCTTCAGTAGACCATGTTTGAAAAAGAAATGTTTTGGTGATGTTTGAAGGGCTGGATGAAAGAACTTGTGCCTGAAATTAAGAAAAGAATATTGTTTGTGTATGTGGAACAATGTGGTAGTAATTAGAGGACAAGCTAAAAAGTGTGAGTGTGGGGTGGAAAGTGGGGGGGGGCTGGCTCAGGTTTCCATTCAAGGATGGGTGGTCTCGATTAGTCCATAAACTCTCTACTCCCTCTTAGTAAGAGAAGTGAAATTAGAGACTCATTGTGCGAAGAGTGGAGATGGCCCAAATCTACGTCACACAAGATTACTATTTCATTTAGACTAAGTCTCATATCATATTTATGGTTTATAGATGGTGTCCATGCCTCATAAACGTGAGGAAAAAGGCATTGTTTATGGATTCTAAATATGTCAATGGGATTTCATCTTCATGTTAGGAAACAAATTCATTAGAATCCTAGAGTTATCGACCTGGCTTGTGGTGTATGACCCTTATAACCACATAAACGATGGATAAAGGACTTCCTCTCTTCTGTTGCTAGTATCTCTACTTTGTGGAAACATAGTAGGGTGTCGTCAATGAAAGAGGAGAATAAAGGAAGGCCATCTATCAAGTCGCTCCAATCTTCTCGGGGTTGGGGACCTCACAATTGGTATCAGAGCCTTAGGTTAAAAGGCTTTAGTAGCTACATCGGGATTAATTGTGTGTATGGTTGTTTATATCCATTACAAAACTCACGGAGACATTGCGATATTTCAGTTGATGTGTATCATAGTTATGATTGAAACCTCTATTATATATTCTCATGGAGAGATCTTTTGTAGACCCTTTTTATGGATTTTTGATGAGTTATGAATAGTAATGTTTTGCTTCAAAAGATTTTTGACTGGTTAAGTCATTTGATTGAGTTGTTTTTCTTCAAATAAATTGTATGACTGGTTAAGTCGTTTGAGAAGAGTCATGACTAGTTAAGTCATGTGACCAAGTTCTGATGGGATGGGTAAGTCATGACTGCTTAAGTCATGTCACTGAGTTTTGATGGACTGAATAAGTCAGAATTGGTTGTCATATGGTTAAGTTTTAATAGACTGGGTAAGTCAAAATTGGTAAACTTATGTGGTTGAACCTTTAGTGGATTGAATAAGTCTTAGTCTAGAAAATACCCTAATGCTTTGGGTTGTTATGAATATTAACGCTAATATATGCATACACTCAAGAGAATCCTCAAATCACTTCTATAATGGAAAACTCTCCGAACGATGCTATCTATACGGATATTTAGGGGAAGAATTTATTGTTCAAGCAAATGCAACCACCTTTTAAAGGAGAGGGTGTTGATATTGAGAAGGATGTAGAAGTATGGATTGAAGCTATGGATGATTACTTCTTGGCTGCAAAGACTGCACTTGCAAATAAAACAATGCTAGGGATGTTTCGCCTCTCTGGTGAAGCAAAATTATGGTGGAAACAACATTGTCGTGACATGGGAGTACTGGAGAACTCCCAGAGTTGGAGGGAAATTAAGCAGACAATGAAGGAAAGATACTTACCTCCTGCACACAAAGCATTGAAGATGAATGAGTTCTTTAGCTTGAAGAAATACAGTTTAACCTTAGAAGAGTACTACTCAAAGTTTGTAAGGCTTAGGCGTTATGCTTCGCCAGTGACCATAGAGCGGCAGGTAGCCCGTTTTTGTCAAGGTTTAAGAGAATCAATCAGCTCCCAATTAGAAGCCATGAAACCTACTACTGTGCAAGATGCTTTACTACGAGCTAAGCCCTTAATGAAGGAGCAAGGGATTAGAAGAAGAGTTGAACAAATTTAAAATTTTAATGGATCAAGACGTCCAGTAAGGCTTCCCAATAATAATGGACAACCACAAAGATCTTATGCTGCTAATGCTCAACATCCTTCACACTTGGATGTTTGATTCTTTGAATGTGGAGAGTTGGGACATTATTGGAAGAGACATCCACGTCTGACTAATAGAGTAGTAGCAACAAGTAAAGTATATCAAAGACACCATCCTTCTAGACTTAACAATGGACAAGGTGGTGGATGAGGTAGAGGACGAGGAAGAGCAGCCAGAGCCTTTGGAAGAGGTCAAGGTAGGAATGCACATGCACATGCAGTCATAGGAGAGCCTACCCTTGGTGAAGAAGAAGAGAGAGAAAGAATTTATGCAGCAACCCTAGAGTCCAAAGACAATTTGTTGTTATTCAAACACCAGCAACCCATCAAGGTTAACCTTTTAACCTCCTCATCGATTGTGGCAGTACTCATTCTTTTTTATCCCCGAAATGATTATGAAAGTTGAACTTGAATAAAAAACAAGCTAAAACTATGACAATAGAATTGGCTAATGGAAAAACCGTGGTATCATGATATTATGTGGGAACCCTTGACTTTGAACTAGGAGGACATGCTACTTAAGACTTCTTTAGAACCTTACCAGTTGGAATGTATGATGGAATTATTAGGATAGATTGGTTATTTAAGAATCACGCTAGCATCCACTGTGGCCTAGGTAGTGTGAGCTCTAGAGATAGACAAGCAAAGCAAGTCGAAGTACAGGGACAAAATGGGCATTAGGCAAAATTTGGACTCAAAAAGGGACCCTTTAAGGAGTTTGACTTTACCTCTCTCTACCAAAACAGGTGCATGGATAAATTTTTGCAAACAGACTCCAAAGTTGGTGGAGGTTTGACAGTTAGAATGTCCCTTCAAGCTCTATCTACTGATATATAGCATGCCATAAGATTCCTCATATTTTAGAAGATTCTTTTTTTGATTCACTTAGATTCCGACAGAGTTGTCACATCATAGGTGAATCAAAAAAAGAATCTTCTAAAATATGGCGTGCTATTGATATATAGCATGCCATGAGATTCCTCATATTTTAGAAGATTCTTTTTTTGATTCACCTATGATGTGACAACTCTGTCGAAATCTAAGTGAATCAAAAAAAGAATCTTCTAAAATATGAGGAATCTTATGGCATGCTATATATCAGTAGATAGAGCTTGAAGAGGACATTCTAACTGTCAAACCTCCACCAACTTTGGAGTTTTTTTGCAAAAAAGTATCCATGCACCCGTTTTGGTAGAGAGAGGTAAAGTCAAAATCCTTAAAGGGCCCCTTTGTGAGTCCAAATTTTGCCTAATGATTTCAAAGATTCAATTAGTTAAAGCCAACCGTCTACTCAAAGGTATGAAGACCGGACAACATATATTTTTGGCCAAGTTGAACAAGATGGATTTAAAATCAAGTGCTGGGAAACCCTCTTGGCTTCATGAATATTCAGATGTCTTCCCTGAAGATCTCACCTCTTTTCCTCCAAATGGAGAGATTGATCATGAGATAGAGATTCTTCCAGGAAGTGAGCCACTGTCAAAGAGACCTTATAGAATGGTGCTACTAGAGGCCATTGAATTGAAGGAGAAACTTCGTCAACTTATAGAACAGGAATTTATTAGACCAAATAAATCAAGTTGGAGAGCACCAGTACTTTTTCAAAAGAAGAAAGATGGGACTTTACGACTCTGCATTGATTACAGAGGACTAAACCGTGTAAAAATTAAAAACAACTATTCTATCCCACGAATCGATGAAATGCTGGACAGACTACATTGTTCCAAGGTCTTCTCAAAGATAGATCTAAGATCTGGTTATTATCAAATCAGAATAAAGGAATCAGATATTCCAAAGACAACTTTCTACACCCGATATGGACATTTTGAGTTTATAGTAATGTCATTTGGTCTGACTAATGCTCCAGCTGCATTCAATAGATTGATGGATGATATTTTTAGTCCTTACCTAGATGACTTTGTTCTTGTCTTCTTTGATGATATTCTAATCTACTCAAAGGGTGAAGAAGAACATGAAGACCACCTGAGAAAGGTGTTGGATATTCTTCGAGAAAACAAGCTATATGCAAAGATGAGCAAGTGTTCATTTTTCACTCCAAGGATTGAGTATTTGGGATTTATTTTTTCGCATGAAGGAATCTCAGTGGACCGTGCGAAAGTTCAAGACATTGTTGAATGGCCTCAACCATCAAATGTGAGTGAGCTTAGAGGATTCTTGGGAATCACAGGATGGTATAGAATCTTTATAAAGGATTATGCAGTGATTGCTTCACCCTTGACCGATCTTTTGAAGAAAGGAGTGAAGATAAGCTGGGGACCATTACACCAAGAAAGATTTGACCAACTTAAGCAGTGTGTGACTATGGCACCGTGCCTAAAGCTACCAAATTTTAACCAGGCCTTTGAAGTCGTCACTGATGCTAGTGGAATAGCAATTGGAGGAGTATTAACTCAAGAAGGTAGACCGATAGATTTCACCTCACATAACCTTAAGGTTCATGAAAAGAACTACCCTACCCATGACCTCGAACTATTGACAGTCATTCACGCTATGAAGCTGTGGAGACACTACTTATTGTGACAAAAGTTTCAACTTATAACCGACCATAAGAGGTTAAAGTGGATTTTCACCCAAGAAACCTTGAATTTTCAACAAAGGTGATGGGTAGAACTTTTTCAATAATTTGACTTTAATATTATCTATCATCCTGGAAAAGAAAACTCGGTAGAAGATTCACTCAATCAGAAACCCTTTTTGAGCCTCATATCTATACCCAACAACCCAATCATTGAAAAGATTAAGGAAGTTATATCATCTAACCTAGAGTATCAAAGACAGTTTAACCTTGTTCGATCTCGGGATTCAAAGAATATACCTTCAATGTTACACTTCTCACATGATGGATCTTGTCTCTACTATAGCGATAGGTTATGTGTACAAAAGGACCCTAACTTAAAGAAGGCTATCTTATTTGAGGCCCATGATATCCCTACTTCAAGACACCCAACATATGCGAAGACTCTCAATTCCATACAAAAAAGTTTCTATTGGACTAGGCAAAAGGGATATGTTGTACGTTATGTTTGTCAATGCTTGACATGCCAAAGGATTAAAGCTGAGAGAGTTAAACTTCCCGGTAAACTTCAACCATTGACATTTCCCAAATGAAGTGGGAGTTTATAAGTATGGACTTTGTCATTGGATTACCTACAGTACAAGGAGGTTATAATTCACTTATGGTAGTTGTTGATCTACTCACAAAGGTTGCGCACCTCACACCGGTCAAGAAAACTTTTACAGCCTCTGACATTGCACGATTATTTGTTAAAGAGATTTTCAGATTGCATGGATTGCCCAAACGGATTGTAAGTGATCAAGATGTGAAGTTCACTTCAAATTTTCGGACCTCACTCTTCAAGGAAATTGGAACGGGGAGATTGTAATGTACCCAATATTTTTCACTAAAAGTATTTCATTTACTTTGCAAATATTTGAGGTTTGCATTTTATTAAGTCAAAGAGCATTCTAATGGAACGATCGGATCAAAAATCAAACTCTAGAAATACCAATTATGAACCTTATTCACTTGAAAACAATAAGGTTGATAGGAAACTTAAGCCTCAAGATTATATCTAAAGATAAGAGTTGACTCTTTTGGAAAGAGAGATTAATTTTAGGAGAGGAGAATTAATTTTAGAGGAGAAGGAGTAGGAGGAGTACTTTTAGGAAAGAAAGAGAGAAGGAGCTTAGTTCAGAGCTCTTTTCTTGGAAGCCAAGTTTCACCTAAGAGGTTCGAAATCACGCATTGAAATTCGTGTCTCAAAAAAGAACGCGAACTTGCATGAGCTTATCTCTCCTTGCTTCCCTCTATTCTTAGATGACCTTGAGAGCCTATATAAAGACCCCTCTCTTTCACTTTGAGACACACACACTCTCAGAAGAGGAAGCTCTCTTGCCTTGACGTCGGAGTTACCTTCTCCCTGAACCTCTCTCCCTCGAGCTCTTACCTTCAAGCCATGTCCATCTCCAAGTCTTTATCTACCATCATTGTGTTGCCTTTGGAATTCTTGAGTTCTCGTTCTCTCTTTCCCTCTTCTCTACACCGATATGATGGCCCCGAAGCAAGTGACTCGAAGCTCGAGGGATGCTCATGTCGCTCCACCTCCAAGAAAGGTGCAAAGGAAGGAATCAACTACTCCAAACGTTGCTAAGGAAGAGGTATTGGTTGCAGAAGAAGTCAAAGCTGTCCAGCCTTACCACGAGAGGTAGTCGAATGTGTTGCTAATCTGGTAAGATGAATTTATAATTCTACATCGTTATACATGATGACTGGTAAGTCAAGCCTAAGAATTCTCTCAAACTATCGAGAAAATGTGATTATACCATAAGAAACAAGCATATGATTTCATAGAGTAGAGAAGGAATTATTTGATTTATGATTACTATTTGATAAACTATCTCTATTTGATATTAGAAGTTAGTTAATCTTGTTTGAGAAATCACATAAAGAGAACAATTGCTGAAAGAATATTTTGTTTCCAGATGGAACTCGTGGTTAGCGAGGTGATTCCATGGTTAGCGGAGATTAAGCTGAGGTTATGAGCTCTCTTTTTGTCTCTTAAGGTTAGCAAGATGCCTAGCAGTTAGCAGGATGCCTTGTGGTTAGCGAGATGTTCCCTTGCATTTAGCAACTGGGAAAGTATGCGCATTCCACAGGTAGAAAATAATTCAATCCTTTGCAAAGGCTCTGCTGGTTAGACAGAGAAAGTCCGTGGGTAGCGGCAAACTCTTAAGAACAATAAAGATTCATTTTTGTTAATATAGGATTGTCTTCAGTAGAACACGTTTGAGAAATAAATTTTTTGGTGATGTTTGAAGGGATGAATGAAAGAACGTGTACCTAGAATTAAGAAAAGAATATTGTTTGTGTATGTGGAGCAGTGTGGTAGTAATTAGAGAACAAGCTAAAAAGTGTGAGTGTGGGGTGGAATGTGGGGGGGGGGGGGGGGGGCTGGGGGGGGGGGGGGGGGAGGGGCTTGCCAGTCAAGGATGGGTGGTCTCGATTAGTGGAGAAAATCTCTACTCCCTATCAGTAAGAGAAGTAAAATTAGAGACTCATTGTACCAAGGGTCGAGATGGCCCAAATCTACGTGACACAAGATTACTATTTAGTTTAGACTAAGTCTCATATCATATTTATGGTTTATGGATGGAGGCCCTGCCTCTTAAATGTAAGGAAAAAGGCGTTGTTTATGGATTCTAAATATGTCAAGGGGATTTCATCTTTATGTTAGGAAACAACTTCATTAGAATCCTAGAGTTATCGACCTGGCTTGTGGTGTATGACCCTTATAACCACATAAACAATGGATAGAGGACTTTCTCTCTTCTGTTGCTCGTATTTCTACTTTGTAGAAACAGAGTAGGGTGTTGTCAATGGAGAAGGAGAATAAAGGAAGGGCATCTATCAAGTTGCCCCAATCTTCTCGGGGTTGGGGACCTCACATTCTAGAGAGCCGGAATCATGCAAGAAATCTATGTAACACGAATCCAAAGAAGAATGGATAAAGAGCATGCAGGTGGAGATGGACTCATTACATTGCATCCAAACATGGGAGTTGGTTGAGTTTCCTAAAGGTAAGAGGGCACTTTAGAACAAATGGGTGTACAAGTTGAAGGAAGAAAAAGGTGGGAAGAAAAGCTACAAGTCTAGGCTTGTGGTAGAAGGGTTTTCTCAAAAGAAAGGTATTGACTTCAATAAAATATTCTCTCGTGTTGTAAAAATGAACAATTAGTCTTGTCTTAAGCCCTATGGCTGCTCGAGATTTAAATCTTGAGAAAATGGATGTAAATACAGCATTCCCTCACGGTGACTTAGAGAAGAAAATTTGCATGATTCAACCAAAGGGGTATGAAGTAAAAGGTAAGGAGAAAATGGTTTGCACATTAAAGAAAAGCTTGTATGGTTTAAAACAAGCATCAAGACAGTGGTACTTGAAGTTGGATCATGGACTCACAAGATGCAACTTAGATCACTGGGTCTACACAAAGAATTTGGGAGATGGGAAGTTCATTATCCTAATGTTGTATGTTGATGACATGTTGATTGCAAGTGCTAACATGCACGACATCAAAGACCTAAAAGAGGATTTATCTAAATCCTTTTCAATAAAAGATTTAGATGTTGCAAAGAGGATACTTGGCATGAAGATATCAAGGGACGAGACGAAGAAGATGATAAAGCTATCTCAAGAGGATTACATCAAGAAAGTACGAGAAAGGTTTGCAATGCAAAAATGATTTCTACACCTTTGGTTGGTCACTTTAAACTAACCAAGGATATGTGTCCAAAGACAAAAGAGGAAATAGCCTATATGTCTAAAGTTCCATATGTTGTAGTGGTAGGTTCTCTTATGTATGCTATGGTTGTAAGTAGGTTCATGGAAAACCCAAGTAAAGAGCATTGGCAAAAGTTTCCGAGCATAAAAAAAAACACAAAGACTTCACGCTTTACAAGTTGGGTCAAAGCATATATACATGGTACCACTTTTGGTGTCTTGGACACTATTTCAATTAGTACTTTGGGACCCCCATTCTCACACTTCATACAAAATATCACCTATCATATTATATATCAATAGATAGCTCTTCTTAAGGAGAATCTAAAAGTATAAGGAGCACCAATGTTTAAGTGAATTGTGAAAATTTTATCGATCCCCATTTTTTGCAAGTTGTAACACCAAAAGGTGCAAAAAGTGGTACCACCTAAACATGCTTTGAGCCAGGTACAAGTTGACATTTTTTCACTCTCTACATTAGCATGTGTTTACCATGGCCAGTGAGGATATCCCATCTACATACACTTTTGATTTTGAGCACGCACATCAAAATCCAGGCACCATGGGTGCTGCCGACAGTAATATGCATGATAATGATGATCTAGGAGATCATGGCCTTGTAGATATGTTTGCTTTCAAGACTTTGGAAAACCACCAAAGCGTACTTGAACTCAATCTCTCTGCACTAAATTCCTATGTTACAAATCTTACTGAGCTACTTGTGAAATTTATGAATTCACAGACGACACAAGGAGCCCCAGCTGGCACGGTTCAACGAACCCAAGCTTGTAGGTTTCAAGAAGTCCAAGAGGCAATTGGTTCAGATGATGTATAAGGTCTCAATGAATTACTTGAGAAAATCACCATTCTTGAGTTTCACGATGAAGAGTGTGATTGCAACAAGGATGCGGTCAATACATTCTTACACAAATGGAGTGATATTCATAGGCTCAGACACACCCCATATATTAAGACAGATGTGGAAACATGTCTATCTCTTAAAGGAAAGCCCTATAAGTGGTGGATGGCATTTCCAATAGATGCTCGTCCTTTGTCTTGGGCTACGTTCCAAGTGAAGGGGATCGGGGAGCACCACAGACGGAGAGTGAGAGAGAGAGAGAGAAGGAGACACACACGATGTGGGTGGGGAGACTCAAAGAGTGAGCAGCCCCCTATACACTTATGCTATGTATAAGGTGTACAAGTCAGTGGGCGCCCAGACTCCGGGCGGCCGGGCAAGGCACAGACGCCTATACCCCAACACCAAGCTTCTTTCTCCAAAGACTTTTTGAGCTCCAATGGAAAAAATAAGAATTGGTTAGCATGGGATGCATGCCACATGTCTGGCCTCTCTCTCACTCAGTATCTTTCCAAGTATGCGGAAATCATATTAAAACTAGAAGGTCTAGATGAATTCCAAAAGATACGGGGTTTTAATAGGGGTCTTGACAAAGAATATTTTCTTCATGTTGTCAAGACCCAGCATCCAAAAACTTTGGAAGAAGCCATCGTTCATGCCCAGAGATAGGACGATGACCAAGAGAGGAAGGGAAATGTTCCCTTGTCTAAGGATACTTTTGCTAAGAGCAATGTGGCTAAGAGAAATGTGGTTAAGAGCCAAGAGCGAGGTAGATCTCCCACATGTTCCTAGAGGAATAAGAGAGATCCTACCTCTCCATGCCCACAAGAGGCTAAGAAGCATAAGCAATCATGAGATACTCCACGTAGGTCTCTCAGCATTGTTGATTTCAAGTGTGCAAAGAAACACAATTTATGTTTCAAATGTCATTTGAACCAACATAACAAGAAGGATTGTCCTCTTTTTCAAGGCAAATAAAAGGCCATGCACACAATACAACACCTCACATTAGATTCATCTGCTAAATATTGTGTTGTAGAGGTTCTTCATATGCAAAGAAAAGTACAAGTGTTGTGTGCCTGCTTCACTGTGCCAGCCCACCTTTGGCCCCCATGAGTTGATATGAATGCATGAGACTATTAACGGACAACTTTGTTGTGCAGCTCCGCTCCCATGCTAAGAAAGATACCAGAAAGATGCACATCAAGATTAATTGAAGCATACCTAATCAATGGTCAGTGTTTAGTGATTGCCAAGAAGCTAGTTTACAATTAATGTATGTCAGATGGGGCTTTAAAGGTCTAACAAATGCCTTATGATGCTAAAAAATATTATGATTAAAGTGAGCACAAATGGGAGTTAATGATCTAGAACTACAGTTCTTGAAGTGCTCTATCGGCCTGTATTTACGCTCAGCGATTGGAGCTACAATGAGGAAGTTGCGACAATTTGAAGTTTGAGTGAATTGCAAATCCGTATCGGATCAGGCAAGTGCAGCTCAAAGATCATAGATGAAGAGAATGGATGGTCTTGAACTTCTCACTTTAAGGAGCACTTCGGTCTTTTTAGATCATCGATCGGAGTTACAGTTACCAAGATATTGCCAAAGTTAAATTTCACTAGGGGACCTGTTTCATACCAATCTGGTCGGCTCGGCCGGTGTGCCATCTTGGAATTTTAGCACTTCAACTAGGGAATGCCGGAAAACAATGTCATGCTTGGTAGTGCTTTAGTTGAGTTGTATGCTAGACGGCTAATGGAGACACAAATGCTTTGGAAGTTAAATATGTTAAATGTGGTGCCCGTACGGAGGCACATAAGGTTTTTGACGAGCTTCAATTCAAAAATTTCGTCTCTTGGAGATCATTGGTTGCAAGGAATTCCCAACATGTATATGGCTTAAGTAGATGCCAAGTCAAGGGTCTCTCTAAAAATGCAATCACCTATACTAGCATCTTGAAGGCTGTGGCAAATCCACGACACATAAATGGCAGCAAAATTCACGATGATATTGTTAGTCAAGGACTATTGAAGGAAGATTATATGCTTGGCAGTACCTTTATTGGATGTAAAATACAAGAGGGATCTTGGTAAAACATTTCGTGCTCAAAAATGTCTTGGTCGATAATGCATAACAAATGTGGTGCCCTACAAGGGCCAAAAGCCGCCCATAAACTAAAGCCCGCCCAAAACCTAAAGAGGAGGGGGCCACCCAAAGGGGTGGGAAAAGAAAGGAAAAATAGTAAAGAGATGGCGTGAAGGAGCAAGAAGGCAGTGCTGAGGAGGATTGGGAGATTGTGGCGGGCAAGAGAAGGCTCAGATGAGGCTGCGATTCGATTGCATCACTGTGCGACTTGGTGCAACTTGCCAAGCCAGCCTGCCACGTCAGTATAAGGCTTGTCACACTACCATGAGAAGCAAATGAAGTTTTTTAAAAAAAGGCTATTTTGGAAGATAATTGAACGAGGAGAGGAGAATAGGGTATTGAGAAAAGGAAAACGAAGGGAAGAGAGGGGATTATTAGGGCATGAACAACAAGGAGGAGGGGGGGGGGGGGGGGGGGGGGGGGGGGGGAATCTTGTGAAGAAAGGAAGCAAGAATCATCTCTCTCTCATTCTCAAAGCAAGAAGCATCTCTCTCTCATTCTCGAAGCAAGAAGCAACTCTCTTTCTCACTCTCTCTCAACGAAGGCTTGAAGGCCTCAACGAGAGCAAGAAGGGAAAGGTGGGCATAAGCAAAGGCACTAACGAGGGCAAGGGAGGAGGATTATTGCATGATTGGAAAGGGAAAGAGAAAAAAATTCATCAAAGGGTTCTCTCTCTCTATCATAATAATCAATATCTAATTCTCCTAACTGATTTTCTCATGTTAAACTGATCATTTAATATGGGAAAGTGCCAGGGAAGAAAAAGCTAGAATATTGGTTAAGCTAGAAGACCAGCCACAGTAGGGATCCGAAGGAGGGAAAATAGGGATCCAAAGGGGGGGCCATCTGCAAAAGAGCCATGTGCAACAATGGGCTGAAAAGACTCTAAGGTTCAGCCCATTAAGACTTCCAAAATGCTAAGGTTCCAAAATTCAAAGGTTGTCTCCAAAGGTCAAGCATGGGGGGAATTGGATGCTTTGTGTGTGTCCCAAAAGTCTTTATCAATCCCTACATAGGAGGGGGCAAGCCTTGGGAGTAGGGGATGAGAGAGAAACTGACACACACACACACAAGCTCCCTTTACACAAAGGGAATGAGGGACACATGTTGGCTCCCTAGCCCAGACGCCCACAAGGTGTACCCAATTCCTATTGGATGGCCTTGGAGGTGGACTAGGCTAGAGTAAATCTAGTTTAATTAATTTAAAAACACTTAATAAAAGAACCAATGAGAATTAAGCTCTCTAGAAGACTATTGGACAGTTTCCCAAGGGGTCCAATGAGCATTCAACAGCCCAATGGATTGCCTGATTCCTATTGGCCAGGAGGCAAAGGGGTCCAATGAGAGTTTAGTTACATTTATTAATTAAATAAAGATCTCACAAAAGGGGAAATGGGGACACATGTCAGAAGGCTATCACTTATACTGCTTAATTATCATTGGCTAGCCCTAGGGAGGTTCAATGAGACTCTAGCATGAGCAAATAACAAGAGGGGTCGACCAAGAGAGAAAGGGGGGCTGATTCTTGCAAGGCATTATCACACACACACTCACACAATTTCAGGTGTGAAGTAAAGAAGACTCTCTATCCTTATCAAGCTTTAATGGAAAGCTTACCACCTACTCCAAGCTTGGGAGAAGGGAGGCCTACACCAACAACTCTTGGCTTTGTGATGCAAATCCAACCAAGAGCCAAGCTTCAATGCATGCTCATCTCCTCTACCATGCTAATTACTAAGCTAAGCTATGCTAATTTGAGCGATTATGTGACGAGATGTATATCTTTCTCGTAAGAATACTCCTTCTTCCTCTCAATCTACTCTCATACCCCGCTAGCTCTCACCATCTTCAAAGGTGTGTGAGGTCTCGAGTCTGAGACCGGAGAGAATTGATGTTGTGTTTGATAAGTGTTTTGCTTAGTGCATGAAGCTTTCATATTCATTGCACTAGCTAGTCTTGAAGGAACACAACGAATTGTATTGTACAATGTCTCTCTTGATGGGAGAAACCATAATACAAAGCCTTTTGGAGGGGGGACCGGCTCCATGTAAATCCGGTCCTCAAATGTTGTCAATATCTTAATTTTTATCTCTTTTGAAAGTATTGTTCATGCTATCTAACTAGGTGTTATGCTTTTTGTTGCTCTCTCCACCGAAGCACTCTTGTAATTCTCATTAGGAATCTATTCTAATGAAACGCCCACCATGTTCATATTAATTTCCGCTACACACAAGTTACTAGGCCATTAAATGCTACATTGGTATCAAAGAACAAGGTTTATCTTTTCTTACTCAAGAAGGGAGGTCCTCAAGCTAGCTATAAATGGTTGGTATTATTAATTTCCTCTGAGTAAATAGAATAGGGATTTTTCAGCCTTGCAGTGCGTGTGCCTTCGTGCAGTTAATGGGGCATCACCATTGAGAGCTATGGTCTTAATAGTGGAGTCCTACGGGGCTTGCCTACAGCTTAACCACTATTGACCTATTAGAAGCTTGACAGAAGCCAGTTTTGTTTTGGTTTTGAATGACTCTCTCTTCTATTCTTTGCAATGAATGGTATTCGAGCCACATGTACAATATCTTGAGTGCTTTTTCTAAAGGGGTAAAGAGGAGTAGAAACTAGGGATTGAAGTGCCAAAGTACACCTAAAAAGTGTACACCTAAAAGTTGTTAGAATGGATGAGAATAGTAAAGAGAGTGAAATTAATGTTGATAACTTTGATTTTGCTAATGAGCAAGTTACTAATGATGCCCCGATGCTTGTTAACTATCTTGTTTCTAGGATTCAACAAGCCATGGGCAATCCATCTCTCCAAAGTGAAGTGCAACGGCAGCTCCGTGCTCATGGGATTCTCCAAGCTCCCCACCATGACAAGAGAATACCTAGGAAGCCTTCTTGTGAGACTTCCAAAAGAGGTCTCTCTCCGATTCGGGAAGAAGAAGAGAATAAAGGATTTACTTCTTGATGATGCATCTCGTTCTCAAAGGAGAACTCAAGAGCCTCCATCGAAGGAACGAGAAAGAAGTGAGTCTCCCGCCACCTTGGCTGAGATGGATCCATGAAGACGGCGGGCTAAACGCTCTCCATCACCTCAAAAATGGAGAAGACCATCACGCCCTTCTCCACACCATAAGTCAAAGAGGGATGACAAAAAGCAAGAGAAGAAAAAGGTGAGAAAGAAGACACCCTCTTCTCCATCTTCTTCATCCTCTTCCTCTTAGAAAGTGATGGTAAAGACAATGAAGATCAAGACAAGAAAAAGGCGAGAAAGAGATTAACCTCTTCTCCACTTCCTCAATTTCTTCACCTTCCGAAGAAAGTGATGGTGCAACCTTTGAACCATAAAAAATAAGAGGCCATAGGAAATCCTATGCCGCAAAGAGGGAGGGAAGAGCATCTCTTTCCTTACCTTTGGTGCTACGGACAAAGTCTCAGCCTTTATCCAACAATTTGATGCGGTGTTCGGAGATGAGGTCTTCACGGAGTCCTCTAAGCTATGCCATGTACCTATGCACTTTCAAAAGTCCTCCAGGCAATGGTGGTCTAGCCTACGAGCCAACGGTGAAGCTCCACAAACCTGGAAAGCTTTAAGAGCTTCCATTATGAAGAAGTTTTTGGCCACCGATGCCAAAGACAAAGTATTCACCGAATGGCTAAGCTTAAAGATCTCTCCCTATGTATCCATCCACAAATATGTAGACAAGTTTTGGGACCTACAACTCATAGCCACTATCTTCAAAAAGTTGGATTTTGGAGAGAAAAAGCAACAATTTTGTGCGGGCTTAACCGAAGAAATGGTGGAGTATGTCAACTCCCAAAGGCCACGTACCATATCGGCAGTAATACACCATACTATGGTGGCCTCTCGAATCAATTTCCAAACGGGGGCTAAAAGAAATAATAAGCCCACAAAAAACAAGGGTTCCAATAAGCCTATGGGGAAGGACAATGTCCAAAAGTCTCCTAAGGGCAACTCCAACAAAGCTAAAGAGAAGGGAGTTTACAAAGGTAAAAAAAAACTCTCTCCTGAAGAGCTTGAGCGTTATTGCAAGGATAACCGGTGTTTCAAGTGCGGCAAACAAGGGCATGTGTACCACGCTTGTCCCAAAAATGACACCCGCCATGATCCTCCTAGAGTTACCTTGGTTGAAATCCAAGAGGAGGAGACTCACCAAACTCACCACAAAGGATCTCCTCTATACCATGCTTGGGGAAAGGTAAGAGAACATGATGCTTTTATTCTCTTGAGTCTTTGACCCTGGTTCTACTCACAATTTTATATCTTTAGAGTTGGCCACTAAGCTAGGCATACAAGCCTACGAGATGGGAGATGTTCTACCCGCATACAGTACTTTCAAGGGGCAAGAAGCTTCAGTTACTCCCTTAATCGGGAAATTGAGGCTCCATGTCCAAAGCTATGTGGACAAAGAGGACTTCTTTATCTATCCTCTCAAGCATGAGTGTGTAATCCTAGGGGCACCATGGTTTGATCGCCTGGCTACGAATGTTAAATTCCCTCAAAGGAGACTCTCCTTTAAGTTCAGGGAAAAAGATATTTATATAGATGCTAAGGAAATGGGTAACACTATCCCCATTGTACAAACACCAAATTTCAACAAGTCAATAAAGAGCTCTATTTCCGTGTACATGATTTTTGTTAAAGATTCTCAAAATGAACCTAATGCTTTAGCAAAAGAAAATAAAAGAAACCAAAAGGAATTAGAGTTATCCAATTTTCTCAAGGGGTTTCAAGATGTTTTTATTGATGACATCCCTTGTGAGATACCTCCTAAACGAGGTAATCATGACCATGCAATTAAACCTTTTCCAGGAATTTCTCCGCCTAACAAACCTCCTTATAGAGTTTCTCAAGCTCAACAAGAGGAGAATATGCGGCAAATGCATGGTTAGGCCTATCTCATCTCCATTTTTCTCACCTATGCTATTAGTGCAAAAGAAAGACGGCACATATCGTATGTGTGTCGACTATAGAGCACTAAATAGGATCACTATCAAGAATAGGTTTCCCGTTCCATGGGTAGAATACCTATTTGATAAGCTACAAGGATTGACCTACTTCAGTAGGATTGACCTAAAAAGTGGCTATCATCCAATAAGGATAGTTGATCAATACATTGTAAAGACCGCATTTTGCACCAGATTTGGTCTTTATGAATACATTGTCATGCCTTTTGGCTTGACCAATGCACCAGCCACATTCAACCGCTTGATGGAAGGCTATTCAGGCCTCATCGAACCTTCACTGGAGTGTTCTTTGATGATATTATCATCTACTCTAATTCATTAGACAAACACAAGCAACACCTCCAATTAATATTTCAAGTTTTAAGAGAGAATAAACTTTATGTTAATCGTAAGAAAAGTGAATTTTTCTTGCAAGAGATTCACTTTTAGGTCACATTATCTCTCAAGATGGCATCCAAATGGATTCATCAAAGCTAGAGGTAATAAAAGGATGGCGTAAACCAAAGAATCTTCATGAACTAAGAAGATTTATAGGTATGTGTGCATACTATAGACGCTTCATAGAAAAGTTCTCACAAATTACGGGACCATTACATGACCTAACAAAGAAAAGTTTTAGGTATACATGGTCTGCTAAGGAGAACAATGCTTTCAAAAAGCTTAAAGAAAAGCTTATCTCTCAACCTGTGCTTACACTACCGGATCTCTCAAAACCATTTGAGGTCCAATGTGATCCTTGTGGTGATTGCCTTGGAGCTGTTTTGCTTCAAGAAGGGCACGCCATAGGCTATGAAAGTTGAAGGCTCGACCTTGTTGAGCAAGCTCTATGCATATATGAAAAGGAACTCCTTGCAGTTCTACATGCCTTAAATTCATGGAAGCACTATTTATTGGAGACTCCTTTCATTCTGCGAACGGATCACCAAAGTCTTAAGTACTTCATGACGCAGACCAAGCTCTCCAGCAAACAAATGAGGAGGGAAAATTCCTTTCACAATTTCATTTTCATATTGCTCACATTGCTGGCAAGCATAGTCAAGTAGCTGATGCACTCTCAAGTTGGCCGAGAGTGAATGCAGTTTCCATAGCAACTCACAATGATCTATCTTCAATAATAGATGAGTATGCTATTGATTCCGATTTTAGAGATGTGATTTCCACCCTTGCGTTAGGGAAGAAAGAAGAACCATTTACTTTACAAGATGGTTATCTTCTCTATGGCAATAGACTATGCGTTACTAACTCACTACGTGAGAAAGTAATGTATGAATCTCATGCTCCTCCTTATGCAGGGCATTGAGGGATTCAGTCTACCTTAAAGGGAATTGAAACATATTTCTATTGGCCTACCATGAAAGTGAGCATACAAGAGTATGTTTCCAAATGTGTGGTATGCCAAAAGACAAAATTTGATAGAGGGAAGTAACCTGGATTTCTTCAACCCTTGCCAATCCCTAATTCACCATGGGAGAGCATTCATGAATTTTATCTTTGGATTGCCTAAGTCTATCCATGGGAATACCGGAATATGGACGATAGTTGACAGGTTCAGTAAACAAGCTCATTTTATACGTGTCAAAAAGACTATCAAAGCCCATCAAATGGCAACCCTCTTCATTTCACAAATTTTCAAGTACCATGGCTTGCCAATGTCCATAGTGTCGGATAGAGATCCTAGAATGACCAGTAATTTCTGGAAGGGTCTCTTTGAGAATTTAGGGACAAGGCTAAACTTCTCTTTGGCCTATCATCCACAAATGGATGGTCAAAGTGAAATAGCTAACCTAACAATTCTCGATCTACTAAAAGCCTATGTAACGGAAGTAGATCAAGGATCTCAATGGGAGAAGTACTTACCCTTAGTGGAGTATGCTTACAATAACATTGTACATACTTCCACAGGAAAATCACCTTTCCAGGTAATTGAGGGAATATCAAAAATTCCCTTGCTACTTAAGGTACATGGGAATATCTTCGCTGCAGATGAGTATAGCCGAGACCTACAAGAATCTTTTCAAAAGATTAAGGATGCTATCTCTATCTCACAACAAAGGCAAAAGGCTGCTTCTGACAAGCACAGAAGAGCCGAAGCCTTTAAAGAAAATGATTGGGCCTTATTAAAATTTCCCAAGGCTCGATTAAGGCACACGACGGGCAAGAATCCTATGGGACACCAAAAGTACTATGCTAAACTAGCAAAAAGGTACTATGGTCCCTTCCAGATTCTTAGGCCAATCAATGAGATGGCCTATCAACTCAAGTTTCCCAATCATTGGCTCATACACAATGCTTTCCATGTGAGCCTATTAAAGCCTTACAAAGGAGAGCCACCTCAAGAACCAACTACTGAAGACCCACCGGAGATCGAGGACCGAGAAGAGGTGCTGCAGTCCGAGTCCATTCTCCGGCATGAAGACAAGGTACTAAGAGGTGGTAAGACTATCCAACGATATCTTATTAAGTTTAACACTATAAGAGGTACTTAATAGTAGCGACGCTCGTAGTGCGACGCTCAAACATAAAAAACCACTGCGTCACTATAGGCATCGCTATGAGCGTCGCTATGTTACTTGTAACATAGCGACACTCATAGCGACGCCTATAGCGATGCCGCCAGGGTTAAAGAAAATAACCAAGAGAGTCTGAAAAATCAAATCTCAGATCTGAGTTTTTGGCGCGCGCTCAAGCAAGCAAGGTAACTCTCTTCCTCTCTCTCTCTTTCTTCTCCACACACACACACACACACACACACACACACACACACGAGGAGAGGAAGGAGAGCCAAGTATTCTCCTTCCTTCTTCTCACTCTCATGTTCCCTTCCCCTCTTTCTCTCTCCCTCTCTCTCTCTCTCTCTCTCTCTCACACACACACACACATTGAGAGAGGAAAAGAGAGAGATATATAAATATATATATAAAACAAAGAGAGAGAGTGAGAGAGGGAGAGAGAGAGAGAGAGAAGAAGAAGAAGAAGAAGAGAGTCTTAACATCGTAGGAAACTATCCCAATAGACCTTAAAGATCTAGTCGACAGGAGTTGAACTCAAGACTTGTTATTCATGACAGAAATGTCATAACCAATCTATCACACTTCGGTGATAGAAAAGTTATACCATTTTTCTCCTTTTTTTATTGGCGTGCACACACACCCACACACACACCTGAGAAGAAGAGAGTTTAATTTAACGTCGTAGGAAACTAATTAAAGAGATCTAAAGATCTAGCCGACGAGGAGTTGAACTCAAGACCTGTTATTCAAGAGGAAAATGGCATAACCAATCTACCACTATTGGGTAATAGAAAGGTTATACCATTTTTCTCTTTTTATTGACACACACACACACCCACACACACACACACGTTAAAGATTAGGCTAGATGTAGACTTACGTTAAATTAGATTTAGGTTTATTTTTAGTTAGATTTACGTTTATTTACGTTAGATTTAGATTTATGTTATATTAGATTAGATTTAAGTTTATTAATTTAGGTTTATTTACGTTATTTACCTGTTATTGAAGAGGGAATTGGCATAACCAATCTACCACACTTGGGTGAAAGAAAGGTTATACCATTTTCTTCTTTTTATCGTTTAAGATAAGGTTAGATTTAGATTTTTGTGTAGGTGCAACTCAGAGAGCCGTCGACGCTTTTCAAAAATGGCGAGAAAATTTCCTTCGCTCACAGCCTTGACAGTCCATGCGGACCAGCAATTCCACGTGCATGTTCGAGTGCTGCTACCATACAATAAGCCATCATGTTCAGCTAATGGAAGAGAAAATTGAGCCTACACAAAAATTAGTGATGCAAGATGACGATTCCAAGGGTCACACACACACACACACACACACACACACACACACCACATCCCATCAAATCTAGAGTAAAAGTTAAGTGCCTTGAGAAGACATCAGCTACATTGCAAGAATGGCGTACCTGCATGCTACAAACAAAGATCTACTATGAAAAGATGTTAAGATACTGTGAAATGCTACAGCTAGAGAAGAGGCAAAGAGGTTTTGTCCACTACATCCAGTATCATGTAGACGTGGGTGTGTAGATTTCTTGTACCCACAAATGTAGGCATTGACCAATAAATACGAGATTATAACCTGGTGGTTCTGATCTTTGTGCACCTCTAGACCGAGGTGTGCTGGGATTGGACATGACTAGTGAATGTGAGATAGTTTACAGTGTAAACAAAGAGAGAGAGAGAGAGAGAGAGAGAGAGAGAGAGAGAGAGAGAGAGAGAGAGAGAGATGAAAGATGAAGAATGCCAATAGAAGATTAAATTTGTTTTCCAAGCTATAAGATTTTTACCCTCATTAGGAGTAGTGACGAGGATGTGGGGCCGTCCAACCAAAACACCTATCTCTCAACAAGGATCTTATGTCCTTGTAATCATTGCAAGCATGCAGTGTGACGGACAAGACGCGTTTATTTGCAGCACGTTCGTGAATTTGGTGAGTTCGATCCATCTATTATAGATCGAGTTGTTGCCAATTATAAATCGTCAGACTCTGACTCTGGCCAACATGCAGCAATCTTGCAACCCAATAGACGTGTTCACAGGAGCTTTAGTCAAGCAGCATATGTGAGGCCACAAGATGTAGCCTCTGACAGCTCGGGGGATGATCATGCAGACCACATTCCCAACGAGGCAATGTTTGAGCCCGAGATTGATGAAATGATCGAGACGATCATGGATTCAAAAAGGCTTTTCTATGATGATATGAAAACTGAAGCCCATACGCCATTGTATAATGGAGCACGTGTGTCTAGATTGAAAGCGCTCCTGGTTCTTCTCAACATGTAGACAAAGTTTGGATGGAGTGACACTAGCGTCACAACACTTTTCAGGTGATCTATTACAATTAGTTTATTTTAATAAAACTCCAAATGTATAATGATCTGATAGATTTTTACACAATTGTACCGTATTTTTATGTTCTGTAGATTTCTCAAAGAGCACATACTACCAGCTGATAATGTGATGCCAGATTCCCAAGAGGAAGCAAGAAAGATTTTGCAAAACTTGGGGATGGATTATAATTCGATCCACGCTTGTCCTAATGACTACATTCTTTTCATAGGGGAATACATAGACATGGAGAAGTGTCCGAAATGTGATTCCGAAAGATATCGAGTAGATCTCCATGGAACAAAAATTCCACAAAAGGTTTTGCGACATTTTTCTCTACTTCCTCGCATCAAGCATTTCTTCGAATGTAAGTCCATGGTCGCCCTAGCATCATGGCATGAGGAGAATAAATCTTTGGATGGTGTGCTACGGATTCCTGCAGATTGTGCAGCCTGGAAACATATAGATGGAACATGGTCAGATTTTGCCAAGGAAGCTTGAAATTTGCATTTAGGCCTGGCTATGGATGGCGTAAATCCATTTGGTCAAACATCAACATCTTACAGTGTATGGCCCGTTGTCATCGTCAACTACAACATTCCCCCGTGATTGACTACGAAGAAGGGGTACCTATGGCTAAGCTTGATTGTGTCGGGGCGATATAAAGTGAAGAATATGGATGTGTATCTTTGTCCACTATTGGAAGAGCTACAACAATTGTGGATTGCATAGAAGTGGTGGATATGATCCGACACACAGGTCGACGGAATGCTTTGATCAGAGGCATTCTAATGTGGACCATGCATGACTATCCTGGACTAACAGAATGCTCAGGTGATCTATTTACACTCCTCACTCAGACACTGTAAATCTTGGTTTTTCTCAAGCTAATCTATTATCATGTGTATACATGCAGGGCTTCAAACAAGCGGATATAGAGCATGTGTCAGATGTGGACCTAGACTAAATTCACATAGGGCGCCCTCATTGAAGAAGCAAATCTATGAAGATCATCAAGCGTATCTTTGGGAAAAGAGCCACCGAGGATGTCTGCACAAGCATGGTTAGAGTAGAAGGAGATGTATGATGACGGATTTCCCCCAGGGATGAAGAGACTATCTCTATCAGGGATTTCAAAATGACATGATCACACTATAATTTCAGGTCAATAACAATAGAAATGCAAAATAACAAATATTATGTTAATTGACATTCATCTTTTTTGACCTGCAAGGAGACTTGGAGACTAGCTCATGGCCCGCCGGGTAAATCAACTTTCCCGCCGGGCCCGCCGTGGCTATATAAAGACGACGCCAATGCTTGTCTTTTTCACAAGAGAGGTACATTGAAAAGTCTTCTTCACCAAACTTTCTGGTAGCTTTCCACATTCTCAAAGCAGTGTAGCAGTAATTTTTTAATCCCTTCCTTATTTTATTGATGTTTTTTTGAGTTTTTTGTGTTAAAACTTAAAGGTATAAAATTTCTTTTATCAAATCATCGTACGTGGATGCACTGGCATATGGTTGCAATTGTGTCTGGGTGTGTCATTGCAAAAGTGTACGATGATTATGTTTTATATTGCTCCCAATCATTCATGCTTTGACACATGGTTGCAACTGCGACTAGGTGTGTTGCTGGTAGAATGACAGGAGCATCTGTTTGAAAGAAGTCACCGTGCGTGGATGCACTGGCACATGGTTGCAATTGCGGCTAGGTGTGTCCTTGAAAAAGCGTAGGGTGACTATGTGTCATGGCTAGGGACTTGCTACGCGTCGTGTGCGAGCCACAAAGGCTCCTGGCACACAGTCATACAACAGACAAGCTCACAAGGAAGAATGGTGTGTCACTCACCTTCCTGCATAGTTGCAAATGAAGGATTCCCGCGCCGCGAAGAAGAGGGAGACGCCGCTACGCCGCACTCAACCGCCTCGCCGCCGTCGTGCCGCCGCAACGCTCGATCACACACACACTCTCACACTCTCTCTCACACGTACACACACACACACACACAAGGAGATGGTGAAGGAGAAGGTGGAGATGGAGCAAGAGAGGCTTCTATTGCACAATGAGAGAATGAGTAAAAATTAGGCTTAGTGGCTTTTATATGAGCTCACCCCATTCACACTTGGGCGCCCATACTTAGCCAACTAACTCCTTGAATATTCCAGTTAGAGTGCGCCTGTCATCGGCGATCACCCTTACCCTGTTCTTATTGGCCCGACAAGCCCGGTACCTGACTCTAAACAATACAACGTGTATAGATTATAGGGTGTCCATGTGCCATGAGGGTTAACATGCCCCCCTTCCTGATGTAGGTTCCGTC
This sequence comes from Adiantum capillus-veneris, assembly GCF_014529385.1. Classification (NCBI taxonomy): domain Eukaryota; kingdom Viridiplantae; phylum Streptophyta; class Polypodiopsida; order Polypodiales; family Pteridaceae; genus Adiantum; species Adiantum capillus-veneris. Next base: position 62,766,457 of record NC_140937.1, read on the forward strand.
TTCGGAAGCTATCCAGTTGAAGCTCGTTCGTCGAGATGGAAGAGCAGTCGACATGGATGTGCGTAGCCTTCTTTAATCATTGCAAAATCAAACAACATTTCCACAGTAATTGCATTCTCATATACAATTAAAAATCATATGCAATAGACAGACAAATTGATTGGTTAGATATTCAGACAATTTGTCAGCAATAAACATTAAATTTCAATATAATCAAATGCATAAACAGATGTAAAGGTAAAAAATTAAACAAGTCCGGGGTCGCTAATTTAATGGTCAAAAGGCACTAGAGCTCGACTATTAATGCCATGGGTAACTTCTCAATTTTCTCTGGTCAATTAAGTTGTTTAATCGCGAGAGCCAAGTATTTGATGTTTGAGGGCTGACTAGAGGCTATACCTAGAAGACCTTGTAGTTAAGCTATGATAAAAGGAATTTCTCATGAAATCATCGCCTGACTGATTACCTTTTCTTTGACCCCCCCAAAGTCTTTTCACATTGATTCAATTTTGATGTGTGTGCTTATTTTGTATGCCTTGGGTTTTTTGCTTTTCAAGGAAAAGCGCCCACACTGGGAACCTCTAGGGCTCTAGTACCATAGGCGATACATGTGAGTGAAGTACCAATTTAAGCAGGGATTTCTCTTCCAGCTTAAAATTTTACATTGTGGCACTTTGATTTTTTGTTTGTTCATTTTTAGCATTTTAATTTTGTAACTTTGGGGGGTCATATAACACTGTTACCCTCCCCAGGCTCATCACATTAGTAAACTCCCTTTATAATACTTAAGCTAAAGGTCAATAGGGTTAAGCCCACTAGAAAGCCCTAGTACATTTCACACAATGCTGCCTAAATTGGATTAAGAACCTAAGTAACCATTGCGTATTAGGAAGGCATTGCCCATGGTATTAAGAGAAGATTTCTAATACCTAGCTTGGTCAAACTAGCTTAGTCGGACTGCTTGATTTTTAAACCTAGACAAGTGATTATGACAAAACATTACATTGAATTAAATGTTTGATACTAAGCAAATGCGGTGAATATTATGCTACCAATCACAATCAAAGCAGACAAACATGGACGCAAAAAGATAAGGGCAATGTTAATGGACATAAAACACTTGTTTGTGTTGATGGTCGCGCTTGATTTGAAGTGTGAACGAGAGAAAGGTTCCATGAAGGTCCAAATCCTATTAATAGCAACACGCTCCTGTACACACTAGGAAACAAAAGGAATACCTCCAGGGGGCACATTAGTGGGAAAAGGTACCAACACTTATTGAACACAAAAAAAAACATAAGGAACCCTAACCTAATTATTTGCACTCCCCCTAAAGAGTCAAGGGAATAGGATATTTTAGAGGTTGGGGAGAAACCCTAAGGCTAAACCCCTATCCTCGTCGTCGAGATAAACAAAGCCATTATCCATGAGAGCATATGTGCCATCCGTGTAGTCATGTAAATTTTCTTCTTCATCATAGGTGCCCATGTTTACTAAGAAGGTCACTAGACGCCTATAGTCATCTTGGTCAAAAGGGTAGGCTTGTGCAATGGGAGAAACGCTCTCTACTAAGTATGGATCAGACGTGGTCAAGAGACGTATCAACCATTCTAACTCCTCAAAATTCCTCTCACATGCTAGCGTACCTATCAAATCCCATTCACATGCAAGCACTAGAAAGACCATGTGAAACATTTGTGAAAAGTAACGAGGGTACCTCTCACCCATGGCAGGAGTGGATGACTCTAGCGTACTAGCCATATCTGTACACGCAAAGAGATGATGGTTAGAGTGCAAATATTACAAGGGTCGTGTTCTTGTGCATAATTTGTTTTTATTATTTTGCATTATGGCTCTTGCTCTTTTACTTTTTTATCTTGTTTTTGTGAGTATAAGGCTTTATATATACATTCCCTAAGATTGGAGATTGAGAGGTCAGGGAGGAAGGTTGAGAGGGAAGCAAGTGAATGACGGATGTCAGCAAACACTCCCCCCTTCCTTGGGTAGATCATACTTTTTGGAATGATGTCGTCACCTTTTGAAACCAATTGTTCCAAGTTGTTATGGGTAAAGGCTTTAACCAATAGTTTTCAATCACCCTATGTGTTTCATCTAGTTGCAAGGGTGGTAAGGTACTCTCCCATGATTTTATTTGCAACATTGTTGGAGGTGGTGAATCTACAATGGGAGGTGCAAACTCTTTCTTGCTTGTATGGATATGTACAATGGTAGGTGGAGGTTGTGTCGAAGCTTCTATTTCCGTATAGGAACTACATGAAGAGCAAGAATCTTCATTTGCTTTTCCTGTTCCTGAGCTAGGTGGAACAAATCGTTCTTTCTTTGGTACCCAAACTAGCTCTGGAGCAGGTGTGTCGCATTCCGTGATTTTTTCCTTTCCACGATTTTCAATTTGTTTTGGAGCCACAGGATTTGGTTTACATGGGCCAGGTGACAGGTAAGAGTACAATTTACGTTTGGGCACCCAGATTTGATCATTTCCTTTATAGTATCCTTGGGCTTTTAATAGTCGTTTAGGAATCCAGCGCCACGTTTTCTTACGTTTCTTGGAGCGAGTGGGACATTTCTTACGAGGCTTCCGTTTTTTAGCATCAGCCATGGTTACTAAAGAAGCTTTAGGGACCCACTTGTATGCTTTCTTTGTTATATTAGGATGGTTCTTGTGTGTCTCAAGCTTTCTTTCAACTACATCAGTTGAAGATCTAGAGAGTTGGGCTATGGGGATGTATGGTTCAACCTTCTGGACATGCAATGTCTTGGGTTTTATTCCCTTAGGCAATATCTCAGGGACTATGGCTTGAGTGGTAGGGATAACAGTTGGTTTTTGCGTTGTGACACCCCCATTCCCCCAATCAATAGTGCATTTGGTGGCTATCATCCACGTGCGTCCTAGGTTTATATTACCCTCCATAGTTCCAGTAGGCATGACCAAAAAGTCTTCTAGCTACAATTCCATTGTCATAACTGACAGAAGTGTGCCAGATTCCAAAAACCGTAGTTTTTTTCTTGTTGACACCCTTGACTTGGATAATACTCTCAGATAGAGGTGGCTTCCCTAACTGACACCACACCCCATAGGATAGCAGATTATATTTAGCACCCGTGTCCAATAAGGCGTTATATAGCACTTTTCCATAGGCACTATTTAACTCAATAGGGTATCGTAGAGGTGTGTCAGAGTCCAACCAATCCTCTTCGATTTCCACGTGGAATGCATTTGTGACTCCAAGGTTAGCCTCTCGTTTTTGTCTTATACGTTGTTGTCTCTCCTTAGCCTCAGCTTGAGCTTGTATCTTTTTTAACTCGGTTTGTGCTTTGGCGGCCTTCTTTTGATGAATGACCCGTAGTTCTTCTTGGCTTAAAGGATCATAATATCTTTTGAATTTACTCCCATTGAGGAATCCAATGGTTTCAACTCCATCAAGAGTTTCCACACGAAGGGTACCTTGTGGGGTAATTTCACATACTCTATATGGTCCTTTACCAGCATATTTCAACTTTTTCTTCTCTTTACGTACTCCATACATAAGGACTTTATCACCAACTTTGATGTCCTTGTCCTTCACATGGCGATCAAACCACTTCTTTCTCCTATCCTTTTCCACAAGAGCATTTTGCATAGCCAACTGTCTCTCTTCGTCCAGTTTCTCTAAGATATACAAACGCTCGGTTAAGGGGTTACCATTCCATCCTTCTTGCGAAGCTACCCTAAGACTAGGAATGACAAACTCCCAAGGCATAACCGCTTGTTGGCCGTATACCATTTTGAATGGCGTACAATTAATAGCCACTTTATAAGCAGTACGAGAAGCCCATAGAGCAGATGTCAACTTCAAATCCCAATCAGTGCGATGAGCTTCTACCGTTGTGAGCGGGATGAAAACACACACAGCGCCTCTATAACGACCCGACACACTCTTGGGAAGATACATACACACACTATGGGGCACCATTCGGCTTAGACAACACACCTGGCCGAGACAGGGAACACACCTCTGGAGTGAGAGGAGAGAGACTATCCACTTGCCCACTCTACAGAGACACACACACACACACACACACCCAAAAAACTCAGCTCAAAAGAGGAGAATTTCTGATGTTTAGATACAATTGAGCTTGGGCCAACACCAATGGGGCAAATAGCTCACACAACATGGGTAAAATAAGCCAGATACAATCACAAACTAGAGCAGAAACTTCGCTCATAGGAGAAACTTACACAGAAAAACAGCAGGAAAAGAGTGAGGAATTTGGCAAAATGGACAGCGCCATCGCGTCCGGAACGGCCCAAAACCCCAGTCTACAATGTCAAAGTGCTCAATCCGACCTCGGATGAGCAGTTTACGGCCAAAACAGGCTCCAAAAACCCAAAAAACACACCTGCGGCTGTTCCTCCTCTCTTCTCCACGTTTTTTCTGGTCTTCTCTCTCTTTTTTCAGTTCTCACACTTAGCTTTATTAGTTGGGCACCCTTGGCCTTTTAGATGACCTCAAACGGACCCCGAACAGGCCAAAAACTGACCTCGCAGTGCATAGTTGTCACCTTTTTTCATCATTCGCACACCTGGCACTCATCTTTTTTCCAATAATGCATCTCGCCACCACGTGAAGTGGCCCCAAAAAGTGGTCCTAATGATGACCTTTCTGCATAACTCTAACAAGAAAACACCCACGTTGTGTCCGTCCTCATCCGCGTTTAAATATTGACCTTGTTCGCCCTCCTGACGCCACTAGATGCCATGTGACGCACCTGCTGACCTCACGTCGTCGGCCCGCGGATAGCTTCCTCGAGAAGTTTTACGCGCTACCAACTCCTCCTTATTGTAGAAAAAACACACTAGTATTGATAATAGTGAAAATCGCTGCACTATGTACATGTTGTCCTACCTGTACACATGTGGGCCCCACGTAACCATCTGGCTATGGAAATTGGGTAATCCTTTATTCGATGCACCATGCATGTGTATGTACATATGCGCAATCCCTTGCTCAAAAAAACTCCTGACATAATTTGCCCATCCCCTAGCCTGCTAGATCATTCATGATCAGCAGCAGCAAAGAGAGATATGAGACTCGCCGCATCACAGGTCTCCTCATCCTTCACCAACATTGCTTGCTCCACAGACAGCTCATCTTGCTCCACCATCATCAATCTAGCATGATACAATTTAAGACGCAATCCATTTACCCTTGACTTATGTAGAACACCATCCACGTTAGCCAGCTGATATGTGCCATTTGGAAAACACTCCACTACCTTGAAAGGGCCTTCCCACTTAATTTGAAACTTCTTTTGCAAGGTGTTGTCCAACTTACTGTTGTAGCGCAAAACCAAGTCATGTTTCTTGATACCCTTAATTTTAACTTTTTCATTTATCTTTGCCAAAGCCTTATCCTGCATCTGCCCATAATGCTCCAATGCGCTCATCCTATCCAACTGGACCTCTTGTAACTGCAAGAGCCTCTCTTTGAATGCATCACTAGGCGACCCAAGCAACTTCTCTAACATCTTGACCGCAGGCAACTCTACCTCCACAGGCAATAGTGCTTCCTTTCCATACACTAAATGAAATGGAGTAAACCTTGTACCTGTCTTCACCGAAGTACGGTAAGCCCATAATGCACTAGGCAATTCCAAATCCCAATTCTTTCCTTGGTGCTCTGTCACTTTAGAAAGAATTTGTACCAACTCACCATTGAATCTTTCATTTAAGCCATTACACTGCGGGTAATAAGGAGTGGTATGGTGGTGCCTAATATTCATCTTTGTGCATAAGAAGTCTAGCAGTTTAGCTCTAAATCCTGGCCCCTTATCTGAAAGTAGCTCTAATGGCACCCCAAACTTGCAACATATTTCATCATACACAAATTTTGCCACATCCTTTGCAGTGATCTGTTTTACTGCTATAGCCTCTGCCCATCTAGAAAGATAGTCCACTGCCGTCAAAATATAGCTTTTGCCCCTGCTTGTGATAGGTAACGGGCCTATTGCATCAATCCCCCACTTTTCAAACACATCAAACGCCATAATGGTTTTTCGTAGCTCTGGCTTCAACACTCTCTTCCCAAATGCTTGACACCTATTGCAAGACCTACACCAATGGTGAACATCCTTGTGCAAACTAGGCCATACATACCCCTCTTGCAAAATCTTATGCAAGGTGATCTTTAGAGCAAAATGGCCACCACATGCGCCTTCATGATTCTCTTCCAACACTCTGTAAAGCTCCTCCCGCCAAGGTACACGTCTCAACACGAGATCAGCCCCTTTCATGTATAAGACATCACCAATCAATTTGTACCTGTATGCTCTACGCACAAAGCCATACTTCTTAGACTTCTGAATCTCCTTTGGAATGATTCCTGTTAGCAAAAACTCCTCTTCTTGAGCCAAAATTTCCCGGCCATGATAAAGAGGTAAAGTTGTCCTCAACACAAATAGCTCCCCAATCATGCCTTGAGCTGCTTCATGTGCCTCTCCATTTAGAGCACGTTTAATGTGTCTGATACTCCATGTTTCAAACTTTTTTAACAGGCCTTTAATTCTGAAGCACATTTCCTTCAATGAGGTGTTCTTGCTCTTCCACACACCCAGCACTTGCTTCACCACTAACAAGGCATCACCTTTTATGCTCAACCTTCGAACCCTATGCTTCAAACAAATGTGTGATCCGGCTTCCAATGTAGCATATTCAGCCTCATTGTTACTATGAGCATCCAATTTGAACCCTCTCTTGCATACTAGCTTCCCCTCTGGATCATAAAGTGCTATACCCCCTGAAGCTGCATCATGGCTCTTTCTGTATGAACCATCAAAGAACAACACATGTGCATTGCTGATCTGTGGCAATTCTTCAACTACCTTTCTCACCACCTCTTCCTTAACAATAAGGGGATTCTCCTTGTAGGTCAACAAATCAGCTAGGGTAGCCCTTGTACTATCTTCCACTAGAAAAGAGAACTCAAACTCTTGCAGCTCAATTACCCATTTCTTCACCACATTTAACATGTTAGTACCATTAATTAACTGTGGCAAAAAGGCATAACTCGTCAAGAAAACAAAAGGCTGTGGTAGCAAGTAATGACGAAATCGTCGACAAGCAAATATTACACTGGCCATCACTAGCTCTACTTCTGAGAACTTTCTCTCCGCTACCAACTTCACTCGGCTTGCACAATACACTGGCCTCATATAATGGCTTCCCTTCCCCTTTTGCAATAGCATGGCTCCAATGGCATCATCCCCTACTGATGGATTTACATAAAACACTTTCTCCCAATCAGGAGCCTGCATGGATGACAAATCCCCTAACACCTCTTTCACCTCTTGAAACACTTCTTCACACTTGTCATCCCATTGCAATGGATCATGCTTTGCCACTTGCTGTAATGGATAAAGAAGCTGCGAAGACAATGGAATAAACCGTGCCATGTACTTCACTTTGTGTATAAAGGTTGCCAATTGCTTCGTACTCATAGGTGATGGAAGAAGAATAATAGACTTAACCTTGTCTAGATCATCCTCAATGCCATTTTCTGACACCATATGGCCCAATAACTTCACCCTTGGCCGTGCTAGATGACATTTCTTTGGATTTAGTTGTCCTCCACATTCATCATATCGAGCCAATACCATCTGCAGCTTCTCATGGTAATCAGCCCTACTGCTATAGACACAGAAGTCATCCATAAAAGCTTTAACACAACTACCAATGAATGGTTCCAACACCCAATTTGCTCTCTCTTGATAGAAGGAAGGTCCATTTGACAACCCAAATGGCAATACTGTGTAGCAATAGCAGCCCCATGGCGTAATAAAAGTTGTCTTTGTGCGGTCTTTAAGAGCAATCTTCAATTGAAAATAGCCTGAAAAACCATCACACACACTGTACCTCTCATAACCTGCCACTGAATCCAAGATCTGATCGATGAATGGAAGAGGATATGGGTTCTTCTTAGTGGCTGCGTTTAAGGGTTTAAAATCCACACAAATTCTCCACTTCCCATCCTTCTTTGGACTGACTACAACTGGACTCACCCATTCTGTGGTCTCCACTGGAACTATGAACCCTGCCTTCAATAACTTGTCCACCTCTACCCGCAAGGCTTCCATTTGCTCTTGACCCATCCTTCTTAGCCTTTGCCGCACTGGCTTAGCACCTTCTTTCAGCTCTTTATGCATCTCTCCACCCTTGAACCCTCTGATCTCTTCATATGAAGTAATGAACAAATCAGGAAAACTAGCCAGCATATGCAAAAATATATCCTTCTCCATAGTTGAGAGGTCTCTACTAATCATTTGCGTCATTAATTCCTGCTTCTTTGACAACTCAACCTTGGTTTGCATCAGCCCTTCAATCACTTCATAAGGCCCTTCACTTTCATCTTCAACCTCATTCGCAAATGCAACTAAACCAATCTCCTGGATTTCCTCGTCCATCAAAAGAAATGCAACATCAGCATCCTCATCACTGCTGGTAGTGCTATCACTGTCCTCATCTGTCACCGTGGAAGAGCCTTCATAACTAGACTCATCCTCATCTTCATAAAGCTCCTTTAATCGTTTCCTTGTGTCCATATTATAAAGCTTCTTGGTACCTGTCTTTCCATAGAGGCTAATCGTACCATGTTGCCAATCTTGAGCAGCTCCTACTGCACGTAACCATGGTCTGCCCAGTATAATAGGATATGCTCCCAACCCTGCTGGCATCACATGAAAATCAACCACTGCCTTTGCTTCATATGCCTCCACTTCTAAGCTCTTTACCACACCCAAGCATTTTACTTTTTGATGGTTTGCCAATCTGATTCGAAAACCTGACACCCCAGCCACTGTGAGACCCGTCTTCTCAACACATGAGTGTGTTATGACGCATATTTGGGCTCCGCAACCACATAACCTTGTCTCAAATTTTTCCTTTTATGCCACACATCTACTATTGGACAAATGTTTGGTAGCTCATCCATTGCCAACACCTTCACTGAACCTCTCTCTGGCTCTTTCTCCATTGGGTTAACCATCCTCTTCCACTGTCGCTTTAGCTTAGGCACCATCTCTATAAGCTGCCCAAAAGTAACATCTGCCTTCTTGCTCGTCAGATCCTCCTTCAAGTCATAGCTTAATTGCCCATCCCTTAGTGGAAAATCTGAAACATGAAACTTTCGACGAGCTCTCCTTTTCCTCTTGGCCTTGACATCCTCGCCTTCATGGCTCTTTCCTTTCTTCTTACTAGGACCTGGGGCACTTCTTCCTTCCTTATCCTCTGTGGTCCTCTTCCCAATAGGCATCACTAATGTATCCTCTAGCTTTGATGCCTTCTCCAAGGTGACTACACTTAGCACTTTTGTCTTTCCCTTTTCCTCCTGGGTCAGTCCACTGGTTCCTTCGTCTCCCTTAATTTCGATGCCATAATCATTTGACCTAGTTAGCACCTGTCTTGGCAATGGATACATGTCTCCCCCCATCCTTGGTGGCTTATCACATTGCGGGCTGATGTGACCCAACTCTCCACAATTATAACCTGTGGGCGTCTGTCTCCAAAACCTACCATTGCTTTGTCCAACACCATTCCTAGGCCTTTCTTCACCTCCTTGCTGATTTGCAAACCTCCCTCGACATCGATTATTTCCCACTTGACCTAGCATGTTTAGGCTGAGATTCTTCATTAAATCTACCATTTGCCTCATGTCTTGCCTTAGCCCATCATCTTGCACTGCTGTAGTGACCACTGCTGGCATAACCTGAGTAGTAATAGGAACTACTAGTTCATGATGAACCCCTGACATGCGCCCTTGTAAAGACTCTATAGGCTGAAATTCAGACCTCATTGGCAAAGACTCCACCCCTAACTGGCTCATTTTCCTCAGCTTCCACTCTTTGTTCCTTGCTACCTCTAGTGCATCCTCATATGTCCTAGGCTTCTTTAGCTCCACTCTCCAACGTATATTCTCCCAAAGACCAGCCAAGAACCTGTCCTTCTTCATCATGTCAGGCGGGGGTACCTGTGGTGCTAAAGCCTTGCACATTCGCTCCCATGCCAATGAAAACTTACGTATGTACGCATCTACTGGCTCACCTTCCTTTTGCACCAAAGCCTGTACTTCTTGCCACACCTTGTCAGGATCTTCTATCTTCACAAACTCCACTTCCAACCCATGTCGTAGATTGTCCCAACTCAACCTTACAGGTGGATCAGCCACACGCAACTCCTCTTCAAATGCTTTAGACCAAACTCGTGCATCACTCTTCAAACAAATTTGGAGAAGGCGTAACATTTGCGTAGGGTCATGAATCTGGTTGCTAATGCAGGCAACCTCCATCTTTTCCAAAAATTCTTTCACATCTTCATCACTTCTTCCATGAAACTCCGGATAAGAGAAAGCCATGGCTACCCAAGTTACAATGCTTTGAGAACCCCTTTGAACACACGTGTCAGAACCCAAAACTTTTCACTACTCAATTTCCAGAAACTTCAATAGAGCTCAACTTCAGATAAGGACAAACACATGCACATCAAATGAGTTTTCATAGTTGATCATTGGAATTACAACAAGAAAAGGACATTCCAGGATCTCTCTCAATCTTCTTGGCCCAAACATAAAGACTATGCGCTGCTGGAAAAAGATCTTCCTGGACACATGAACATTAATCTGAATTCTTTGCATTAAATGAAAAGGAGTGAACTGAGGGCCATTTTGATCATCCATTAAAGCCAACCATGAAGCTCCCAAGAAGACACACCTGACTCAACCTCTGATTTTGCCAAAATTTCAGCAGCATAACAGCATAAATGGCTCAAAATACCAAAAAACCAGCCATCATAACTTGGGAAAATTTCGACAGAGTTTCCCTAGAAGTAGAGCAGTAGGAACCCAAAATATAGAGTGTCTATGTATGCATAAACTGTCAACAATAGAACCCGAGCATCAAGTAGGACTCACTAGTACATAGCCTATGGCGAGGTCACAAAAAGGGTGCTCCAGCTACCTGTATCACCGAAAGGATCTCTACATTTGAGAATCCCCCAGCTCAATAAAAACCTCACGCTATCGACCCTCACACGAAGGCTAATGCAAATCGCGTATAGTCAAGTCTCAGAAATGATTATCTTCCAGACCAAGTCTCAGAAATGGCTGGGACTGCCAAATACAACCAAGTATGGCTCCACAAATGCGTACAATGGCAGTTTCCACAAGTAACGTACAATCCAGCAGACAATGCGCTCAAATAGGCGCCAAGTGATGCATACCCACAACAACTGCAAGTTACATCACTGCTAGTATATCACTCTACTCTAGCTACCTGTACCTGTGTGAATCACCTGTACCTATACCTGTTCCTGTAACCTGTAACCTTGAACCTGTAATCCCGAAGCTCGAAGCTCGAAGCTCGAAGCAGAAGGTACTCGAAGAAGATCCTCCGTGGGGGCGCCAAAAGAATGTGAGCGGGATGAAAACACACACAGCGCCTCTATAAAGACCCGACACACACTCTTGGGAAGATACACACACACACTATGGGGCACCACTCGGCTTAGACAACACACCTGGCCGAGACAGGGAACACACCTCTGGAGTGAGAGGAGAGAGACTATCCACTTGCCCACTCCACACAGACACACACACACACACACACCCAAAAAACTCAGCTCAAAAGAGGAGAATTTCTTATGTTTAGATACAATTGAGCTTGGGCCAACACCAATGGGGCAAATACCTCACACAACATGGGTAAAATAAGCCAGATACAATCACAAACTAGAGCAGAAACTTCGCTCATAGGAGAAACTTACACAGAAAAATAGCAGGAAAAGAGTGAGGAATTTGGCAAAATGAACAGCGCCATCGCGTCCGGAACGGTCCAAAACCCCAGTCTACAATGTCAAAGTGCTCAAATCCGACCTCGGATGAGCAGTTTACGGCCAAAACAGGCTCCAAAAACCCAAAAAACACACCTGCGGCTGTTCCTCCTCTCTTCTCCACGTTTTTTCTGGTCTTCTCTCTCTTTTTTCAGTTCCCAAACTTAGCTTTATTAGTTGGGCACCCTTGGCCTTTTAGATGACCTCAAACGGATCCCGAACAGGCCAAAAACTGACCTCGCAGTGCATAGTTGTCACCTTTTTTCATCATTCGCACACCTGGCACTCATCGTTTTTCCAATAATGCATCTCGCCACCACGTGAAGTGGCCGCAATAATTGGTCCTAATGATGACCTTTCTGCATAACTCTCACAAGAAAACACCCACGTTGTGTCCGTCCTCATCCGCGTGCAAATATTGACCTCGTTCGCCCTCCTGACGCCACTAGATGCCATCTGACGCACCTACTGACCTCACATCGTCGGCCCGCGGATAGCTTCCTCGAGAAGTTTTACGCGCTACCAACTCCTCCTTATTGTAGAAAAAACACACTAGTATTGATAATAGTGAAAATCGCTGCACTATGTACATGCTGTCCTACCTGTACACATGTGGGCCCCACGTAACCACCTGGCTATGGAAATTGGGTAATCCTTTATTCGATGCACCATGCATGTGTATGTACATATGCGCAATCCCTTGCTCAAAAAAACTCCTGACACCGTCTTGGTTAATAGAGATTAGAGTCTTGTTGGTGCTCTCGGCTTGTCCATTAGCTTGCGGGTAATAAGGTGTAGACTGATGGTGGGATATCATAAAGGTCGTGGTAAGCTCTCTTATTACCTCATTTATAAAACGGGTACCATTATCACTAACAATTTCAAAAGGGCAACCAAATCTTGTGATAATGTTCTCAAAAAGAAACTTAGCTGTTGTCCTCGCGTCAGCTTTTTGTGAAGCCTTAGCTTCAGCCCACTTTGTTACATAGTCCGTAGCAACTAGAATATATCGAGATTGAGTGTTGCAAGCTGCGGGACTAATTGGACCTACAAAGTCTAAGCCCCATTTTTTCAAATGGTTGGGTTACTTTAATAGGATGTAAGGGCATTCTGTCTTTGCGCTGTGTGGTCTTGTAACGTTGGCACTCATCACACCCTTTTGTAAAAAGTGATGCATCCTTAAATAAAGTTGGCCACCAATAGCCTGATTGCAGCACCTTTCTAGCAGTCAGGTCTCCTGAAAAATGTCCTCCTGCTATGCCCATATGTGCTTCTTGCAAGATATACAAATATTCATCCTCGCGGGCACAACGCCTAAGAATATCGTCCTTGCCTAGTCTATACAGAGTTTCGGCAATCAAACAATAGGGTTCACATTCTTTTACTAGCCTTCGAGCGATATCCTTAAGAAGTTCCTTGGGTGGAAAACCATTAACTAAAAAGTTAACAATGTTCTCACTCCATTCAGGCATAGTCTCAACTATGAATAGGGAAGTATCGGGTAATTCATCATCAACTCATGTAGGGGCTTCACCATTGGGTATGCGAGACAAATGATAAGCCATGACGTGCCTTTTACCGGGTCTCACTACAATCGTGAAATCAAACTCCAGAAGAATTAACAACCATCGTGTGATTCTTCCTGTGGAGCATGGCTTGTTTACCAGATACAGCAACGCTTGATGATCCACATAAAATACAAACTTGTTTGCCAGAAGGTAGTAGTGAAATTTCTTTACTGCATAAACCATTGCTAAACCTTCTCGCTCTGTAGTGGTGTAGTTCCTTTCAGCATCGTTCAATTGACGGCTTGCAAAGCTAATGGGATAGTCCAATTTATGTTCTCCTGGTTGAGTGAGAACACACCCAATAGCAAAGTTTGATGCATCAATATGCACATGGAAAATGACATCCTAGTTAGGTGTCCTTAAAATCGGAGCACTTGCTAGTGTTTTCTGCAATTGTTCATAGGCCTGGTCACACTCTTCAGTCCATTTAAATTCAATGAGAAGCTTGTACAAAGGACGTGCTATCTCAGCGAAAAATAAAATAAACCGTCGATAATAACCCACATGTCCCATGAACCTTTGAACTCCCTTGTAATTGGTTGGTGGTGGTAACTCTAGAATCACTTTAATTTTTCTCTCATCGGTTGAGATACCATTCTTAGATACTATATGCCCTAAAATAACTCCATGCTTGACCCAAAATTGTCATTTGAACGGGTTCAATGAGATACGATATAACCTACACTTTTCAAACACCTTCCGCAAACATGATAGATGTTCTTTCCAAGAAGAGTAAACACAAAGGTCGTCTAAGAAAGCTTCACAAAACTCTCTCAAATATTCTTTAAAAGCAGTGTTTATTAATCGTTGGAATGTAGCAGGGGCATTTGTTAAGCCAAAAGCCATCACACGAAATGCAAACATGCCAAATTCTGTGATGAAGGCAGTTTTAGCTTGGTCCTCTAGCGCTATCGTGATTTGGTTGTAGCCTGAGTACTCATCTAGAAAGCTATAAGCTTCCTTGCCTGCAACTCTTTTGAGTACATGTTCGGAATATGGTAGGGGGTAATGGTCTCTTCTAGTAGCTGCATTAACTTTTTTGAGGTCCACGCACACCCTGAGTTTCCCATTCTTTTTTGGCACAATAACTATTGGAGACACGCATTCAGAGTGTTTAATAGGATATATGAACCCACATTTGATAAGCTTTTCTAGTTCTTCTTGAATGATCTTTGCGTACTTAGGATTCATCGGGTAGGGTCTTTGTTGTACGGGCTTCGCAGTGCTAATCATAGGGATTGTATGTTGGACCACAGAAGGGGGAATACCTTTCATATCATGGTATGTCCAAGCGAATACATCCTTGAATTCCTTGAGAAGCTCTTTGAGGACCGCCTCTTCAACTTCTGTGAGGTCTTGGGCAATAAAAACAGGTTTTGATTCTTCACCGGGGTCGGCTAATTCTATTTCTTTAACTATTTTCGAACCATCATAGATTCCATTATTCCCATCGATAGGTATTCTTTGGGCTTTTGTGTACACAACCTTTTCTTTCCCTGTGGTGTAAGATTTGAAATGTTCTGGTGCAGGATGCAAGTCTGTGGATTCTGGTTGTGCTTTGGTCTATGCTTCTATTTCTGCTTTCTTGTGTTGTCGAGCTAACTCTTGGTTTTGACGCCTCCTTGCAGTGCGGCTCAACTTTGGCTTGTCTATGATCTCTAATTGGGCTATGTCATGGGGTCGCAGTCTACACCACATAACATTTTGGAGATATTCACCCCAATCGTCTACCAATTTTCGATGAGCATCACGTGCTCCTATATAACTGAGCCATTCTGCTGAGGATCTCTTCTTTTTTATCCTAGCACGTACATTGGCTCGATATCGACGCCTCTTAAAGTTTTTCTTTTTCTTATTTGAGACCTGCTTTTGATTTGCATTTAGACCTGGCTCACTAAAGGAGTCCTCGTTGGTGTCCTCTTCACTCTCGGAGGAGCTATCATCGATTGATGTGCTCGGTCCTTCCGAATGTTTTGACTCTGAACTTGCTCCACTCTCTAATTCATGAGATTCAGAATCCGTTTCACTCTGGGAGTCCTTGTCTGAGTCGTTTTGGTCAAAGTCTTCTATTGAGCTATCGGTGTCACTATCAGATTGGTCTACAATTGCCTTGCCCTTAGAAGATGCATGTATGGCACTTATCATGTTCAGAGGTGCAATTTGTGGTACCTCTTCCCCCTCTGGTGTGACCCAAGTGGTTCCTCTATTTCCCCAGGTATCTATGGTTGCAGCTAGGTGTACCCAGTCTAAGTTGTCTGATTTCTTCATACCTGGTAACACATCCATGTAAGGAGAATCTTGGCCAATGTCTGTATCCTTCTTACAAGTGTAACAATATTGTAGTGGGGCCGAGTGAACTGTGGTGTCAGAGCGATGATCAATAATGGTTTTACTCCCTAAGGGGTGTACCTTACCAGTCACCAAATCCACTCTAAGGACAGAGTCTTGGAATTGTAAATAAACATGATTATTAGACCAATCATGAACCACTTGTGCTTCCCTCATGAATGGTCGTCCTAAAATCATTTCATATGGCATAAGGTGTTTAGAGAAATCCATTGCAATGAACGTATGTCGTACCTTGTGTCCTAGAACATTAGGAGAAATATGAACCTTGCATGGGCCTTGTAAGGAATCCTAATTTTTAGGGATTAAGGCTAATGGTGTGTAGGGTTAAGGGGAGAAGGGCATTCAAGAAGCTAGTTTTGAGTAGGCTTTTCTAGCCTTTTTTTTAGACACATGTAGGATGTGGACCTAAGAGGTCACCTTCTCTCTCTAGCTTTTTGAAAGTGAAGGGAGTAAAGAGGTGTGGCCACATCATCAAAAACGTGGATCACTAAGAGCCAAAATTTGACTTTAAAAAAATATATATATTTTTACTTATTTTTTACTTAAAACTCCCCCCCAACATATATCCATATCAAAAAAGTATTTTTTGACAATTTTTTTAACTTACAAGCACTAAAAGTCCAATTTTTCAAAAAAAAACTCCCCCAAAAAAAAAAGCCTTTCTTCTCTCTTCCTCCTCCCTCCTTTCTCCCTCTCCTCTCCCTCCTTGCCCCTTCTCTCCTCCTCCTCCCCTCTCTCCCTCTCTCCCACTGGCCCCTTCTCTCCTCCCATGTTCCTCCCTCTCCCTCCCTGTCCCCTTCTCTCCTCCTTCTCCACTCTCTCTCTCTCTCCCCCCCACTACCCCCTTGTCTTCTCCCATGTTCCTCTCTCTCCCTCCCCCCTCTCTCTTTTCATCCTTTGCTTCCTCATGCAACAACTACCATGGTGCTCAAGGACATCACAAATCGTATGCATACATATTTGCTTATTCGCAACGTTTGCATCGAAGGCCGCACGTGAGGGTGAGCAGAGGTCATCCCAGGAACGTCGTAGCATTGGTGAGATGAATGTTGACGATTCTTCAATATCTTGCCAATACCATCACATATTTGAATAAAACACCCCTTTATGCAAGGTAACAATATACTTCTTACTTTTGATTGTGTTCTTCTTATCATAAACTTTGAAGTCTAAGGTGTTGCCTCTACTTGTTTTGTAGTGATTGGCACAAAGGTTGCTTTTATGCACAAATAGTGAAAGGCTGCAGGTTAGAGAGGCCAAGTGTCACCACTTTTCCTCTAAAACAATCTTCTTTGTTACATCTTGCAGGTAGGTGCTTCAAACCCATGCTTATTAGGGGTGGTAGTCTCATCCTAATGTATATTTTTATATTGTTTATTCCTAGTTAGATAGAAATACTTGCAAATTTGTACAACATATACTTAACAAGTGTCTTCATTATATAGCTTGCAAATGTTGAATTCATACATGTTTTTGTTACAAGGTGACCTCTTGCTATGCTAGTTGAGTGGCGTTGTTTGCAAGAACGGCTCAAGGAACTGGCATAACATGAAGCTTTTACGGTGGCACAAAGCTCTCCTCAGCGGCAATGTGGCTCCCACTACACCAAAAATCATTATGCTGACATGAAGAGATCCCTAGTAGGACAATGCAAAAACTTTTCATTAGCAGCAACACACTCTTTCCTAACATGAGGGAACTCCTACCAAAGATATTTTTATGTGATAGGTCACCCCAGGAGCATACCATGTCATGGAATGGATGTAAGAACTATGACCACACTACTCCTTGTAAAGTGTTTACAGATGTATGTTTATCAAAGTTAATGAGAAGAAATTTAGACTTTTTGGTTTGTTGATGTGTAAGAGCACTCTAGGTCTACCATATTTTAGATTGTTTGATAAGTTAAATAAAATTTGTAGTCATTTAAAGTGTAAGTTTGTTTTTGTTTGGTAAGATTGTACATGAGAAGACATAATAAAGTATAAGAGATCTTGACGGAATAAGCCTCGATTAGATTTCTACCATGCACTTGTGACACCAGACCTCTCCTTGAACCTTTTGATTTCTATCATTGTGGGAAGTCTAAGGGTGGTCTATTTTCAAATTTTTAGCAATAACTTTCTTTTAAAGGAAATTTTGGTTATTTTAAAGTTTGTACACAGTCTAGGAGTTCATTCTGATTGTTTTCCTTCAGTTTCAATTTTTGATCATGCATAAAAATAAAGCCTGTACTTGTCATTTTAGGGCCCTAGGGACCCTCAACATGAGGGGCCACAAGGGCGCGCAAATCAGCCATCCAAAATTTTTGGATGGCTGATTTGCGCGCCCTTGTGGCCCCTCATGTTGAGGGTCCCTGGGGCCCTAAAATGACAAGTACAGGCTTTTTTTGATGCATAGCCATGAGATAGAATTAGGCAAATTGATGTATTCATAGCAAACTCCCCCCCCCCGCCGCAAACAATGGAAAATAGCTAAACATTGTATCATGCCATGCATAAAAATAAATCTTGTACTTTTCATTTTAGGGCCCCAGGGACCCTCAACATGAGGGGCCACAAGGGCGCGCAAATCAGCCATCCAAAAATTCAAACTCAATGTATTCATAGCAAACTCCCCCCCCCCCCCCCCCACAAACAATGGCAAATAGCTAAACATTGTATCATGCCATGCATAAAAATAAATCTTGTACTTGTCATTTTAGGGCCCCAGGGACCCTCAACATGAGGGGCCACAAGGGCGCGCAAATCAGCCATCCAAAAATTTTGGATGGCTGATTTGCGCGCCCTTGTGGCCCCTCATGTTGAGGGTCCCTGGGGCCCTAAAATGACAAGTACATGCTTTTTTTTATGCATAGCCATGAGATAGAATTGGGCAAATTGATGTATTCATAGCAAACTCCCCCCCCCCCGCCCCACAAACAATGGCAAATAGCTAAACATTGTATCATGCCATGCATAAAAATAAATCTTGTACTTGTCATTTTAGGGCCCGAGGGACCCTCAACATGAGGGGCCACAAGGGAGCGCAAATCAGCCATTCAAAATTTTTGGATGGCTGATTTGCGCGCCCTTGTGGCCCCTCATGTTGAGGGTCCCTGGGGCCCTAAAATGACAAGTACAGGCTTTTTTTGATGCATAGCCATGACATAGAATTGGGCAAATTGATGTATTCATAGCAAAATCTCCCCCCCCCAAAATGGAAGATACCTAAACCTTGTATCATGCTTATCAACCATTTTTTACTTCCTTGTGTCCATCCCCTGTTCTTGGAAATATCTTGGTCCCTATTTGTGCCTAGATGGGCATTCTACGCGCCGTTGTGGTCCCTCTTGTTGAGGGTCTCTGGGGCTTCAAAATGACAAATAGGAGCTTTGTTTAAACGTATGGCCATGAGATAGAGTTGTAGTTTTTGATGTCCGGAGTATTCACTATGTCAAATTTTCCTATATCATGTCCGTTCACCACAATGGATTGAAAGTAGCCCTTATAGGCCTTACCTACACATGTTTCTGTAACTTTATAAGAATATAAATTCCCTTCTGTTGAACACATGTGCTATGTTACATATACTTTAGTGAACTCGCAAGGTCAAAGGCCTCACAAATTTTGTGCACTCAGAACATTTAGCACTAGAAATCAACCAAACAAGGAGCCAGTTTTTACTTCCTTGTGTTCACCTCGTGTTCTTGGAAATGTTTTGGTTAAGCCATTTCTTTGGTATTTAAAACCACATATGACCCCTATTGTTATAGTATCCGACCAAAGGTTTCTTGATTAGCAGTTATATAGGTTCGAGTGATACATATCTTCTATGTTAACAATGCATGTATCTATAATTTATGTTTACACTTTCTCTATCCAAATGAGCTACATAGTAAAAATCAAATCCGCAATTCAACAATTAAGTTCACAAGGTGATAGATATTGGTATGATCTTTAACAATACCAAATAAATAGCTACCAATAGCGAATGAATAGGGATATTTAAGAAGGTTTGATACCAAAAACTTGTCAACACTACTCAAAAAGGTGGAAACTCAAAGGCTTTATAATATATATGATGAAACAAGAATCAATAATAATTCACCCCTATATATCTACACCTCCATCTCAAGTTGTTATTTCTCTAAGTCAAGCTTGGCATAGGAATAGTATGGAAACAATAACATTTTGGAAAGCAAGAATTTAGCTTTCTCAACTTTTGAAATGTTGCTATTGATATATATTCAACATCCCCAAATGAGGACATCTTGACAAAGGTTATGATCCACTTAATAAGAATAACCATTAGTGATTAAACTGAAATCAAAATATTGCATGAATTTCTTCATGGTGGAATGATTAAGACTTGAAACTTCAAACATCTTACAGACAAATCAGAATATCCAAAAAAATCAACAATATTTCTCAAATCTGTATGAAACTCCAGTAATCTAAATAAAATACTCTCACTCAGTGCGACACCATTTAACAAAAAGAAATATTTATATTGCATTTATAGAGGAATCTAGCCTCATAAAAATAATTACAAATGGAGACAATGTTGTTGCTGTTAGGCTTCTCTTACAAGTATTTGTCTTTCTCATCTAGAGATTCATATACACGAGTATTTGTGTGTCTATGACACTAGGGAAGATAGTAGTACTATAGGGATGGCTTTTCTAAGAGCTCCTAGAGAGTACCTATTGGTTCAAGATTCTACAAAAATCCTACTATTCTTATCAAAATCTTTTAACACGGTAGTGAAAGGTTCCTCACGGAACAAAAATAGGGTGATTTCCATCTCTGCACATGGTTGCTTGCTCATGTCCTCTCAAAACAAGTTGACTCTGTAAGTAAACAACAGATTATGTGAGCACAAAGTTATAAAGTACAAAATGATATCATTCTAATAATCTAATGAAAACTATACAAAGAATAAATTATAAGAAAAATCTTTGATGACTCTCCATAGATAACACAACTTACTTACATTGTGAGACTCAATCACATGCTACAAAACTATAGATGGCGCACCAAAGCCATCAACAAAATAGCACCACCCAATGTTATGAGGTGTGAAGCCTAAACATTGAAAGCCATAAAAAGGTTAATTCCCTCCAGCATGATAAACTTAAAGATGGAGATGATCTTAAGCTCTGAATGTAAGCTACAAGGGTAGTTTTCTCACCATTCTATCTTTATGTTGGAGATGAATCCTTGCAATGCCCATGCACTATTCACACCTCCTATTCTTGTGGTATGCAAGTCATGTGAGTTGATGCTTTTTCCACCTTCGAGAGTAGAGGTTTCCATGTAGTACGAGTGAATGAAAGTAGAAGGAGAAGAATCTTGTTTCATGCTGTAATGGAGGTGAGAGAAGGGAGAGGAGCTAGCTTGGTGTGGAACTATGTGGTGGGCAAGGGGAAGAGATGGGGAAGAAGCTTGCTTGGTGCTACAATGGAGATGGGAGAAAGCTAGTAGAGAGATAATGTTGGACTATAGGGGGTGCATGTGGTTGTTGCAGCCATGGAGAGCTTGGAAAAGGGTTTGTAGAGAGAGAAAATCACTTTTAGCTATAGAATAGGTTTGGAAAGACTTTGGAGGGTGGAAAATGATGTTTTGAAATTTTTTGAGAAAATTTAATTTTTTAGAATTTTTTAGTGCACGTTTTTGACTTTTGGAGGTCAAAAATACTTTTTTGACCATGAAATAGGTTAGGGGACCTTTTAAGGAGGAAAAACTTGAAATTTGAAATTTTTAGTGTATTTTTAAATCCGGGCCAAAAAGTGGGGGAAAAAAGGTCAAAGTGGTCCCCCCCCCCCCCCCCCCCCCCCCCTCCCTTTCCCCTAGCCACCTCCCTTACCTTCTCACTAGGTAAGAGGCCATTAAGAGGTGTAAGGCTACCTTGTCCCCCTACTTTTTTGAGGGTATAGAGTGTGTCCACCACCCTCTTCCTATTGGCTGGCCTCTAATTAACCTTAATCCCAAAGGGCCCCTAGAGGGTTCATATTTTTCCTAATGACTTTGATCTTAAGATCCTTGAGCATCCCCATAGGTTTGGCTATGGTGCCATTTGCCATCTTTACCACAATGTTAGTAACACTGAGGCGGGGTTTTCCCATGGATTCCCAACAATCTTTTGTAACGATGCTAACTCCCGCACCACCATCAAGAATTCCCTTTATAGTTAATCCCTTGGTAGTGATGGGTAGGGTCGCATTAGACTCGTCGCCTTCAAAATACTGCCCTAATTCGTTAATGGGTACCTCGATCACAAACTCGTGTCCATCTAAGTCAAGTGATTGCACATGATTTTTCCTCATCAATCATAATCGAGTCAGGACTATTTGGTTGCGCAAACTGCGGTAATCCCGTTTGTAGCTCTCCGTTAAGGAATGCTCGAAGTGCAAAGAATAACTCAAGATCTCCATACAGCTTTGCTATGATCGTGGTTCGGATCTCAGAGGACATGAAGTCCACTAGTTTGGCAACATTCATTGGCATTTTGCAGGGTGTAGGTCCTTGACTAGGAACTTGTGAGGATGGAATCTCATATTCCTCAATGGGATCAGGTATTCCTTCGTTAAACATCCTTTCCAACAAGAAAGGTGTATGCTCACTTTCTGATGTCCCGTCCTCACTCCCTTCTTGGATGATACTAGATATGGCTAATGGTCTATGGTTCATGTGGGGTGGATGAACTTGCGTGGGAAACACTGTGTCATGAATTTTGACATGCATGGGTTCTCGTTCTAGTTTCCTTTGAGTCTCCTCCACTAAACCTCTTAGACGTTTCACCTGCTCAATCTCGTCTACTGGGTTTGGGTACGTCCCAATCTTCTTTTTACGATTCTTCCCTTTTTGCCCCTGCGGTTTATCTTGGGGGTCTTGGATTGGATTTGGAAACACTTGTGGTGTTTTCAGAGGCTCTTTATGGTTTTCTCTTATTCGGTTTTCATTTGGTTCCATGTTACGGTTTTCTTTGTCGGTCTTTCCCTTTGTAGTATTGGTTCTAGTCTCCATTGTCTCGATTGAATCTGAATCATCCTCGAGGTCATTCATATACACGGGGTCATCTCCTGTTCCTATGTTTGTTTTGGAACTTGGCTTTGAATTTCCAGTATTCTGCGACCTCTTCCTTCGTGTCTTCTTTTTCTTTGCTTGGATAACTGACGCAGTATCTCTCTCTTCGAGAAATGGCCTGGCCCTTGAAGCATGGACCGTGTAATCGCATAAGCGGGTGCGACGGGTGGTATTGGCGATGTCACACTAGCAATTTCGACCAAATTTAGGGGTGTGATTTTAGGCGCATTTGGGTTATAGGGGCATTGGGCAATCAAGTGATCTATGCCACAACGATTACATGTGAGTATTGGCATTGCAAACGTGCTCCCTTGATTCATTTGCATCTGTGCAGCATTCTTTTGCAGCCTAATAGGGCACTCCGCTGCCCGATGTGGTCCACCACACTCGTAGCATTGAAGAGGTGGCCTCCTAGCCTGGGTGTTGATATTTTGACCTCTGGATGCGAGAGCAGCATCTTGATAAACCAGCTTGACTTGCCCCCAACAATCTTCCATGTAGTATATAGGACACTCTTCCAATGTATCAAGTCCGTAGGCAATACTAGTGTCTATTTCCTCCTCACAGCCATCTGCATAATCATTAGATGGCTCGCAACCCACTTGGTTCATAGGGGCGACTCTTGGATGCGGGGGCGGTGTAGCTTGTACAACATTTTGAGATCTAGGGACCATATGTTGCAGTTGCTCAACAGGTGGAGCAGGCATCAATACAGGAGATCGAGGTACATCCGTCCAGGCTACAGGTGGTCTATTTGCCATCATACGTTTGATCATTAAACAATCCTTAGCTTGGTGACCATACCTACCACATGCGTTGCAAGTTCCATTAAATTTTACTCTAAACGTAGGGCACTCACTAGTGCTATGTGGACCTAAGCAAATGGAACACCATTGTTGCTCCCTTCTTGGATACATGTGACTATTTTGAGGGGGTCGATTATCCTTAAGAGACTCTTGGATTGCCTTGGTGAGGTCTGTCAAGAATGTTTCAAATACCTTTGGCTCATTGGAAATGGGCTTTGCAGTCATGGGTTCACACTCAATGGCTTGTGAGCTAGTGGATCTCATGTCAGTAGACACCCTCATGCCTGCTATCATCAAGTTGTCCTCTAATTGGATTGCATTGGCAGTGACATCTTCCGAGGTTGTGATACCTCTAATCACTAGTCCATTATAGATTCCTTCATTCCTCAACCCTCGAATGAATCGATCAAGCAGTTGGTTATTGTTGAAGCGCTCATTTACAGGGCAGCGAGAGTTTAAGTGCTTTAGACGACTAATGAAGTCCCTTAATGACTCTCCTTCCTTACGTTCGGCCTTCTGTAGCTGAGATGCTACACCCCAAAGCACACCTTCTCGTATGTACTCCTTTAGAAACAACCTTCGAAGGGTAGGGTAGATTGTTTTCTCGTCCACCCTTAGGGTTCTATACCAATCTCCAGCCTTCCCACTTAATGTCAAGCTTAAGGCATTGCACTTATGTAGTTCGTTGCGTTCCCCTAAGAAATCACATACTTTTTCAAACACTTCAATGTTTTTTCTAGCATCTTCGTCCCCATTGAGTTTTTGCGTGAGTTTGGCAATTTGTACTGCCTTACTTCTAGGCTCTCTATCAGATGCATGACGCATATTTTCCGCGATAGATCAACCTATGGTTTGAGCAAATGCTGCCAAGTCACCTATGTGAGGAGGCAGGGCCGGTGGAGGTACTCTTGGAATCATATGTGGGAGAGGGACGGGTACCTGTCTTGGCATATGTGTGGATGATGCAGGATATGGAACATAATCGGGCATAGGTCCACTCGGATAAGGGCTAGGGAGCGGCACTCGAGGAGCATAAACAAGTGGTACAATTGGAGGTGTGGGGGCCATGTGTGCATAAGGGGCTAGAGGCACATACGGTCGAGGCCCCATATTAGGTACTACGACACTAGGTAGTGGCACTGCGCTAATCGTAGATGTCATCGGTACATTCTCTGTCAGGCCTATCCCTGGAGTGAGCACTGTGTTTTCCTTAATAGAGGGTTGAGCCAAGTTAGGGAAGCTAAAGTTTTCGCTCGGAGGCTCAGATTGCATAGAGACCCCAGGTGAAATGACGTAAGATGGGTCCATGGGACTCATTAGAGGAGTCTCCATTTGTGATAGAGTAGGCTGTTGAGCCTTGCTCGTATCCAGAAATCTCATGGGGCCAGTTGAGAGTATATTTACCCCTCGGTTTTGCCTTTCTGATTGAATAATGCCATGGATAACATTACAGATCATTTTCTGTTGATCTTCGATGCTCGTGGCACTAGAGGTGGATTGTACAATCTCTATCCATCCTACATGGTAGGCATGGCCAGAGTGTAGATCCGTCAACACCTCAGTGTGGAGGTCGTATGACAAATGATCATTAATGAACAATCTTTCTAGAGTCGACGTGTTAACGGTTTCTTGTGAGGTAGAAGCAATGTTGCTCCCCGTGGTTTTACTTGTCACCAACGGTACTCTGGAGGGAACTTTTGAAGGAGGCAGCTCAACAGGGCCTTCTTGGTAAGAAGTTGGCAGGATATCCACATGGACACTCTTTGGGGGTGTGGGGTCCACGTGCGATGTGAAAGGAGACTCCACTTCCCCACCCCCTTTGTGTGCTTCATTTGCATCAGGTTCCGAGCGAGTAGCTCTACCTAATGTTTCCATGAAACGGCTAAACATACTAGTACTAGGCTGTGGAGCTTCGGGAGGTGCATGGCCTTGTCTCTCAATGTTTTGGGTAGGGTATGCTTCCATGATTTCTGAGTCGGAGGAGGAATCACTAGCGGCTATTTTAGGGTCTTGGGTGGTGCTACCTTGTGTCCCCGCTGAGGGTCTAGAGCCTATCGTGGATGGGTAATGGGTGTCCGTATGAACAGAGGAACCTCAATATGCTCGTGTTCTAGCACCCGCCCAGAGCATAAGTGCATGTGCTTTTGATACCCTCAGGTGTCAAAAAGCTTCTCTAGGAGGCCTTGTGACTAGTTTTTTGCGTGTTTTTTGTTTGGCTTTTTGCTATATTTTGTAGAGCGTGTCGTGGAATGGGCCGTGTGATAGCTCGAAATGAGCGTATCACTAGGAGGGACGCGCTGTGCTTTACAAACCACCGTTTGGTTCTATTTTGCTCCAGAAAAGCCCAAAACAGTCTTTTCCTAGCTGGGGAACTAGGCTCTAAATAGCAAGTCTAAGGGTGCAAGTGGGAAGAGAAGGGAGGAGAGTGGAGGACTTGCCCCACATGCTCTCATTCCCTCTTGAGGGGGTAGGGTATATATATAAGAGTGAGTCCAGTATATATCATAAGACTGAAAACTGAGGCCTGGGCTTGGGCTTGGGCTTGGGCTTGGGGAAATGATCCCGATCCCGATCAAAATTTTAGTGATCCCCCCAGTCACTCACGCTTAAATATTTTTGATTTTTTTAAAAAAAATTTGGATATTATTTGGTACGCGTTTTGGTGCGCGTTGACCTCACCTAACTATTTATTGTCCTACCTACCTACTGACCTGTGACCTGCTAATCAGTGGTTCACCTAATTACTAACCTACTTAATTAACTAACTGTGCGCCTAATTGTGCACAAACCAGAAAACACAGAAAATGCAAAAAATTGAAACTTGACAGAACTAAACCAGAAAATGCAGAAAACGCAGAAACGCAAGAAATGCTAACTGTGTAAGCTGAAATCTGAGCTTAATAGAACTAGCAAAACAGAGCTTAACAGAACACAGAAAACTTGAATGCAGTCAACAACATTGTGTCTTTCTCTACTGTTTTTGCATAACAACAATAATCAAACTTAAGCCGTGCCTTTCCTACATAAAAAATAGCTTCAATACAATTTACAGGTCGCCATTGGAGCTTCACGCGTAGCAACTCCCCGGCAACGGCGCCAAAAATTTCACGGCTAGGGACTTGCTACACGCCGTGTGGGAGCCACAAAGGCTCCTAGCACACAGTCATACAACAGACAAGCTCACAAGGAAGAATGGTGTGTCACTCACCTTCCTGCGTAGTTGCGAATGAAGGATTCCCGCACCGCGAAGAAGAGGGAGACGCCGCTACGCCGCGCTCAACCGCCTCGCCGCCGTCGTGCCGCCGCAACGCTCGATCACACACACACTCTCACACTCTCTCTCACACGTACACACACACACACAAGGAGATGGTGACGGAGAAGGTGGAGATGGAGCAAGAGCAGCTTCTATTGCACAATGAGAGAATGAGTAAAAATTAGGTTTAGTGGCTTTTATATGAGCTCACCCCATTCACACTTGGGCGCCCATACTTAGCCAACTAGCTCCTTGAATATTCCAGTTAGAGTGCGCCTGTCATCGGCGATCACCCTTACCCTGTTCCTATTGGTCCGACAAGCCTGGTACCTGACTCTAAACAATACAACGTTTATAGATCATAGGGTGTCCGTGTGCCGTGAGGGTTAACACTATGTTTTATGTTTCTCCCAGTCATTCATGCTTCGGCACATGGTTGCAATTGCGACTAGGTGTGTAGCTACTAGAATGACGGGAGCATCTCTTTGAAAGAAGTCACCGTGTGTGGATGCACTAGCACATGGTTGAAATTGCGGCTAGGTGTGTCATTGCAAAAATGCAAGATGACTATTTTTTATGTTGCTTCCCGTCATTCATGCTTCGGCACATGGTTGCAATTGCGACTAGGTGTGTTGCTGCTAGATTGACGGTAGCATCTAATGTATGAATGTGTGCTCCAATAATTTCATAATGTTTCATATGCTTGAATCTTGAAAGAAGACATAGTGTGTGGATGCATTGGCACATGGTTGCAATTGCGACTAGGTGTGTCATTGCAAAAGCGTAGGATGACTATGTTTTATGTTGCTTGTCACTGCAAAAGCGTAGAGTGACTATGTTTTATGTTTCTCCCAGTCATTCATGCTTCGGCACATGGTTGCAATTGCGACTATGTGTGTTGCTGCTAGAATGACAGGAGCATCTGTTTGTAAGTTGTTGTACGGTGAGGCATTGGCAAATGGTTGCAATTGCGATTAGGTGTGTCACTGCAAAAGCATATGAGATCTATGGTCTATACTGCACTTTTTCTTTCACGTAGAATTTAGAAAAGATCCAAATGGAGTGGCACATAGTTATATTTCACAATGTGTTGTTTGCAATAATACCATTGCACGAAAAATGGATCCTTCTGCTACTTCAATGATAGAGTTCAAAAAGAAAATTAGACAATTGTTGATTACAATCGTCAGTGCACTAGATCCCGATGATATAGCGCAGATTGTTGTAGATGAGTCTAGATTGCAATCATTATACAGTGAGATTGCCCGCAAAATTTTGTTGTTATATCCAGACAAAACAACCGAATCAATAATCTCATTACTGAGCAGTTGGGTGGGCAATTTGCTCAAGGTGGTCTCTGATTTGAAAGAGGAATGCCCTCAAGAAGTAGACAAGGGTAAGCTAGAGCATTGGAACGCGAGATGGAGAGCTGAGAAGGAGAGGTCAAGGCGAGCATCCCACATAGACACATAGTTTGGCCTAGGCAAGAAAATGCGAATGGCTATCACCAAAGTTATGGGGAGCAGCCAAGTTGGAGAACCGTTTATTGAGGAGGCTGCCATTGAGGGAACATCGGGTTCTACTGCTTCTGCCAATCACCTGGAGAGCAGTATATACAATTCTGAATGTAGTATGACTTTGGGCATTCCAAATAAGTCCATTAAGAAGATCAAGAAACTTGGGTCATGGGCTTATGGCACAGGGTGGCAAGTTCAAATCAAAGGGATCAGTTTCCTTCCTGCAACGAATACTTATTGTGCCAAGGAGTTCAAAGGACAAGCCAAGCATCAGTGGAAAAGCTTTGCATCAGAAAGTGGAGTAGATCTCAACCATAGAGGGATTGTGAGGAGTATTTCCCACTCTATAACGTTGCCATGGTTTCTGATATTCCCCTACTTCAATGGGGAAAATTTAGGTGATCTTATGGAGACAGTGCCCCTTCCACATGGCTCTTTCACGAAGCTTGTAGCGCATCAAGAGGGGTAATAAAAGATCCTTGAAGACTTTAAATGGGAGCATCCCTTTGAAGACAAGAAAACACGTATCAAGAGCCTGTGCAATCATGCTCCCTCGTTGATATATGCCTTGGTGAAGGCATTGCGATTCGCACATGACGAGGGAGTGATCCACAATGATCTCCATCCATGGAACATCATGTTGGACTTTACCAAGGATCTCACTCCCCGTATTGGAATAATTGATTGGGGATTGGCTCTGCGTGTTGGCTTAGAGACACAAAATACCAACAATACCGATGAAAACTGGCAAAAGCTTCATCCTTGGCGAGCTCCTGAGTTACTAGATGGCAAGAATTTATGCCCATGGACCAAGGCCACAGATGTGTATGCCATAGGATGGGTGATATGGCAATTTTCTAAGTTTTGTGGAGAGTTCTCTGACTACTATAGCACAGATTGGTTCAAACATAAGGTTTCAGTGGAGGTACAAGCCATATCTAGGATTGTTGTGGAAGGTTGGGTAAGGAAGGAATCCACAGACAGAAAGACTTTGGCACTTTTGGACGAAGAGTTAGAAAGATTTGAAGTCCAGCCAGAACGATTCTTACGCCCTCCCTCTGAAATGAGTGTAGCCTTTTTTTAAAGGATATATGATGTACTTTATGAAGCAGGGTTTTCTTAGACTTGTGACTTATAAAAGCACTTTTAAAAATTGGGTTTTATGCGCCATGGATGATGTATAAGTAATAAAAACACTTTGTTATATCTCAATAGACAACAAATTTTCTATGAGTTTTGTTTTTTCTCTTAAGTTTCAAGCAATAAGCCACATGCAGTCACTGATTGTCATTCATTCATTTTAAAAATTGTGGTTACTGTTATATCAATTGATTGTCGTAAGATGGTGGTTATTCTAATATCAATTGATTGTCGTAAAATGGTGGTTACTCTTATAGCAATTGATTATCATTAAGTTTGTATGCCGTAACTGAAGTATAGTGTTTAATTAGGATATGGATAATGATAATCAAAGGGCTAAGCGCACTTTTGAGTGTCTCAGATCCATGTGTCAAGGCGGTGGAGTGAACGACACCGCTCGAATTGTTGCTCGTTGCTCCCAGTGGGTACACAATGGAAAGAGGTGAACACTAGGATTGACCGAGAAATGGTCAAATCCATATGGCCAGGCGTTGCAGATGACAACATCAAGAAAGGCCGACTCAAGCTATCACAATGCATTAATGCATGCATACGAGACAATGGAGAAAACATATATCTCGATGTTATGGGTCATCCTATGCATCATATGGATTGTCCATTGTGGTTTTCCAAGATGTTATACATGCATTATGTCTTGGGTGAAGCAGTGGACTTTAGCTCAAGGACACCTCACATGACGGTTGAGGACATTCGCAGAACTGCAATCACCGTCACACGGCAAGAGATTTCATTGGCACTAGAAGGTGCATTAATGGAAGTGCACCAAGTTAAGGAGGAGGTTCAAACTCAACTCAGGAAAGCATCACAAGCTACACAAGGCTCTCATGCAGAAGAAACCCTAAATAGAGACTTGCAAAGGGAGTTGAAGGTGCTATCTCGCCACGTAAAAGAGTTAGAGGCGACTATAAAAAAACAAAATGCTGCCACATTGATTGAGCACCCAACATCTATTGAGGCCCCTCCAGCTTCTGGTGAGCACGGTGGTCCTTGCCCCATATGTAGATCATTCTTTCATGAGTGGTGTGGTCACTTCAACTTGCCATGCAGACATATGTATCATATATCATGCTTGATGCAAAGCATGATTAATAACTTTCATTGTGCTATATGTGAGTTTGAGATATCCAAAAAGCTATATTCCATGTTCAAAATTTCTGAAGACTATAATAAGCTTAAAGGTCAGCGTGAACAGGAGAATGAAGATATTCTCACAAATATTTCACTATCACTTGGATAGTTTTTATAACATTTGAAAAAATTTGCTCATTGTCTTGCGAGAATTTATTAGTGAATTGTGAATTGTCTTCACTTCAACTTCAATTAGGATATGTGATAATGCAAAGATTTGTTAGGGCTTTGTATATTATGAAGCTTTAATAGTGATTTGTGGCCTTGTAAAGGTTTTTAAGGTCTTCGTTTATTATTAAGAAAATGTCTAAACCTTAAACTAAATATAAAAACAAGCTTATAAGATAAACAATTTTTGAACTTAACCAGAAGTCACTCAATGGATTCGATAATCTATTAATTAAACCACCGTCGCTTGCTGCGACGGGTCAAAGTTAGTTCAATTTCCAAATTCTCTTCAATCTCTTCTAAAGTACATGTAGTTTCTACTTCATGAGATTCCCCTTGCAGCTCACTGTCTTCGTCCACCTCATCATTGGTTACATCATAAGTCTAGTGCGGCATCTCCTCTTTGTAGTTCTCAGCTTGCACTCTTGCCAATAGCCGATGGTTGCAGTACATATACACCAATTTTTCAGCTCTTGCATTTAGAAGGCGGTTTCTGATGGTGAATTGTACATATTTATATGTACTCCACTTTCTCTCAGAACTTGAATTGGATGCACATTGGGCTAGGATTCGAACAGCTAGGCGTTTAAGGGTGGGTGCACTACCACCATTCATCATCCACCACTTCAACGCTGGTTGCTCCGTGGCAAGTTTCTGCAAAAATTCTGTATCAAACTTACCCTCTTTGAGTTTAAACTTCGTAAGATCAGTAACAGCTGATGCATTCTCATCAGGATCATCATAAAACCTGCCTATCACATCATGAAAGTCTTCCAGCACCTCCTCATCAAGTTTGTCTATTTCCATTGCCCAATACTCTGGATCCAATAAGAAAGCTACGTTGTGTAGTGGACTATGTGCTCCAACCCATTGACCATACACATACTTTCTCAAAATTTCTCTCCTCTTTTGAGTGAATGGTGTCTTCCAAGGCTTCACAATTGGCTCCTGGGGCTCCTCAGGATTTGCAAGGCCTTCTTGAACAGTCCACCAAGCCATCCACACCTTACCTACGTTAAGCAAGGCAGAATCCAGTTGGCGTAATACGAGCATAATTGGCATCATGACATTGTGCACATCCACCACATCATCCCAGAAGTGGCGATCAGCTAGTAGATCTCTGATCACCCCTATTTTTCTTTTTATCTTCTCCCTTTGACCAGCCTCCCATTCTGAAAAAGTGGCACAAAAAAATGTCTCCATCACAGCATTCTTATTTTTTATTAGTGATTCTACCGTATAGTAGTTGGTGCAAAATCTAGTTTCGCATGGCAATTTTAACATAGTAGACATCCTTTGACGGTACATGTCAAGAACCCTCTGACGCTTCAAAACAAACTTGACTATCCATTTGAACCACTCTGTGTTCTCCCTCTTCTAGCAATTTTGCAATACCAAGTTCAAGTTGTGTGTACTACAACCAGCACTATATAGGTGAGAGAAGCAACTTTCAAGTATTCTACCTGCAGCCCTGCAATTTTTGGCATTGTCCATGATTACTTGGACAACATTTTCTTTTCCAAGTTCCTCAACTGCGTCGCCAATGATGTCAGCTATAAAACTTCCAAACTTTTTTTGACCAGAGCTATCCACAACTTTAATAAAACATTCACCATGAGGACATACAAGCATGATGTTGATCAATGGCCGCCTTTGAACGTTGGACCAACCATCACTAACTATGGTGTATCCAGATTGTTCTGTTGCATTTAATATTACCCTTTGAATATCCTGTTGTGTGCTTGTGTAACATTTATCCAACAGTTGGTTTCTCATATGGTGATATGTTGGAGGGGTAAATCCAGCACCATACTCCCCAATGTGTTTCCAAGATGACTTCCATGCATCATGGGTGACAATGGCCAATGATCCCCCAATGAAATAGACGGCTTTAGCTAGTGCAAGTTGTGCTTCTTCTAAGGCAAGTGTTTTGAAGCTCGTCTGTAAGCTAACCTGTCTACTTTTTTATGATCCTACCTAAAATTCAGAAGATCCATGGTTTGGAGGTGTACTTCCATCGATATGAGAAGTTGGTTCCCTACTTTGAGTGCTTCCATTGGTGGGCGTTACACACAATGATCCGTCATACTGGTTTGATCTTATCGATACGGGGGTGTGATGGTCGAAAGTAGAGAGTTTTGATCTTTTGCTCGTGGAAATTAGCTTACCAATTAAAGCTTTTAAGCGCATAGCTGCTTCTTCTGCACCTAAGCCCTTGCACTTTCCTCCTTGGATTCTGGTATTGCCACCTAGAAAATGATCCCTTATTCTTCGTGCTCCTCCAGATTTCTCTTCGCCACAAAAGTTACATTTCCAATCTTGATACTTATTTAAATTTGTGGCAAAATTCCCCTCGGGTCCTGGACTTTTTTCACCTGCCTTTCTCTTGCCCTGCGAAGTGGTGCCCTGCGAAGCAGGACCTGGCATCGAGGTAGGAGGTCTCCTCAAGGAAGCCAAGCTTGAGACACCAACATCACCGCTCACATTCCCGATGGAAGACATACTTATTGGATGCCTGCAATACCAATAAACATAGCTCAGTATGCTATCTCTTCTTTCAAGTATTATTCAAACCAAACATTAGTGTTATAATCAATATCACACACAAGCGTAGTAGTGAAGCCTGAAGGGAATAAACCTCAATGTACTCAAACATGAGCAAGAAAATACAACGGTGAATCAAATATGTGATCAGTCCATCCCAAAAGTAGAGATATCGACCCAAAGATTCACCTTCCTACCCCTTTCATGAATCAGTACAGTCCAAAAAAGAACTAATGACCCATGATTGGAGCTCTAATCGAAATAGCAAGCAAATACAGTGGTGAATCAAACATGTGATCAATCCATCCCAAAATTAGTGATATCGACCCAAAGATTCACCTTCCTACCTCCTTTCATGAATCAGTCCAGTCCAAAAAAGAACTAATGACCCATGATTGGATCTCTAATCGGAATAGCAAGCAAATACAATGGTGAATCAAACATGTGATCGGTCCATCCCAAAAGTAGAGATATCGACCCAAAGATTCACCTTTCTATCTCTTTTCAAGAATCAGTTCAGTCCAAAAAAGAACTAATGACCCATGATAGAAGTTCTAATCAATATAGCAATCAATTTAGCAAATATAACGATGAACCAAACATGAGATTAGTCCATCCCAAATGTAGAGATACCGACCCAAAGATTCACCTTTCTACCTCCTTTCAAGAATCAGTTCAGTCCAAAAAAGAACTAATGATCCATGATCAGAGTTTCATTAAGTTTTAATTTTTTTTAAAGACTATTCATTTTTTTACCTTTAGTTTTTCTTCTGAATTTTAAAGGATGACCAAATTTAGAGGAAGCGGTGATGTGATGTGATGTCTACTACAGGGTTATATAGAGCCGCCAAATATGGAGGGGGAACATGACGGGGTCGGAGGGATTCTTGCTTTGCCCTCCGTGGTTTGTAAAGTGCCCGTTGGGCATGCCGGGGTTTATTGGTTGCCCCGCCGGTTCTACGTTTTCTACCGGTTTTCATAAGTTATGACATTAGATATGTTATTAACATGAAAAAAATAGTGATAATAAGAAAAATAATTAACATTTAACAAAATGCATCATCGCGTAATTAAAATCCCTGATCTCTATGGTACGAGTTACCATACTGGCCCCGACTCATGATCAATCACTTGCTCGATCCAATGCACATATTAAGAATGTGGGTAATCACTATAAGAGGTTGTGTGCTCTTGTGACGTTGTTAGCGACGGAAATACACTGGGTTTTTATAACCCCCGGCGTCACTAAAACCGTCGCTAATAGCGTCGCTACGAGAGCGTCGCTATATGCGACGCTATAGGCGTCGCTATATAGAGACGCTCATATCGACGTTTACACAGAAGTCTATAGCGACGCTTATAGTGACGCTCCAGAGCCATAAATAGCGACAGTTATTGCGACGCCCGAGATAAATTTTTTTTGGTGACAGGACATTGAATGCCCTACCACCAATCAACCATATTGTACTTGATTCACTTTTTAAAAAAAGTGCAAGGGTAGATAATAGACCCAAAATAGTCACCCACAAGACGCATTGGTTGCAAAATTGACAAGCGCAAAATTGACAGTTGTACACATCATAGGCAAAATGAATTGATTGGCAAATGCAATAATGACAATTGTACAACATCATAGGCATAAAGAATTGATTGGCAAAATGAAATGCGGTGACAAATGTAATAATATACATGGTTCAAAAAGACGTATAAAATCCGTCTCATGATACATAAGCTATGAGAAACCCTAAACTAATGCTATCTAGCTACGGCTAAACTAACGTCGTCTAGTCAGACGTCTCATCACGTCCAAGCGGCGTATCTGTCGGATTCTGCAAAAAAAGACAATAAGACAGCTTTCAGTAAGTATAAACATATAACAAAATTTATAAAACAATACAAAAAATAGAAAAGAGTAAACCCTAATACTAACCAAGCCGCCGCGAGAACTGAGAATGTCCATCAGGGCGTTTAAGCCCTTCCTGCCTGCATACTCGCGCTCGTACGGTGTGGGATCACGTCCTGTCATCGACCACTGTCAAAACATACAAAGATTTCATTATGTTAGAATTAAAAAACTCATAAACCCTAAACTATCGAACATAAAGAGCAATGCGAAAACACTTACAAAATTGGCCTCAAATGATGCCCATCCACCGCTCCCCAAGTGGTGCGAGCTCCCTGCCTCTACTCGCGCTCAGGCTGCACTTATCAGGATCCTCGCGCGCTGCTTTCTTCGCATTCTTCCAATCTTCTTTGGCCAGCCAATCTGGCTTGTTCCACCTATGCTTGATTGCTTTTTGCACTTCGAAACGCTTGTGTTTACAGTATTCGCACATTCGAATCTTCATCAGGTCTTCATTGAAGCGCTGATCCCGTGTTGGAACGGGAAACTCATCATGAAGTATGCTGATGACTCTGTTTTTTAAATCACTTGGTACTTCACTCCATTTGTTTAGTATGTAGTGTCTAAACAGCTGAGAGCAAAGACCACGCATGCGCGAGATCACCTTCTTGCCGTCATCATCCATGATGATGCCGCCGCTAAAGTCGACGGAGTAAGGCAAGCCCTCTGGCCGGTGACGCGTGAACCTGGGTGTCCCGGCAGGGGTCTCTAGCGGCGTGTCGATGGGGGTACGGACGTCAGGTGTCTCCGCCGGCGTCTGGGCCTCGAAGCGAGTGTCGAGTGGGGTGGCTCCTGGCGGAGTAGGTAGAGGTGTGTAGCTGCTAGGAACAGTCAGCCGCACAAAACTTGGCGTAGATGGCGATGCTGTGGCTGGTGTGGGGGTGGGCAAAGAAGGGGAGGGTAAAGAGCCTCGTCGAACACGAGGCGGTGTGGAGGCATCGGCGGCGGAATCCCCACAACAACCGCCACCGCCACCACTAGAGCGCCGGTGTCTAGACGAGTGTGAAGATCGTCTCGTCGACGCCGAAGCTTCGGAGCGTGCCGAATGCTCCGAAAGAGAGGGAGATGCGGATGGAGTAGGAATGCGCGATGATGCGCCAGAGCGATGACGCTCCACGTACCACTGTCTCTACTGCGGTGACAAAGAAGAAAGAAACTCCTCATCATCCATACCTGCATTAAACACACGAATGTTTAAACTTAATATTGAATGAATAGAGTAGACAATGACGAAAAGACCATTAAATACAATGACGTAATGATGCATATAAATACAATGATGCAATGAATTGAGTGATAGAAGAGGCAAGTCGAAAACTCAGAATTTTCAATCAAAAGATGTGAGTGCGAGTAGAAAAGAGCGTTATACACCATGGAAGGTACTTAGAGAGCCAGAGCTTTTACAACACGGAGCAAAATTGTTCAAATACAATATTTGTGGCTTTAAGAGATCTCTCTCTCATCCTTGCATAACTCAGCATAACTTCCTATATCTATATAGAGCTCTCCGTTTAAACACATATCCTCTGTTTCATTTTGTAGCTCCTCTGCATGCACTCCATATAGAGTAGTAGCATCTTGATGCTCGTCTGGCACCACCACAGCAGCTTCTAATTGAGCATCTTCTCTGATCTCCTCCATTGATGCCGTTGTGATTGGCACATGGTAGCCTTCATACGTCCTTGCACTACGAGGGGCTACCTCTATGACGTACCACCAGTTTGATGTAGACTTTGTAGGATGAAATATTACCTGCCAGAGCCACATAACTTACATGAGAGCTTTCAAGCACATAACTTGTAAAAGGGGGATGTTAACTATTTACATACTTACTTGTTCACAATGCTCGGGTAGTACGAAAGTGTCTCTTAGGTCAGTCCATTTCTTAGTAGAATCCACCTCAAGAAAACCAGACTCTCCTCTATGCACAGTAGCGTTGCGACCCTCCATGATTATCTTGAACCATTGCACGTCGAACAATTCGACAAAAAATCCTCTGTAATCGATCCTCAAAATCTCTTGTAGCGTGCCGAAGTAAGTGAGTTCCGCCACCACAGGATCTGCATCAGAGGAACGTCGTCGACTAGACTGTTCAAATTTTGCCATGATTCCACAATCTTGAGTAAAACGCTTTTTGTCGATCCGTTCCACCCTAAAATGTCGACCTTTACACCATGCTGCTGTGTATGACTTATACTACAACGAACAAAGATTCTGAGTGGCCGTTCAAACGTTTAGAAATAAAGCCACTAGCTAGTCCTACATTGCAAACTTACCTTGGTCGCGCAACCCCGAGAGTACTCCCACTCTTCCTCAGTCACTTCGTCACCGCATTGTTGTGCGCTTTTCAATTGGTTGTGCAACCATCTTAAGCTCATGAATGTTGGTAGGCTCTCCAGAACCGTCGGATAGTGCATCGGTGGTCGTCTTTCCCGTCTCCACTCGATTCGTGCCCTTTGTCGCTCTTGCTTTGCATCCTCATATTGTGAAATCCACTTTTGCATCACTGGATTGTGAAGCATGCAAAATCGGTTGATTTTAGCCTCTAGATCTTCCGTCATCTTCTTCTCAACATCGAGATTGCACATGACAATCCCAGATATGCACTCATCATCTATGGTTCGCCATAGCGTGTCCCGGGCTTTATCAAATCCGTCTAGCCACTCTCCAATGTACACTAGGGACTCTGATACCAACCAACCGTTCTGCCATGCTACCCTCCGGACGTGCCTTTTGACGCACATATCCCTTAAGCGTTTTCATGAAACGTTCTAAGAATGGTATGGCGAATTTAGTTTGGTGAATGGTATGGAGTCTACGTTGATCTCCTTTTGTGAGATCCATTGCACTAGCTTTGCAAGTTTGTAGATTGTGTTACGGATGTCGAGAGACAAACATCCCTCAATGGCAACCGGTAAAATAAACTGTAAAGTATGTGCAGCAATGAAATTAAAGTCCACATTTTATGCAATGATATTAAAGTCCACTATGAACGTACCTGACACATTTTATGCCAATTGTGTGACTTCAAACCGGTAAGCTTTCCTTCTTTAGTAAAACACGTTCAGAGCGAGTGCATTACGCCAGTGGGGATCCGCAAAGATCAAATGGTCTCTTTTACTTTGCGTTCTTGGGCTCCTGTGAAAATCCATGGTGCTTTAGGGAGTTTTATCGATCCATCAGACGCTGTTTGAGGCCAATATTGCTCCATACGATCCACATTTCTAAGGTCAACTCTGGCTCCCGAAGTATCTTTCTTGCCGGTCAGATGGTCCCATAGTAGATTACCCACATTCTTGAATATGTGCATTGGATTGAGCAAGTCATTGATCATGAGTCGGGGCCAGTATGGTAACTCGTACCATAGAGATAGTCTCTTCATCCCTGGAGGCAATCCGTCATCGCACATCTCCTTCTGCTCTAACCATGCTTGTGCAGACATCCTTGGTGGCTCTCTTCCCAAAAAGCCGTCGTGTAACACATGATTCTCTGGAAGATACGCTTGATGACCTTCGTAGATTTGCTTCTTCAGTGAGGGCGCCCTACGTGCATTCAATCTAGGTCCACATGTGACACATGCTCTGTATCCGCTTGTTTGAAGCCCTGCATGTATACACATGATAATAGATCAACTATGGGAAAAAACAAGATTTACAGTGTCTGAGTGAGGAGTGTCAATAGATCACCTGAGCATTCTGTTAGCCCGGGATAGTCATGCATGGTCCACATTAGAATTCCTCTGATCAAAGCATTCCGTCGTCTTGTGTGTCGGCTGATATCCACCACCTCTATGCCAATCCACAATTGTTGTAGCTCTTCCAATAGTGGACGAAGATACACATCCATATTCTCCACTTTATATCGCCCTGGCACAATCAAGCTTAGCCATAGGTGCCCCTTCTTTGTAGTCAACCACGGGGGAATGTTGTAGTTGACGATGACAACGGGCCATACACTGGAAGATGTTGATCTTTGACCAACTGGATTTACGCCATCCATAGCAAGGCCTAAGCACAAATTTCGAGCTTCCCTGGAAAAATCCGACCATGTTCCATCTATATGTTTCCAGGCTGCGCAATCTGCAGGAATTCGTATCACACCATCCGAAGATTTATTCTCCTCATGCCATGATGCTAGGGCGGCCATGGACGTACATTCGAAGAAATGCTTGATGCGAGGAAGCAGAGGAAAATGTCGCAAAACCTTTTGTGGAATTTTTGTCCCGTGGAGATCTACTCGATATCTTTCAGAATCACATTTCGGACACTTCTCCATGTCTATGTATTCCCCTCTGAAAAGAATGCAGTCATTAGGACAAGCGTGGATAGAATTGTAATCCATCCCCAAGTTTCGCAAAATCTTTCTTGCTTCATCTCGAGAATCTGGCATCACATTGTCAGCTGGTAGTATGTGCTCTTTAAGCAATCTACACAACATAAAAATACGATACAGTCGTGTAAAAATCTATCAGATCATTATGCATTTAGAGTTTTATTAAAGTAAACTAATTGTAATAGATCACCTGAAAAGCGCTATGACGCTAGTGTCACTCCATCCAAACTTTGCCTGCATGTTGAGAAGAACCAGGAGTGCTTTCAATCTAGACATACGTGCTCCATTATACAATGGCGTATCGGCTTCACTTTTCATATCATCATAGATAAGCCTTTCTGAATCCATGATCGTCTCGATCATTTCATCAATCTCGGGCTCAAACATTGCCTCGTTGGGAATGTGCTCTGCATGATCATCCCCCGAGCTGTCAGAGGCTACATCTTGTGGCCTACATATGCTGCTTGACCAAAGCGCCTGCGAACACGTCTATTGGGTTGCAAGATTGATGCTTGTTCGCTAGCATTAGAGTCCGACGAGTTATAATTGGCAACAACTCGATCTATAATAGATGGATCGAACTCGCCAAATTCGCGAACGTGCTGCAAAGAAACACGTCTTGTCCGTCGCACAGCATGCTTGCATTGATTACAAGGACATAAGACCCTCATCCCACATCCTCGTCAATACTCATAATGAGGATAAAAATTTTATAACCTGGACAACACATTTAATATTCTATTGGCATTCTTCGTCTTATCTCTCTCTCTCTCTCTCTCTCTCTCTCTCTCTCTCTCTCTACCTCACATTCTCTAGTCATGTCCAATCCCCGCACACCTCGGTCTAGAGGTGCACGGAGATCAGAACCACCGGGTTATAATCTCGTCTTTATTGGTCAATTCCTATATTTGTGGGTACAAGAAATCTACAAACCCACGTCTACGTGATACTGCATGTAGTGGACAAAACCCCTTTGCCTCTTCTCTAGCTGTAGCACTTCACAACATCTTAACATCTTTTCACAGTAGATCTTTTCACTGTTAGTCTAACTCTAAACCCTAAACCGTAAGTAATTCTTGCGTGGACTCGATCTAACGTAAATAAGCGTAAATCTAAATAAACGTAAATCTAACTAAAAATAAACCTAAATCTAATTTAACGTAAGTCTACATCTAACCTAATCTTTAACGTCTTTTGGGACAGTTTCGTACGACGTTAAAACTCTCTTCTTCTTGTGTGTGTGTGTGTGTGTGTGTGTGTGTGTGTGTGTGTGTGTGTGTGTGTGTGTGTGTGTGTGTGTGTGGGTAAACCTAAATAAACCTAAGTCTAATCTAATATAACATAAATCTAAATCTAACGTAAATTATGTTATATTAAAAACAAAGAACTAAACTAACAGGGATTATAAGAACCTTAAAACTGATTTAACACATAATTTTTCACATAACTCGGCAAGAGTTGGCATTCTCATCACTAAAGATGTGAGAGTTAACTTCCGGCGGTGACGCTGCCTCATCTCCATCCACATCTGACAACAGCAATTGGCCCTTTGGACCATTCTTGCTCTTGTTACTAACTTTGAAGTTGTTGTTGAATGACTAGAGGTTGTCTAGATGGTCATTGTCGGGGATGTAGTGACTCTTGCCGCCCTGAAGATCCACCTTCTTCCCTATCTTCTGTAGACATTTCACCAGTACTTTTGGATCGACGGAGCCCACCATGAATGAAGGCAGCAATACCCTACATTCCATTGAGGGCTTTCTTCACCCGCTTCATGCAGGCACCGCAGTCTATGGAGACCTAAATCTAATCTAATATAACGTAAATCTAAATCTAGCGTAAATAAACGTAAATCTAACTAAAATTAAACCTAAATCTAATCTAATTTAACTTAAATAAACCTAAATCTAATTTAACGTAAGTCTACATCTAACCTAATCTTTAACGTCTATTAGGATAGTTTCCTACGACGTTATAACTCTCTTCTTCTTGTGTGTGTGCACGTGTGTGGATGTGTGTGCCAATAAAAAGAGATAAATGGTATAACCTTTCTATCACCCATGCCAACTATGACAGATTGGTTATGCCATTTCCCTCTTGAATAATAGGTCTTGAGTTCAACTCCTCGTCGGCTAGATCTTTAGGTCTTTTAATTTTAATTAGTTTCCTACGACGTTAAATTAGTTTCTCTCTCTTTCTATCTCAATGTGTGTGCGTTTTTTTGTTTATGCATGTTTTCTCTCTCTTTTCCTCTCTCAATGTGTGCGTTTTTTGTTTATGCATGTTCTCTCTCTCTTTTCCTCTCTCAATGTGTGCGTTTTTTGTTTATGCATGCTCTCTCTCTCTCTTTTCCTCTCTCAATGTGTGTGTGCATTCTTTGTTTATGTATGTGTGTGTGCGTTTTTGTTTATGTTTATACTCTTTCTCTCTCTCTCTCTTTCTCTCTCTCTCTCTCTCTCTCTCTCTCTCTCTCTCTCTCTCTCTCTCTCTCTCTCTCTCAAAAACACTATGTGTGTGTGTGTGTGTGTGTGTGTGAGAGAGAGAGAGAGAGGGAGAGAGAAAGAGGGGAAGGGAACATGAGAGTGAGGAGAGGGAAGGAGCATACCTAGCTCTCCTTCCTCTCCTCGTGTGTGTGTGTGTGTGTGTGTGTGGAGAAGAGAGAGAGAGAGAGAGAGAGAGAGAGAGGGAGAGCGTTACCTGCTCCTTGCTTGAGGGCGCCGAAAAACTCAGATCTGAGATCTGAGTTTTTGGGCGCTCTCTGTTATTTTTTTTAGCCCAGCCGGCGTCGCTATGAGCGTCGCAAATTTACTTGTAAATTTGCAACGCTCATAGCGACGCCGAGATTTTTTTTTTTAGCGTCGCTGTGTGAGCGTCGCTAATATGAATAGCCTCTTGTAGTGAATCTACTATCGGACCATCTGACCGGCAAGAAAGATACTTTGGGAGCCAGAGTTGACCTTAGAAACAGTTTACATCCCATTCTAGAATTTATGTGCTTGAAAGCTCTCATGTAAGCTATGTGGCTCTGGCAGGTGATATTTCATCCTACAAAGTCTGCATCAAACTGGTGGTACGTCATAGAGGTAGCCCCTCGTAGTGCACGGACGTATGAAGGATACCATGTTACAATCACAGTGGCATCAATGGAGGAGATCAGAGAAGATGCTCCGTCAAAAGCCGTGGT
The DNA here is from genome assembly GCF_014529385.1 of Adiantum capillus-veneris. Lineage (NCBI taxonomy): Eukaryota > Viridiplantae > Streptophyta > Polypodiopsida > Polypodiales > Pteridaceae > Adiantum > Adiantum capillus-veneris. Next base: position 62,809,315 of record NC_140937.1, read on the forward strand.
GGTGGTGCCAGATGAACATCAAGCTGCTACTCTCTATGGGGTGCATGCAGAGGATCTACAAAATGAAACAGAGGACATTTGTTTAAACGGAGAGCTCTATATAGATATAGGAAGTTATGCTGAGCTATAAGAGGATGAGAGAGATATCTCTTAAAGCCATAAATATTGTATTTGAACAATTTTCTCCGTTTTGTAAATTCAGAGTTATGCACTTGCCTCTTCCATCACTCAAGTTGAATAGAAGAAGAACGCTTTTTGTTGCTGCTAGCCTTTGAACATTCCAAAGCTACAAGAACCTTCAAGTTCTTGTACGATTCTCCGTTTTGAACAATTTTGCTCCGTTTTGTAAAAACTTTGGCTCTCTAAGTACCTTCCATGTTGTCTAACGCTCTTTTGATTTTGTGCTCACATCTTGGACAATCCATGGCCACATGCAGCTCCACCACCTGGTTTTCGACTGCAAGATTTGATTGTGTGCGCTCTCTCTCTCTCTCTGTCTCTCTCTCTCTCCCTCTCTCTCTCTCTCTCTCTCTCTCTCGATTGAAAATTCAGAGTTATGCACTTGCCTCTTCCATCACTCAAGTTGAATAGAAGAAGAACGTTTTCTATTGTTGCTAGCCTTTGAACATTCCAAAGCTACAAGCACCTTTAAGTTCTTGTACGATTCTTGGTTTTGAACAATTTTACTCCGTTTTGTAAAAACTCTAGCTCTCTAAGTATTTGCGTCATTGTATTTAATGGTCTTTACGTCCACTCCAGGTACATATGCTCTAGGTATGTTCTCATAAGTAGAGACGACGAGCACCTCCTCCTCTCTCTCTCTCTCTCTCTCTCTCTCTCTCTCTCTCTCTCTATCTATCTATCTATCTATCTACTTGTCCATGTTTTCTACTCCATTCATTTAATATTAAGTTTAAATGTTTGTGTGTTTAATGCAGGTACCGGTATAGATGATGAGGAGTTTCTTTCGTCTTTGTCACCCCAGCAGAGACAGTGGCACGTGGAGCGTCATCACTCTGGCACACCATCACGCGTTCCTATTCCATCCGCATCTCCCTCTGATTCGGAGTCCTCAGCACGCTCCAAAGCTTCGGTGTCGACCAGACGATCTTCACACTCGTCTAGGCACCGACGCTCTAGTGCTGGCGGTGGCGGTTGTTGTGGGGGTGCTACCACCGATGCTTTGACACCACCTCGTGTTCGACGAGGATCTTTACCCTCCCCTTCTTTTCCCGTCCCGACACCAGCCACGACATCGCCATCGACACCAGGTTTTGCACGGCTGACATTAGGAAAAGTTTGGACTCAAAAATGGGCCTTGTAAGAATTGTTGATGTGGCATAGCTTTCAAAAAGTGGGGATCAGGAATTTTTTTTGCAAATAAGATCCAAACTTGTCGAAGGTTGGATATTTAGAATCTACTCTTCAAATTCTATCTATTGATATATAGCATGCATGTATCGGACATTGCCTTCATGTAGATCTAGAAAAAGGTGATTTTAGATTACCGTAACGGTAAAAAAACCTGGCTAATTGAAGAAAAATGTCATAACATTCATAGAAGTTATCCAAAGTTTTCAGACCTTTTCTTTTTAGAATCCATTTTTCAAGAAATTTCCAATGATAGGTCATATCATGGGGTTCTAAGAAATATTTAGAGGGGTCTACCAGGTTGCTTTCTTTTGTACAACTTTGATGATGTGGCACTCTTAAAAGGCCCAAAAATGAGTTCAAATTTTTCCTAATGTTGTCGTTCCCCGCAACTACACACCACTAGCTACTTCTCCAGGAGTCACTCCAGTGGGGACACTCCTCGCTTTGGGGCTCAGACTCCAGTGGAGACACCTGGCGTCCGTACCCCCGTTGACATGCCGCTAGAGACCCCTGTCGAGACACCCAGGTTCACGCGTCAGCGGCGAGAGGGCTTGCCTTACTCCGTTGACTTCAGTGGCGGCATCATCTTGGATGATGAAGGCAAGAAGGTAATTTCGCGCATGCGCGGTCTTTGCTCTCAGGTGTTTAGACACTACATACTAAACACCGGGAGTGAAGTACCGAATGAATTAAAAGACAGAGTCATCAGCATGCTGCATGACGAGTTTCCCGTTCCAGCACTGGATGACCGCTTCAATGAAAATGTGATGAAGGTTCGAATGCGCGGATACTGTCAGCATAAGCGTTCCGAAGTGCAAAAAGCAATCAAGCATGGGTGGAGTAGACCAGATTGGCTGGCCAAAGAAGATTGGAAGCATGCGAAGGAAGAAGCGCACGAGAATCCCGACAAGTGGAAGCAACAAAAGGAGGCAGCCAGAGCGCAAGTAGGGGCAGGGAGCTCGCACCACTTGGGGAGCGGCAGGTGGGCATCATTTAAGGCCGATTTTGTAAGTGTTTTTGCATATATATTTGATAGTTTAGGGTTTATGGGATTTTCAATTCTAACATAATGGATTCTTTTTATGTTTTGGCAGTGGCCGTTTACAGGACGTGATCCCACATCGTACGAGCGTGAGTACACAGGCACGAAGGGCTTAAACTCCCTTATAGACATCCTGAGTTCTCACGGTGGCATGGTTAGTATTAGGGTTTATTCTTTTCTATTTATTGTACTTTTTTATAAACGTCACTATATGTTTATACTTACAAAAAGCTATCTTATTGTTTATTTTTGCAGAATCCGACAGATACGCCACTTGGACGCGATGAGACATCTGATTAGACGACATCAATTTAGCCATAGCTAGATAGCATTAGTTTCTTTTTGTCATAGCTTATGTATCATGAGACGACTTTTATACGTCTTTTTTTAAATAATGAGAATGGTTTGTAACTATTACATTTGCAATGATTAACAATCAAGTGATTTTTGCCTATGTGTACAATTGTCATTGATTTAATTTCATCAATTCACGCTTGTCATTTTTGTATCTTTATTTTGCAAACAATACGTACTATGGATGATGGAGTTAATGATTATATTGTCTTGTGGCTGACTATTTTGGGTCTATATTTACCTTTGCACTTTTTTTCAAAGGTAAATAGACAAATTAAACATTCAATATGGTTGATGGGTGAAATGCCCTGCCACCAAATTTTTTTCCTCTCGGGCGTCGCTATGACCGTTGCTATATCAGGCTCTGCAGCATCGCTAGTGATGGCCCTGCAACATCGCTATAGTCGTCGCTATATAGCGACTGTCATAGCGACGTCCTTGTATTGACGCTCATAGTGACGCTCTTAGCGATGCCGGGGGTTATAAAAATCCAGTGTATTTCCGTCGCTAAAAGCGTCACAAGAGCACACAACCTCTTGTAGTGTAAGAATTATCCTTTTGAAGATGCTAGATGGATGCAAGGCATACAATGAAAGCATAACCTAAACCTTTTCAATGCTTACAATGCTTCCCAAGAGTAAGAAATGTACAAAATGTTAAAAATGAACAAAGTTTTTGTCTTATAAGACTCTCTTTTTCTTTATTGTGCAAAAAATTGTAGCTAGTATGCAAACGTAGATCAAGTTTGCGGAGACGACGTCTCCCAAACACCAAGTAGAGTTTGTCACTCTACTATGGAAGATTGATAGGAGTAATGTGTAGACATTCTTGCAGCAAACTCAGGCTCTCAAGCGCCAAATGGACTAGTCATTCATTGTGGAATGATGTCGTAGGGTAACATAGGGATCCTCTACCCGCTAAGAAAAGGACTAATGAATATGCTTTATCTTCTCTACCCCATAGTCGACAATGACTATGATTTCAAGAGAGAGGTAATGTCATAATACTCAATATCTAATTCTCCTAAATGATTTTCTCATGTTAAACTGATCATTTAATATGGGGAAGTGCCAGGGGAGAAAAAGCTAGAATATTGGTTAAGCTAGCAGACTGGCCACAGTAGGGATCGAAAGGAGGGAAAATAGGGATCCAAAGGGGGGGCCATTTGCAAAAGAGCCATGTGCAACAATGGGCTTAAAGGACCCTAAGGTTCAGCCCATTAAGACTTCCAAAATGCTAAGGTTCCAAAATTCAAAGGTTGTGTCCAAAGGTCAAGCATGGGGGGAATTGGATGCTTTGTGTGTGTTTCAAAAGTCTTTATCAATCCCTACATAGGAGTGGGCGAGCCTTGGGAGTAGGGGATGAGAGAGAAACTCATACACACATACACAAGCTCCCTTTACACGAAGGGAATGAGGGACACATGTCAGCTCCCTAGCCCAGATGCCCACAAGGTGTACCCAATTCCTATTGGATGGCCTTGGAGGTGGACCAATGTAAACTAGTCTAGAGTAAATCTAGTTTAATTAATTTAAAAACACTTAATAAAAGAAACAATGAGAATTAAGCTCTCTAGAAGACTATTGGGCAGTCTCCCAAGGGGTCCAATGAGCATTCAGCAGCCCAATGGCTTGCTTGATTCCTATTGGCCAGGAGGCAAAGGGGTCCAATAAGAGTTTAGTTACATTTATTAATTACATAAAGTCTCACAAAAGGGGAAAGGGGGACACATGTCATAAGGCTATCACTTATACTGCTTAATTATCATTGGCTAGTCCTAGGGAGGTCCAATGAGACTGTAGCATGACCAAATAGAAAGAGGGGTCGACCAAGAGAGAGAGGGGGCTGATTTTTGCAAGGCATTATCACACACACACTCACACAATCTCATGTGTGAAGTAAAGAAGACTCTCTCTCCTTCTCAAGCTTTAGTGGAAAGCTTACCACCTACTCCAAGCTTGGAAGAAGGGAGGCTTACACCAACAACTCTTGGCTTTGTGATGCAAATCCAACCAAGCGCCAAGCTTCAATGCATGCTCATCTCCTCTACCATGCTAATTACTAAGCTAAGATATGCTAATATGAGTGATTATGTGAGGAGATGTACATCTTTCTTGTAAGAATACTCCTTCTTCCTCTCAATCTACTCTCATACCCCGCTAGCTTTCACCATCTTCGAAGGTGTGTGAGGTCTTGGGTCTGAGACCGGAGAGAATTGATGTTGTGTTTGATAAGTGTTTTGCTTAGTGCATAAAGCTTTCATCTTCATTGCACTAGCTAGTCTTGAAGGAACACAAAGAATTGTATTGTACAATGTCTCTCTTGATGGGAGAAACCATAATACAAAGCCTTTTGGAGGGGGGACCGGCTCCATGTAAATTCGGTCCTCAACTGTTGTCAATAGCTTAATTTCTCTCTCTTTTGAAAGTATTGTTCATGCTATCTAACTAGTTGTTATGCTTTTTTTTGCTCTCTCCACCCAAGAACTCTTGTAATTATCATTAGGAATCTATCCTAATGAAAAGCCCACAATGTTCATATTAAGTTCCGCTACACACAAGTTACTAGGCCATTAAATGTTACACTCTCTCGCTCGCTCTCGAATTTTAGAAAGAGGATGAAAAGACACATTTAGGAATTTTGGGAATTATTCAAGTCCCATTTTTTATAATGCTACTAAAAAGTGAGTTATTTTGTGTAGTTTGAGGTATCCTCTTTTTGACGGCAATCTCAATTCAATTTGTTTTTTCCCTAGATAGCACCTTATTTTGTCATACTTTAGCTATTTCAAGAAGCCCACCACTTAATAATATTCTCTAGATGATGTGATGTACTCTACTCTAGTCATAATATAATAGGGGCTTTAGTGTAGCTCATGGTCAATTAGAAGAAGATTGATGCTTTTTAATTAGTTCATTATGGGACACTTGGAGGTCTACTAGAAGGACTTTGATGCTTGTTGCCTATACAAATAACTCCTCTCCAAGCGAAATTTTTGGGCACAAGTTTGAGAAGTTGTTAAAACTAGCAATGGCCTTCTTGGAAGAAAAAAACATATATTTGGTTATAGTTAGAGGTGAAAAAAATGAATTTACACATAGAAACCAAGCTATTAGCATACATATTTTAGACATGACACACAATTACTAAAGTAATGAGCCTCTACCATGGCATATACAAAAAGATATGGAGGCTCGAACTTAAGTTCGAGCCTCTACCATGGCATGTACAAAAAGATATGCAGGCTCGAACTTCAATTTGAGCCTCTACCTTGGCATGTACAAAAAAGTATGCAGGCTCGAACTTCAGCTAGAGCCTCTACCATGGCATGTACAAAAAGGTATCAAGGCTCAAACTTAAGTTCGAGCCTTTAGCATGGCCACCTATGGAGATAGTATGCCGCAAATAGTACGTGGCTTCCAACATGCATAATCTAGAGACAAATTCAACATATGATGCTTTGGGAGCATCTGTGGAAGGTAGGTAGGTGATGAACTATATGCACTATTGCAAAGCAGGCTGATCCTCTTGCGATAGCAGTAGGAGTGACATCATTTGGCACCAGACATACATTATCAATACATATACCAACCTTAAAAGCCACTCTCAACTACAAGGCTACATGAAGCAATCCACATGTTTTCATAATGGACAAACCCCCCAGGGCCTGCAATCCCGGGCAAAGAGAAGAGACCCACATCACGTGTCAAAGCTAGCTGGAGAACAAATCCACACCATGTGGCCCTATTCACTCACCACAACCTAGTGCTGTAGAGTCCCTACTACAGTCGGACTAGGTTCCCAATCTGGCATGCGTCAAAAACTTGTACATTTGATGGAATATGTAGGGTGTATTAGCTTGTTATTAGTATTCCCACACTTTTTTTCTCTAAACCATTTCTCTCGTTTCTCCCTCCCCCCGTCGGGCTACGCAGGTGGCGATGAGAAGCACCCGCGAGGATGGCCATGCAGGAGGAGACATAGACGAGGGCTCCATGAAGGTTTCTGACCCTTTCCTTGCGATGAAATTCGACCCGCGTGATCTCCTTCTCTGCTCGCTCTCAGCCGGCTTTGAGCCTTCTCTATCTTTAAATTTCCACGTGGAGAAAAATACAAGAGACCCATCTTTTTATTTTGTGCATGCAGACCTCCTCTGTTGCTCAGTGCTACCGCTGCAAGCTTTCCTTTCTTGGTTGCACTTGCTTTTGACTCCTTCCCCTCATGCGTCCTTGGTGACTAGTGCTTTATAGGGTCCATTGACGTGCCCACTTTGGCATGCGAATGGAGATTGCTGCGGGCACCACGTTCAAGGGTTTCAGTATCAAATCCAGGTGGAGGTACATACGGATTAGGTAAAGACAGAGTAGACCTGCTAGAGAGGAAGGACTTGTTGGAGCTGGTGATGTAAGTACGGATGGAGTAGACTTGGTGGAAAGGAAGGACCTGTTGGAGCTGGTGATGTGGAGGTACGAACGGAGGGGACCCTCCACTGAGGCTAAAGCAGTTTGACGATAAGAAGATGCATGTGAGAACCCACGGCCACGACGATCGCCATGGTTGAATTGGAGCTTAACCTTGCCATAGCTTATGGGAGTGCATCCAACACCCCTTGCTCCTGCTGCAGGTTCGTAGTAATGCCGGTAGTAAGCTTGCATATCCTGTACGCGATGATGGGAGGCTGCATGGTGATGGGAGGTAATAAGGAATTTTGCAGATCTGCATTGACGACATCCCCACTCCCACTCGTCATATTTGACATCCGTCAAATTCAAATTCAAATTTACATGTGAAAGCTCAAGTTCGGGCTCAAAGTTCGAATAATGTTCCGAAAAGCTCAAGTTCGGGCTTAAGTTCGATTAGTGTTCCGAAAAGTCTTGGAAGGATTGGCCTCAAGTTCGAATAGAAAGACTTTGAAGCATGCTCAACCAGTGTTCCAGAAAGTCTTTACTTGGTGAGCCAAAGGCTCTTTTTCCTCTATCTAGTCGCAGAAGCTACCACGTGGCCGTGCTTCAAATTTAAAAAAAGAAAAGCCATCATGCTGGGCGCCGTGCTCTTTCTGTCTTGTTTCAAAAGACATCGTTGAGAAGATGGAAGGCGAGCCTGGCAGGGGGCTGCTAAGCAGCACGGTGTAAGGATGAGAGCGAGGAGTCAGCAACAACCATAGCAAGAGGAGGAGACACGTTGTCAAAGCTTTCGGCAAAAAGGTGAAGCAACATGAGCAGCAGGAGGAGGCACGCTGTCAAAGCGGTCAGAAAAGGAGGAGATGAGCACTGGAGAATATAGGCAGCAGAGCTCTAGAAAACCTGCCAACAAGCCAAGGAAAGGGCATTATAGTATTTTATTGGAGCCGAGCAGTGTGTCGGGGCCCATCAGTGAGAATGTTGGCTTCTGGACAGGATAGCGCAGGGCCTGTTTCTGGAGAAGAGAGCGGTCTGTTGGGCTACAGATTTCTAGAGAAGGGGAGAGCAATCAGAGGAAGATTGCTTGGTAAGGATGACCGAGTAGAGAGAAAAGCGAGACAAGCTACCGAGTGGTGGGGCTTCTGTAAAGGAGGAAGGAAGAGACGACCAGTAGCTTAGCCACCTGGCTTCCCGAGGAAAGTTTCACATGCAAGGAGAACGCACTTTACTGCTTCGGAGCTCCCTTCTTGCCAATAACCGCGATTCAGTGGCGGATCCTATGAGCAAAAAACCATGTACGTACTAGCTGTCGGATCAAGTTCAGATGGTTGCAGATGGTAGACATTAATTTGGTATGCTATTCCAAGGCGGGCAGTGAAAATCTATTCACATCTTCTCAAAGGTCTTTTGTGTGCAGGTGGTCAAGGTAGAAACTCCATATAGCAGCTATAGCATATCGAACGGGGCGAGTGCAATTATTGCCAACAACGACTTAACATTCCATAGCGCACGGCATGCTACTCTTGATATATTGTCTGAGTATGGAACCAATTTCAGCGTCAAGAAGACAGAGTTTGTCTACTGTTGAATGCATTTTGCAACCTCAAGATTCAAAAATTATTTTATTCAGTTATACACTCAATATATCACACATGTTGCGTGCCAAGCGGCCTCTTGTGAAAATACATTCCTCATGATGCTGCATCCTACCTCGGTTTTCTTGTAGAGATGAGACAGCTTTCTTTGCATCTCTTATTGGCTTAGCATATAATATCCATTACATCGACAAAAATTCGAGGAGGGTTGACTCGGGTGTTGCGGATTGGAGGGCCACCAGGGCTTGAGAAGGAGAGTTGGCTGCATGGGGTGGTGGCGGGTGACATCGATTGGACTAAACACATGGAATCTAGTTCTATGCAAAAAAGGGCTAGATTTCTCGCATGCTTCATACCGCCACCTCAATTGCGTCATTAACAAAACTACTAGTACCTTTGTCATAAGCACTGGCTTCTTCATCTTTTGGAGGGATTGCACCTAAACAGCCTTCAAGTTGCATCCTTTGACTAGAGATGGGGACACCAACCTCAAGATGCCCATTATCATGTGCTATTAGGAAGCATGATACATAATTAAGGCAGGTTAGTCAGCAAGGAGGCAAGAAGACATAATTGCTGACCGAAACAATTTACAAGAGAGAGAGAGAGAGAAGGTAATATTGATCAGAGGACATAGAACATAAAGTGATATGTGTGTTTTGTGTATGGCAAGGAGGACATATATTCACAACACTTCACGTTCCAATTGCATAAGCACAACTCTAGCTTGACAACACTACAAGGTCCGTTATCTGCATCCAATTTTCCATGCGCATGCATTTGCTTGGTGCAACACATAAACGCTACGGGGCAGGGCACGGCTTCCGTTTCTTATAATTTTTTGGAGAGACCACAGTGCCAGCTCTCCACCATACTTATGTATGGCACCTCTGTATGACGTGCACTATATACTTTGCACTTTCAGTCTGTGACATTTTATTGCAAGACGATATGTTTAACTATTCACATTGCTTTTTTGTAGCTTGACTCAAATATCGGCCTATAGATTGGACAGTCGAAAAGCAGCAATACAATATTACAGGTCACTAAAGCACCTCATTTATTGTTGTAGTTCATTCATGCTTTATCTATTTGCTTGTTTTAGAATTTTCTGCATTACTTCCTTTTCTTCGGTTTATTTGGATCTTGTTTTCAAAACTATACACCGATCAACATCTGCACATGTTAGTTACACACGCAACGCTTTGCATACAATAGTGAATACACAAGTAGTGAATGCATGTGGTGTATCATAGTAGTGAATTCACCAGCTTGTGCATCTTTAATTTAGATCTAAATAATTGATACCATACTAGATGTCTAAATAATTGATGCCATACTATATAAGTCCTTGTTTCTCCAACACTAGGTGTCAGTATGAAGTTCTGAAGACCTAGAAGATTACGGTCCAAGCATCAATAAGCTAGGGAGCAAACTGTAGCCAGCTTGAAACTAGCTTATCATCCATATGCTAGGTCATGTTTGAAATTACTATATCGTATAAAGATTGGAGCATGCTATATGACATCTTTGCTCACAATCTAGAAATATGTCCTTCCTGCACGACGACATACCTCACATATATAGAGATAAATGAGATTGACAAACAAATGGAATAGACACTCCTACTATCCCCACTTCTGTATTTTTGTTGGGCGCTTTGCCATCAGAATGACAACAACAAGACTTAGTAGCATTGCATCTAGTCCATTACTAGTTAAGATACCAACCATGAATCAACCATGAATCAATAGTATTCCCTCTCTATTCATGAGACTGATGAGCGATATTATAATTATAGACGAGCTATTCATGTTAACCCAAATGACTTTTGACCTTATCGTAAGAAAAAATGTCAATGTAACAAGCAGTACATTGGCAGATCCCTTCAGCAACAAATGTGTTCTCTTGCTCGGTGATCTTGCCGAACTACCCCTAGTTTGTAGTCACGCCGCATGGGAGCTTTGTAACACATGCCATATCACAAGCTCAATCCACTGGGTACATACAATTTTGTACAAGATGTCATGCTCTGTAAGACATGCAACGGACCCTGATTCGCTTCAGTTCTTGGCCATTATTCGTGAAAGAAAACCATCCGTAGATGAGATCAATTGTACCTTGGGTGCATGTATTATAGATGAAGCTCATGTGCAGGACTACATCAAAAACTCTACTATGATAATCAATCTGTACTCACAAATGAGACGTCCAACACTATAACAACCTTGCCTTGAATAAGTTGTACAATCAAACTGACATTACAAAAGTTAAAATGAAGACGAAAGATATTAACAATATACATGTCCTTCAGTATTGGCTTCTAATGTCCTTCAGTAGTGGCTTCTAGACCCTAAGTTTGAGCTAGAGTCTTTCACATTTTCTTGTCACAACCATTTAGTTCCAAACAACCTAGAGGATTGAATTTCGGATTTAAATCGTCAACGAACATGTCTACTGTGTGTGGAAGCTAATTCCCAAGACATGTGTAACTGTAACACTGTTTACAGGTCGCCGCGATGGACGTCCATAGCATAGCTCTCATGCATCAACATAAAATATCAATACAAGGGAAGCGACCAAGATGAGGCATGGAAACTCACTAGGGTGTCATTTCTAATGAAGTTAACTCGATGAGATGCAACTACTAACTCTGCAAGCAAATCATACGCACTAAAGCCAAGTAATCTACCTATGTCCTTCTACACAGCTCTACAGTCATCACACCCATTTACCATGCAAATCATATCGGATTCGCACGAAACTTGAACGGAAGCTACAAGCAACTATCAGGAGCATATCCTACCACTGTCACAACATTCTTGAGAGGTACAAAGATCGCGATCGTTCATCCCAAAATCAGCAAAAACAGCTAATAGGTGATCCTAAAGGGTCGTTTTAGGGTTCCTAAAGCCTCTCCTAGTGTCAAAACAACATATAATACGTGTTTAAACACTCAAAACAACGATTTAAGGTCTCAAACTCGTAGTTAAAAACCTACATTGAATCTTGAATGATTACACTTGAATGGAAGAGCAAAGTAAGAGGAACACAATGCAATAAACAAATCTGAATTTGGACAACGATTTAAGGTCTCAAACTCGTAGTTAAAAACCTACACTGAATCTTTAATGATTACACTTGAGTGGAAGAGCAAAGTAAGAGGAACACAATGCAATAAATGAATCTGAATTTGGATTACCGTAGCCACAATAGCGAAGATTACAAGTTGGAGCAAGAAGAAGCTCTCAAACGTACGCTGTCCTCTCAGTTTCTCATAAAAAAGATGATGTTCAAACTTACAAAATTGACCTTTATAGTTTAGGTCTTTATAAATGGCTTGTCCGGCCAAAAGCTCCTAAACTTCTAACTGGCTCTCTAATATACAACTGCTCCTAGAAAAATAATCATAAATTTCTTTACAAGTTCTCAGCTTAGAGAAACTCTTTTACAAAAGGAAATTCCGTAAAAATGTAGATTCCCTGGAAATTGTGACTCTTTCTCTGGAAACTGTCGCTTCGTCCGCCAAACACTCCTCCCTTCCTTATCCTTGCACGTCCTCGTGCATGTTCAGATCTTTGGTCATTGATGGGGCTCCAACGATGCAAAAGTTGCTGAAAAACTCCGCATGCGGAGTACCGCCTCGAGGGCTTCTTGATGCTGTCTGAAAGGGTTTTCACTCAGTGTGTGCTGGCATGCTACGTACCGTGCCTTGAGGTCCTTTGCCATAGGATGAAAGATCCTTGAGTCGATTTCGAAGAAACCTGTGACGAAGGCCTCTTCAAACGTGTGCAAGTAATGTGAAGGCAGGTACATGAGTCTGGAGTACATTGCCATCAAGATGTGTCGTGGTGGTGAATCTTGCAAATTCCAGTAGATTCCTCTATGCCCTTCCAGGAATAGGTTCCACGGATGATCGTCGCCTTCAGTGTCTTTGAACACCTGGGTGCAAGTGACGATCATTCGGGCTATCTTTACCAGCATCTGACAGGCCACATCGGGCACATCCCGCAGCACGGTGATTGTCGAATTCAGAGTGTTGACTACATAGTCTACTGTAGGTGGATTTTGCGTTGTCAGGACTGGGTAGTTCAGCTTTTGCTGCCTTGAGCAGTTCCATGTGGCAAACTCCTTCCATGTGCCACTTCTAGGGACTGGACACAAAGTAGGATCTATTGGAATGTGTTGAGGAGCGTTGTGGTAGTTGGTTAGATCCTGTGGCCGCTTGTCCAGCCACTTCTGCCTCCATTTAGGGTGATCTTCAATGAGAGCCTGAGCTTCTTCAGCTGTCAGTGCAACACCTTCGTAACCCCCATCTTTGTTTCGTGGTAGGGTCGGCTGCATCTTCTCCTTCCACAGGATTGCTTCATGGCATATCAAGGGAAAAGGTAGGCACTCATGGGCAAACCCCTCCACCTGCTCTTCTGGCTGTAAGAACGCTAGGGCCGTTGACTCCATTATCTTCTTTCCGTATATCATATAATCTTTGGCCGGTCCCTCTGGCATGTCCTTGATGCTTTCAGTGAGCTCATCTCTAATATCTAGGCTTGCCTTGACTGATCCCTATCCTTGTTCTCCTTCATGTGAAGTTTTAGGAAAATCAGGCATTTCGTGTTCTGACAGCAATTGCGGTTGCACTTCGGCTTCCACTGTTCTGATTTGCTGTTGAGAACTCAATGGTTCTTTTTCTTTCAGTAATGTGTCGCCGATCTGTTTCTCAGTCTCTGACTCGGCCCTTGATTATGCAAGTTGCTGCTCCATCTCTTTTACATTTTTCTCGTTGGCCGTTGTCTGGGCCATCATTCACGATAAGAGCAGCTGCCTCTAAAGTCTTTCTTGCTCTAGCTCCCCTTTCAGTGCCGCTAGGGTGTTCACTGCTGTGGCATTGTCTGATGTGGAGACCAATGCTCTAGCAGGTTCCTGGTTTGCCATCAAGGTTGTCAGAGTACTTTTGACAATGAGGTATGAACTGTTAACTCTCTAAAACCTTGCACTTTCGTAAGCAAGCTGCTCCGTTGCTTTCTGTACCTTTTCTGTCAATTCTTGGCATTCTCCGTCCTGACGTCCACCAGATCTCTCATCAGAGACTGAGCCTGCTGTCGCTCAATGTCTCTTTCCTTCGTTGTGAGCTCCAATTGTGCCCGTAGGCTCTCTAACTCCTCTTGCTCAGATGCTTGCTTTTGCTGAGCCTCTTGTACTTGCTTTTCTTTTTCTCTCAGCACCACATGCTGGCATTGGAATTGTCTTTCTAATTCCTGCAAGGTTTTCCTATAGTCAAAATCAACAATAGCCTGACAGGCTTCTTGGTATCATTATTGCTTCCGTAGGAGGCATAGACTCTTTTTGTGAAGATGAAGGAGGAGGAGGTGGTGGTTTTTGGGTTGATGGAGAAGGAGGAGATTTTGGTGAGGGAGGAGGTGGTGATTTAGGCGAGGGAGGAGGTGGTGATTTCTCCGCTTCTTGTTCCGCCTCTTTTTCGATGCATCTTCCCTTGGCTTCGAAGCAGACGCATCCTCTTTTCTTTTCTTTAAAGTCTTTATGATTCTTTGGCTAGTCAAATCTGTTGCCCATCGTGCTTCCACATTTTTCTCTCTTTGAGCTTTCTTTAGCTGCTCTGCTTGGTTCGTATCATCAGCCGCTTCTTTCTCCTTTGTTCCTTCAGTGGACTGGGAAGATATGTCCACTTCTGTAGCCTTTTGTTCCGCGGCTATCCTTTGTTTTTCAGCCTATAATCGAGCTGCCTCTTCTATTCTTGCATTTCTTCCCCTCTCGAATCTTCGTTTTTCTGTTTGTTGTGTTGCAGAAGCTCTTTCTTTTCTGTCAGCCCGCAACTTGGTCCTTCTTTCCTCAACTCTTTGTTGGGCTTCTGCATATGTTTTTTGAAGGTCGGACTGCGGCATTGTACGTCTTTCCCTCTTTCTTTTCTCAAGTGGTGTGCTGGTGTCTTCCTCCTTGCTTTTTTCAAATTTCGATGGTCCTTTGTCTTTAGACCCTTGAGAGTTTCTCTCGTCTTCAGTCTCCGTCACTTCTTCATCACTCGAGCTTTTGTTGGATACCTTGGTCGCGAGCGCGATGATGTTGCGCTAGTGGTCCTCCTTACTGAATGAGCAACCAGCCTTGCTTTCTGAATCAGGGCCATTTGAGAACTGGCCGCCGGCAGATCTTCAATCATTCCCAAATCTTGGTATGCTATTCTAGTTAGCATTGGCCTTGCACTCATGTAGCTTTTGTTCTTTGTTGAGCCTTTCAAATTTGCTTCGACCAAGTTCTCCAAGATGTAAGAACCATAATCGCAGCGGATGGTTCTGTTTTCAGCTGTTGCTAGAGCCATGACCACTGCGATGTGCAGGATCGGCTCGGTGTAGCGAGGAGGCTTTTGTACTCTGAAATGCTGAGAGATCAATCTTATCGGTAATTCCAGCTCACCGTATATCATGTCACTGTATTTGTACTTGTTTCCTTTTGCTTTGATAAATGCCTTCTCGTTATCCAGTGACTTGATCTTTGCCAGCAAGTCGTGTTGCCTTGGAAGGAAATGCAAAGCTTCATTGATGATTTGTTTTGCGATCTTTACTTTTACCTTTGATCCATCCTTGTAAGTGAGCATTGCTTGCCCATCATACTGTATCGAGCTCATGAGCTCGTGGGCCCTCATGTAGTATGTTCCCCATGGCTGCAATCTGAAAAATTGCTCCAAATGCATAGCCCGCACTGCTTCTGTGACCTCCGGCCTTTGGTGGAGATTCCATATTTTTCGTGGCATGATAGTCATCTTTACCAGATCACCATCAGCATCCCTAAACTTCGCGATGAAAATGTGAGCAGGGATCTGAGCTAGTATTTCATCCAAGATGTGAGCTTTTTTGTTTGTAGAGAGCTCATCCACTTCATATGGTGTTGTTGTCCACTGCATTGCTTGCTTTTGGCAAGGCATTCTGTGTCATTAGAATCACAAGCTATTAGGGTTTTTCTTTCGCAACCAGTAGCATTTAGACTTTAGTAAAAAGCAGTTCAAAAGTTAAAATTGATCATAACTTGAACAAATCTCATCCATTCTTGTCCATATTTCACCAGTGGGACTAGGAAAACTAGAGCTATGATTGATTGAAATCTGAGCCAAATCTAGGCCTGAGGTACACCAATCTCGATCATAGTATAGAGTCCAAAATGAGATCTGATCACATGAGTGGTTTGCTCATAGCTAGAGGGTCATTTTGGTCCACTTTGTCTTTTATTTGAACCACTTTTGAGTTTATAAATCCCAATTTTGGGTTACAAGGGAGTTTTGGACTAGACTTTGATTTTCATGGGTTTTTGATGTCCAATTGGCTTGAAACTTGATGTGTGACTTGCACAAGGTGTGTACAAGGGATCTGTTAGGTTTTGGTTAAAATCTGATGTTGAGGTACACCGATCGCGATCGTAGTACCTGGGCTTTTTTGGGTGAAAACTGGATGGCTTTGGTCCCCTATGCCTACCTAGCCCACTGATGATTTATTTTCAAGTTTGGACTTAAAATGAACAAATTAGAGCAATTTTTCACTGTTTGACCTTATTTTACTAAGTCTAACCATATTGGGTTTTTCTGATGAATTCTCGTTGGGGCCTGGAGTTAGGTGATGTTAGTTTTTGAGCTTTTACTGCTTCCATGATGTGTTGCTACCATCAGCCTACTCCGCTGTCTGATTCTAACTTGATCCGACACTTTTTACCCCGTCTTTGGAGATTTTCCAAACTTGTGAAATTTTTAGGCATTCCTTGGATACCAATGGGATATTTGGGTATCTCTAAGTTGCCTTTTATTATTTGACATTAGTTCGGCCAAAATTCTTCCTTTGTGTGATCATTCACGGCTGAAATGGTCATCTTCGTCCTTGTAGTAGATTCTGAGCTCCATTCAGGGTTTTCTACTACTGTGCTGACTCCTAGTCGGACAGGTATGTCTTTCAAACCATCTGTCATAATTTTCAGTCAAATTTTGGTAGTTGTAGGTCAAATTTTTCCGATTCGGGTGTGTTTGACAAATTTGGCCCATTCCATGAGCAAAATTTGTGCATTTTCCATGAAAATTTAAGAGAGTGTATCCCTCACTGAGTT
Organism: Adiantum capillus-veneris; assembly: GCF_014529385.1. Taxonomy (NCBI): domain Eukaryota; kingdom Viridiplantae; phylum Streptophyta; class Polypodiopsida; order Polypodiales; family Pteridaceae; genus Adiantum; species Adiantum capillus-veneris. Next base: position 62,826,177 of record NC_140937.1, read on the forward strand.
CTAAGCATTGGCCAAGCCAAAAATTGCAGAACCTGCATCTGGGGGCACCGATCGCGATCATTTCATAGTTCCCAAATTGAGTTTTGACACCTGTAAGTTGTTGGCAAAGCTGAGGGGATGTATTTTGCAATTTCTGTGCCAAGTTTGGTCAGTGGAGTACACCGATCGTGATCGTTGTACCACCACCAAACTGAGATTTGATCACATGGCTTTGTTCTTGACATTGTGGGAAGCACATTGATGTGTTCTGTACTTGAAAAAAGTTTTTTTTTGATGCCTCTAAAGGCCCTTGACCTATTTGACTCAATCCGACTTTGATTTGATCCATTCACCCGTTTGTGCAATGATTCGCGCTTGCATGCGTAATAGACTTGATATTTACTTGATAAGGAACATACCTGTGAGATCTAGTATGAAACGCTGGCTCCGATCGTCCGTATGGGGTAGAGATGTGGCAGCTCGCTCTAGATCAAGAAGCTCTCTTCTTCTCTCTTAAAATGTGAAAATGAACAATGAGCTAGAATTTGGCCTACCTGACCTATATCCTTCCGAGGTTTTCGTGACATAGGGCTGATTTTTCTTACCTTTGATTCTGATATAATCTGCATACCATCTGTGGGTCGAACCATTCGTCATTCTGGCGTCGTATGACCATTTGATGCAATTCTGGCGAAATGTGGTCATGATCATTAAGCCTGAAAATCGACATCTTCAGATTAGCTTCATATCTTCCATGCTTGATAACCCTATCATGATACTTTCGCGTTTGCTTCCAGAACTTGATCCGACACTGTGGGCAATATTTGTTATCTTTTGGAAGATTATTAACGAAAATCAAACAAAATAAATTGAAAACACTTATTAACTGGCGAAAATTAGCCAAAAATTATTATACTCACCCCTAAGCATATATTTTCACTACAAGCACCCCAATGCTCCGGATTTTGTCATCACAGCTCATCATTATGCTGGTTGGATGATAAAAACGCTAAAAAATACCAGATTTTGATCAAATTTGTTTGAAATTGAACTCTAAAAATGAAAAAAAAAAACAAACACACGCATTATGTACATATATACACGGACCCCTCAATGGTTCTGACTGCTACTAGATTCAGCAGTTACTCCCCCCTTCCTAGACTGATTCGTCCCGGACGAAGGTTGTGTGCATGTGCATGGGTTTTGAAATCTGTGTCTATGCACAGCCGTGTAATGTGGCCCTATCCTCATGTTTGAGACAATGCATTGGGTAACAAAGTGTTGTGCAAGATGCGGGGACTGAATGTAATTTACAGTGGCTTTTGATGGCGAGGCTAGCTGTTTATGGAACAATAGAGCTTGCAGTTTAATTGCTCTCTCCTTGATTGTTGGTGTTTTGATGGCAACTATTTTTGGAGCCCATTTGTATTCAGTGTTTTTTATCGTTGCAGATTTTCATGCAGGTTCCTGAATTTTCTTAGGTTTTCATTGCCATTTTGTTAGTTCAGACTTCCTGTGTTGACTTTTTGGTCTCCCTTCGATCTTGGTTGCCGAATTGTTGGTTGTCTCCAGCTTTGGTTGCCATTTCCTCTCTGGATTATCTCCTGAAGGTCTTTGATATGGTGTTGCTGTCATCAAGATTTGTGCCTTGGGCAACCATATGTGTCTCTGTTTATTCTACACGACGGTTTTCTTTATCCATACTTTCCGAAAAACCGTTTTCGGTGTTTCTGGCTGATGAGCTGATTGCTTTTTGTCGATGGAGATAATCGGCCACGAATGATCTGTTTTGGCGAATCGAGTCATGTACGTGTTGGAGTTGTGTGTGTACATCAGTGCATGTTCTGACCATTCAGTAACTGCATTGTACGTTCTCATCCATGGAACTCCCAAACATAGTGATTCTCTGATATCTCCGTCTTTCATTACGAAAAATTGATGAGGACAACTATTTCCATCAATATGGATTGGTAAGTTTACTATCCCCAATGTCGGCATTGTTGCCCCGTTTGCAGCTTGTAAATCTCGTGTGGATTGCACTAGGGGTTCATCGGTAAGCATCTTGTAAGTGGAGAAGTTTACCACATTGACTCTTACCCCTGTGTCAATTAGTGCTCGTTGATATCTTCCATTCGGAAGTCTGACATTGATGCGAACATGGATTCCTATCTCCCATTGCTCGTCAGTGTGAATTATAGATAGAGGAATTTGAGCCGTATCTGCAAGTTGAGGAAGTCTTTGTTGTTGTAATTTTTGTTTCCGTTTTAAAATCCTGATTCTGGCCTCCTCCTCTCCTTGAGCCTTTGTTTCATCTTCTTTGTTCTTGCGCTCCTTCGCAGTGTGGATTTTGGCAAGCATCTCTGAGGTTAGTGGTAGGTTGTACTTCTTTAATCTGTAGCCACTAATCCAATTAGGCATCTCCTCTCCCTCTAATTTCGCAAGCTTAATGGCACCGCTAGATGATATGTCATGAATCACATAGGGTCCATTGCCTCGCTTTTTGAGTTTTTGGGAATGTTGTTTCACGGTATACATTAAGACGTAATCCCCCGTAGCAAATTCCTTGTTGATAACATGTTGGACAAAGAATGATTTAATGTTTCATTTTTACGCGTAGATTGATGCAACTGCTCTCAATCTAGTTTCATCCAGTTTTTCCAGGTTATCTATTTGATTGGATAATTCATGGCCCGTCCATTCTAATTCTTTAGCTATCCTAAGTGTGGGGATAAGAAATTCAAGTGGCAAAATCGCTTGAATTCCATAAACCATGCTGAACGGAGTCGTTCTGATCGAGGTTTTATATGCTACTCTATATGCCCATAAAGCTGAATGCAGCTTCTGATCCCAGTCGCGGCTCTCGATTCGCTAACAATTTTCGTGAGAATTGTCACCAAAATCTTGTTCGTACTTTCTGCCTGGCCGTTAGCTTGTGGGTGATAGGGAGCTGACTTCCTGTGAATTACCATGAATTCATCCAATAGGAATTCAATCACTTCATTGACGAAATCAGTCCCTCGATCGCTCACTATCTCTATTGGTAAGCCATACCTGGTGAAAATGTTCTCATACAAAAACTGTGCTGTCGTTTTTGCATCATTTCTGGTTTGTTGCTTTCACTTCAACCCACTTTGTTAGAGAATTTGTTGCCACAATAATGTATTGAGCATGCGTTCTATATCCAGGAGGCGCAATTGGTCCTACAAAATCTATTCCCCATTTCGCAAACGCTCTTGCCCCCATCATTGGCTCAAGGGCGTGTCATCTCGTGCTCTCGGAATCTTTGTCCTCTGGCAATCGTCACATCGTTTCACAAACTCTTCGGCGTCCATGAATAGTGTAGGCCACCATATGCCAGCAATAAGAAATACTTTGGCCGTTTTGTCAGCTGAGAAATGTCCTCCAACTTGTCCGCCATGTGCTTGCTCTAAAATAGGAACGTATTCCTCTTCCGTCGCACACATTCTCAATTGATTGTCTTTTCCCCTCTTGTAAAGATTGTCCTCAATCAATACATAGTTTTCTACCTCTTTCGTGATCGTTTTGATACGTGATCTACTCATCCCTTCACGCAGTATTCCGGTGGTGAGATATTCTACAATGTAGTTACTCCATCTGGGTGCTACAGATAATTTGAATAGAGTCGCGTGTTCTATTGGCTTTTGAAAAGTGCAGAAAATACACGATTTGATATGCACTTTTGGCCAATATACACCCATTCTCATCAATCTTTGATACGTCTGTTCATGCCCATTGTGAATCCCCGTTGTTTGTACATGAGCCTGGTGTAGATACAAGTCCTGTTCACTCGATTCAACACAAAGCCTAAGGATTTGATCCGCTCCATGTTTGTATAGCCTTCCAGCCAGCATTACCAATGATCTAGATGCTGCAATGGTAGATGGTTGTCTTGTCAAGTTCAATAACACAATATTCAACAAAGGAATTACATCCTCGCTCCATCTTGGAACCATTTCTATGTTGAAGAGATATGCATCTGTCAGATCACCATCAACTCCTACAGGGTTTTTTTCATGCACCATTCTAGATAAATGATCGGCTCTTTGGTGTGTAGTTCCTTTTTTGACTACAACCGTGAAGTCAAACTCAAGCAGTATGATAAACCATCGTACAATCCGCCCTGTACTGCAAGGTTTGTTTACCAAGTATAGCAGTGCTTGGTGATCAACGAAGAATACAAATTTGTTGGAAAGTAGGTAATGTCTAAACTTTTTCACATCATAGATCATACCCAAGCCCTCCCTTTCAGTTGTTGTGAAATTCTTCTCTACACTGTTTAGTTGCCTACTGGAGTAACTGATTGGAAAATCCATGTTGTTTTCTCCAGGTTGTGCAAGTATGCATCCTATAGCATATGCTGATGCATCTGCGTGGACGTGGAATATGTTTTCCCAATCCGGAGCCTTCAAGATTGGAGCAGATATCAATCTTTGCTTCAAAGTTTGAAAAGCTTTCTCGCACTCATCTGTCCACTCAAATTTAGTTATCAACGCGTAAAGTGGTTTTGCAATTATAGCGTATGAGTAGATAAATCTGCGATAATATCCACAATGGCCCATAAATGCCTGTACCTCCTTTACCCTCACTCGTCGTGGTGGATCAACAATTACGCCGATCTTCGCCATGTCTGTCGAAATACCATTTTTGGACACTATATGTCCCAATATTTTGCCTTGTCTTACCATGAAGACACATTTCTCCGGATTCAGGAAAATCCGATACAGTCTGCATTTTTTGAACACTTTGGCTAAGTGCTCTACGTGCTCCAATCTTACGAGAGAGTATATGCACAAGTCATCCATGTAAATTTCTAAGAACTATCTTAAATATTCTTTAAAAGCATGACCCATCAGCCTCTGAAATGTGGCTAGTGCATTCATTAAACCAAAAGCCATTACCCTGAACACAAAAATGCCTCATTTAGTTGCAAAAGTCGTCTTGTGCTAATCCTCTTGCTTTCATTAGGAAAAAGATGGACTCTCCATGGGCCTTGTAAGAATCCCTAATTTAAAGGAAGCTTGCCAAGATTAAGGGAGACAAAGGCTTTGAATGGGGCTATTTTGGTAGGGTCTCCTCCACCTTTGACCCCTAAAAAGGTAGGGGGAAGGGGGGGGGGGGGAACCATTTAAAAAGTAGGGAAGGGGGGGGTAAACCATTTGAAAAGTAGGGGGTCTTCTCTCTCTAACTTTTTGGCCAACTTGTAAGTGGCCTCTTAACTCTCCCATGCCACCTAAGCAAATCCGTGGGTCAAAGAGGTTAAAAAAATGACTTTTTTCAAAAACTTTCAAAAAAACTCTATTCCCCCCTAAAAAGTACCCCCAACATATACACATAATAAAAAAAAGATTTTTAAGTTAAATTACTCAAAATTCAACATTTTTTGACTCCCTCCAAACTTTTAGGAAATTCCCCCCAAAATTGAAAACTTTGCCTCCTAATCTAAGCTCCTCTCCTACACCCATCCCCCTTGCACCTGCACCTGCTGCTGCACCTACACACCCATCTCTCCATCCTTCAAGCTCCATCTCTCCATCCTACAATCTCTATCTCTCCATCCTTCAAGCTCCATCTCTCCATCCTACAATGCCTCTTGACGACGTGACCAATGTCCCAGCAAGCTCTTCACGCGGTAGGTCTCCAGGGCTTTTCCTACGCCTACCTCAAGAGTATGTTCCGACAAAGAAAACATGCTTGGGTACATTACCTTCAGCCAACGAACGCCGCGCTCAAGGGGAGAAGAATGTGGATCTCTGGACAGACGGATGCTTGTATCCAAAGGATCCTTCTCTCAATGTTCATCCGTCTTTTACAAACATTCCATCACTGCTGCAATACGTTGGAAATGGAGAGCAAGGTTTGTTGGGCTACTACAAGAGACTCAACAAACACGAGATTGCACGGTCCGAGATCTACTTGCGTCATTGGCAGTTTCTCAATGGGAGTTTCCACAATCTTCAAGATCAGCTGCAAATAGCTACTAGTGTGCTTGAGGAGGCAAAGAGCACCATCACAACCAAGGAAAATGTAATTAAAAATCTTGAGGATACTCTTTCACACATGAAGAGTACTGCCATGGGAGGTAGGGTGAGGAAACGAGAGTTGTCCAAAATTCAGACTCTTGCACCACATGGAGGTGCAAGAAAACGAAGGGTGATAGCTATGAGGTAACATGTTCTATCCCTCATGTTGTTTAAGTCTAATACGGCTCATCATTGTTGTTTTGGGCAATAGGAACTTCGTCCAAGAAACGTGCAGCGGCGAGAATGTGGAAGCTAGGGCTACTTTACTTCGTTCTTGTTTCAACAAAGAGGATTTTTTTGGGATGCTTGATGCTCCAGAGGCAAAACACTTGAAAGATGCAATCACTAAGAGAGTTCTTAGTGATTTTTCTAATACTGTCACTGATCTAGATGTTCAGGATATTTGTGATGCTGTTGGGATTAGTACCAAGGGCTATCAAGCAATACATCAAGTGTTAAAAGATGCATTAAGAAGTCGAGGAGTCACGGAAAACCTATTCCCACTTCCTCACAGAGTGCAGATTGCCAAGAAGGTGTCAAATAAAGATATTGTTCACCGATTAGGGGACTACTTGTATATTGAAGACACGATGCCTCTTCAACCGCTCCGTAGAAAATCACAAGGAAGGAAGGGCCGCGGGAAGGGAAGCAGTGCTGTTTCTAACAGTGTGTTGTGGACCGAAGGGTTTGTTTACACCAAATTCAACAATATCTTTGTGGACTTGATATGATTGCAGCAATCCATGGCTGTTTTCTACAATTTGAGTGATGCAGGTTAGTTTAGAGTTGCCTACATGTTCTATGATCTGTCATAACAAGCATTCTGAGGCTTTATGTTGTTGGCAAATCTTGAAGGCAAGCTTGTGTTCGTGTTGAAGTTGGATGAGTGTGTAATTGTTAAAGGGAGAAAGTTGGAGAGAATGAGCGTCACGCTTATGAATGAAGCCCTAGCTTATGCCAAGCAATCTTGCAGTTCGAGTGAAGCGACAAAGCCCTCTTTTAGTGTGCAATCAGAGAAGGATATATGGTGGCTTGGTGCAATTGAAGTTCCGAAAGAGACACATGAAGTCCTTGCATGGATTTTCGGTAGAATCCCATGGGTCACAGAGGTCATTAAAGCTCAAATAAATGGTCAGAAGCTCATGGTTCCAGGACGTGGGGAGTTTGATGTTGAATGGCATTTAGGTGGTGATCTAAAGACCATAAAGTGCATGCTTGGATGCAAACAAGGTGCAAATTCTTTACTTCCCTGTCCATTCTGTACGAAAGGGCACAAGAAAAGTTGAGCAACTCAAGTGGAAGGTCAGGACGAAGATAATGATGACCATATAAATAGGGAGTGGAAAACTTCGGTTCTTTCATGTGATATGCTGCAGGTGCCCCATAGGGATAGCAAAGATCCTGGGTGGAACCCCATAATTCCCTTCTCCGTCAACAATGTTCACTTTTGTACATTGCATGCGTTTATGCGAATATTTGATAGGATCCTAAAGCACCACATTGATTATGCTTTCACAATAAAGCCCCTTCAACGGTCAAAAGACTCCTTGTAGGGGGTGGAGAGGCTCCTTAATGAGATTGGATGTCACCGATCAAGGGTGAACATTGTAGCAGAGACTTGTAGGGAGAAGACATATGAGGTGGCACAGAAGGTTTCCATGAATGGAGCCAAGGCACGTCGATTTTTCAAGAAGATGTCAAAGTCTCCAATGCAGGTATCCAAGGCAAGTATCGATCTAGCAAGTGAGAAGTGGTGGGAGTTGTGGAAAGATTTTTGTTCATGCACGACGGACAAAGATCCCAATGTGGAGGTTGCTAACCAATGCAAGCTAGTATGGTCATCCTTTCGAAAGGTTGTGCAATTGATGAATCTTTCAAGCACCACCGTTGAGCAGTGAGAGGAGTTCAAGAAGGTGCTTTATGAATTCACAAAGGCCGCTAAGGATGGATGGTCTGAAAGCAAGATTACACACTACATGGTTTGTTTTAACGGACTTAATACATATGCAATGTTTGAAAATGCAACTTTTCTATTCGCTTATCTCCTTTTTGGTTGTTTTAGCACATTATCTATACGCATGGTGCATACTTCATGGACCGCCATGGTTCGCTAATATATGGAGTACACAAGGCATGGAGAAGTCCCACTATCGAGCAAAAGGAGTCTACTTCAAGAATACTCGGCATGGTGGTGGTAGTTCACACTCCAACTACCTCCAAGAGATGTTTAACTGGTTTTTTAGGCACACCTTTGGGAGAACTCGTACTATTGAAAAAGAAAGAGAATCGATGTTAGCAAAGCAGTTACGCAACGCTTCCCGTACTGCAGCATCCGAGAAGTGGAAACGCTCGCGAGCGTCCCTGGGCCATGAAGCTTGGCGTGAAACTAAATATCGAAAAGGCAGCGTTTGGGCGTCGTATCAGCCGTCTGCATGATCCAGGTTTAGTTGTTAAATTCAATTGCTTTATTTGAGTTTCACTCAATTGGCCGCATAGTGTGAAAGGGCCCAAATCTCAAAAAAACCTATTTAAAGGTTGAAGGGGCTCATTTTGTCATTTTCCCTACTAGGTGCTACCACGGCAAGAACAAATCAAACGGCTAGGATTGCATATCCAGAGGGGCCGGATGGCCAACGACTCAAAGGTACAGCAACAGAAGCTGGAACTTCACAAGCTCAAGGTGAAGTCCACACAGAAGAAGCTGGAGCTTCAAATCAGCATGGTCAGTCCTTTACAGCAGCAAAAGAGAGACGGAAGCATCGCCTTGTTGTCTATTCATCGGACTCCAACGATTTTGATGGCAATAGAGAGGATGAGAGAGACCAGGGCAAAGAAACAAACAGCCAAAAGCAACCATCAAAAGGCTCCGAAGAGACGTAAACGGATGAAGATCCCCCATGGGTTGGCATCCAAATACAAACTTATCAGGCTCACATGTCTATTGGGGGTAAGACACTTCCTAAAGGGAGTGGACCTACACCATCACATCCGGTTAATAGTGAAGAGCACGAATTAGATGGAGAGTGGGTGGAATCAGATTATGAGGTGTTGGAAGTGCCTGTGCAGAAAAAAAAGAGAAAGAGCATTGTCTACAAGAAGAGGAAGCAAGCTGCCCTGACTCGTGCCAAAAATGCACCTCCACGTCGACCTCAGAAGGTACGAAAGCGCAGCCGTGCTTTTGCAGAGATTCGACACTATCAAAAGAGCACCGAGATCTTGATTCGCAGGGCCCCTTTTGCAAGGCTATGCAGGGAGGTTTTGCAATTGTACAACACTCAGTTTCGGATGGGCGCCGTGGCCATAGAGGCAGTCCAAGAGGCAGCAGAGCAATATTTAACTCGCATATTCGAGGATTCTAACCTCTGTGCCATCCATGCAAAGCATGTAACCATTATGCCTAAGGATATGCAGCTTGCTTGCCGTTTGCGCCATGAGGAGTAGCTTGTAATTAGGCATCAACCTTTTTGTATTTACGGAACTCCAAGATTGGGAAGAATTTGAATACAAGCGTCTTTTGATTGTATATCCCACTCTGTGCATTGTATTGGGAAGAATTTGAATATAATCGTCTTTTATTGTATACCCCACTGCGCATTGTATTGTTTTAATTATGTACCATGCAATGTAGCACTGGTTCAAGTTTTGTCTACCTTCTATTGTATGTATGTAGCTATTAGCTTGTTATTGTGAAAAATTGCCTACGTTTAGCACCTTGGCTAAGTGGGGCATGCACTTCCTGATGTATCCATGCTATGTTACTGACTATTGCATGGCAAAAACATCTACAAAGTGTTGAAAATGGCTTGGAATGCCCCCAAATTGGCTGCCACAAGGGCGTGCATTTAGGGGCTTCCAGAGGCCTATGGATGGACATAATGCGCGCCCTTGTGGCAACCTTTCCTAGTGCTTTCCAGACACTTTCCAGTGGTTTCCATACAATTTTGACAAGCAATAAGTATGTTTTGTGTGCTTCAATGCTTCAATTAGCATAGATGCTGCTGGCAATCATCCCCCCTTAGTCCATGTCAGTCCTATACTCCAAAAAGGGCTTAGATATTGCCACAAAGTTTACTCTTGTGGTTTGTTAATACAAATTTAGGTATCTGGGGCAAGATGGGCTTAAGGTTACCTCCTCACTCTGTTTTGTAACTGGGTATGCTCCTATACTCAAAAAAGGGCTTAGATATTGCCACAGTTTACTCTTGTGGTTTGTTGATACAACTTTAGGTATCTGGGCAAGATGGGCTTAAGGTTACCTGGGTATCCATGTCTTTCTCTTTTGCAACTGGGTATTAATGTCTTGTCACTCTGTTTTGTACCTGGGTATGCTCTTAGATGTGTCCAATTTCATCTGCCACAAGGGGGCACATTTGCACAGTTCATCAGCTGATGGAAAGCCCCAATGCGCGCCCTTGTGGCAGCATATTTTAGGGATTTCCAAGCCCTTTACTAGGCACATACATAACTTTGGAAGCCTAGATATAACAAAGTATGCATTTTTAAAATTTTCATGCCTGCCAGACCCTTTAGTAGTCATAGGAGAAATTATGGTGCTTCTCATACACAATGGAAGCCCAACATATAAGAAATTCAAAACCTTGCAAGAAAGAGAGTCATAGACAGCAAAAAGTAGTTTCATTAAAGAAATCAATGCTTTACATGATATCCGGATTTCGCTTTAGGATCTTTCTAATTACAATTTTCTGGCGCTTGGCCTTTTGGGGTGGCTCCCTGTTAAGTAAAGTGGTTGTGATTTCTTGGGTGTCATTAACCCCTACAGCTTGGTTTATGCCGACATGGGCAATAAGGCGCCCGCGAAAGTTTACACCGAAAGTGGATATTGCAAAATCTTTCTTTACAAGCACTACAAGGTTGGCCGTTTGGGCAAGTGTTGTTAAACACAACGCCTTGGAGAGTGAACGGAGAGCAAAAATGTTGTAGTGACCATTGGGAGAGTAGTCGGCATGGACAAACACCACGACACCAGTGGGAAGTGTGCCGAGGTAGTGAGCAAGTGCCGCTTGAGGTCCGAACGGCGTCCTCCTCCTCTCTGACCATTGCGCCCAAGCGTCAACCTCCAGAACATCCTGCAGAACATAGGTTTTCTGAGATATGGCACAGAATTATCATATAACATTAACAAAAACATTTGTAACAATCAAATGTAAGTGAGCATCTATACCTCTTGTCTACGATCCTCCTCATCGGCATTCGGGTGCAAGTAAAGATCCACGCTTGACTTCATCTTTGGATCAAGAAAAACAGGTGTAACATCAGGTGGTGGTGAATCCACTCTTGCGCGTTTAGCCAAACACATGGCTTGCACGACCACAAACTCCTCCTCAGAGACCTTGGCCTGCTCGGCCGCTGCCACCTCAGCTTGTGCGATCGCCGCTGTGTCCGCCAAAGTATTCCCCATGGGCAGTAGGAGACCATCGTCATGGGAGGTGGTGGTATCAAGATCAAACTTTCCATGGGCATCGAGGATGGCAAAACACTCATCCATGCGAAGCTCAAAGGATTTCTCTAGATCGTGTATAAACACAAACTCCTCCCCACTCACCACAATGGAGGAGAAGCGGGTAATCTCTACCTCAGGGATGGCATCCCGAGTGGTGGTTCCTTCTGGCAGTCCGGAGGATGAACCGACTGATGGAGAGGCCTCCAAGAGGCCTTGAATCCCTACAGGGTAGGTCAAGGCAAGCATCCTCTCCTCTGCGGATGAGTCAATGGCCGCGGGCTTGGGGTCCTTCACATCAGCCAATACCCCGCCGATCTGCAAGTGAGGTAGCACTACGTCAGGGCTTGCTGGGCACTCGTGAAGGAGGAAGATCATTATGGCCTGAACAGAGAAAAAAGTGTTTCCGATCCTTCCCTTACACATTGCTCGCACATCATCAGCTTCAAGCCGCACATATTGTCCGGCGGGTTGTGCTATGGTGGCAAAGCGTGCAAGCCGCTGATGAAATGGCCTGTCCCCTTGGTAGATGTGGTGGAGAAGGCCTCAGGGACCCATTGCCCTGGCCGGTTTGGTAACTCAACAATGAATCTCCCCATGCACGTGGAAATGTATGAAGTAATGTGCTTAAGAGATTGAGAGTGGAGGGTCAAGGTGGTTTCCAAATCGGGCTGGGTTGTGAAAAATGCTTGAAGCTCAGGGCGATTTGCATGTCCAACCTCAGTAAGGAATGCATCTAAAGCACTAGTAACAGCCATTTCTTCTCTTTGCGTGATTGGGTATGCTAGGTCTCTCTGCAATGCTGGGATGAAAATGGTGAAATGAGGAGGTGGTCCTCCTTATATAGACATATTCCATCTCGAAAAAAATAAAAAATATGCATTTAAAAAATAAATTTACACCACCTTAAAACTCAAGTACAACACCTTAAAACTTTTCAAAATCTTTAATAAAATATCCAATATATAAACGATTAAAGTTACAAGCCAATTCACTTAGACAAGATGATTTCGTCTGTAGCCCAATCTTTGTAAACAAGCATAGTGGCCTCCATCCGCCTTCCAATCTATACAACCAAAAATGGCCAATCAAAATACAAAAACCCACAAAAAATAAGAAAAGGTAGCTAAGAAAGCACAAAGCAGACCTTGCGTTGTTCTAGTTTGAAATTTGCATTACCGACATCCTCGAATCCCATTATGACAAAGTGTTCGCGAAGATTGGCAAGAGTCCAATGCGGATTCACTGCAACCACCTTTACCTCATTATTGGGCACGTGGAAACGAATTTCAAAGGATTGAATCTCTTCGGCTGTCAGCTGCAAGGGTATCCATTTGCCACGTTTGTGCATCCACCTCTCATAGCTAAACCGTGCATACAAGGTGCACCTTGCTTTCAAATACCGAAGGCAAAGCTATGTGGGGGACACATTGCACTTATAACGGTCACCATCATGCAAACCGTCAACATAGCTCCAATTGACACCTAGAATGGTGTCCATTGCATCTATGTCAACTTCTTTGCAAACAAACATTGTTGGTGTTTCTACAATCGGCAGAGACCGGAATGCATGCACAAACAAATGAATGGGACAATGCAAACTGAGACCCACCGATCTGGTTGCCTTACCAAACTTTAGGGACCCTTGGAAATCTTGCAGCACCTTGCACTTGAAAGAAAGCAAAGCCCAATGGTCTGGAGTTGGCCATTTTGCACTCTGCAATGAGGGTGTCTCCACGGCTTCTAACCTACCATAGCTTTGGCTTGACTTCGGCACCACGTACTTGTGGGAGTACATGAATATTCGCTGCTCGGTAAGTTTTTTCGATGAAACATTAGGAAACATAAGCTCCCCAATGTGAGCATGCACAACCATGAACATGCCTGAGAGGCACTCAAGCGGCTGCTCCTCAACTAAGCTGGATGGAAAAACATCTTTACAAATGCCCTTAGTTAAACATAATGATCACATAAACGTAAACATGACATATGCATGGGATAGCTAAACCATGAAAACTTACAATGAGGTGCAAATTGAGTTGAAGCTCTCTTGAGGTGGAGCTCAGCTGCACTGTAGACGTGTTGCACGATGGCCACCATTCCGGACTTTGTTTCTTTGAATGCCAATAGCCGGCCCTTCCAATGACGGTCCAATACGCCTCAACACCGTACACGATGAGGTCCAGCACGTGACGGGTGCATGTAGATCCATGCACCCTTCTTGAATACTTGTGGGATCCATACCCCCTCTGAGTCTTTTGTGTTGTGCAACAAAATCTCTTCTATCTATGGTTTAGGCCGTCTATGCGTGGACATGCTTGGGAAGTTGGGCTTAGGAAGGGATTTGAAAGAGTTGAGTATTGAGGGGAGGGTGAGGTGAGCTTCCTATGGTGGCTATGGTGGCTTTGACAGTGGAGATAGAGAAAGAGGGGAGGAGTGAGAGGTAGAGAGGATAGTGGAGTTGTGGGCTATGGAGTGTGGGACTGTAGAGGGTTGATGGAGGTGTGAGAGAAGGGGGAGCTATGGAGAGAGAGGAAGAGAGTGGTGGAAAGCTTTTGGCTATGGTTGCCTTGACTGTAGAGAGAGAATGGGAGGAGGGAGAAGAGGGAGAGTGTGGGAGAGAAAAGTAATGAGAGAGAGAGAGAGAGAAAAGTGGATTTTGGGGGGAAAAATTGACTTTTTAAAGTTAGTTTATGTTTTGGGGCAGTTTTGGAGGCAAATGGGTCAACTTTGGAACTTTTAAAAAAAATTCAATTTTTAGGGTTTTTAAGCATGCGCGTTTTTTTTTGGGGGGTTCCTCCCTCTTTTATGACACCTCTCTCCTCCTATTTACCCCCCCCCCCCCCAGCCTACCTCCCACCTCTCTCTAAGAACCAAGCATTGAAAAGGGAGACAATTAGGCTGCACCCCTACCATTCCTTCCCCTCTAGGTGATATCCCAAGAGCCTTCTCATTGGTTCTCCCTTAAGCCTTCACTAATCAAAAAGGCCCAAGGAGAGTCCATATTTTCCCTAATGTATTGCGAGTTGGTTGTAGCCTGAAAAGCCATCTAAGAAACTATAAGCTTCTTTTCCTGCCACTCTTTCTATTACATGATCAGTAATGGGGAAGGGATAGTTGTCCCGAATTGTAACAGCGTTTACTTTCTTGAGATAGACGCACACTCTCAACTTTTCATTTTTCTTAGGGATCACCACAATCAGTGAAACCCAGTCAGTGTGCTCAATTTCATAGATAAACTCTGCCTCTCTCAGCTTATTTATCTCGTCCTTGATCTTCCTTGCAAACGTCTCATTGTATGTATAAGGGCGTTGTCTGCTTGGTTTAGCGTCATTCTAAAGGGGTATTGTGTGTTGACAGATACTTGGATCCACCCCCTTAAGATCTTTGTATGACCATGCAAACACATCTCTATACTGTTTTAGAGTAGCTATCAAAAGCTTTTCCTCTTCTTTAGTGAGATCCATGGCAATATACACAGATTTTGGATCTTCTCCTGGCTCCGCTAGATCTATTCGTTTGGCTTTTTCAGGACCGTCGTATGATGTACCAGGTTCCTTTAATTCCCTCATCGGTTGTTGCACTATGATTTTTCTATCTTGTATGGTATACTTCTTATAATGGGACGGCACATCCATCTCGTCAGAATTCGTGTCCGCATGTGTTTCCATAGTTGTCCATATGTCTTTGAGGTCCGTTTGAGCTTATTGTACTTTGTTTTCCTCTCTGTTTTGGTCATTCTGGACCTTGTTTCCCCCTCCTTATGTGTCTTAATCGTTTGCTTTTCGTGCTTGTTCTTCTTATTGTTTTTCCATGGTTTAGTTTTGATAAACCGGCTCGTGACCTTGTCTTTGACACAATCATCAGCTTTTACAAGCCTTAGATATCTCGTTTTTTCATTGACAAGAGGCATGGGTTTATGCTTATTCTCTCTTGATTTCCTTGTTCTCTTTGATCTATACCGCTCTTGTCGAGTAGGTTTTTGGTTAGGAAACTCGTAAAACCTGTCCGATCTCGACATATACTTCCTATTCGTCTCCGATCCACTTGATCTTTCGTCATCAGCATCTATCATTTGAATTTCATCACCTAGTGATGGAAGGTCATCGCTTAGTGAGTCTGTGAATTCCTCCTCTGTTCCATTCCTATCATCCACTACAGATATCTCATCAACTATTCTTTTACACTCAGTCTTATGTAGTGGTTCTTCTTGTTCCTCACTCTCTGATCCTAACTCGAGGATGACGCTAGCCATTTGCAACGTTAGTAGGTCGTTTCCCTCATCGTCACAAAATTTTGTAGGCGTGCATTCGTTAACACATACATCCAAGGTCGACAATATTTCAGTCCACCCAAATGGCTCAAATAAATGTTCAGGCAAAGGTTCTGGGAGATAAGCCTCGTCTTCTACGGACCTTTCCAACACACATTCCTCTTTGATTAAGTCTCCACAATCAGATGCTCCACACATCCAGACATGTGCTTTCGTTTGTAACCACGCAGGTATTTCTTTTTCCATCACTGTGGTTGAATCCGATTCTTGCACTGGTGTTTTTGCAACGTCTCTATAGCTGTGATCCTTTATGTTGATTTTCGTTATTAGCTCCTCATGCCTCAGGTAAATTTGGTCGTACCCCAATCTTGTATCATTTTGAGTTGACGCATTAAAGGTCGTCGCAAAATAATGTCAAAGTTGTTCCTTTTTTCGAAGTCTACCACGGAAAAGTTGTGCTCATAGTTAATTACACACGAAGCTACAACTATTTGGTCCAGGATTCCCAATGGTCTCTCTACATACCCATCTGTGAGTTGCAGTTTCATTCTCGTCTTTTTGAGATCTGGACCGCCCCATTTCTCCCAGATTTGCTTTGTAGCAATCGCAACTCCCGCTCCACTGTCTAGGATAGCTATCATCTTTATATCCTAATATTCGACAGGTAAAGTTGTATTACCTTCCTCACCTTCATAGTAATCTCCGACCTTGTTTATGGGCACAGTTTGGGCTTTTGGTTGACCTTCTCGTTTGTTTTCTTCTATCGTAGGGTTTGTCTGAAGAGGAATCTTTATTCCTTTGTTCTCCAAATGTTTCCCCATGTCTTCCCATAAGTGTGGTATGAATCTCAAGAGTTTTGACAGTGTGATTGTGCATGTTACAGGTGTCGACAACATCTCTTGAAGACTTTTTGAGTCAATCATTTGCGGAATAGCTCTCATCTGGGATGGAACTAATATTATCTCCGATTTTGCCTCGTGTTCACCTATACTATGAAGGCACAATTTTCAGGGGTTGAGCTTTTCTTTCCATCAAAACCTTCGTTCCTGCATCTCCATACAACGATTGTATATCTCCCGGATAAAATTCGTTGTCCATGTTAACCTCAGGAATTGGTACAGACTGTAACGTCGCGCTTCTGTTCTTTCTATTTCTAATGGTTTCCCATAAGTGTTGTGGCCATGGTTCTTCCACTTCTGGAATTGGCATTATAGTCATTCACTTAGCATCATCAGTGGTGTTCGACATCACTTGGTAACCCAATGGAAATATCGTTTCAGGCCAGGGTCCGTTTACATGTTCTGTTTCATCGATCTTCAGTTTTTTGCGCTCTTTGTGAATCAACACTTCTTGTTCTGTGGTTCTAATTGCATTAGGTTCCATCAATGCCTGGGATGTCTTCATGAGGTGTTTACACATTTCCAAACGCTTCCTTTCCACTTCTGGTTGAGGATAAGTCAACCATCTCTGCTCGAAGGTTTGGTTTGTTTTTAGCCTTGCTTCATACGCTTGTAATAGGGCATCTAAAGGCTCTAACACTTTCTCGACCAATACTGATCCCCCTGAGGATGCTTTCCTCAGCTTGTTGTTGCCCTCAGCAGTTTTACTATCTCTCTCTTGTTTCAGTTGCTCTTTCATTTCATGTGATTCATTTTTCATAGAATTTTGGGTTTTAATCCTTCTTGATTTCATTATGTCTCGTTTCGCCTTCCAAGATTTCCTCTATGTTCTCATAGATAAACTCTCGTTTTCTGTGGGTACTGGCAACTCGACCTTTTCTTCCAATGGCTTGTTTTTCTCTAAGTCCTTGGCTTGTGCTCTGGTTACCGCATTGATCTGGATCATGGGTTCGGTTTCTGATCCACTGCTTGCACTTGGTAACACCCCCACAATATTCATAGTTGTTTTTCCCTTGTTGTCCGGATTCCTTGGGCAATGTGGCAGTATGTGATTCACACCACAACCGTCACAAAACCCAAAAATTTTCACTCTTTTGCCCTTGAAAGGAAAACTACGCTCCCAATGATCTGAACTTCCACAGTTATAGCAAGGTCCAATTGGTGGTTGATTTTGAGGAGGTGGTCCCATAGGCTGTCCCGCCCTATTAGGGTATCCTCTTGGTTTGTAGTTTTGGTTTGCAATGAACATTAGCGTTCTTTTGTCCACCAAATATTGATCCCCCAAAGGTTATGCTACATACGTTGGTGGTGTCATACCCTCGTTATCTCCCCATGGTTGATAGGCTTCGTCTACGTACGTCTGTGATTCAACATCAGTTACGTAAGGCTCATTCGGTTCCTCGTAATATGAAATTTGAGGTATATTATTTGTTCCTGGTGATGCTTCATCAGGTTGAGAAAAACCTAATCATGGCCCTATTTTCCTGTGGTAATGGAGGTTGTAGACCCAACAGAGGTTGAGGTCTGTCTACTCCTGCTACCATATTCACATTTGGTCCAACTTGATATCTTGGAGGAGGTGGCTGGGGTGGTCCTCCTGGAGGTCCATATGGCCTTTCCCTCACATATTTTTTGTTGTAAAAACACTCATCCGTGCCATGGTTCGTCCATTTTTTCTCTATGGCGCACCATTTCACTACTCATCCATTCGCAACTGGTGCTTTCAGTTGTTGTGTGCACCACGGGGTCGGGTGATCCCCCCCACATATGTCACATTTTCGAGTCTCAGACTGTCTCATCACCAGATTTGATCTCATATGTTGCTGCATTCTCTTCGTTACTTCCTCTATCATTTGGTCAGCTGTCGGCATCAAAGAAGCTTGAGCATCTTTCTTGGCAGAGGGTTCACTCTTAATAGATGAAGAGCCACTAGTTACTGAATCAGTATCCTCTGACACTTTCCCATATGCTTTGCAGTTATCAACAAGATATAACTCTCCCTTGTAACCTGTTCAAATGTGCTACAGGCTTTCAAGTGAAGGTCCTTTTTCAAAGTTTTGTTTCTAAGTCCTTCAATGAAGAGCACAGACAATCTCTTGTCCTGCGGTAATTCTCTCCCTGGGCACCTCTCGATGTATTGCTTGAATCTCAAGGATGCTTCCTTCACTTTTTCGTTATTCTTTTGTTTAAAATCATATATTTGTGATACAGTATTATGCTTTATACCCCGTTTTGAGAATTCTTCCGCGAACTCCCACAATACATGTTCAATATTTGGACAAGTTTCAGGGTTCAAGGGTTGAAACCATGTTAAGGCCGTCCCTTCCAAGGTCAGCCCGAATACCTCATGTTGAGTATGGAAATCAGTGATCTGCTCTGCGCTTAAGACTTGCTTGAAGAGCGACACATGGGCATATGGATCCCTTGATCTGCTATACTTCTTCGGCATGCACTTCGCTACCTAGGATGGTCTCATCCGTCTTTGGTTTGCGACCAATCTCAATGCTCCCGCGTCTTGACTTAATCGTTCTCGTACATCATGGATATCGTGGGTTGCTCTCTGTGGCTCCCCCACCACGCATCTACTACTAGGAGGCAAACGTGATGGTACGGCTGCAAATGTCGGACCTACTGTGGTATGTGTAGAGATAGGAACCACACTACCCCAATTTGTAGCCATTGATTCTCTAGAATGTAATGTTCCCATGGGGCTTGGCATAGAATACTGAGCTCGACTGAAAGAATCAGCTACATGAGTCCTCTCTCCACCTATTGCCATCGGGTCTGGCATGACAGTCATAGGTGCTGTTCTTAGTGGGCTTGGAGTGAAATAATAATGGTGGAGTGGTCCCCCAAAGTACGTATATCCTTCCAACTCCTTTTTATCAATTGCTGCATATCGTCTTCCATATTTGTCGAATGCCACAATTTTCGTTTCTGATCCCTCTGTGTAGGTGAAGACATAAAGTCTTTTCCGCTCTGTCAACTCATCGACGTAGGGTTCCTCGCATCTATAATAGAGATCTTCCTCTCCATTATTATACTTGTATAACCCCATGTAGACGTTCTCTGTGTTGACTCTCAAAGTTTTGTTTTCTCGCCTTAACCTCGCATTAGGGAAGCTCATTGTTGGTGCTTTCTCCGCAGGTTCCACATCTACTTTGGCTTTCGTGCCCATCAATCCCCACTTGTCCACAATGTTAGGATTCAGGACTACCAAGTACATGATACCTTCGTCATCTAGGTACCTATCTTCGCTATAGCTCACAAGCACTAAGTCCTTGAGCTCACTTGGTCTATCTTCTATTTTCACACAGTAGCGGTCCATACCATCTTTGTAGATCTTGGCACCCGTCTTGTTGTCATACTGATACTTGATGAACAATAGCTTCATTGTGGCCGAGGGCTTTAATGGTCCTGCTGCCATGTTTTCTCTTTCGTTTAGGTTTAAATGTCCCAAATGTTCCGTGAAATACTCGTAAGATCTCTCTGAAGAAGTATCGGAAATAATTTCTTCACGGATCGGCTCTAACGGTCGTACTACCCCTTGGTTTACACTCTCCTCCATTGATAAAACACTTGCTTGATCCGCTAAATTTCGGTGTTGGTTGTTGATTTGTTTTCCCAATCTCAAAAAAATGAAGAAAGTGGAATTTACTGACTGAATCCAACCCTCTTACCTGGAAATGGAGTGATCTTCCAACTCACACGACTGGATGGATTGTTACTTGATCGGTCTCTGCAAATGAATACGCTTGATGGCTATGATACCACTGTATCATTCCAACTATCAACAGATTCAACAATTTCACAATGACTTCAGCGCAATTTTGCTTGCAGATTATTGACAGTATGTCCAATTTGGATTTTGACAACTCCTGATATCTTAAATAGTCTAGGTCTATGAAAAGGCCAAAAATGAGTCAAATCTAGCACATAGGTACACCGATCGTGATCGTACTTCTAAGTCCAAGCTTGATGAAACTTCACCAGCTTGTTAACTAGGCTATTTTAAAGCTACTCACCAATTACTTTGTATTCAGACCCCAAATAGTCAAGCTTTTACCAATTCTTGGTTGGAAGTGTCTGTTTTCCTGAATCTGTCAGTTTGACTTTATTTTGGTGTTTGTTTTGGGATTTGAGAGATACCTAGGCTTGTCCTATGCACAGGCTATCCCCTTGCATGGTTTTTTCTCAGTTTTGATGTGTTTTGGTCTACTGAAAGTCAATTTCTATGCCAATTTAGCAGTTTTTGACTTGGGTTTGTATTCAGATGGTTTGACAGGTATTTTGAAGTTTCTGGCTCTACGTCCTTTAGGATTTTATTTTTGTATACACCTGAGGATCTCACATATGAAATCTGGTCAAAATCTGGCACTTAGGTACACCGATCGCGATCGTAGTTCTGAGCCCAAATTTGACCAAATTTGCATGTTGGTAGACACTAATGTTTTAAGGCTATCCCCCAAGTCTTTTTTCATTTGGATCACCAAAAGTCAAGATTTTCCAGTTTCTGGGTCTGCCAGGCTATTTTTACCCCATTGGCCTGATTTCCTTGATTTTTGATGTTTTTGGATGTGGTTGCTTTACACAAACTTGTTTAGAATCTTATCAGGAATGCACATGTCAAATCTTATACAATTGTGGCACTGAGGTACACCAATCGCGATCGTAGTACTTGGGCCAAATCTGATGAAATTTGGTATGCTCCCTCTGTCAAGTGTTTTACAGTGTTTTGTGCTACCACTTTGTGATTTGAACCAATATCAACCCTGTTTGGTCAAATTTTCTAAATTTCAGAGTCTTATGGTCTTTTTGCCTAAGTTATGGTTTCCTGGTTTCTCGACTCTAACTTTTGCCCCAAATCTGACTGGAATGTGAATTACTTATCCTACTCCTAAGTACATAAATGAAAGAACATAAAGAAATGAATCAAACAAAACAAACAAGACCGATTTCGGGTGAGATTTCAGTACTCAATCGAATTAGAGAAATTGAAGAGCAAAAATGCTTTGAACACTCTCACTCACAGCTCCCTAAATCTCTTAAGAGAGGATCTAGCCGGTCCACTGACTCTAGGCTCCACTAAGCTCTAAACCCCTATCTAGCAGCCTAACTGAGGTGTAAAATGGATTTGTGGATTGATCTTCTTTGAAGGAAGCTAATTGCGCACTCGGTCACTCATCACCTAAGATGCATTCCCTGGCAGCGGCGCCAATGTTTGTGGGTCGCCGCGACGGACGTCCATAGCATAGCTCTCACGCATCAACATAAAATATCAATACAAGCGAAGTGACCAGGATGAGGCATGGAAACTCACTAGGGTGTCATTCCTAATGAAATGAACTGGATGAGATGCAACTACTAACTCTGCAAGCAAATCATACGCACTAAAGCCAAGTAATCTGCCTATGTCCTTCTACACAGCTCTTTAGTCATCACGCCCGTTTACCATCATGCAAATCATATCGGATTCGCACGAAACTTGAAGGGAAGCTACAGGGGACTATATGAAACATATCATACCACTGTCATAGCATTCTGGAGAGGTACAAAGATCGTGATCCTTCACCCCAAAGTCAACAAAAACAGCAAACAGGTGATCCTAAAGGGTCGTTTTAGGGTCCCTAAAGCCTCTGCTAGGGTCAAAACACATGAAATACGCGTTTAAACACTCAAAACAGTGATTTAAGGTCTCAAACTTGTAGTTAAAAACCTACACCTAATCTTGAATGATTACACTTGAATGGAAGAGCAAAGTAAGAGGAACACAATGCAATAAAGGAATCTGAATTTGGATTACTGTAGCCACAGTAGCGAAGATTACAATTTGGAACAAGAAGAAGCTCTCAAACGTACGTTGTCTTCTCAGTTTCTCATAAAAAAGATGATGTTCAAACTTACAAAATTGACCTTTATAGTTTAGGTCTTTACAAATGGCTTGTCCGACCAAAAGCTCCTTAACTTCTAACTATTTCTTTAATACACAATTGCTCCCAGAAAAATAATCATAAATTTCTTAACAAGTTATCGGCTTAGAGAAACTCTTTTACAAAAGTAAATTCCGTAAAAATGTAGATTCCCTGGAAAAAACTATGACTCTTTCTCTGGAAACTGTCACTTCGTCCGCCACACAAACAGTCCTTGTTTCATATTTGTCATCATGACAATGATAGCCACATGGTTGACAGCCATGTACATTAGACCATGCTCAACCTAGAGTTTGGGTCTAATGTTGTGTATTGAAATAATGGCGATCTCCTCATGCTTGAGGATAAAGGTTCAAGAGAAGTCATTTTTGAACAAGTTTGTAGTTTTGAGGCTCTAAAGCTTAGTGATACATGTGATTTTACTAGTCCACAAAAACCACTAAAAAGTGCATGCAAAAATAGTGTGCATCCTAGAACATTGTTCGCCTCTTCTCAAGAAATACTATAGAGAATGAGAATAATTGTCCCATTTCTGTGTATTTTTCCCATAATTCCTAAATATGTGTTCGAAGCTAAGCAAGGAGTAACTATCTCACTTTCTCTCTTGCAGAGAGGAAGCCTGATCCGATCAAGAGTATAAGCAGTAAGAGGCAGATTTGACAACACAGGGAAAACTTTTGTGGGCAAATCATCATGATTAGCCTTATGTTCATCAACACCGACCACCAATGTTGAACATTTTGAATCAGTGCATGGTAAACTAATTTGGCCTAGCTTTTGTAAACGGAAGCTTAAACTCCTTAATCTACAATCAATCAACTTTACGATGTTGTTAACGGCACCACCTAGCAATTGTCTGCGACTTTTTCCAACATTATTTAAATTTTGTTTATTTTTTATTGTACTCCCAATTTGGAGAAGATATGAGGCACTTGTGCAGTATGGTACATCTCTCCTCTCTCTCTTCTCCCACAGCTAGCAGCCCGGTGTTGATCCGACTCACGTTTTCCACACATATCTCCCGACACTTGGTGAACCGGACATGAAAGGGATCCGGGGTGGGAGATTTATATTCATGGATCTATCTACATCATAGGAGGAAGCCATGCAACAAATGATGCAACAATTTGTAGCGTACATGCAACAACAGCAGAGTGCCCAACAGAAGTATAGTTTACAAGCGAGGATTCATAAAGCTTGACAGGTGTTTATAGATAAATTGGAGTGGTTTGAAGGTCGAGATATTTCAAAATTCAATAACCTCTATGAGCGATCTATGGAAGATAACGGAATTGATAACCAAAATGCAATAAATGGGTTTCATTTGATAGCGGTACTGAACTGAGGGCCAAGATTAAAGACCTTTAGACGGCTCACACACCGGATTGGCAGGAGTTCAAGAAGGCGTTGCAAGAGGAGTATTTCCTTGAAGATTCTCAAAGGGTGACTAGACAAATCTATGTGAGGTGGGTGCAGAAAAAGAATAAGGACTTGTCTGCACAGGAGCTGTTACGATATTTTGAAAAGAAATTTGACCAACTATCTACAATGGAGCAGCATTAGATGAAGGACCAAAAGTTGGAATTGTTTATTCAAGCTGCTCGTCAACGACTTCTTAAAGGTTTGGTACAATTGCTGGAGATTTGACAGGTGAACTGGGATTAATGCCTGATTGAAAGATAGTCACTGAAGCACACATGATAGTGAAAATGGAAGAAGAGAGTTGATAAGCTGATTGTGGCAGAAGTCATGGATGTTGTGGAAGGAGAAACTAAGGAGAAGCTATCCTCTACAATAACCAAGGTGGAGAATCCAGTTCTCGATGAACTGGTGAAAGGTATGCAAGAGCTAAATTTGAATTCAAAGGCTATTAAACTAGAAGGATGAGCTAAAAAGGGGTCTACTTCAGAGCCTAAGCAGCAACCACCACACAAAGGCTGGGATAATTGATGCATGTGGTGCGATAGTGAAGACCATAGGTATCTGAAGGAGTGTGATGAATTTGATGAAGCTTACAAGAGAAATACTTTCTGGAAAGACAGGAAGATTCATCTCAAGGTAGCAGGTGAGATGCTCCGCTTAAACTTTGGCAAGGGTAGCATGAAAATTTAGTGGAAGAGATTCAACATAATGTTGCTCTTCTGAAAGCTGCTACTTATGGACTACAGGTCTACGAGAAGGGAGATGATGAAGGTGCAGGTCCAAAGGGTCATTCATGGCCTTGTGCTTTGAAGATAGCAAAAGCAAGTAACGTAACTTATGGGAAACTATGCGAACTAGGAAATTCTATTCGAGAAACCACAGGGTGGATAGATCTAATAGATTCTCTCTCATTATATGCATTTATTGCTAAGTCCCAAGCGAATGAGACTATGGTGAAAGAGAAGCAGAAAAGGGACGAAGATGTTGCTGGGACATCAAAAAGGGCAACGAGATCAAACAGCAAGAAAGAGGAAGGGCTCCCTCCTAAGCCCGCTCCCGAAGTGGTTATGGAGGAGGCACCACATGACAAAAAGCAAGGTAAGCCCAAGGGACCCTTGTACAAGCTTAAATCTCATATTGAATTGGCTACATATATGAAGAAGGTTTTTGAAGAGCGTATCTTGAATAGTAAAGTGGAGCTCACATTGGGTGATATTTTAGGAATTTCCAAATGCGAGTTCCATGAGGAGATCATTGATATTATTAAAAGAAAGCGATAGATATCGAGTGAGCAAGAGAAGAACTGGAAATATATGAGGCACTTATGCACATTGAGGATGACTTAGGTAAAGCAGTTGAAGCACATGTAGAGACAAAGTACACGACTGTTGGAAAGAAAGTGAGACCAGTTCCTACATCTCTACTAGAAGGAAGTGATGGGTTGTCAAATAATCTTCTCGATACCCTATGCTTAGGAATCTAAAGAACATTGGGCATAAATTCACTAAGGAGACATTGGAGTAGCTGAAGATTGGAGAAGATGGTTTTCTCAACAAAGAGGAAATCAAGTGTTTTCAAGGTATGCTCAAAAAACATGGTAAAGCTTTTTCTTTTGAGCCAAGTGAGATTGGGTGTGTGGATCCAAGTGTTGTCTCACCTATGGTTATATTCATTGTTCCTCACATGCCATGGAGCTTACATCCCATTCCAGTTTCTAAAGCTCACTTGCCAAAAGCTTATTAATTTGTTTAATGAGAAGATAGAATAGAAATTTTGGAGCCATCATGTGCACCATACTCCAATTGATGGGTTCAATGTTCCAAAGAAAAATGTTACTTTAAGGTTCATACAGGACATGCAGCCGGTTAATAAGGTAACAATCCGCAATGTGGGTACTATCCCAATCGTGGATGAATTTGCTAAGGCCTTTGCAGGTAGATCAATCTACTCTATGGGTGATCTTTACTCTCAATATGATCAATTTCAGATAGCTTTAGAGAGTAGGCATCTTACTACGATGCTTACACCTCTTGGGTTGGTAAGGATGTGCACTCTGCCACAAGGTGCTACTAATTCTGTAGCTCATATGATGAACAACATGAATAAGGTATTAAGGGACTTTATCCCTCATGTTACTATGCCTTTCATTGATAATCTACCAATTAAAGGATGTGAAGAAGGATCCAAAGACAAGGTAAAAGATTAGAGGGGGTACCGGCGATTTGTTGCTCAACATATTGCTGATTGTGATGCTATTTTATCGAGGCTTGAAGAAGTTAACACTTTCAGGGAATAAATCAACTTTTGGTGCTAAAGAGGTTTTATTGTGGGGCATATGTGTAGTCCAGAAGGTAAAACGCTGAGTCCAACTAAAGTTGAATCTATCCAAAAGATAAAAGGAAACGTGCTCTACAGTTACTAAAGTTCGTCAGTTTCTAGGTGCATGTGTATTCTACCTTATTTGGTTGCCACATTTTTCTCATGAATGTTAGATAGAAATGTTACATAGAAATAGAGAGAGAGAGAGAGAGAGAGAGAGAGAGAGAGAGAGAGAGAGAGAGAGAGAGAGAGAGAGAGAGAGATAGAGAGAGAGAGAGAGGGAGATAAAGAGAAAGAGGGAAAGAGAGAGAGAGAGAGAGAGAGAGAGAGAGAGAGAGATAGAGATAGATGGATAGAGAGAGAGAGGGAGAGAGAGAGAGAGAGAGGGATAGATAGAGAGGGAGAGAATATATAAAGATAGAGAGAGAGAGAGAGAGAAAGTAAAGAGAGATATATATAGAGAGAGAATGAGAGATAGATGTAGAGGGGGAGAGAGAGAGAGAGAGAGAGAGAGAGAGAGAGAGAGAGAGAGGGATAGATAGAGGTAGAGAAAGAGGGAAAGGGAGAGAGATAGAGATATAGGGAAAGAGAGAGAGAAAGATAGAGAAAGAGAGATTTATAGAGGAGGAGGGGAAATAGGCAGAGAGAGAGAGAGAGAGAGAGAGAGAGAGAGAGAGAGATAGATAGATGTAGAGGGAGAGATAGAGATAGAGATAGAGAGAGAGAGAGAGGATAGATAGAGATAGAGAAAGAGGGAAAGGGAGAGAGATAGAGATATAGGGAAAGAGAGAGAGAAAGATAGAGAAAGAGAGAGTTATAGAGAAAGAGGGGAAAGAGGCAGAGAGAGAGAGAGAGAGAGAGAGAGGGAAAGAGGGAAAGCGGGAATTAGAGATATTCCTCGGCAGAAAGAGATAGGTAGAGAGAGAAAGATAAAGAAATGGGGAGATAAAGAGCAATGGTTGTAGGTGGAGCAACCATTTTGTGGTGTGCATAGTGCGGGTATGCTCTTGCTTCTGTAGAGTGCTATGAAAAAGACCTTCTTTACGTTGTCGTGTTGTGGCATGTATATGGTGGGAACGGGCATTAAACGATTTATCTTTTGACTTTTTGATGCAGAAGTATACTTCATATAATACTCATATGCATAAATAAAAGCTTTCTACCATACCTTAGTATTACCTTTGAAGTAATATTAATGTACATTACTATTAGAAAGTACTGCAAGAGAAGTATCAATGATTGTGCCTCGTTTTGTCTGGGGGAAAAGCATTTGTATATTTCTTCTAATATCTCAGCTATACCCTACCATATATAAATTATTTTCTTCTTTTCACATTTATCTAATAATATAACCCTTCAATAATGCATACTTTCTTGGATACATACAAGAGGGAAGGGCCTACTAGAAGACTTTATGAAAAGGAAGATCCAAAGCTTCTTGGACCATCCCAATTTGAAAATCCCGACCTAAGGGCGTGGAGAAAAGGCCAAAACCAAGTCAAGCTCTTTTAGTAGGCCAATTTTTCCTTTTGAAGCATGTCAATCCGAGTTACAGGTCAAAAGTTACAGGGAAACCACTGAAAAGCCCTCACACAACTACACTGCAAGAAGAGATGGTAAACAGATGAATCAAGTGAAAAGAGGTAATCTTGGTCTTTTTCCATAAAATAAGATATTTGGAGGATAAAAGACATAAGCATGAGAATGTGACACCTCAAAGATTCCTTGAAGGACAAGACACACAAGTTGGGAACCCCTGCTGGAGCCACACAGAAGATGCCTAGGTGGGGCCCACATACATCATGCACCCACATGGAGCCTCAACGACCCAAAATGCTGAATTTCATGATATTTTGAGTCCTTATATTTCCCATTTGATGAAATATCCAAAGAACATTTGATTTGGGCTAACTCTTTACCCTAATCAAGTGATTATGTAAAACATGGCTCCCTCACCTATAAAAAGGGCAACCTTCTCTTCATTGAGGCAAGTTATGAGTGAGTGAGAATAGCTTAATTCCATAGTGTCACACTCATCTTAGTGCCACACTTTCTCTTGAAGAAAGGCCTCATCTTCTCTCTCCATTAAGGTGGTGGTGATTGCTCTCATGTAAGATATATGTTGCTAGTTTTTCTTTCATTTGCATATCTAGTCCAATACTTGTCTTTAACTCCTTCTCTATCTCTCAATATTTATCTTTAATACCACCACCACACTTAGATCTATCTCTAATTCTATCTTTACTCCTCCTTTCATCTCTCTTGTTGTGTCCTAATTGTTTCATTGGAACGTATTCAAGCAGCCATCTTGTCAATGTAACGGGCACAGCCTTCTTGCGGGAAAAAATTATGTTCACAAGGTTAGTAACCATATCTTCATCTTTCACAAGCACCTCTTTCTCTTAAGGTTCTCATTCTCTTCCACAAACTCTAGAATCTCCTTGCTACAGGTACTTCTCTCCCCGCAGTATCCTTATTGCCTAAGGGCAACAATAGGGCTTGGGAGAGAAACTCTCTTCTTCTTCTCCTTTCACTTATTTCACACCTTTATCTTTGAACATACTAAGTATATCATCTATGAATAACCATAATCCACATAGAGGCGATTTTTTTCATTTCCATTCTGTGCAATCTATTAGGGTCAACATTTGGATTACTCGAAAGATTCACTTTCAGCAACACATAGTGTTTCTATTTGGTCTTGAAAGGCTCAAAGAAATAATTCTCTCACCAGATCCCATCATACTACCTATTATTGACTATAGCTTTGTGGTTATTTTATTATGAATCAACAGGATTTGTACACACAACTAATCCCCATCGCTAGACAAAACATATACATTATAGTAAGCACAAAGCTACAGTTCCAAAGAGAAATCCGTAGCTTATTTGGACAACAAAGATTAAATATCATTAACTCATCCATTTACCCTTTTATCCTACCCATGATACGATATGATCGTAATCTCGATGTTTTCATTTGTGTTTTGTTCTGACTATCTTCCATGAGTTCTCTCCATCACGTGTGTGTGTTTGTAAGGAAAAGTGAGCGGCTTCTTTGGCTACATTTCTTCGTTAGCTCTAGAAGCTATGTTATCTACATCTTAGCTCTTTCTCATAACCCTTGAGCTTCCTCACAAACTCTCACAGCAAGAGGCCCGGTGCCTTCCTGGCAAGACTGCCTACTTCTTGACATATTTTTGGTGAACTCGATGCGAAACTGCCAGGGTGAGAGTTTGTGCACGCGTAACCATGGGTGATCATGTTGAGCAACAAGGTATGCATTTTGACCCAACAACAATGCAAATGTTTCAAGCATTTACAATGTTCATGCAACAACAACATGCCACTGAAAGAAGGGAGATTTCAGCAATGAAGGCCATATAAGCGGTCGTCAACAGAATGGATCAATTCAATGGCAAAGATGTAACCAAGTACTTATGCAAGTATGTGAAGGAGATGGAGCTGCATCGCGTGTCAGAAGGTGAGATGATTCAAAGCTTTGAGCTAGTTGTTGCTCTAGAAGTTAGGGAGCATGTTAGGGCAATTAAATATGGGCATGGGAGAAATTGGGAAGAACTCAAAGTAGCTTTAAAGAAGGAATATTTCATGGAGGACTCTGAGAGAGTAACCAAAAGGACATTCTTAGAATGGGTAGTCAAGCCAAAGCAAGGACTATCAATAACAGAGCTACTTAGGGAATTTGAGCGGTGCTATGCACAACTCACAAGGACGCAAAGGGCCACACTAGATGCAGAAAAGATAGATCTTTTCTTACAAGCTGCAGGTAAAGAGTTTCAAGAAAATTTGGAGCTTCTTCTTGAAGATAAAGATGCTGAGCAAGGACTAAAGACCGACTGGAATGAAGTTGAAGGTGCTGTCTCGTTGCTTGCCAAACGACAAAGAAGAAGGGACAAGATGGTAGTAAACACTACAAGTCCTTCAACCTCAACTTATGACAAAATGGTAAAGCCTACTTTTATCGCTCCTAAGTTTGATGAGTCCATGCTAGATGAGCTTGTGAAGGGAATGTGTGACTTGAAGGTGAAGCTTGCAAAGCTTGAAGAAAAAGGCCAACCATCAGGGCCACTTCCTAGGCAAAGACAACAACCCAAAGAAGGGTTTGTTAATAGATGTATTTGGTGTGATAGTACAGACCATGTAAGAAGGGATTGTGATGATTTTAGTGATGCTTTGTCAAAAGATGTTGTCTTTTTTAAGGATGTAAAATCCACTTAAGAGAGACAGGTCTACCCTTGAGAAATAACTTTGGGAAGGGGGGAATGGAAACCTTAGTTGAAGATATGGCAACTAACCGTGCCAGCTCTTCAGTTGAGGCAGCTACTTATGGAGTAAAAATTGAGCATTTTTGTGATGAAGAGGTGATTGACCATCATGGTCAAATTTGGCCAAATGTCCTGCAATTAGCTAAAAAGGGAAAGCTTACAAAAGAGATTCTACATGAAGTAGGTGATTGCATATGTCTAGAAACAAGATGGAATGATCCAGTGGACTCATTGTCAGTGCATGCCTACATTACAAAATGTCAACAAAATGAGGCAATTGTAGAAGAGAAGCGCAGACGTGAGAATGTTGATGAAGGACCATCAAAAAGAGCTTCTAGAAGTGGTTTGTAGGGAGGGCAATCTACTCAATGGGGGATCTCTACTCAGGGTATAATCAATTTCAGCTTGCAATCGAAAGCAGAGGCTTGACAACTATGAAGACACCTTTGGGTTTGGTAAGGATGTGTACCTTGCCACAGGGAGTAACCAACTTAGTTGCACATATGATGAATGGGATGAATAAGGTCTTACGTGACTTTATTCCTCAAATCACAATGCCTTTCATTGATGATTTTTCTATCAAAGGATGTGAATAAAGTGACAAAGATGAAGCTTTGGATCTCAAGGAATGTCGCAGGTTTGTGGTAGATCACATAAATGATTGTGATAAAATTTTGTCTAGGTTGGAAGAAGTGAATCTTACATTGTCAGGGAAAAATTCTATGTTTGGTGTCAATGAAGTGCTCATTGTGGGGCACATGTGCGGGCCATATGGTTGGAAACCTTGTCCAACAAAGGTAGATACCATCCAAAGAATGAAAGAAACGTGCACTAGCATCACTGAGGTTAGAAGGTTTCTGGGAGCATGTGTCTTCTATGTTATTTGGATTCCACATTATGCACATGTAGCTGATCCTTTTTATCAGCTGCTTAAAAAGAATCAAAAATTTAAATGGACAGAAGCACATGTAAAATCCATGAAAAAGCTAAAGGAGTTTCTCTTGTCAACAACAACTTTGAGAAAGGTAGACTATGAGTGTCAAAGGCCAGTAATTGTGACAGTAGACACCAGTCCTACAGGGATTGGATGGGCAATAAGGCAGGATGACAAAGAAGGACACAGGTATGTGGTAAGATTTGGAGCAAAGGTACTAAGTGCTCGCCAAAGAAACTATCCACGGATAAAGAGAGAGTTATGGGGTATGGTTACAACCTTGAAAAGTGGGAAAGAGTAACTAATTGGTGCATGTGTGGTTGTAGAAACAAATTGTCTACCACTTCTTGGGATGATTACAAGCTGCTCAACGCCAGACATTGCTATGTTGCGGTGGATTGCCTACATTGTCCTTAAATCCTGAGTTTAAGCACGTTGCAGGTAAAGACAATATAGTGGCAGATATGCTATCAAGGGCAAGGTATGAAGATGAATCACAAATGATTGACGAGGGAGATGATGTAGGCACAAAGTTCTATTCTATCTCTGATGTCAAAGGTAACAATGTCTGCATGACTAATCTACTTGAATCATTCTTGAAAGAGCTTTATGAAGGTGATTGGCTTCTTATTGGAAGCTACTTGAGTACTCTAACAAAACAGTATGATTGGTTTGAACAAGAATTCAAGAGGATACACAGGAAAGCATATGGGTACTTTTTGAGGGATGGTTACTTGTGGAAGCATCCTAAACAAAAGGGTGCTACACCACAACGGGTTATATGTAAAAAAGAGACTCACATGCAAGAGTTTCATGAGAGTCTATGGGCTAGACACAGGGGTGTGTGGGCAACCTTCTCCAAGTTGAAAGAAAAATATTGGTGGAAGGGTATGTATAAAGATGTATCTCAATTTGTAGAGTCATGTGTAACTTGTCAAATGTATTCAAATGTCCGACATCGTGATGGATTTCATCCTACATATCCACTAGCCATGCACTGTAAATGTGTTGTGGATCTAGTCACAATGCCTTTAGGACTCTGGCAGATGAGATAATTGGTTCTTGCACGAGAAGACCTAACTAATCAAGTTGAAGGAAGAGCATTAGGAGATAAAACCATAGAAGTTGTGTGCAAATTCCTTCTTGATGAGGTGATTTGTCGTTATGGTGGTGTGGGAAAAATCACTGTATATAGAGGTGAACTGGATGCCGAAGAAGCAAGGGAGTTATTTTCTAGATTAGGAATCAAGCTTTCTCTTACTACAGCTTACAACCCTGAAGGCAATGGAAAGAGTGAAAGAGGGCATCCTCCTATCATCAAAGCTTTGGCCAAGGCTTGTGAAGGAAGAGTTGGTGAGTGGCCAAAACTATTACCATATGCTTTATGGGCTGATCGTACAACACATAGCTCAGTAACTGGCTACATGCCTGCGGAGCTAATGTATGGTCAAAAGCCAGTGATGCCGATTGAAGATACAATTCCCACATGGAATGTGCTACCTTGGCAAGAGGGGCTTAGCAGAGAAGATCTCCTTGCACTACGTATAAGGAAACTAGAGAGAAGACCTGGAGACATTGAAGCTGCAAAATAACGACTCAAAAATGCAAGGTTGTAAAACAAGGACTACTTTAATAAGTGACATCGACTCAGGAGCAAAGAAATTGACAAAGGTAACTGGGTTTTAGTGTATGATAGTAGCCTTGATAACCAGCACACAGTCATGCGCAAGTTCTCAAAAAGATGGTTTGGACCGTATATTGTAAAGCATGTGCATGAAAATGCTACTTACAGCTTGTCTGAACTAGATGGTACAGAAGTAAAGATTCCCATTGCAGGAAAAAGGATTAAAATGTTTAAGAGAAGAGGAGACAATGATCTAGAATATGTTGATGAGGAAGAAGAGCAAAACACAGGTGAAAATCAAAGTGAACATGAAGCTCTGGAATCATCCAGTGAAGAGGAAACCAAGGAAGATGTACAAGAGGTCTGATCTTACAAAGAGACAATGTGGCACATACCGAAGGATGTGCAGGTTTAGAGGGAATGGATGTCGTGTTGTGGCATGTATATAGTGAGAACGGGCATTAAACAATTTATCTTGTGACTTTTTGATGCATAAGTATACTTCATATAATACTCATATGCATAAATAAAAGCTTTCTACCATACCTTAGTATTACTTTTGAAGTAATATTAATGTACATTACTATTAGAAAGTACTGCAAGAGAAGTATCAATGATTGTGCCTCTTTTTGTCTGGGGGAAAAGCATTTGTATATTTCTTCTAATATCTCAGCTATACCCTACCATATATAAATTATTTCCTTCTTTTCACATTTATCTAATAATATAACCCTTCAATAATGCATACCTTCTTGGATACATACAAGAGGGAAGGGCCTACTAGAAGACTTTATGAAAAGGAAGATCCGAAGCTTCTTGGACCATCCCAATTTTAAAATCCCAACCTAAAGGCGTGAAGAAAAGGCCAAAACCAAGTCAAGCTCTTTTAGTAGGCCAATTTTGCCTTTTGAAGCATGTCAATCTGAGTTACAGGTCAAAAGTTACAGGGAAACCACTGAAAAGCCCTCACACAACTACACTGCAAGAAGAGATGGTAAACAGATGAATCAAGTGAAAAGAGGTAATCTTGGTCTTTTTCCATAAAATAAGATATTTGGAGGATAAAATACATAAGCATGAGAATGTGACACCTCAAAGATGCCTTGAAGGACAAGACACACAAGTTGGGACCCCTGCTGGAGTCACACAGAAGATGCCTAGGTGGGGCCCACATACATCATGCACCCACATAGAGCCTCAACGACCCAAAATGATGAATTTCATGATATTTTGAGTTTTAATATTTTCCATTTTATGAAATATCCAAAAGAACATTTGATTTGGGCTAACTCTTTACCCTGATCAAGTGATTATGTAAATCATGGCTCCCTCACCTATAAAAAGGGCAACCTTCTCTTCATTGAGGCAAGTTATGAGTGAGTGAGAATAACTCAATTCCATAGTGTCACACTCATCTTAGTGCCACACTTTCTCTTGACGAAAGGTTGAAGTCTTGCCTCATCTTCTCTCTCCATTAAGGTGGTGGCGATTGCTCTCATGTAAGATATATGTTGCTAGTTTTTCTTTCATTTGCATATCTAGTCCAATACTTGTCTTTAACTCCTTCTCTATCTCTCATTATTTATCTTTAATACCACCACCACACTTATATCTATATCTAATTCTATCTTTACTCCTCCTTTCATCTCTCTTGTTGTGTCCTAATTGTTTCATTGGAAGGTATTCAAGCAGCCATCTTTTCAATGTAACGGGCACAGCCTTCTTGCGGGAAACAATTATGTGCACAAGGTTAGTAACCATATCTTCATCTTTCACAAGCACCTCTCTCTCTTAAGGTTCTCATTCTCTTCCACAAACTATAGAATCTCCTTGCTACAGGTGCTTCTCTCCCCGCAGTATCCTTATTGCCTAAGGGCAACAATAGGGCTTGGGAGAGAAACTCTCTTCTTCTTCTCCTTTCACTTCTTTCACACCTTTATCTTTGAACATACTAAGTATATCATTGATGAATAACCATAATCCACATAGAGGTGATTTTTTCCATTTCCATTCTGTGCAATCTATTAGGGTCAACATTTGGATTAGTCGAAAGATTCACTTTCAGCAACGCATAGTGTTTCTATTTGGTCTTGAAAGGCTCTATGAAATACTTCTCTCACCAGATCCCATCATACTACCTATTATTGAATATAACTTCTCTTTTGATGTGAGTGTGGTTATTTTATTATGAATCAAGAGGATTTGTACACACAACTAATCCCCATCGCTATACGAAACATATACATTATAGTAAGCACAAAGCTACAGTTCCAAAGAGCAATCCGTAGCTTATTTGGACAACAAAGATTAAATATCATTAACTCATCCATTAACCCTTTTATCCTACCCCATGATACGATATGATCGTAATGTCGATGTTTTCATTTTTGTTTTGTTCAGACTATCTTCCATGGGTTCTCTCCATCATGTGTATGTTTGTAAGGAAAAGTGAGCGGCTTCTTTGGATACATTTCTTCTTTAGCTCTAGAAGCTATGTTATCTACATCTTAGCTCTTTCTCATAACCCTTGACCTTCCTCACAAACTCTCACAGCAAGAGGCCCGGTGCCTTTGTGGCAAGACCGCCTACTTCTTGACATATTTTGGTCGACAGAACCTCGAAAATTACTTTCTACTCTCTTGTCTTTAACTTCTCTATATTTCTCTCTATCTCTCTTCCTATCATTTTCTCCCCACCGAATAGACTGATTCAAGTTGGACAACTTTTAATGATACCCTACCTCATAATGGAGGCAGACATGTGTGCACAATGGAGGCAAAGTAATTCCTCAAACAAGGAGCAGAGATGCTGTGCAAGAAGCAGAATAAAGAATCTCTTCTTCATAGCACCCTACAGAAGCAGTGAGCACTCTCACACTGTGCACAACACAAAACGATGGCTACATTTACAATCATAACTCTTTTTCTCTACTCAAAACGATGGCTACATTACATATCTGTATATATATTTTTGTGTACATATATATTTGTTTATGCATGTATGTAGGCACTGAGACAGGAGCATAGCACGTGAGGGTTAGACGCTTCCTCTTGGATATAGTCCCTTTTTAATCGTGGCGTTGCGGTCATTGGTTTACTCTTGCATTCATTATCGCAACGTACCTTTGGTTTTACCATGGTTGAGACTGTGATGATATCTAAAGAGGTGCCACTTGGCGTTTGGCACTACTAGCCTCTACTTAGGTCTACTAGTATGTATATGTATCTATGTGTTTGTGTGCTAATATACTTGTGTACATATTTATAGATGAGTGAGTAAGGGGGACAGATAAATCTTATATTTCTCTTTGCAATGTAGATGTCAGATTGGTGGGGAGCAGCCACCTGGCTCTTCTTTTTGGTTGGTTCACACCCCAGGTGGGCTCCCACCCGGGGTGGATATCGCCTCCTGTGGACCTGAGTCTTGAGTCAGTGAGAACAAGAAAACCAATAAAGAATTTTTTTGGCTATTTAACCCTAGACCATGAGTGTCATAGGTTTATTCTTTTTATTTGCAGGCCGTGGCCATCCTACAGCTACCCTTCTCAGGTTCCTCCACCGGTCATAGATCCAAACCTACAACGGGATCTCTCTTTACGAGAACAGTATCTCTGAGAGATAGAGAATTTGTTTGGTTTCTACACTCTGCAACAGCTTGCGACCTATGGTATTTCTCCGAAGACTGCACCATGAGGGAGTCGGGGAGGGACTCCTTACCTACAGATGCTCACATCAATGTCACCTCAGTCTACAACCCCTTCTTATCGTCCTACCTCCCTTTGATTGCACGGTCCTACTCCCCTTCCATTGCAGGGTCCCACTCCCATCATATCACAGGTCCTACGCCACTCCATTCCACTCTTGCTTTGCCAGAACACCGTCGACAAACTTCCTCTAGCAACAACATCGACGCTAGTCTCGGGGCAGCGAGCGCCATGAGAGACGAAGCGACGATGGATCTTGTGGTTTCGCCTGTTTTGGTAGTGGCGGGGGAATGGAGTCCCCACTTTCAAAGCGTGTCGCCCTTGATGCAGAGGATGAGGATACTGACACAACCGTGCCAGACATGCATGGGTGCTACTACAAGGTTAAATATGGTAGGGAGGTGGACTTTGGCACAACACAGGGCATGGAATTTTGATGCCATCTACAAATTCTTATACATTCAACATATAAGAATTGGTTTACAAAGTTCAAAGACCAACTGCCCAATCATGCACGGTACATTGAGGATGCGCTGTTAGCTAGATTTCCAAATGCCCCCAATCAATGTTTTACACAACAGTGGTTGGAGGGTTACATAAAGACATTTCTAAAAAACAAGCAGTCGAGTGTGCGGTGCATAGTAGCCAACCAGGTCATTGATCCAGACAGGAGCTACCGTGGTGGCAACATGGCAGACGCGGAGTGGGAGTGGGCAATTCAAGAAAAGAGCGATCAAGCTGCAACGGGCTCATCATACAGACAACAACGTGAGGCCCGTGCCAGACAAACTCCCACGCACTATGGCTCAGAAGGCATGGGAGCTTGGAAGGACAAATATGTAAGATTGATTCAATTATAATGTCGATCGGTGATTATTAAGATTGTATTTGATGATTTGTTATTGTTATTGCTGACATACAAAATTTGATAGGTCATCTGGTTGTTCCAAAAGAACCACATCCCTCGCAAGCAGTTTGACGCAGCGGTTGGATATTCACTACAAGTGGTAAGTTTAAACAAGTCATTTTGTATCAATTGTTTTAAATTGTTGATAATTGTTTAATTTGGTTTAGGTTTATGTAGAGTCAAGGTGATCTAATGTACATGCCTGTGGACGATGACGAGATAGAGGAAGATTAGATAGAATAATATTTTGTCCAAACTTTCGTAAAGTCCCAATTGACACAATGTATATACAACTATTTACTTTTTATTGTAACTTTTTTAAATAGTTGATCTTTTGCATATTAAATTCTCAAGGTAAAGTAAATTCAATTTCAATTCTTTAGTTTGTTTTATACTCTTCCGAAAAACAGTTATTGTTTCATTGTTTTATGTAGGTAAACATTAAAGGCGCTCATTTGGGCCACTCAATTTTGGGTGGTCCAAATCCCAGGGGGTTCACTATATTTAAGACCATATATCACGTGCGTTCATGCTCTTTTTCTAAAATCCCTATTCTATGAATTTTCTAGGAAATATTATAATGAACCCTTTTCTTTTAAATTCTGTAAATTTTTTTGAGATTTGTAAAAAACATATCCTTATGTAAATTTATTTTTGTAAGTTTTAAGGGATTTAAATACCCTTTTGTTGAACTCACGTGATAGGTCACATACTATGTAAGGTGAACCCCCCGGGGCTCAAATGAGCACCTTTATTTTTGAATGGGTATATAGTGGCAATAAGTGCGGTAATAGGAGCGGCAACTGTCCTAATAATAGCAGCGGGTATAATTCCACGATTATTACCGCACTTATTGTTGAGAAACCACAACCGCATCCATAGCCGCGGTTATTGCCGCTCCTGCAATTTTTTCTCTCTTCTTTTTCCTTTGTTTTTCCACGGCAATGCTAGCGGTTATAGACAACTCCTCTTATAGTGATCCAAGGTAGTGATCCATCTAATGGCGGTTTCATCGATGAGGTGGGGATGAAGTTGTCTCCATTCTACAACTCTCACATACCTTGGCTAGCTCGCTTGGCTTCACACGGTAGAACACCGGCAGAATGATTGTGCGAGTCTCCTGGAAGGCACTGAGTTCTTGCATGGGCCACCAACGACAAAGAAAGCTCTTGGAGATGAGCACCACCACTATGTGGGATCTTTTGATGATGTTGTTGGTGTTTGGGGGGAAGTCTTGGACTATAGGCAGACTGTAGGCAGGCTGTTGGGTTTTGTATCCAGGAAATTGTTGAATCTGAACTTCCATGATCTGTGTAGATTGCAGAGATGGATGTCGAGCTCAATGACAAAGTCTTTCTGTTTGGCATTGTGAGACCAGAACATGTCGAACTCGAACTCATACTCACCCCTTAAAGCTAAATCATTGTGAGTCACTGAGCTAGATAATTATGCAGGTTAATCAATACTTGCCTATTGGCCATTCACAATAGAACGCATAGCTAGTCGGATCAACGGTCTTATCCCCTTGTCTGAATGCTCTATTGTACTACTGCCACAGTTGTGGTGCGAGAGTGTGTGTATGTGTGTGTGTGTGTGTGTGTGTGTGTGTGTGTGAGAGAGAGAGAGAGAGAGAGAGAGACTCTTGGGAGTGATTGGAGAGATATACTAGATTCGATATAGCCGTGGAACTATTCATCTGATATGACTAGGTCGCACACGGCAAGTGGGTCCTTGTGCCAGGTTCCGACTGCCATAACCACGGCTCAAATTTCAAACCTTGCAAGCCTCACGCTAACAACAAAAAGCTGCAGCTACATCACGTGCATTAAAAATAGAAGACTCAACCACGGCCACCCTCATCACTATATGGCATGGCTTCAGCCAGGGCAGATCTATGGTGGGAAAGGGAAGCAAAAATTGCAATGCAATCTCAGCCATCCGTCAACTATAGTTTATCCGCCCCTAGTTGACCCTTAGTTCACCCCCAGTTCACTGCATGATCAGACGGCTGAGATTAAAGCTGCCTTGCATCCCAACATTTGGGCCCTAGATCCCCTTTGAGCCAGAGCCGTGCCATATAATGACAAGGCATAACCATACAAGGGGGGAAAAAAAAAGAAGAAGAAAACAAGTAGAGTCGTAGGAAACTATACAACTAGAGACCTTAAACATCTATCAAACGAGCAAAGTTTAGAGAGAGAGAGAGAGAGAGAGAGAGATAATTCTAGACAGGTTCTTTGACATGTCCATGTGCAATATTAATGTTGTTATGAAATAAGACGTAGCTAAATAGATAATTGAGTAGATTACTTAATGGAGAGAGACAGATTTATATACACGAGATTATATAGTAGAGAGAGAGAGAGAGAGAGAGAGAGAGAGAGAGAGAAAGAGTACACACGATATACGTGGTTCACCCAATGTGGGTTACGTCCACGGGAAAGCAGCCACTCAATGGCTTTAGTACTTCAAAACAAGAAGTAGTTTACAAAGGGATTATACCCTTAATGGAGCTCCCGCCTTGCTTCACTCTCACCACCTCACACTCACCTTGTTGCATCAACTTCACACTATGAAATGTGTGTAGAAATGGCCTCCTTTTATAGGCCAAAAGGGTTGCCCTCTCTTATGAGAGACAGCCATGTGTAGCCGTCCTTGTGCGAATCAGTCCAAATCGGACCCTCCAATCCGCCCATGTGTGGCCGCCCTTGAGAAGACAAGTCCGCTTTTGAATTCCGCCACCGGCCATTGAATTCGGCAACCGGCCACCGGCCATTGACTTTTGACCAGCGGCCACCGGCCATTGACTTCCGACCACCGGCCATCGGCCATTGACTACCGGCCACCGTCCAACCGACCGGTTGTTTTCCGACCACTTTTCGGCCGCCGTCCGGCCATAATATTCCGGCGAAAAAGAATATTTTGGCGAAAAAAAAGCCCCTGATTCTTGTCCATGAAAATTTTGGTTTCCTGTGAGTGATTTTCCTTCACGCACGATGGCTTCTCCTCATAATGGGGGCCTTACAAATGTGCGCTTTTACCACAGAAAAATTACAAGGGTAAATCAGGCTCCATACTTAACAATCTCCCACTTGGAGACTGATCTCCAAACCAAACCTGTGACTGCTTTCCATTCTGGCTTCTTATCCTTGAATGCCGATTGAAGATGAGCAAAAGCTCAACTTCTCCTTGTTGACCACCTTTGTAAACATGTCTGCAGGATTTTCACTTGTATGCACCTTTCCTAGCTTTAGTTGTCCCTCTTCCAAAAGAGTGCGTATGAAGTGATATCTCACCTCAATGTGCTTTGTCCTTGAATGAAAGGCTGAGTTCTTTGCAAGATGGATAGCGCTTTGGCTATCACTGTACAAGACACAATTGTCTTGTTTGAATCCAAGCTCTTCTAAGAATCTGTGAAGCCACAGAATTTCTTTGCTTGCCTCCGTCATTGCTACATACTCTGCTTCCGTGGTAGGAAGTGAAACCCTTTCTGCAGCTTTGAAGCCCGGCTTACTGCTGTGCCTCCAACCGTGAACACATAGCCAGTAGTGCTCCTTCGAGTATCTTTGTCACCTGCCATATCTGCATCAGCATACCCTTCTAGAAAAATATCAGTTCCTCCAAAATACAAAGCATTTTTTGTTGTCCCTTTTAGATACCTAAGTATCCACTTCACAGCTTGCCAATGCTCTTTACCTGGGTTGTCCATGAACCTACTCACAACTCCCACTGCATGTGCAATGTCTGGCCTTGTCCAGACCATAGCATACATTAGAGAACCTACCGCTGCAGCATATGGAACTTTAGACATATAGGCTATCTCCTCTTGTGTCTTTGGACACATATCCTTCGTTAGTTTAAAATGACCAGCCAAAGGTGTAGACACTGGTTTTGCATTTTGCATTGCAAACCTTTCTAGTACCTTCTTGATGTAATCTTCTTGAGATAGCTTTATTGTCTTCTTCGTCCTGTCCCTTGATATTTTCATACCAAGTATCCTCTTTGCAGCACCTAAATCTTTCATTGAAAAAGATTTGGACAGCTCCTCTTTTAGGTCTTTGATGTCCTGCATGTTAGCACTTGCAATCAACATCCATCGATCAAACTTCAAGTACCATTGTCTTGATGCTTGCTTTAAACCATACAAGCTCTTCTTTAATGTGCAAACCATTTTCTCCTTACCTTTTACTTCATACCCCTTTGGTTGAAGCATGTAGATTTCCTCCTCTAAGTCACCGTGAGGGAATGTCGTATTTACATCCATTTGCTCGAAATTTAGATCATGAGCATCCACAAGGCTTAAGACAAGCCTAATTGAGTTCATTTTTACAACAGGAGAAAATATTTCATTGAAGTCAATACCTTTCTTTTGAGAAAAACCTTTTACCACAAGCCTAGACTTGTACCTTTTCTTCCCACCTTCTTCTTCCTTTAGCTTGTACACCCATTTGTTTTGAAGTGCCCGCTTACCTTTAGGCAACTCAACCAACTCCCATGTTTGGTTGCGATGTATTGAGTCCATCTCCACTTGCATGCTCTTCGTCCATTCTTCTTTGGATTCATGTTGCATAGCTTCTTCATATGATTCCGGCTCTCCAGAATCTGAGATCAAGAGATGGTTGAAGGAAGGAACAAACCTTTCTGGAGGTCTACTTGCTCCTGTAGATCTTCGGGGAATAGGTTGAGGCTCCTCATTTGGTTGAAGTTGTTGCACATTGTCACCGTTTGCAATCCTTGAGTCTTCACCGTCCTCAAGCTCCATGTACTCATCACCTGTTTCTTTTGTTTGTTTTCTTTCCAAGTAATCTTTGTACATATTTTGTTCGTTAAAAATTACATCCCTACTCCTTAAGATTTTACTATCTTCAGGATTCCATAGGCGATACCCAAAGTCTCCTTCTCCATAGCCAATGAAGAAACACTTTTTGGACTTTGCATCTAACTTTGATCTTAGGCTTCTATCTATGTGCATGAAAGCCTCACACCCAAACACTTTGAGAAATTCATAATTCACCGGTTTACCTGTCCATGCCTCTTCTGGAACTCCCCCATCCAATGCCGTTGAGGGTGACCGTTGAGGGTGACACAGACGTACTTACAGCTTCCGCCCAAAGCTCAAGCGGTAGGCTTGCATGTAGCCGCATGCTTCGTGCTCGTTCCATGATTGTCCTGTTCATCCTTTCCAAAATCCCATTTTGTTGAGGTGTCCTTGGGGTTGTCCTTTGCCTCCGAATGCCATTGCTAGCACAAAAGCTTTCAAAAGCTTGGCTGCAATATTCGCCTCCATTGTCGGATCTGAGGCATTTAACCTTGGTACGTGTTTCATTCTCCACAAAGGATTTCCACCTTTGAAATATGGAAAATACATCGGATTTATTCTTCATGACATAAAGCCATGTTTTTCTAGTCGCATCGTCTATGAATGTTACATAGTACAATGAGCCACCAAGTGATGGTGTACTTGCAGAACCCCAAACATCAGAATGAACCAACTCAAGTTTTTTATTTTTTCTTTCATTTCCTGATTTTTGAAATTTTACCCTCTTTTGTTTACCATAAACACAATCTTCACAGAACTCTAAGTCCACTTCTTTCAAACCTGGTAGAAGCTTCTTTGTTTGAAGGATTTGCATTCCTTTGGCACTCATATGCCCAAGTCGGTAGTGCCACACCGCATTGTCAACTTCTGTAGTTGCTGCACAAGCTGAAGGTTGCGTGCTAACAGTACACAAGTAAAGTGTACCGACTTTTTCACCCTTGGAAACCACCAAAGATCCCTTTGAGATCTTCCACCATTTGTTTCCGAATGCGATGTTGTGACCTTCATCGTCCAATTGTCCTGTAGAGATCAAATTTTTGCGAAGAGAAGGAACATGCCTAACATCTTTAAGCTTCCATTTATTTCCGTTAGCAGTTTTGACAGAAACTGTACCTTTGCCGACAATCTGACAAGCTTCATCATCTCCGAAGTATACATACCCAAAATTACCTTTGGTGTAGTCTTGGAAATGTTGCTTGTGTGGTGTCGCATGGAATGAAGCTCCGGAATCTACTATCCAGGAATTAGACACATTGTCTAATGAGAGAATTAGAGCATCTTGCTCTACTTTACCTGCCACATTGGCCTCCGATGTTGGCTTGTTGTCTTGAGACTCTGTCTCCTTCTTCTTCTTGGACCAGCAATCCTTCTTGACGTGGCCCTTCTTGCCGCAGTTCCAACATTCAAGAACTGACTTTGTGCGTGACTTGCTCCACCTTGAGCGATCACGACCCTTTTGGTTTCTGAACCTCTCCTTAAGCCTTCCTCTTGTTTCCACTGATAGTGCAGCACTTGATGCTTCTCCTGTGCTTCTCC
Source organism: Adiantum capillus-veneris (assembly GCF_014529385.1). NCBI lineage: Eukaryota > Viridiplantae > Streptophyta > Polypodiopsida > Polypodiales > Pteridaceae > Adiantum > Adiantum capillus-veneris. The sequence continues at coordinate 62,870,307 of NC_140937.1, forward strand.
TTCGCATTTCCTCGCTTAGGAGAACACCCACAACATCATCAAACTTAAGAGTATTTGTGCCAGAGATAGAATTACTTACAGCCATCACAAGGCTGTCCCAACTATCCGATAGAGATGATAGTATAAGGAGAGCTCGCACTTCATCGTCGAAATTGATTTTCACTGATCGAAGTTGACTTATGTTTGTGTTAAAGTCATTTAGGTGTTCTGCAACTGAACCATTCTCTGCCATCTTTAGATTGAACAAGCGCTTCATAAGAAATACCTTATTGGATGCCGATGGTTTCTCATAGAAGTCGTCAAGTGACTTCATCAAGTCCTCCGTGGTCTTCATCTCCGAAACATTGAAGGCCACCGTTGACGCCAAGCTTAACCGGATTGTTCCCAGTGCCTTTCGATCAAGGACAATCCATGCTTCATCTGTCATTGTTGAGGGCTTCTTCGCAAGACCGCCTAGTGGCAAATAGAGGTCCTTCTGGTAGAGATAGTCTTCAATCTGCATCTTCCAATGTTGGTAGTTTTTGCCGTTGAACTTCTCAATCTTGAGCTTCCCTTCCTCCGCCATAACTCCCACTCAATTCAAGGAATCCTTTCCTTGAGATAATTTAGCTACGAGAAAACCTTGCTCTGATACCAATTGTTATGAAATAAGACGTAGCTAAATAGATAATTGAGTAGATTACTTAATGGAGAGAGACAGATTTATATACACGAGATTATATAGTAGAGAGAGAGAGAGAGAGAGAGTACACACGATATACGTGGTTCACCCAATGTGGGCTACGTCCACGGGAAAGCAGCCACTCAATGGCTTTAGTACTTCAAAACAAGAAGTAGTTTACAAAGGGATTATACCCTTAATGGAGCTCCCGCCTTGCTTCACTCTCACCACCTCACACTCACCTTGTTGCATCAACTTCACACTATGAAATGTGTGTAGAAATGGCCTCCTTTTATAGGCCAAAAGGGTTGTCCTCTCTTATGAGAGACAGCCATGTGTAGCCGTCCTTGTGCGAATAAGTCCAAATCGGACCCTCCAATCCGCCCATGTGTGGCCGCCCTTGAGAAGACAAGTCCGCTTTTGAATTCGGCCACCGGCCATTGAATTCGGCAACCGGCCACCGGCCATTGACTTTCGACCAGCGGCCACCGGCCATCGGCCATTGACTACCGGCCACCGTCCAACCGACCGGTTGTTTTCCGACCACTTTTCGGCCGCCGTCCGGCCATAATATTCCGGCGAAAAAGAATATTTCGGCGAAAAAAAAAAGTCTCGGGGGCCTCCGCCCCCGAGGCCTTTAAAGTTGCCCCTGATTCTTGTCCATGAAAATTTTGGTTTCCTGTGAGTGATTTTCCTTCACGCACGATGGCTTCTCCTCATAATGGGGGCCTTACAAATGTGCGCTTTTACCACAGAAAATTACAAGGGTAAATCAGGCTCCATACTTAACAAATGTTTCCTGCACAAAGTTCTATCATGAGGTTCTCCTTTAGTTTGAGAATACTATGTAGCCCTCCACAGCTTTTTGAATCCTTCGGAGCTTTCAAACGTTTGCTGCACGTTTGGAGTTTTTATCGATTTCCAAAAAAGAAGCTGGTGTGCCTTCCATTTGTTCAAAGACTTCCTTATTATGAATGCCTTTATGTCCATTAGCAAAGAACAAGTGACAAATTTGAAAGTTTTGTGGAAGAGGTCTCAAGTATTTTTTTGTTGAGAAATTGGAAAACAGTTTTGGTATGCTCACCCACGCGAATACAGTGCCGAATGTCAACGTACTCTTGGTTGTTTTGTCGCATCACCAACATCAATTCGAAGCTTCACACATGAGAATGCCAATATGATAGTTTTAGCACTTCATGTATTTCTTTTTCCCTTGGAAAAATGCATCTCTCATAAACAAGGCTGGCTTGACAAAAATCGCCACATAGTATTACATCAATACCATCGAACGGTCCCTCATGCATTTGTTTTATTGCATGTAGATGTGCATCGACTATCTCAAAGATATATGGACCTACGAGCAAATTTTCATCTATGACTATGAGCCGCAAGTCACTCTATAGCAAAGACAGTTCATCTAATTTCTCACCACTCAAGGAGGTTGTAGTCTGAGAGATCAATGAAATGTGTAAATCAGAGTGAAGAGTGGTGCCACCTATGTTGAATGCTGCTTTCCCAGTGTATGTTGTTGTTGGAGCTATATATGGCTCACTTATATATATATATATATATATATATATCTCACCATGGTATCAGAGCAGTAACGATCACACAACGATTTAGTTCATGGTGACAAAAGAGTGTATGTGTATGCAATTTGCATGTAAGATTCAAAAATGCTATAATTTCTTTTTTGAGTATTGATTCTTGTTATATGTGGTTGTTTTATGTTAAGAAGAATATGATTCAATTCTTTTGTGGCGTTTATTGCTAATTGATATGATGAATCGTTGATTATGTTTTTTGTTGATTTGTCTTTTGAGACCCTCAACTTTGTCTCAATTTTTGGGGATCATTTGCTCAAAATTTGGAGAAATGAAAAAAGTTCCATAGAGAACAACACAATGGTACTTTTTATCCAAAACTCGTTCTTCTCCTCGCGCTCTTCGATTTGAGTCCGGGGTTGGCATCAATCGAAGTTCGCAGCAAAAAGTTATGTTGTTTTCACTACAATCGAGCTTGATGAAAGTTTCGTCCTCGTGGGTCTTCGTGAAGTGTTCGCAATCGTTTTTCTAATTTTGGTGTCAACTTTTATGAGAAAATTTAGCTTTTTGCTATTCATATTGCGGCCGTCAATCTTGAGTCTCACGTCGCGTCTAACGTTACTCTATTTTGAGGATTCTTTTATTATTAATGTCTCCTATTCCCTGCTATTTTGGCTGACGTCCCTCACATCTTTGGATGTTAATTGAGCATCCTTCTTGGGTTTATCATTGGAAGAGACCAATCGTCATACTTCTCTCCTTCTTAATTAAAAACTTCACTATATATGGTGTGTATATTTTGCAATCTTATTTTATACGTTGTGAGCGGGATGAAAACACACACAGCGCCTCTATAACGACCCGACACACACTCTTGGGAAGATACACACACACACTATGGGGCACCACTCGGCTTACACAACACACCTGGCCGAGACAGAGAACACACCTCTGGAGTGAGAGGAGAGAGACTATCCACTTGCCCACTCCACACAGAGACACACACACACAAACTCATCTCAAAAGAGGAGAACTTCTGATGTTTAGATACAAATGAGCTTGGGCCAACACCAATGGGGCAAACAGCTCACACAATATGGGTAAAAGATACCAGATACAATCACAAATTGGAGAAGAAGCTTCACTCACCGGAGAAGATTACACAGAAAAAAAACAGAAAAAGAGTGAGGAATTTGGCAAAATGGACAGCGCCATCGCGTCCGGAACGGCCCAAAACCCCAGTCTACAATGTCAAAGTGCTCAAATCCGACCTCGGATGAGCAGTTTACGGCCAAAACAGGCTCCAAAATGAGCAAAAACACACCTGCGGCTGTTCCTTCTCTCTTCTCCACGTTTTTTCTGGTCTTCTCTGACTTTTTTCAGCTCCCACACTTAGCTTTTTTATTTGGGCACCCTTGGCCTTTTAGATGACCTCAAACGGACCCCGAACAGGCCAAAAACTGACCTCGCAGTGCATAGTTGTCACCTTTTTGCATCATTCGCACACCATGTGAAGTGGCACCAAAAATTGGTCCTAATGATGAACTTTCTGCATAACTCTCACAAGAAAACACCCACGTTGTGTCCGTCCTCATCCGAGTGCAAATATTGACCGCGTTCGCCCTCCTGACGCCACTAGATGCCATCTGACGCACCTGCTGACCTCACGTCGTCAGCCCGCGGATAGCTTCCTCGAGAAGTTTTACGCGCTATAAACTCCTCATTATTGTAGAAAAACACATTGTTACTGATAATAGTGAAAATCGATGCACTATGTACATGCTGTCCTACCTGTACACATGTGGGCCCCACATAACCACCTGGCTCTAGAAAATGGGCAATCCTTTATTCAATGTACCATGCATGTATATGTACATATGCACAATCCCTTGCTCCAAAAAACTCCTGACATAATTTTCCCATCCCCTAGCCTGCTAGATCATTCATGATCAGCAGCAGCAAAGAGAGATATGAGACTCGCCGCATCACAGGTCTCCTCATCCCTCACCAACACTGCTTGATCCACAGACAGCTCATCTTGCTCCACCATCATCAATCTAGCATGATACAATTTAAGACACAACCCATTTACCCTTGACTTATGTAGAACACCATCCAGGTTAGCCAGCTGATATGTGCCATTTGGAAAACACTCCACTACCTTGAAAGGGCCTTCCCACTTAATTTGAAACTTCTTTTGGAAGGTGTTGTCCAGCTTATTGTTGTAGCGCAAAACCAAGTCATGCTTCTTGATACCCTTACTTTTGACCTTTTCATTTATCTTTGCCAAAGCCTTATCCTGCATCTGCCCATAATGCTCCAATGCGCTCATCCTATCCAACTGGACCTCTTGTAATTGCAAGAGCCTCTCTTTGAATGCATCACTAGGCGACCCAAGCAACTTCTCTAACATCTTGACCGCAGGCAACTCTACCTCCACAGGCAATAGTGCTTCCTTTCCATACACCAAATGAAATGGAGTAAACCCTGTACCTGTCTTCACCAAAGCACGGTAAGCCCATAATGCACTAGGCAATTCCAAATCCCAATTCTTTCCTTGGTGCTCTGTCACTTTAGAAAGAATTTGTACCAACTCACCATTGAACCTTTCATTTAAGCCATTACACTGCGGGTAATAAGGAGTGGTATGATGGTGCCTAATCTTCATCTTTGTGCATAAGAAGTCTAGCAGTTTAGCTCTAAATCCTGGCCCCTTATCTGAAAGTAGCTCTAATGGCACCCCAAACTTGCAACATATTTCATCATACACAAATTTTGCCACATCCTTTGTAGTGATCTGTTTTACTGCTATAGCCTCTGCCCATCTAGAGAGATAGTCCACTGCCGTCAAGATATAGCTTTTGCCCCTGCTTGTGATAGGTAATGGGCCTATTGCATCAATCCCCCACTTTTCAAACACATCAAACGCCATAATGGTTTTTCGTAGCTCTGGCTTCAACACTCTCTTCCCAAATGCTTGACACCTATTGCAAGACCTACACCAATGGTGAACATCCTTGTGCAGACTAGGCCATACATACCCTTCTTGCAAGATCTTATGCAAGGTGATCTTTAGAGCAAAATGGCCACCACATGCGCCTTCATGATTCTCTTCCAACACTCTGTAAAGCTCCTCCCGCCAAGGTACACGTCTCAACACGAGATCAGCCCCTTTCATGTATAAGACATCACCAATCAATTTGTACCTGTATGCTCTACGCACAAAGCCATACTTCTTAGACTTCTGAATCTCCTTTGGAATGATTCCTATTAGCAAAAACTCCTCTTCTTGAGCCAAACTTTCCCGGCCATGATAAAGAGGTAAATTGGTCCTCAACACGAATAGCTCCCCAATCATGCCTTGAGCTGCTTCATGTGCCTCTCCATTTAGAGCACGTTCAATGTGTCTGATACTCCATGCTTCAAACTTTTTTAACAGGCCTTTAATTCTGAAGCACATTTCCTTCAATGAGGTGTTCTTGCTCTTCCACACACCCAGCACTTGCTTCACCACTAGCAAGGCATCACCTTTTATGCTCAACCTTCGAACCCCATGCTTCAACCAAATGTGTAATCCGGCTTCCAATGTAGCATATTCAGCCTCATTGTTACTATGCGCATCCAATTTGAACCCTCTCTTGCATACTAGCTTCCCTTCTGGATCATAAAGTGCTATACCCCCTGAAGCTGCATCGTGGCTCTTTCTGTATGAACCATCAAAGAACAACACATGTGCATTGCTGATCTGTGGCACTTCTTCAACTACCTTTCTCACCACCTCTTCCTTAACAATAAGGGGATTCTCCTTGTAGGTCAACAAATCAGCTAGGGTAGCCCTTGTACTATCTTCCACTAGAAAAGAGAACTCAAACTCTTGCAGCTCAATTACCCATTTCTTCACCACATTTGACATGTTAATACCATTAATTAACTGTGGCAAAAAGGCATAACTCGTCAAGAAAACAAAAGGCCGTGGTAGCAAGTAATGACGAAATCGTCGACAAGCAAATATTACACTGGCCATCACTAGCTCTACTTCCGATAACTTTCTCTCCACTACCAACTTCACTCGGCTTGCACAATACACTGGCCTCATATAATGGCTGCCCTTTCCCTTTTGCAATAGCATGGCTCCAATGGCATCATCCCCTACTGATGGATTTACATAAAAAACTTTCTCCCAATCAGGAGCCTGCATGGCTGACAACCCCCCTAACACCACTTTCACCTCTTGAAACACTTCTTCACACTTGTCATCCCATTGCAATGGATCATGCTTTGCCACTTGCTGTAATGGATAAAGAAGCTGCGAAGACAATAGAATAAACCGTGCCATGTACTTCACTTTGTGTATAAAGGTGGCCAATTGCTTCGTACTCATAGGTGATGGAAGAAGAATAATAGACTTCACCTTATCTGGATCAGCCTCAATGCCATTTTCTGACACCATATGGCCCAATAACTTCACCCTTGGCTGTGCTAGATGACATTTCTTTGGATTTAGTTGTCCTCCACATTCATCATATCCAGCCAATACCATCTGCATCTTTTCATGGTGATCAGCCCTACTGCTATAGACACAGAAGTCATCCATAAAAGCTTTAACACAACTACCAATGAATGGTTCCAACACCCAATTTGCTCTCTCTTGATAGAAGGAAGGTCCATTTGACAACCCAAATGGCAATACTGTGTAGCAACCCCATAGCGTAAAAAAAGTTGTCTTTGTGCGGTCTTTAAGAGCAATCTTCAATTGAAAATAGCCTGAAAAACCATCACACACACTGTACCTCTCATAACCTGCCACTGAATCCAAGATCTGATCGATGAATGGAAGAGGATATGGGTTCTTTTTAGTGGCTGCATTTAAGGGTTTAAAATCTACACAAATCCTCCACTTCCCATCCTTCTTTGGACTGACTACTACTGGACTCACCTATTCTGTGGTCTCCACAGGGACTATGAACCCTGCCTTCAATAACTTGTCCACCTCTACCCGCAAGGCTTCCATTTGCTCTTGACCCATCCTTCTTAGCCTTTGCCGCACTGGCTTAGCACCTTCTTTCAGCTCTATATGCATCTCTTCACCCTTGAACCCTCTGATCTCTTCGTATGAAGTAATGAACAAATCAGGAAAACTAGCGAGCATATGCAAAAATATATCCTTCTCCATAGCTGAGAGGTCTCCACTAATCATTTGCGTCATTAATTCCTGCTTCTTTGACAACTCAACCTTGGTTTGCATCAGCCCTTCAATCACTTCATAAGGCCCTTCACTTTCATCTTCAACCTCATTCGCAAATGCAACTAAACCAATCTCCTGGATTTCTTTGTCCATCAAAAGAAATGCAACATCAGCATCCTCATCACTGCTGGTAGTGCTATCACTGTCCTCATCTGTCACCGTGGAAGAGTCTTCATCACTAGACTCATCCTCATCTTCATAAAGCTCCTCTAATCGTTTCCTTGTGTCCATATTATAAAGCTTCTTGGTACCTGTCTTTCCATAGAGGCTAATCGTACCATGTCGCCAATCTTGAACAGCTCCCACTGCACGTGACCATGGTCTGCCCAGTATAATAGGATATGCTCCCAACCCTGCTGGCATCACATGAAAATCAACCACTGCCTTTGCATCATATGCCTCCACTTCTAAGCTCTTTACAACACCCAAGCATTTTACTTTTTGATGGTTTGCCAATCTGATCCGAAACCCTGACACCCCAGCCACTGTGAGACCCATCTTCTCAACGCATGAGTGTGTTGTGACGCATATTTGGGCTCCTCCATCCACATAACCTTGTCCCAAATTTTTCCTTTTATGCCACACATCTACTATTGGACAAATGTCTGGTAGCTCGTCCATTGCCAACAACTTCACTGAACCTCTCTCTGGCTCTTTATCCATTGGGTTAACCATCCTCTTCCACTGTCGCTTTAGCTTAGGCACCATCTCTATAAACTACCCAAAAGTCACATCTGCGTTCCTGCTCGTCAGATCCTCCTTCAAGTCATAGCTTAATTGCCCATCCCCTAGTGGAAAATCTAAAACATGAAACTTTCGACGAGCTCTCCTTTTCCTCTTGGCCTTGACATCCTCGCCTTCATGGCTCTTTCCTTTCTTCTTACTAGGACCTGGGGCACTTCTTCCTTCCTTATCCTCTGTGGTCCTCTTCCCAATAGGCATCACTAATGTATCCTCTAGCTTTGATGCCTTCTCCAAGGTGACTACACTTAGTGCTTTTGTCTTTCCCTTTTCCTCATGGGTCAGTCCACTGGTTCCTTCGTCTCCCTTAATTTCGATGCCATAATCATTTGACCTAGTTAGCACCTGTCTTGGCAATGGATACATGTCTCCCCCCATCCTTGGTGGCTTATCACATTGCGGGCTGAAGTGACCCAACTCTCCACAATTGTAACATGTGGGCGTCTGCCTCCAAAACCTACCATTGCTTTGTCCAACACCATTCCTAGGTCTTTCTTCACCTCCTGGCTGATTTGCAAACCGCCCTCGACCTCGATTATTTCCCACTTGACCTAGCATGTTTAGGCTGAGATTCTTCATCAAATCAACCACTTGCCTCATGTCTTGCTTTAGCCCATCATCTTGCACTGTTGTAGTGACCACTGCTGGCATAACGTGAGTAGTAATAGGAACCACTGGTTTGTGATGAACCCCTGGCATGCGACCTTGTAAAAACTCTATAGGCTGAAATTCAGACCTCATGGGCAAAGACTCCACCCCTAACTGGCTCATTTTCCTCAGCTTCCACTCTTTGTTCCTTGCTACCTCTAGTGCATCTTCATATGTCCTAGGCTTCTTTAGCTCCACTCTCCAACGTATATTCTCCCAAAGACCAGCCAAGAACTTGTCCTTCTTCATCATGTCAGGTGGGGGTACCTGTGGTGCTAAGGCCTTGCACATCCGCTCCCATGCCAATGAGAACTTACGTATGTACGCATCTACTGGCTCACCTTCCTTCAGCACCAAACCTTGTACTTCTTGCCACACTTTGTCAAGATCTTCTATCTTCACAAACTCCACTTCCAATCCATGCCTTAGATTGTCCCAACTCAATCTTACAGGTGGATCCGCCACACGCAACTCCTCTTCAAATGCCTTGGACCAAACTCGTGCATCACTCTTCAAACAAATTTGGAGAAGGCGTAACATTTGCGTATGGTCATGAATCTGGTTGCTAATGCAGGCAACCTCCATCTTTTCCAAAAATTCTTCCACATCTTCATCACTTCTTCCATGAAACTCCGGATAAGAGAAAGCCATGGCTACCCAAATTATGATGCTTTCAGAACCCCTTTGAACACACGTGCAAGAACCCAAAAATTTTTACTACCCAATCCCCAGAAACTTCAATGGAGCTCAGCTTTAGATAAGGACAAACACATGCACATCAAATGAGTTTTCATAGTTAATCATCGGAATGACAACAGGCAAAGGACATTCCAGGATCTCTCTCAATCTTCTTGGCCCAAACATAAAGACTATGCGCTGCTGGAAAAAGATCTTCCTGGACACATGAACATTAATCTGAATTCTTTGAGTTAAATGAAAAGGAGTGAACTGAGGGCCATTTTAATCATCCATTAAAGCCAACCATGAAGCTCCCAAGAAGGCACACCTGACTCAACCTCTGATTTTGCCAAAATTTCAGCAGCATAACAGCATAAATGGCTCAAAATACCAAAAAACCAACCATCATAACTTGGAAAAATTTTGGCAGAGTTTTCCCAGAAGTAGAGCAGTGTGAACCCAAAATATAGACTGTCTATGTATGCATAAACTGCCAACAATAGAACCCGAGCATCAATTAGGAATCACTAGTACATAGCCTATGGCGAGGTCACAAAAAGGGTGCTCTTGCTACCTGTATCACCGAAAGGATCTCCACTTTTGAGAATCCCCCAGCTCAATAAAAACCTCACGCTATCGACCCTCACACGAAGGCTAATGCAAATCGCGTATAGTCAAGTCTCAGAAATGACTATCTTCCAGACCAAGTCTCAGAAATGGCTGGGACTGCCAAATACAACCAAGTATGGCTCCACAAATGTGTACAATGGCAGTTTCCACAAGTAACGTACAATCCAGCAGACAATGCGCTCAAATAGGCGCCAAGTGATGCATACCCACAACAACTGCAAGTGACATCAATGCTAGTATATCATTGTACTCCAGCTACCTGTACCTATGTGAATCACTTGTACTTGTACCTGTCCCTGTAACCTGTAACCTGTAATCTGTAATCTGCAACCTGCAACCTGTAATCCCGAAGCTCGAAGAAGAAGGTACTCGAAGAAGATCCTCCGTGGGGGCGCCAAAAGAATGTGAGCGGGATGAAAACACACACAGCGCCTCTATAACGACCCGACACACACTCTTGGGAAGATACAAACACACACTATGGGGCACCACTCGGCTTACACAACACACCTGGCCGAGACAGGGAACACACCTCTAGAGTGAGAGGAGAGAGACTATCCACTTGCCCACTCCACACAAAGACACACACGCACACACACACACACACACACACACAAAAACTCAGCTCAAAAGAGGAGAACTTCTGATGTTTAGATACAAATGAGCTTGGGCCAACACCAATGGGGCAAACAGCTCACACAATATGGGTAAAAGATACCAGATACAATCACAAATTGGAGAAGAAGCTTCACTCACCGGAGAAGATTACACAAAAAAATAGCAGAAAAAGAGTGAGGAATTTGCCAAAATGGACAGCGCCATCGCGTCCGGAACGGCCCAAAATTCCAATCTACAATGTCAAAGTGCTCAAATCCGACCTCGGATGAGCAGTTTACGGCCAAAATAGGCTCCAAAATGAGCAAAAACACACCAGCGGCTGTTCCTTCTCTCTTCTCCACGTTTTTTCTGGTCTTCTCTGACTTTTTTCAGCTCCCACACTTAGCTTTTTTATTTGGGCACCCTTGGCCTTTTAGATGACCTCAAACGGACCCGAACAGGCCAAAAACTAACCTCGCAGTGCATAGTTGTAACCTTTTTGCATCATTCGCACACCAGGCACTCAGCTTTTTTCCAATAATGCATCTCGCCACCACGTGAAGTGGCCCCAAAAAGTGGTCCTAATGATGAACTTTCTGCATAACTCTCACAAGAAAACACCCACGTTGTGTCCGTCCTCATCCGCGTGCAAATATTGACCTCGTTCGCCCTCCTGACGCCACTAGATGCCATCTGACGCACCTGCTGACCTCACGTCGTCAGCCCGCGGATAGCTTCCTCGAGAAGTTTTACGCACTATAAACTCCTCATTATTGTAGAAAAACACAGTGGTACTGGTAATAGTGAAAATCGATGCACTATGTACATGTTGTCCTACCTGTACACATATGGGCCCCACATAACCACCTGGCTCTAGAAAATGGGCAATCCTTTATTCGATGCACCATGCATGTATATGTACATATGCACAATCCCTTGCTCCAAAAAACACCTGACAACGTTAAGGCGGTCCGGGGTGGGCAATAAGAGAGGCGACCTCTAAACACTCCTCAAGGATCTCGTGCTACTCAATTGGGGTTGGGCCAACCACAAGCAAGAAAAAAAAACAACAAACCCATAGCCAAACAAGTGAAGGGGCACTACCTAGTTATAGAGAGAACTAGGACGCAAAAGAGTAGAATCCTTCAGCAATACAAGAGAGAAGAAAGGATACACTATCACTAATATCAATGCTACAAATACACACACCAAACACCCCGAGAGAGAGAGAGAGAGAGAGAGAGAGAGTTTTGTGCCCAATATTTAGCTTCAGTTTTAATGATTGACGTGAGTGTATAAACAACTTGGAGGAGATTCAAGAGACACAATTAAGTTTGATGATGTTGCCATCTACACATTATCTTACGGTTATGGGAACCCTCTCACCATACAACCCTCTTATAATGTTTTTGCAAGCAAAAAAGCAAACACAAGAGCTCTTGATCAGTCACATACAAGAAAATATTACAAAAGAATTTCAAAATGAGAATGCGTCACTTTAAACCAAACGAGATAAAGTTTCCAAGCATGAATTGAAGAGACTCAAGAGAGTTTTGAACCGCCTTTACACCCAAATTATTGATTCAATTGATGTGCAAGAGTGGGTACAACTTTGATTGGAAGTTATGAATCACTGACTCCCTTGCAATGCTACAACTAGCTCAAGAAGCTTTCATATACACTACAAGTAATTATAATGTATAGAGATCTCACTCTCTCTACCTACAACTAAGATGGTGAATGCTATACTCAAAGTAGTGAGAAATAGTATAGAGATGATGCCATTTACAAAGGAAAAAGGGCTCTATTTATAGGAGAAGAGAGTCCTTGTTAGAATTATCTCCTGATCAACATTTACATAGAAAACCTTGTTTATGAAAAAATTTATATATTCTTATAAGCGCAAGGCTCTCTTGTCTCTTGAGTCACATGGATGTGGGCTCAAGAGGAGAGAATTATTGAGGTGAAATAGATAAGATTTTAGAGAGGTGAGTGATTTTTGTGTGAGGTTGCCTACTACTCCAAGGTAGAGTAGAGTGGGTGCAATTTAGAAGAAAGGGTTAGCAGTTAGTGTTAGCAATCACTAAAAAAAATTAGTAATATATTTACTATGGGTAGAATGACTTGAATGGTGAGAAAAGAGGAGTAAATGAGATGGATGTACCCTTGAGATGGTGAATCCTTGATGAATCTTGGACTCACCTATCCGTAGATTGTTGAAAGTGACCGCCATTCTTCTTCTTCTTTCCACGCTGCCGCCATAGTTTATATCACCACAAAGAGAGTGAGGGTTTTGTTGATAAAAATTTCCAATTTTGTAGAGATTAAGTATGATTAGGTTGCTTATTTTTTATGCATTCTTGAAAGGGTAGAATAAAATTATAATATGGGGGTGATAGAGAGGGATATGGAGATGGTGGATGTAGGTAAAGTTGCAAAAGAGAACTATGGATATGAGAGGGGAGGGTAATGATGAGAAGGGTGAAAGAAAGCATGGAACTTGCAGGTTTGAGTGAGGGATTGAGAGGAATGACTGTTTGTGTGTGTGGAAGTGTGAAAAAAAGTGAGAGAAGACTAGGAGTGACTTGTGAGAAAAAGTGGGGCGACTGGGGTCCACCATAAAATTCATATTTCACCAATGGTAGCTTCAAAATCTATGCAAATATTCAAGGTGATTATTGAGCTTGTCGGCTACATTTTCTTTGTAGGTCACTTCTTCAAATGTTGAGCGGAGATAGGCGGCAAAAATCTCACCAAAAAGCCAGCTTTTATACATGCAAAAGTCTTTTAGTGGCCCCCTCCTTTGTTGAATTTTCACAATGCATCCAAGAGTGATCCCCTCCTTTGTCATATCATGACACAAAGCATCAAAGTTATCTTTACACATGCATGGAGGAGGAAATTACTGAATAAAGAAATGTATACATGGTGGGACTAATGTATGGACTATTCATGGATTTTAGCTCAATGAGCACATGGTGTTAGAATAATGAGTTAGAAATGGAAGAATTATGGATATGAAAAAAGGTATTGGAATCATATGATATGGTTCCACTTTTGTATTATTTTGGGTGAAAGATAAAAAGTATACAAGTAAATGAGAATTATATAATAAAAGTGACTAAGAGAGTAGGAGCCGGTTTTTTTGTTTTCATCACAAAGGTGAGGATAAAAATGTGGAGGTGATTTTGTATAAAAGAAAAAAACATTATGAGATTAGGGAATGTACACATTGGTAAAAAAATATAATAATGGTGCAAGAGGATAAAAGAAGGCATACATAGCCTAATAAAACACACACCTATGTATAAATATTTAAATAAATTACCAAAATAATTATAAAAAATCTCTATATTTAGGACCTATATACAATGAAATATTTACACAAAAAAAGGACCATAATATATTTTTCTCTTTTATTTTATTTATCTTTTTGGCTCAACTAACCCAGTGACTAGCTAACTGAGGGTTTTTAAGGAGATATGGAGAAAGTCCCCTAACTCACACACGTCTATGTACAGTGAAAGGGTGATGATAACCCCAGTGTTTGAGTGGTTTGATAGGGTGCGATAGCTCACTATGTTAATTTTGAATAGCCAAAAAACGGCTATCATTATCCCTCCCCTCGGATGATGGCATATTCATGTGCCATCATAAAGAATCTTTTCCAAAGAGAGTGCTCCCGAGTCCTTGACAAGATTTTCATTGTTTGGCCCCTTGGAATTTTGGCTCAAGTTACACTCATGCTTCATGCAACAAAACTTACATGAGATAGTTGCCTTTTGACAGATCTTTGGTAGATCCTCAAGTAGAAGACGACTCAAGTAAGGATTTAGCCAATACCCATTTACCTTCTTGAAGTGTTCTTTACCATTCAAGTCCATGAGTTGGTAGTAACTCGAATTGAAAGCTTTCTTAACTACGTATTGTCCCTGCCATCTAGTTTCAAACTTGGCATCAAAATGATTTTCAAGTTGATTGTCATACCTTAGCACAAGCTCTCCTTCTTTAATGCCTTTGTCCTTGAGTTTCTTGTCAAGATTCTCCTTTGCTTGTGTAGCTTTACTCTTGTAGTACTCGTAAGTTGCTTCTATTTTCTACTCAAGCTCAGCTAAGGTAAGAAGTCGATCCATCCATGCTTCTTGATTATCTTGTGCTGCTTTGCCCTGAAGTTGCATTGTTGGAATTTTGAGCTCAATTGGTTGTATATCCTCTTAACCATAGACCAAGTGAAATGGTGTGCACTCTGTGGCTTCCCTATATGTGGTTTAATCTGCCCACAAGGCACCATCCAAGAAGTCATTCCACAATTTTGTATTGTTTTGCACCATCTTTTTAATGAGGCCTGCAATAACACCATTAGCCTTTTCCACCAAACCATTTGACTATGGATAGTAGGGTGTGCTATGACGATGTAGAATGTGAAGCTTCACAAACTTCCGTGAGGAAACCCTTCTTCACCCTTGGATCAATATCGAAAACAATCTCCAAAGGTGTGCCAAATCTACAACAAATATTTAGTGTAGACAAATCTACGCACTGTTTTTCCATTTACCCTTGCCACCCTTTGAGCCTCTACCCACCTAGTCATGTAATCAATAGCCACTAGATGTAGAGTTTACCATTTTTTGTTCTAGGAAAAGGACCCCTATCATCAATGCCTCACTTTTTGAAGGGTCCATTTGCAAGCACTATTTTCCTTGAACCATGTACCAATCTTCTATTTCCATTTAATTGATAGTTGTAATAGCTTTTACACCAATTTTGGACATCCACATGTTTCACAATTAACTCTCGGGCAAAATGACCACCACATGCTTCTTCATGCAAATCTTTTAGAATTTTTGAAATTTCATCGATAGTTGGTACTCTTCTTCACACTTGATCCTTCTCTCTTTCATAGAGGGAGCCTTCTAGAAAGAGATAGACACTTGCCTTCTTCATGAGTCTCCTCTTCTGAGCTTTTGTGAAATCTTGTGGAAACTCGCCCTCCAAAATGTAGCCAATAATGGGAGCCAATGAATCCAATCCCTAATATCTCGGTTTCTTGACAGCTACTACCACCATGATGACCTGCACTTCTTTCTCAACACATGTAACTGCTTGTTGTACAAGTAAATCTGCATCTTCATTTTGTTTCTAGGAATATGATATAGTCGCACTTATTCAAATTGATAAAACAACCTATGAATGGCATGAACTTTTGTGCTTAGGCTTTCATTCTTGCATGCCCAAATGCCTAAAATCTGCTTCACAATGAGAAGTGCATTCCCCTTTGGGTAATAGCATGAAAAGGTGATGCAAAAAGTAGTGTCCTTGACACTTCTTTGTGAGACATTTATGGATGGTGCTTTAGCACACTTTTGAAGGTGTCACTTGTGAAACTACACTTTATGTTTATTTTTTTGAAACGTTGGCTCCAACCACTTTAATAACGATTTCTTGAAATGTATGTCCGTCTACCTTTCATGCATGCTGTTGTAACTGAGCGCCTCTCTCTCTCTCTCTACTTGCATGGCGTACAACAATCTACCCTCATCTCTCCTTCTCTTGAAACAAGGAAGCATGGCTTGCACATCCATCTGCCTCAATGATGTCTACGTCCTGGCTTGATGCGAATGCAAATTGCAACCAACATGATCCAACCTTTAAAAGGGCAAGGCTCTTGTCTACTCTACCCCATGTTGGTGTGGCTCAGATGTGGCAGCAGGACATTCAACAACAAAAACCTTCCCACTACACTCAAGGTGGATGGCTACCCGTGGATGGAAGCATCAGCAGATTGGGAGAGGAAATTCAACAGCAACATTTTTGTGTGGGTGAGAGCACCTTCTTGGAAGAGGGGGTTGTGCTACACCAGCAGCATTGGTAGATTCTTTAACTTGGATCGCAGCCCACGTTTGTGGAAGCAGCAATTGGACACCATCAAAATCCTTCAAATGATCGCCACATTATCGGGTAGCCAATAATTGCAGACAATAGTTTTGGTTACCATCAGCAAGCTTCAAATCCAATGGGGTGGCCTCACTCATATGAGGATCATGTGGAGGAAAATCCAAGAAATAATGGGATGTCCCCTCATGGCTGCATTGATTACTCAGCCACAATTCGCTAGGAAGCCACACATAGGATGAGACAATATTGGGCCATGATGAAACGAGAGAGTCGTCAAAGAAAAAGAGAATGGGATGCATCATTCTTGTCAACGCCTCAAGATATTAGTATAGTTTGCAAAACAACGGTGCTTTGCTAGCAAGAATCTACAAAAGGCATGAATTGTGAAGCTAAGAAAGCCACCTTTCGATTGCTTCTAGAGAATCCAGCTTTTCAACAGCTACACAGTAGATTAGAGAAGTCTATACTCTCCAACATACAAGGCATAGTCACCAAAGTCAAAGCATCCTTGTCTGAGCAGGAGCTGAAGCTAAAATGAGCTCTATGCATGATGTTGGTGAATAGTGAAGGGGATCCATCAAGGTCTATAAGCAATTCGAAGATGGAGAGGCTCACATGGCTGCATAAATGAAATTTTGCAGCAGCAAATTCATGATTACAGCAGGCTGAAGCAGGAGCATATCCATTGAAATTATGTCGACATAAACAGCCTCAAAGTCATTGCATCACGTAGGAGATAAGAGACATTGTGTTTGCGTTTTGGTAGGCAGAGATCCGAGTGTCCCCAAACAAAAAGGATGTGTGTCAGAAGCGTCTGGGGAAAAAATATTACATAAATCATCCAATACATTTTCTCACGAGTCCCACGTATGCTTTAAAAGTGCTTAAACTATTTTTTTTTCTTGCATGCTTTAGTATAGGGACCATGCATGTAGGTAGTAACTGCATTTAGGTTGTTTGTGAAGGCCCAGAGGTGTGTATGCTCCAAAAGGAAATCTTTTGGTACTCTTGGAGCACCAATATAAACTCAAATATATTTTACTATCACCATAGCAAGCACCATAGGTATTGTGTATACAAACTCTTTAACCACCAATATATACTCACGGATCTCCTAAAATACTTAGAACCATGAATAATACCTTCACCCTGGGTAGAAGCTAGCATGAGGTCAAACAAGTACTTCAAGTATACATAAAGGCGAAAAAAAGTTTTTTGGGCCAAAGTGCATAGACTAGGTACTTCAACACTACCAGTTTTGCTACATGTACCTTGAGAAATATATTACACTGGTGTTGGTGCTCAAAAGCACCAATATAGACTCATAAGCACTACTAGGGTCCTCTTGGACAATGAATGTACATTTAATGATGGTTTAAAACCACCTTTGTAAACTCATAGGTCCTTTACAACTATGAAAGTACATACCCGTAGGCTCTCTTGGGCTACTTGGAAGCATCGAAAGTACCTTGAGATTAGGTAGAATCTAGCATGCGACCACCAGTATGTACTTTTGGAATACAAACTCTAGGTATATAAATACTTTCAATGTACTCTCTATGGTACTTATTAAATTATCAATTTCAATTACTTAGGTACTTTGCAAAAACTAGCACTTCATAAAGTACCATTTACATTGGCTTATGTACTTTAGTACCTAGCAAAAGGTTTAAAAAGTACCATGTTAGGTAGCATGTTCAAGTTGCAATGACTTTAACCTTCTCTTCACAGACTCAAAAGTTTGATGAGATTTTCTTTTCAGTGGACAGGTGGAATTTTATAGGAGATTCCAAATGGAATATTCACACATCAAGATCTCTCTTAGGTGTTTTGAGGGATTGAAGTCTTGGTTTATTTGCAAGTTGAAGAATGGGTACACTTGTGGTTGCATTGCTCACATACAGATGATATACCTCAAGGATGCATTCAACCAGATGAGACAAAGCAAGACAGGAGTGCACAATGAAGGGTGTGGTTTCAAGTGTCAAGTATGCTTCATAGAAGAGGATCTAGGAAAGTGTGGAGCTATTGAGTACACACACAATAGCATCAAAAAATTGGAGGAGATGGTATTATATATGAAGCGAGACGAGTCTACGTTTCATAAGCTTTCTTGTTTGAAGGGAGAATGTGATCACTGTGGATCGCAGCGGCTAGTACTCTGTCCAAAAGAAGAATCTGAAAATGCATTCGAGATTTTATTAAAGGTGTTTGAAAACATTGCATCAGTCCATCAAGAAGGCAAGAAGAGCAAGGATCTATTGGTTAAGGAAATGGGATGTGCAGATTTTACATCCTTACTTAAAAAGCATTTAACCACCTACATTAGACACAACTTTATTCCTAGGTGGCAATCTCAACAATTCAAAGACTACATTCAAAGGTTTCCTAGAGACGTGGTAGTCTATGTTCTAGACTTTGCTGAGAATTACTCTTTCAAGGAGCAAAATAAAATCCAATCAATGCATTGGTACTCTTCATGAGTCACAATCTTGGTGCACATCACCTATGTTCGAGACGAGGCTGACAGGGTGTTGAAGTATATACATTTTTACATCTTTGATGACAAAGAGCATGAGACATTGTTTGTCAAGCATTGCATGCAGTTACATAGTGTGTGGCTACAAGAGCAAGGATTCAACCCCTTGAAGTGGAACTGGGTCTGGTCAGTCAGGTGTGCTGCTCCATTCAAGGCATCCATACCATTTTTCTTCATGTCAAGATATTCTAGATTCTTTGATCTCTTGAACATGATATCCAGTTTCTTGTTTTCTCCTAGCCTTTGAGACGTGTCATTGATTTAGGTACTACTCTTTGACTGGCATTGAGATGCTATGGAGTTTCTTTGCATCGGGCCATGGAAAAGGAGAGCATGATGTAGCTAGTGCAATTGTAAAAAAGGCTCCAACACATGAGCAATTGAAACCTGATGCATGGCACATGAAGTGTGCCAAGGATGTGGTTAGTTTCTTGAAACATAAATTTCATAATGAAAACACCCGGTCAGAGGTGGCTCGAATTTTTTGGGATGTCGAAGCGGTAGATGTGACGAGGGAGAGGAAATGGAATTGCAAGAGAGTGAAAGGGTCATGCACTTTGCATGTGTGAATGGACACTCTAGGACTGACAAGTGTGCGCTTCGCTACAGAGCTCTCTCGTGTTTTTGTAAGTTTTGTATGTCACAATGTTCGAGGTGATGCCTTAACAACACACATGTCGAAAATTGATAGTATATTGCCATCAAATCCTTGGACAACAGTGACAAAGAAAGTGATCAGTCAAGTGACGATGAAGGATCAGATTTGCCTATGTATTGTGGACATCATGATGACATTAGTGATGCTCTGCATGTAGGTGACAACTTTGCCATGAATACAAACAAATATGCAGAAGACTTCTGCCTCTGGAGGTGCTCTAAGGATAAATACAAAACAACACGAGGTCTAAGAGATTCTTGGGAAAACTGCATTTTTTCGAATTCCTATTTGGTTGAGGGCTACTACTATGATCTAGTTGATGGTACCAAGGGTGTTTATTACATACCTCCTGAGCAACCAAAAGTGTTTTTGGCATCGCACTTGGTTCGATCCATCAAGATACCTTTGGAATCCTTTCATGAAGAGCCACATAAGTTCATATTATCTCCAGAGGTTTATAAAAATTTTTACAACAGCATGCCAATGATTTTGTAGGTCTTTGTATAGTTGACTCTAATGTTTTGCTGCAATTATTGTTTGTTCTACCTAAGTCCCCCCATAACACCTAATCACAAATGTAGTCTCCTGATTCTCTGTTCTCTTGCTACAGTCCATGTGTGGTGCGTTTATCTCTCCCACCACCACTTCTCACATGATATCAGAGTGCTGACAAAAAACTGTCTACCTCCCATTTACTGTATCAACATGTGTACTTCAAAGTAGTTTATAACTTACTACAGTTCAGGTTCCAAGCATCTGATGGCTTGTTCAGGTACTTAAAGGGGGTATCCAGGTAGTCCCAAAGTACCAATGACAGTTTTTTAGTGCATGTTCTCCAATATAGAAGTGTGCAAATTAGGTACTTAAAGTAACATGCAAGGAACATATTTGTAAATTAGCTACTTTAAGTACCATTGTTGTTAGTCTCTCAACATTCTTCACATGTATCTATCTACAGATAGGGTACCCTAAACTACCACTGCATGTGAGTGTTTTGAAAGTTTCCTTTTAAAATACCTGCCTGCACATCAGGTACACCAAGTACCTTGGTTGGTACCTATATTGTTACTTTTTAGTGCTAGAATGCTAAAACACATGATTTTAATGACAAGGGGCCTCTAATGACTACACAACATGGCCTCAAAAACACTTAACTTACGTGTCTGGCACCATCCACGGCCACAACCAAACACACACACTACCCACAACATAAATTGAGTCCAAACCACAAAAACTAGAGTCCAAATCATCTTAAACGGACATAATGGAATAACTATAAATTCGAATTTCGTGTTGCCGATAAGTTACATGTTAATCACTCAGTATAGAGGTATCCAAAATGTTATCCAAAAAACCATCCATCATGGGAAGTAGGCATATACATGGGTTAGTAAAGAGCGTTGAGCTGTAATGACAAAACATGGTAGTACAAGGGTTTTCTACAAAGCTTGGCTTCCTAAAATTACATTATCTTTTTAAGGATGAGATACTAAGACTAAAATTTCATTGGCATCAAAAGTGGCCCCGTCAAATCGTTTGTCCACCTCGCTTGAGTGCAACTTTAAAATAGTTGTCCTTCGATGTAGGCTTCACATTGAAGGTGAAAGCTGCGGCTGACCAATCCATAGCATCACGCCACTTGGCAAGAACCTCTTGAAAATCCCTGGACAAGAATTCAATACTTCGATCCTCTAGGCCATTGGTAGAAGATCATCAAATTGAAGCAAATAGGTAGTCACCTCAATCTGGGGCATAATTGGTACTGAATTGACATCACCCCCTCTAGCATAGGAGGTATTAGTATGCAACAAGAAACCATCACTATCCATATCATCCGTATGTACCCGAAAAACCGTAGGTATGTCATCTTTGGTAAACATGGATTCCTCTAGAGCTTCATCAAGTATCTTTACGAGTTTGCTATCATCTCCTTCTTTTTGTTGCTCTAAGCTGCCTATGAAATGCAAGCCTCGAACATCCTTCCCATGTGGAACAGAAACTCTCTTAAAGCATCATCCAAAGAGCAATAAGCTCTAGATCTTTCTCAATCGGCAAAGAATCTTGTAAAGCTTGTATATCTTGGTCCATATAAACTTATAAACTCCCTCTACCTTGATGTAAATAAGTACTAGCATGCATAGAGATCATCGGTTTGGTAAAACACTCTGCATTCTTTTTACTCTCCATCAAATATCGTTCAACTACATCATCACAAGATCTCGCATACATCTCAAAGATGTCATCAAGCTTCCTAGTAGGAGCATCATCATAATGGCTTGGGTTAACAAGACCATTGTATGACTGCACAACACCTTTCTGCACCCCCTCTGAACTGATACTAAGCATTGAGTAATTTGTATACTTGGGTGCTTCAAGTTCACTTACCATCGGTTGAAATTCAAGATCACAAAATATGTATGCATCAAGTGGTGAATCTATCCCGTCATCCATATGCACATGTATATGATTGTAATTATGTACTTGTATGCGTTCCTCTGTAGATTCATCCAGATCATCTAGTAGCAGATCTAGACTGCTCCATTTATATTCCTGTGCATGTGGAGCTTCATCTAGTGTAGATAAGCCATGAAATTCTTCAATTCATTAGATACCTCCTTTTGCACAACCAAACCATGTACATCAGCTTCAATAGATATCTACTTTAGCACATCCAAGCCATCTGAATCCTCATGTATCTGTAGATCCTGGATATTTTCATTCTTATCCAATGGCCTAAGTCGACTTGCAGAATATGGAATACCAAGATTTACATGAACCATCTCTGCAATCCCTTGATCATCTGCAATCTGCAATAACTTGTCATTTTCAAGCAGACACTCGTTCACAATAGCTTCAAGCTTGGCTCGGATTTCTTTACAAATATTTGCATAGGTAGGCACGTCAGTATTATCTCTATCTTCATCTAAATCCGCTCAATGATGAAATAGCTTCTAGATGAGTAGGCTTTGAAAAAATTTCAGTAATGGTTTTAAAATGGAAATCATTATTTATCCATGTTAGGTTACCTAAAGCCGGGGTTAAATTTGATACTTGCAAAGCTGCATCTGCTTTAGCTTTATTTCTTGCATGAATCTGCCCCCAAAATTCATGATAGCTGATTGTCAGCAGTTGATCTCCATCACCTTTACTGAAAGTAACCTGCTTCTATTGAGTCATCTGCTCTATTTCCAAGGCTATATGCCGATCATCCACTTTTACAACTGCTTCTTCAAATTTTACCCAGCTATATCTACATACATACCAATAAGCTCTTGTATTTGATCACGTAATTTTGGAGCTACTAACCGGTCAAATGCCTTGATCATATGCTTAGTTGGAATACCCATAAGATCCATCTCTGACCTGTAGCATACAAGATATCCATCACTATCATAACCGTCGAATGTACCTTATCCAATGCTTCTTCCACTTTGCTTGCTTCATCTCGGCTTCATTTAATCAAGAAAATCCTCGCAATAAATCTTCTTGGTATGAACCAAATTGCTCATATGTAACCTCATATTGCTGCTGTTGTAGCCTGCAAGAAAGCATCAAATAGATGCATCATCTGCTGCATTATCTCTACTTGAGATGTCCTTGTCATCCTCTCTGCCAAAATTTTTTGTCCCAGCTCGCTTCACGTCGAGTTCACCCCCAAAGATGACGGGGAAACATAAGTGCGATTAGTGAGCAGGGTTAGCACAGGGCTGTTGGCTATTGGAAAAGTGTTAGAGAAAGATGCATAACACCAAACAATGGGCTTATCATTCACTTTGAAAGCGTACAATTGATATCTGGAGGACTTCAATTGGATAAATATACATGACCAAGATGGAAAAAATTGGGCTGTGAATAGCACTGACATAACGAAGAAAGATAGAGAGAATATTAATGAGTCCTTTCTCTACGGCTCTGTACTGCCCCTTATCGGCTCACCTGCTCTACTCTCTTGCTCAAACCCCTTCAGTGCTAGTTCTGTCGCCCTTAGAACCTACACAAACTGCTTCTTGGCTGTAGATGACTCTATTTTCCCAACGGCCCCTGCCTTGTCCTCAACTCGTCAGCACTTGCTTCTCACAATCTATCGCTTCTTAGCATAAGAACCACCCCTTTTTCTTTTAAATGATAAACTTTCTCTTTAATTTAAAAGAAAAAAAAAACACTGCTTGATGATCCCTGCAGGCAACGACAACTTCACTGCTTGTGCTCGTCTTGGCCACTTTCTGTCTCGTATACGACTTTCCGTCCCCTGCAGACCGCCTCTCCAAGAGCCCTCCTACGATTCTTGCCCTGTCGGCTTCTACTAGGCTCTGCAATTGTACTATTTCATGAACCCTTTGCTCCAACTATAGTTGGGTCTTCGTGACGTCTTGATGCAGTCACTTTCTTGTACAGAAAACAAAACTTTTGATAAACCTCGTGGCCGTAAAATAATATACTGCTAGCTTGCCAAAAACGATCAAGTAGTCAGCCAAAGCCTCCGCTCGTCTCGGTTGACGGCGCCTCTCCTCCTGCTTTCGCTTGCCAACCTACGAACTGTCGTCCTCGTCAAGCCCTACCACAAATCGCCAGTTGTTCTCTCTCTCGCTGTTGCTCGACGATGACCTCTCAACCTCTTGCAGTTGCCCAGGCCTGGGGATACCTCGTCAACTCTGGCCGCGTTTTCCTTGCTGCTCGCCGACCTTGTGATTTTCTCGGCCGCCCTGTAACTCTCCTCACTAATACTCCCAGTCGAATTTCCGCCACCGACCTCAAGATCCGCCCTGTACTACATCTTCTGCTTTATTGATCTTGCACTCAGTACGCTCCCCACCCAAAAGCTTGTTGGACGGCGTTTTTCTCCCTGCTTGACGGCACAACCTCCTCGCTTCTCTGACGCCACGCTCCTGCCCGCTTTTTCAGTTCCTGCCCTTTATTCGATTCTTAGCTTCTTATTAATAACCTGCTTTTCCCCAAGCGTCCTCGTTCTCGGCTCTCAGCAAGTCATCTAACTGTTTTCGGGTGCCCTCTCCCTAATCTGCTTTTCTGACAGCGCTCTTCATCTTCTTTAGCTGTTATACGGCACTCTATCATGTTCGCTCGACAACGCTCTTCTGACGGCGCTCCTAGTGCTTATGGGCGGGACCCCCTGAACTTCGACAGCGTGAACCTCCTACTCCTGCTCATGCGCGGCCCCCCCTCCCGTCAACCTCTTATTTTCTCCTTGCGCTGTCTCCCTGCTCCCCCCCGTTTCTAACAGCGCTCCCTTCTCCTGATTGCTCGACGGAGCTCCCGTCTTCTCTACGCGCTCACAGACCTCTCTCGCCTCGTCGGCTCCTGCCAACCTCGGTCGTCTTGTCTGACGGTGCTCCTTTAAGTGACGCGCCACCTTTTTAAGCTGTTCGGCTTTTTTATTTCTTGCTTAACTTCTTATTAATAGCCTGCTTTTCCCAACTGGCCATTCACACACACCTCATGGCCTTGCCTTCAATCTTCTCACCATATTTGGCACACACTGAAACCAAGGCAATGTTGAACACATTCTTATCGACCAAGGCAATGCCAAGTAGCATACATGTTTACCAAAGAATCGGTAAACACAGTTAGTCCAAACAAAAAAGTATTTATGTCACCACCATAGCCTTGATCTAGCTTCGCTTTGATCTAGCTTCGCTCTTTCAGCACACGTCATTCGGCACAAATATCGACCAAAGTTTCACCAAGCACAATCGTCAAGGTGAAAGCATAGATAACTATACTGGAGCAATGCCTTCAGGATCCGTATTTGGTCTTCCTTGCCCTAACGGTCACAATACGCTCTCCAAACATTTTGTTCGTGAAAAAAAAACTCATCGCATGGCTCTCACTTGTCATACTTT
Organism: Adiantum capillus-veneris; assembly: GCF_014529385.1. Classification (NCBI taxonomy): domain Eukaryota; kingdom Viridiplantae; phylum Streptophyta; class Polypodiopsida; order Polypodiales; family Pteridaceae; genus Adiantum; species Adiantum capillus-veneris. The sequence goes on from NC_140937.1 coordinate 62,896,001, forward strand.
ATGACCCAAAGTACTTTGAAACCTGATTTGCTTCTCAAAGTATACCACCTTTCACAACAAATTTTCGAGCCCTTCCCCCATGTGAAAGACAACCAATTTACCTTGTTTTTCCCAAGTTCAAATTGGGAAATTATAAGGAAATATATTTCCACAAGAGAATGAAGAGGAAAAAAGAACCCCACGAGGTACTGTTGAATAATATCATTACCCTTAAAGGGATTTTCATCGCCCATGTGAGAATATTTTCTTCCAAGTGGAATTGGTATTCCCTCTTTCTAATGTGGAAATGTTTTCTCCCACGTGGATATGTTATTCCCTAATTTTGAAGGAACTCCCTTGTGGTAGAAACTATTCTTTAAGCATTTAGTTTCCCTTTTGAAGACCATCTCCCTCTGTTCACGTGGAATATTTTCTAATGTTTTTTAGAAAAAAATTCAATTAACAAATATTCCTTGTTCATTAACAATATTATAGTTTTACAAATAAACTATCTTGTTGAATCCTATATCTTCTCCATGCACTCCTTTCCATTGATTAATAAAAACATTCTTTCATTTCAAAGTGTAATAAATGTAGTCTACTTGCTTATCCACACTTTTAGTATCCTTTCAATTTAAGAAGCATTTGCAACTAAACTCTATGCCAAAACGCCTTATGGTAACTTTTGAAAGTGTAAAAGTTGCATTGTTAAAAAGATCATAAAATTTTTTTTAGCATAAAATAATAAATGCTTTATTTTAAAGTATTGCAACAACAAGCTGACCCTAAAAAAATGCTTGATTTCTTTGCTTAATTTAATACAAGGAAAAAAAGAGAGGAAAATTTTAGAGATTGTATAAGAAAGCAAGTTAATATATGTGGTAAGTATAAAGCATAACTCAGATGATTGGCTTAGGATGACCCTCGCCCTCCGGTCAAGCTCTGCTTTGTAAAGGATTGGGTTGTTTGGAATATACGTTCAAGGCTCAGTCTGAGCTTGAAGCTGATTTGTATTTTTCTTGGTGACATTATAATACAATCACTCAAAATTGTGAGTTTTGCAAAAAAAATAAAATTGTCTTAAGCAATGTTCATGCAAGAATGCATTATTATCACCATTTACATATCCTATTGTGCTTAACTTGTTGTCTCTTGTTACCTCCATTCAATCAATTTATGCCTTTCTTACAAGTCATAAACATATTAGACTTAGCAAGAATCAATTCAACATATCTCTATACATTGATGAGCAATTTGACTATATCAATATAAAGAGACACCCAAATTTAAGCATCTATGAAACTTCAAGGTCACAAATGAGTATTTCTTGTATTGCATAGACTAATTATGCAAGAATAATACAAGGTTAGACTTTACATAACACGTCTATCAAGAGCAAGTCCATATCTCTATATAAGTTTCTTCATGACTTTAATGAGTACTAGCAATCTGGACTTCCTTTTACCTTGATATACAATAACTACATTCGTGAAAAACCCTATCTAGTACCATGAATTTAATCCCAAGCATTATTACTTGCACATTTCACACTCAATCAATATTTATTCAAATAAAATCGTGTAGCAAATGAGTATACTTACATATGCAACTACTACATCCCCATATTTGGCACAAATTAGCATGAATAATTGAGACTATATAAGGATCAAAAGGAATAAAAAACTCTTGAACGAGAAGTAAGATGACTAGTTCCAACGTCTATATTGAGTTAAGGATCCAACTCGTTAGCATATAGTGTCATCAACATAGTTATAACAATTTCTCACATATTGGCATTCCTTCATGATATGGTTTTGGGATTTATGACACCAGATGTCATAGCCCAAGAAACATAGCATTCAAGAAGAAATGACGGTTCAGAATTCTTGGAACAACTTTGAAAGTACTCTTGGTTCTTATTCTTCAAAGATTTGATGCAATTGTGTAATTGTCCGTACATGATATCAACATCATGTATGTCCATGGCCTCCATTGCAAGAGATTCAAGAGTCTCCCTCTCTAAGCATGAAACCTCAAAGATAAGAAAAAAAATATTTTGTCAAATGATAACCACCAAAATCTCGTGTATATATAAAAGGCCTTAGAAAATTTACACAACTAGATCCTTACCATTTGTTGAGGCATGCTCAATTTCTTGTTGTGGCAAGATTCATCCATGTTCTTTGAATATTTCTCCTTACATTTTTTAATGTCACCTCTTCTAGTGGATCTTACAGAATTTTCCTAAATATAGAAAAACCACATGTCATCTAGCTCATGCTTAATTTATGCTTACAATATATAAATTAAGAGAGTAGTTGCATAGATAAGGCACGCTAGCTTCCTTGATCTCCCAAGAAATCATTGAATCTAGATGGCTTTCTCTTTAAGCGTGATAACTTTGACATTATCTCACCCTACACAAACAAAGATAAAATGAAATTGGTACATTTGAGATATCATGTAAGAAGATATCATGGATTTTTTTAAAAGCGTGATGACTTTGACATTATCTCACCCTACACAAACAAAGATAAAATGAAATTGGTACATTCGATATATCATGTAAAAAGAATCTTTGAGAGAGACTCCGCGAGAGAGAGAGAGAGAGAGAGAGAGAGAGAGAGAGGGGCATCTTTGAGGACATTGTAGAAAGTTGAAGAAGTAACTCTACTAAGTTTCACCTTGAATGTGGTCTCACTTGAGTTCTTGTTTGTTAGCTCACACAAAGCCTACAAATAAAATCTCACAAGTGAAGGTAATTTCGCAATCCAATCATTTATCAATTACAAAAAAACAAATCAAAAGAAAGACATACCTTCTTTTCTTTAGTATGTGCACTTCTTCTCCTAGGTTCTTGAGTCCTTTGACTATTTATACCCTACAGTTTGTGTACACAAAGAAAAATTTCATTTACATACTGCCTCAAGATGAAGTTCATAAGAAATATGGCTTACCATCATTGAATTTATACTTCCAAATTTCTTCTCTTTCATTGGATTTTCTTTCTCCTCAACTTCCTAAAAGGAGAAGGAAAGAAACATAAATAAGCTTGAAGTCCCATATTTATGCTTACAAACTAACCATAAGAACACATATCATATTGTTATTATTATGCTCTTAAGGGCACTTACCAAAGCATAGTCAGTCTCAATATCCACCTGAAGCACATCAATTTTGGCCTTAGATTCCTTACCGCAATTTGCAAGTTGAGTAGAAAGTGAAGAACAAATCTGCATGTATGTGAAGCTATACATTGTGATAGAGGTAGGTGGAGGCCTATGAATGCTACTACTTCTTCCAAATAATAGACAAGGAGCATACACCTTGTTGACCCCTTTGAGTTTGATCTTGTTTTGATTCATTGCCCATGTGACATGTGCTTACTCCTTGTGTAGGTTATATCTCATTCATTGCCGTATCAATCTGGATATGAACAAAAATCAAAGTAGAGATGAGATATAATTGATATCGTCAAACATGGCTTGCTCAATTTTTTGCAAAGAAATATAAATTCACAAATTTGTTCATGATACTTAAACATGCATCTTGATTGATGTGTACATAACGTGTATCCTAAAACAAATATAGCATGAAAAGAGAGAGATAGGATACATTAAATCTGTGCTATCATCCCTATTTATGAACCCATCAGACCTAAGGGAAGTGAACCACCAATAGAGACCTTTTGGATATTGCTAGACTTGGAGTAAGATAGCATGATACACATATCAAATATAATTTAAACCAATACACATCACACTTCACTACAAGAGGCTCTTCATATTAGAGACGCTCACACAGCGACGCTCCAAAAAACATTTCCCGGCGTCGCTATGAGCGTCGCTATGAGCGTCGCAAATCTCTTTGTAAATTTGCGACGCTCATAGCGACGCCGGCTGGGGTAAAAAAATAACCGAGCGTGCCCAAAAACTCAGATCTCAGATCTGAGTTTTTCGGCGCCCTGAAGCAAGGAGCAGGTAACGCTCTCCCTCACTCTCTCTCTCTCTCTCTCTCTCTCTCTCTCTCTCTCTCTCTTTTTCTTCTCCACACACACACACACACACACGAGGAGAGGAAGGAGAGCCAGGTATGCTCCTTCCCTCTCCTCATTCTCATGTTCCCTTCCCCTCTTTCTCTCTCCCTCTCTCTCTCTCACACACACACACATACACACACACACATAGTGTTTTTGAGAGAGAGAGAGAGAGAGAGACAGAGAGAGAGAGAGAGAGAGTACAAACAAAAACAAAAACGCACACACACATACATAAACAAAGAATGCACACACACATTGAGAGAGAAAAAGAGAGAGAGAGCATGCATAAACAAAAAACGCACGCATTGAGAGAGGAAAAGAGAGAGAGAACATGCATAAAAAAAAACGCACACATTGAGAGAGGAAAAGAGAGAGAAAACATGCATACGATCCAAAAAAACGCACACACATTGAGAGAGAAAGAGAGAGAAACTAATTTAACGTCGTAGGAAACTAATTAAAATTAAAAGACCTAAAGATCTAGCCGACGAGGAGTTAAACTCAAGACCTATTATTCAAGAGGGAAATGGCATAATCAATCTATCATACTTGGCATGGGTGATAGAAAGGTTATACCATTTATCTCTTTTTTTTGACACACACATCCACACACGCGCACACACACAAGAAGAAGAGAGTTATAACGTCGTAGGAAACTATCTTAAAAGACTGTGTGAAGATTAGGTTATATGTAGACTTACATTAAATTAGATTTAGGTTTATTTTTAACTAGATTTACGTTTATTTAAGCTAGATTTAGATTTACGTTATATTAGATTAGATTTAGGTCTCCATAGACTGCGATGCCTGCATGAAGCGGGTGAAGAAAGCCCTCAATGGAATATAGGGTATTGCTGCCTTCACTCATGGTGGGCTCCGTCGATCCAAAAGTACTGATGAAATGTCTTCAGAAGATAGGGAAGAAGGTGGATCTTCAGGGCGGCAAGAGTCACTACATCCCCGACACAATGACCATCTAGACAACCTCTAGTCATTAGACTTACGTTAAATTAGATTTAGCTTTATTTTTAGTTAGATTTACGTTTATTTAGATTTACGCTTATTTACGTTAGATCGAGTCCACGCAAGAGTTACTTACGGTTTAGGGTTTAGAGTTAGACGAACAGTGAAAAGATCTACTGTGAAAAGATGTTAAGATGAAGTGAAGTGCTACAGCTAGAGAAGAGGCAAAGGGGTTTTGTCCACTACATGCAGTATCATGTAGACGTGGGTGTGTAGATTTCTTGTACCCACAAATACAGGTATTGACCAATAAAGACGAGATTATAACCCGGTGGTTCTGATCTCCGTGCACCTCTAGACCGAGGTGTGCGGGGATTGGACATGACTAGAGAATGTGAGGTAGAGAGAGAGAGAGAGAGAGAGAGAGAGAGAGAGAGAGAGAGAGAGAGAGAGAGAGAGAGAGAGAGAGAGAGATAAGATGAAGAATGCCAATAGAATATTAAATTTGTTGTCCAGGTTATAAGTTTTTTATCCTCATTATGAGTAGCGATGAGGATGTGGGACCGTCCAACCGAAACACCTATCTCTCAACGAGGGTCTTATGTCCTTGTAATCAATGCAAGCATGCTGTGTGACGGACAAGACGTGTTTCTTTGCAGCACGTTTGCGAATTTGGCGAGTTCGATCCATCTATTATAGATCGAGTTGTTGCCAATTATAACTCGTCGGACTCTGACGCTGGCCAACAAGCAGCAATCTTGCAACCCAATAGACGTGTTCGCAGGCGCTTTGATCAAGCAGCATATGTGAGGCCACAAGATGTAGCCTCTGACAGCTCGGGGGATGATCATGCAGAGCACATTCCCAACGAGGCAATGTTTGAGCCCGAGATTGATGAAATGATCGAGACGATCATGGATTCAGAAAGGCTTATCTATGATGATATGAAAAGTGAAGCCGATACGCCATTGTATAATGGAGCACGTATGTCTAGATTGAAAGCACTCCTGGTTCTTCTCAACATGCAGGCAAAGTTTGGATGGAGTGACACTAGCGTCACAGCGCTTTTCAGGTGATCTATTACAATTAGTTTACTTTAATAGAACTCTAAATGTACAATGATCTGATAGATTTTTACACGATTGTATCATATTTTTATGTTGTGTAGATTGCTGAAAGAGCACATACTACCAGCTGACAATGTGATGCCAGATTCCCGAGATGAAGCAAGAAAGATTTTGTGAAACTTGGGGATGGATTACAATTCTATCCACGCTTGTCCTAATGACTGCATTCTTTTCAGAGGGGAATACACAGACATGGAGAAGTGTCCGAAATGTGATTCCGAAAGATATCGAGTAGATCTCCACGGGACAAAAATTCCACAAAAGGTCTTGCGACATTTTCCTCTGCTTCCTCGCATCAAGCATTTCTTCGAATGTAAGTCCATGGCCGCCCTAGCATCATGGCATGAGGAGAATAAATCTTCGGATGGTGTGCTACGAATTCCTGCAGATTGCGCAGCCTGGAAACATATAGATGGAACATGGTCGGATTTTGCCAGGGAAGCTCGAAATTTGCGCTTAGGCCTGGCTATGGATGGCGTAAATCCATTTGGTCAAAGATCAACATCTTACAGTGTATGGCCCGTTGTCATCGTCAACTACAACATTCCCCCGTGGTTGACTACGAAGAAGGGGTACCTATGGCTAAGCTTGATTGTGCCAGGGCGATATAAAGTGGGGAATATGGATGTGTATCTTCGTCCACTATTGGAAGAGCTACAACAATTGTGGATTGGCATAGAGGTGGTGGATATGAGCCGACACACAGGACGACGGAATGCTTTGATCAGAGGCATTCTAATGTGGACCATGCATGACTATCCCGGGCTAATAGAATGCTCAGGTGATCTATAGACACTCCTCACTCAGACACTGTAAATATTGTTTTTTCCCATAGTTGATCTATTATCATGTGTATACATGCAGGGCTTCAAACAAGCGGATATAGAGCATGTGTCACATGTGGACCTAGACTGAATGCACGTAGGGCACCCTCACTGAAGAAGCAAATCTACAAAGGTCATCAAGCGTATCTTCTAGAGAATCATGTGTTACGCGATGGCTTTTTGGGAAGAGAGCCACCAAGGATGTCTGCACAAGCATGGTTAGAGCAGAAGGAGATGTGCGATGACGGATTGCCTCCAGGGATGAAGAGACCATCTCTATGGTACGAGTTACCATACTGGCCCCGACTCATGATCAATCACTTGCTCGATCCAATGCACATATTCAAGAATGTGGGTAATCTACTATGGGACCATTTGACCGGCAAGAACGATACTTTGGGAGCCAGAGTTGACCTTAGAAATGTGGATCGTATGGAGCAATATTGGCCGCAAACAGCGTCTGATGGATCGATAAAACTCCCTAAAGCACCATGGATTTTCACAGGAGCCCAAGAACGCAAAGTAAAAGAGGCCATTCGATCTTTGCGGACCCCCACTGGCGTAATGCACTCGCTCTGGACGTGTTTTACTAAAGAAGGAAAGCTTACCGGTTTGAAGTCACACGATTGGCATAAAATGTGTCAGGTACGTTCATAGTGGTCTTTAATATCATTGCATAAAATGTGGACTTTAATATCATTGCTGCACATACTTTACAGTTTATTTTACCGGTTGCCATTGAGGGATGTTTGTCTCTCGACATCCGTAACACAATCTACAACCTTGCAAAGCTGGTGCAATGGATCTCACAAAAGGAGATCAACGTAGACTCCATACCATTCGCCAAACTAAATGCTGCGGAGCTTGTGTGCATGTTTGAGAAACATTTTCCTACTACAATGCTAACCATTCAGGTGCATCTTCTTGTTCACATAGTTGATGAGGTGGAAATAGCTGGCACAGTTCATTCCAGATGGATGTTCTTCTTAGAGCGTTTCATGAAAACGCTTAAGGGATATGTGCGTCAAAAGGCACGTCCGGAGGGTAGCATGGCAGAAGGTTGGTTGGTATCAGAGTCCCTAGTGTACATTGGAGAGTGGCTAGACGGATTTGATAAATCCCGGGACACGCTATGGCGAACCATAGATGATGAGCGCATATCTGGGATTGTCATGTGCAATCTCGGTGTTGAGAAGAAGATGACGGAAGATCTAGAGGCTAAAATCAACCGATTTTGCATGCTTCACAATCCAGTGATGCAAAAGTGGATTTCACAATATGAGGATGCAAAGCAAGAGCGACAAAGGGCACGAATCGAGTGGAGACGCGGAAGACGACCACCGATGCACTATCCAGCGGTTCTGGAGAGCCTACCAACCTTCATGAGCTTAAGATGGTTGCACAACCAATTGAAAAGCGCACAACAATGCGGTGACGAAGTGACTGAAGAAGAGTGGGAGTACTCTCGGGGTTTGCGACCAAGGTAAGTTTGCAATGTACGACTAGCAAGTGACTTTATTTATAAACGTTTGAACGGCCACTCATAATCTTTGTTCGTTGTAGTATAAGTCATACACAGCAGCATGGTATAAAGGTCGACATTTTAGGGTGGAACGAATCGACAAAAAGCGTTTTACTCAAGATTGTGGAATCATGGCAAAATTTGAACAGTCTAGTCGACGACGTTCCTCTGATGCAAATCCTGTGGTGGCGGAACTCACTTACTTCGGCACGCTGCAAGAGATTTTGAGGATCGATTACAGAGGATTTTTTGTCGACTTGTTCGACGTGCAATGGTTCAAGATAATCATGGAGGGTCGCAACGCTACTGTGCGTAGAGGAGAGTCTGGTTTTCTTGGGTTGGATTCTACTAAGAAATGGACTGACCTAAGAGACACTTTCGTACTACCCGAGCATTGTGAACAAGTAAGTATGTAAATAGTTAACATCCCCCTTTTACAAGTTATGTGCTTGAAAGCTCTCATGTAAGTTATGTGGCTCTGGCAGGTAATATTTCATCCTACAAAGTCTACATCAAGCTGGTGGTACGTCATAGAGGTAGCCCCTCGTAGTGCAAGGACGTATGAAGGCTACCATGTGCCAATCACAACGACATCAATGGAGGAGATCAGAGAAGATGCTCAATCAGAAGCCGCTGCGGTGGTGCCAGACGAGCATCAAGATGCTACTACTCTATATGGGGTGCATGCAGAGGAGCTACAAAATGAAACAGAGGATATGTGTTTAAACGGAGAGCTCTATATAGATATAGGAAGTTATGCTGAGTTATGCGAGGATGAGAGAGAGATCTCTTAAAGCCACAAATATTGTATTTGAACAATTTTGCTCCGTGTTGTAAAAGCTCTGGCTCTCTAAGTACCTTCCATGGTGTATAACGCTCTTTTCTACTCGCGCTCACATCTTTTGATTGAAAATTCTGAGTTTTCGACTTGCCTCTTCTATCACTCGATTCATTGCGTCATTGTATTTATATGCGTCATTGTATTTAATGGTCTTTGCGTCATTGTCTACTCTATCATTCAATATTAAGTTTAAATATTCGTGTGTTTAATGCAAGTATGGATGATGAGGAGTTTCTTTCTTCTTTGTCACCGCAGCAGAGACAGTGGTACGTGGAGCGTCATCGCTCTGGCGCATCATCGCGCGTTCCTACACCATCCGCATCTCCCTCTCTTTCGGAGCATTCGGCGCGCTCCGAGGCTTCGGCGTCGACGAGACGAGCTTCACACTCGTCTAGACACCGGCGCTCTAGTGGTGGCGGTGGCGGTTGTTGTGTGGATTCCGCCGCCGATGCCTCCACACCACCTCGTGTTTGACGAGGCTCTTTACCCTCCCCTTCTTTGCCCGCCCCCACACCAGCCACAGCATCGCCATCTACGCCAGGTTTTGCACGGCTGACTGTTCCTAGAAGCTACACACCTCTACCTACTCCGCCAGGAGCCACCCCACTCGACACTCCTCGCTTCGGGGCCCAGAGGCCGGTGGAGACACCTGACGTCCGTACCCCCATCGACACGCCGCTAGAGACCCCTGCCGGGACACCCAGGTTCACGCGTCACCGGCCAGAGGGCTTGCCTTACTCCGTCGACATCAGCGGCGGCATCATCATGGATGATGACGGCAAGAAGGTGATCTCGCGCATGCGTGGTCTTTGCTCTCAGCTGTTTAGACACTACATACTAACCAAATGGAGTGAAGTACCAAGTGATTTAAAAAACAGAGTCATCAGCATACTTCATGATGAGTTTCCCGTTCCAACACGGGATCAGCGCTTCAATGAAGACCTGATGAAGATTCGAATGCGCGAATACTGCAAACACAAGCGTTCCGAAGTGCAAAAAGCAATCAAGAATGGGTGGAACAGGCCAGATTGGCTGGCCAAAGAAGATTGAAAGAATGCGAAGAAAGCAGCGCGCGAGAATCCCGACAAGTGGAAGCAACAAAAGGATGCAGCCAGAGCGCGAGTAGAGGCAGGGAGCTCGCACCACTTGGGGAGCGGTGGATGGGCATCATTTGAGGCCGATTTTGTAAGTCTTTTCACATTGCTCTTTATGCATGTTTGATAGTTTAGGGTTTATGAGTTTTTTAGTTCTAACATAATGAAATCTTTGTATGTTTTGACAGTGGTCGATGACAGGACGTGATCCCACACCGTACGAGCGCGAGTACACAGGCAGGAAGGGTTTAAACGCCCTTATGGACATTCTCAGTTCTCGCGGCGGCATGGTTAGTATTAGGGTTTACTCTTTTTTATTTTTTGTATTGTTTTATAAATGTCGTTATATGTTTATACTTACTGAAAGCTATCTTATTGTCTTTTTTTGCAGAATCCGACAGATACGCCGCTTGGATGCGATGAGACGTCTAACTAGACGACGTCAGTTTAGCCGTAGCTAGATAGCATTAGTTTAGGGTTTCTCATAGCTTATGTATCATGAGACAAATTTTATACGTCTTTTTGAACCATGTATATTATTACATTTGTCACCGCAGTTCCTTTTGCCAATCAATTCTTTATGCCTATGATGTTGTACAATTGTCATTATTACATTTGCCAATCAATTCATTTTGCCTATGATGTGTACAATTGTCAATTTTGCAAACAATGCGTCTTGTGGGTGACTATTTTGGGTCTATTATCTACCTTTGCACTTTTTTTAAAAAGTGAATCAAGTACAATATGGTTGATTGGTGGCAGGGCATTCAATGCCCTGCCACCAAAAAAATATTCTCTCGGGCATCGCTATGAGCGTCGCTATTTATGGCTCTGTAGCATCGCTATAGTCTTCTGTGTAAACGTCGCTATAGGCGTCGCTATATGCGTCGCTATATAGCGACGCTCATAGCGACGCATATAGCGACGTCTATAGCGACGCCTATAGCGACGCTCTCGTAGCGACGCTCGTAGCGACGGTTTTAGCGACGCCGGGGGTTATAAAAACCCAATGTATTTCCGTCGCTAACAGCGTCATAAGAGCACACAACCTCTTGTAGTGCTTTCCACTCACATTTTTAGCAATGAGGTCACCATTGTCCATATCATCCTCATATCCAACATTCTTATGTGCGATGGGTTGAGCCTTGGATGTGGGGTTATCTATAACATGCTGAAACATGTGGAAGCTGTGAAAAGTTAGATTTAAATTTTTCAAACGTAGACACAACATAGAAAAACAAATAAACATTGCATATATATTTATATAAAATCAATCAATTACTACGAAGATCTTGGTTGTACACCCCATAAAGCTTTGGTTGTTGTGTCCTATGAACAATTATTTTTGGATTGATCTCAAATATTTAAATCAAAGAAGGTAAACTAGCAAGAAGTTTAGCTACCAAGAGAGAGTTTCACTTAAGTATAATACAATTACTTTATCAAACTTATATGGGAACTACTCATACTAAGCTTGAACCATGCACTATCTTTTGGATTAAAATTATGAAGACTAAATCCTTCACTTTAAAGTAACATCTATCAACAATAACCTCCCCTGATAATTTGATAATTGTGAATTTGGTCAAAACAAAAAAGTAACATTTTTCAAATGTGGACAAAAAATTATACAAACTAGGTATAGTTTGTACTTACTTGTGTAGAACAAAGTATACCAACATGGTGGTCATTCTCATATCCATCACCCTTAGGTAGTATGCTCTCAACATTGGATGTTGGTACATGAATCTGAACATGTTGAGCAAGTGGCATGGAAACCTTAGACACAAGGAAAAAAACTAGATCACCTTACTATACAATGAAACATTTTTTTTTAATACTCATGCACATGTATTCTAGTCAATGGGCCATGGTGATTGTGATAAACTGAGCTTATGTGATGAAAATTTTAATGCATCATTTAATTTTGGATATTGTGACATCTATGTCTTTCTTCTAGCAATTGTTTTGGTTAAGCAAGAATCCATTCGATTTAAAAAAATCATGAACTATAAAATATAAACTACTTAAAAAGAGTTTTGCTTAGAGATTTTTTGCTCTCTATAGCAAATTATAAAAAAAAGGAATGCACAATGTCTTACACGAGCATTAAACCAACTTATGAAGAAAGAGACATTGAATGAAATAGCCTCCTTATCAATTTGTTAGTTTAAAATTTCATCCTTATTAAAGGAAATGCCAACTATACATTTGAAAAAAGTCAAATCCTAATAGTCCACTTACATTGGTTGAGAAAAGGACATTAGTGTTGTCATTCCCATGATATTCATCACTTTTGGGTAGCACGGTAGACTCAAAATTTGATGTTGGTGCATGAGGAACGTACTAAAACAATGTTAATCATAGCGTTAGAGATGAAGAAACTTGCATAAATAGAAATTAAAACACTATCTAACAAAACATGGTTAGTGAATCTTACACATGAGTCTATGTGGAGGTCCACAATTGGTGATGATGAAGGTTGAAAATGATGTGTTTGAGATGTACAACCATCAATGCAAGTTTTACTTTTGTTGACAAACTATACGACAAAAAAGAAGCATATTCTTAGGAGGCTACATGGTGAGACATTCACATAATGCATAAGTTTGCATTTTCTACTTAAAATTTATAAACATATCCATTTTTCATGTACCTTGGTTGTTGCACCTCTAAAACTAGTATCATGGAATCCTTTTGGGGAATATTTGGTCCCGTATACATCGTAGATTGGCTCAAAACACTAAAAAATATTGAAGCTTTGGTAAAGTCTCAAGAAATTATGATAAGGTAAGATTATCAACAAATTTATTACCTCAAAAGAGTCATTGATATTTATAGCTTCATCCAAGATTTGTCGGAAACTTTTGGAGCCCATTCCAAGATCATTGCTAGGGATGGAATCTTGTGTCTCTCCTTCCATTGAGTCAAATCTCATTGTTTTGCATTCCTTAGAGATAAAGACATGCATTTATTTTAAAACAATATCTTCCTTGTTATACCATGGAGATAAATGGAGAGTGCTACCTACCACATCATCAACTTGTACCCTACAACTCTCTCGTTTGGCAAAGATTGATGGTATAAGAACTCTCTCACCCTACATGAAAGACAATTGCTTATTTCAATGGATATTGAACCAACAATATGAGTCAAAAGAGATGAAAGGAAGTGGCACTTACTATTTTTAAGTCATTGATAACTTTTCCATCTTCACCGGGGATGAAAATTGCCCCAAAAGCATTTAGGGTACTCTTGAAATTTGTTACTTCCACCTCCCATGTTTCGTAATATCTTGTACTTAACGATTTGACAAACAATCCCACTCCCCACATGACAATATCATTGTCCAAAGTAGAGAAAGACATATACTCTACACTTTGAGTTCGTTGCATATGAAATCTCCATGCTATAACTTGCAATGGCAGTGTCGTGACACTACCATACAATATAATATGTTGACCAATGTTCTCTCTCCCACAAGCCCAGCATGGTTTAGGTGTGGCATAGCATCTACGACGTCGTGCATCTTGTAGAAAACCCTCATAATTTGTAGGCAAGGGTATTGGGGGTACAAGAGGTTGTGATGGAGCATTTTGAATGCTCTTTATATCCTTAGTTGCTTGCACAATGTTGGTATCATTTATATTAGTTATAGGCAAAATAGTTATTTTTTTATGGCTAGTATTCTTCTTATAATGTTTCCATTCCAAGATTTTGGAGTACACATTGATAGTCGTTTTTCGGCTCTTTGTAATTACCACAGTGAGTTACCTCACCCTACCAAAATCACCCAAACACTATGGCTATCCCTACCATTTCACTGTACATAGGCGTGCGTGAGTCACGGGACTTTTCCCATATCTTCTTAAAAAAACCCTCAATTAGCTAGTCATTGGGCTAGTTGAGCCAAAAAAAATAAAAAAATAAAAAAAATATAAGTATATTATGGCCCATGTGTATGTAAATATTTCTTTATATATAGGGCCTAAATAAAAGATTTTTTCATAATTATTTTGGTATTTATTTAAATATTTCTACCTAGGTGTGTGTATTTATGCTCTGTACATTGCCTCACCATTACCACAATTTTTTCTTACCATTTTTCATACTCTTTATTCCATATAGAAATATTTTCATGTAAGCTTCTCTTACATTTTGTGTAACTCCACCCCAACAAAAATCCAAAAAAACTAGTTTTATTTATGTGTATATTTTTTCACTATTTTGATTTTTCCATTCCTACATCTATTTTGTTTTTTTCTAAAAAATTAGAACACCAAAAATATTTATCTTTTTATGGTAGCCTCATAATGAGAGAGATTTCTTTTGACCCCTTTATATTTTTTCCACTTATATTATTTATATTTGACATGTACATATTTTTTAGACCCCTCAATATTTGATTTTCTTAGTTGTACTATTCACTTATATCCTAATCTCAACAATATCTTCAATTATAGACTTACCAAATAAGGTCAAGGGTAGGTGGCATGCATACATGCACTATGGAGGGCTCACTCTTGGAGTTATTCAAAAGAATCATCCAAAGAAGGACCCCACAAGGACCTTTGCAGTGGAAAAAACCGGTCGGTTTTGCTGAATTTTTAAAGTTCACTTGCTCTCCGAATTTGAAAAGGTGATACAAACAAAAGTTGTAGCTCGTGGGCTGAACTTTTGCCTCAAATTTTTTCATATTTTTTTGAGCTACGAGCTGTGAGCTATGATTTTTTTAGTGGACCCCAGTTTTCCCATGCTATGCAGCCACACTCTCTCTTCCACTTTATCATTTTCCTCTTTCACACACACTTCTCCACTCATCATCCCCATCTCTCTCACCACTCCTCTCTGCACACTACTCACCTTCTCCTCAACCTTGAAGAATAAGAGAAACCATGGTGAACTCATACCTCCCACACACAATTCCATTCCAAAATTGACCACCTAGTCTCATTTTTCCTCCTCCAATTTACCCATATCTATCAAAAAAACCACAAAATTCAGCCTCTTCTCTTAAAAGACAGCATCATGGTGGTTGATTACTCAGCTTCAATTATCTTGTCTCTCAAGGAAGGTCAAGAGTGGAGAAAAAATGTACCGTCAAAGCTAGTGGACCGTCAACAGGCGTCAAAATCGGCCCTACTCAAGACACTTGGAGCATCAACCTTGTAAGAAAGCCACCTTTTCTTACCTCTTAAGAGTTTTTTCTTCTTTATTTGTATCCTACATGGATACTCCCATTGTAAATATCCAATTCCATTTGTAAATTAATACTAACTCTACTAACACTAACCCACTATGAAAAGTCCTATCACCTCCATTTCTCTCCTCTCTCTTTCCTCACCAACTTCTTGATAATTCCAAGCAAAAGAAATTAGATAAATTGCTGAAAATCTAACCCAACCATGGTTAGAGGAGTAACCCTAGCCTTCAAAATTGCTATAAAAAGAGGGTGTAGCTAGCACAAAATGGGGAGCCATAAGCAAGAGCACTATGCTATAGCTTGAGAAGCCAAGCTCAACCTCTCTAGAAGGAGCTCTTGAGTGGAAGCTCATTGTCTTATGCATGTGCATGTGTTGTAATAGGGGATTAGCAAGGGAACTCTATGCCATTGTAAGAGAGAGAGTGATCATTCAATTGAGAGTAGGAAATCTATCATATCTCCTACTAGTGTAAGCCCAACATTTGCTGAATCAAGGAGGGTGGATTTGGACTAAGTTTGGATACTTTGTCTCCCTTCCAACGTGAAGTAATGGACAACAATGATGCGTAAGTGTCTTGGTGTTTTTTTAAGTTCTTGATAGCTTGTCTCTGGTGTTGTCATCAATCTAGCCATAAATCCCACATACTATAAGAGGGCGACAGGGTGGAGAGGACTCCCCTGGCCTTAAGACAGTGATCGGGGTGGCTTTTCTTGTGATGTGTTGTGGTGAAATTTACGCAAGCTATGTTGAGCAAATACTAATCTCACTTTGATTTATCATGACAGATTTGTAAGAAGGTATTAATGCAACAAACACCCCCTCCCCCTTTCTCTCTTTCTTAAATATATAGTTATGTTTGCTTGATCATTGCCGATACGTTTCAAAGCAGCCCGAGCACTCTCTCTCTCTCTCTCTCTCTCTCTCTCTCTCTCTCTCTCTCTCTCTCTCTCTCTCTCTCTCTCTCTCTCTCTCTCTCTCCATCGTGTTTTAGTGTGTAAGAGTGTTCCATTGGTGTTAGGGTTAGTGTAAATTCCTTGCTTGTTTGTAGGTTGCTCTAACGATTCTCCTCTTTTGCGTCCTAGTTCGCTCTTAAACTAGGTGGTGCCCCTTGTGTAGTTGGGATTTGGTTGTGGGTTTGTTGTTTTGGTTTGTGTTGTGTTGTGCCCCAGCCCCATTGAGCAGCACGGGAGCCTTGAAGGGTGTCTAGAGGCCACTCTTCTTGTTGCCCGGCCCGGACCGCCTCAACATCATCAACTTGCCACCTAAAGGAGGTGTCTCCAAAGTGTAAGCAATCTAACTTGTGAATATTCCTTTCAATGAAGCTACTAATGTTATGTGCCTCATTTCTATTTGCTCTCAAGTTAATGCTTGCAAACTCCCTTATACATTCCTCATCAAAAATGGTAGAAATCCATCCCCTTATGGTCCTCATGCCCCTATTGTAAGAAGCATGTTGTGTTTTGTAGAACTTTTCTAGAAATGCTTTACCTCTAAGAGGATATAAATGTGCCACCAATTTTGGACGAAAGATACGCTCATATGTCACTGGTATTGCCTCAAGATGAATCAAGCCAAGGTTTGGAAGGGGAGCATGCAACCTCCTCTCGATACGTGAAGCAAGGACGCTACTTTGGGATTGTGATTCATGCCTTCCTTCTCTCGACCATCCTAGCTCTTGAGGGTTTTGCATTTCTTGCAACCTACAAGGAAACATATAATTCAATTTAATCCAACCAACTCACGCATGCTCTCTCTCTCTCTCTCTCTCTCTCTCTCTCTCATACACAGACGTCATGCAAGAGCCCCATAAATGACTTTCCTTATCTATAGCTCGAAGATAGCTTTCCACACCTTTTTCATGCATTGATTAACAATAGTGGATACTCGATGGAAAATTAATCAATGACATTGTTCGAAGAAATATGCTATGAAAAGACCCCAAAATCTATCTACGGAAAGCTTAATGTAGTGAACTACTATATCAACTTTCAAAACTTTGTTAACTTTCATATAAAGCCTCAGCAATGCTTTAACCTAAGTTTATTATAAATTAACCAATATCAACATATAATAGGTACCTTTGTGAAGCCATCAATCCGATTTAGTGTAGCTTGAACTGTTTTAACAGCCCTCAAGAGCCAGAACCACAACCCCAGTGATAATAAGGATGATCCAAAAGCGTGAGTTTTCAATGGCTGTGTGTGTGTGTGTGTGTGTGTGTGTGTGTGTGTGAGAGAGAGAGAGAGAGAGAGAGAGAGAGAGAGAGAGAGAGAGAGAGAGAGAGCTCTCTGGACAGGATGCAGGCTGAATATCTTCAATGGCTGAAAACCCGAATGCAAAATAATTTCGCCCAAAAATGCCCCCCCCAACTTGGATCGCTCCTGTTTAATCACGTCGATTCCCTGTTGTGTGTGTAAAGAGGGACATATCGAGTCTCGAGATGAGAGTGAGAGAGAGAGAGAGAGATCGAGTCTCGAGATGACAGAGAGAGAGAGAGAGAGAGAGAGAGAGAGAGAGAGAGCGAGCATGCGGCCTTTAGCATGGACCCTTCCAAACCCCACTGCAACAGACCATGCCGCGTTGAGCACGTTGGCCCATGCATAGTTAATGTGTGACTTCTCAAGCCTTTTACTACATGGAGTGGGAAATTAGAATACCTTACGGCATCCGAAGATGGCTAGGCGTTGCGAGGACTAGATAAATCACCAGCAAATTTGCTCAAGCGTACAACTTGGGACCCAGCTGGCTCCAGCAGCAACCGCCTAGGGAGTGAAGACTGATCAGACCAGATCCTAGAGATTTTGCAATTCCCGCCTTGGTATTTGTGCACGTAGAAATATTGATGGAGCTGCTTGGCCATGCAGGTGCTCATGTGTTGATGCATGGAGCCTACGTCGCTGGGAAGGCGTGGCTGGACCCCGTAAGCGAAACGGTGTCAAAGTTTTATATTGTTTATAACCCGGTGGGGCCAAGGCAGTGTTCGGGAAAAATGTGTCTCAGTTTAATATCGTGCCACTTTTAATTTCAAAAATGCCGGTTGAGGGCAAGGGAAAAAGGAGAAATTCCGCCCCAAAATAGAGGAAAATAGTGTAAAAACCTAAAAAAGTTGCGTAATTTTCTAAAATCTCCTCTTGGAAAATTCAAGGAAAGGAATTTTGTATGTTTCGAAAAATTATTTTTTCCGAACACTGGGCTAGGGATTAAAAAATACATTTCTCCTAATCGTTGAAAATAAGGGCAAACCTGAAATTTTGGCTAAAATACTATGGACCCCGGCTTTTTTCTGACACTGGATGGAGAGCAATTTTGGTGTTGCAAAAAATAATAATCCTTCTTATTAGGCCCGGGTACTAAACCAGTGCTTGAAAAAATCTTTTTTCGAGAACTTGAAAAACCTAAAAATGAGAAATTTAAAGCATAAATTGATTGGTTTTTACTCTAAATTTACCTAATTTTAGTAGGTTGTCTCACCTTTAAATTTAAAATTTAAAGGTAAATCTCAAATTTTGTAGGTGAGATTACACCAAACCTTAGTTGTTTTTTAGGACTGTTGATCTCGACCAAAAGCTTGCTTGTCTTCTCTAAAACTACTACACTTGGCATCTCAAAAATATAAACATGCGTCCCATTGTCATTGTATGGATGCAAAGTATTCTTTCTAGACGATAATTTCATAAAAAAACGAATTGAGTTTTGAAAACATCTCAAAAATATTTGGCACTTGCTAGGTTGTAGTAGGTGCACTGCTTCCTCACTTAGAAACCGATTAATGTGTTACCTAAGTATGTGTCCTTTCAAATGACCCACAACCACAAAAATGAGGATGTATCATAGTGCCTTGATTGTACAAACTTCTTTTTAGTAGAGGTTGTTAATTAGTGAGGTCATAAAAGAAAGACTCACTATATTGGAGTCCTTATCATTTTGTATGTCCTCCCCATATAGCTATCGATCTGTCTATTTTTTACGTCCTGTCCATGGCCTAGTTACTAACTATAATACTTACATGTAGGTCTTAGACATGTAGATCATAGATTATTAGATTGTTGTCTTGATAGATGGACTCAACTACTGATATTGATATCTTTATATACGATACTGATATCAAACTAATAACCACATAAAATTATGTAAATAATAATCTAGTATGATTATATCCCCATCTCCTATCTATTGTTTATCCCCATTTTCCTGTGTATCTATTTTGTTATTGTTAGACAAAGATCCAAGAATAACTATCTTAAAAAGAAAGAGCTACACATTCACACTCTTAATTGTTAGATTTAGACGATGGATACTTACTACTTATACATTTATTGGATACTTGCAATTGATTTATGAGCTAAATCATTCTTTTAATTATAAGCTATATGTTTACAATATGGATGGCTTATAGTAATATAAATAAGCAGTGAATGGTATTGATACTTAATTACAAGATATTGACGTCAAAGAGCTAAGCTATCCACATGTGTTGTCACCATGGTGTGCTCTATATCTCCACATTTTATCATCACATGTAAATTAATATATATATCCACATGTAATCACCATGGTATAGGATAAACAATGAGCTACTAATATTTATATGTTATAAGATGTTGATATCAAACGAATGACCACATAAAATAATGTAAATAACGACTTAGTATGATCACTATTTTTATTTTTCTATTTATATATTGTTTAATAGAGGGAAGTTAACTACTATCAATTGTTTTATGAGCTACATTTTTTTACCATGCTATATGTTCATAATATCGATGTCTTATAATTAATATACATAAGCAATCAATGGTATTGATATCATGCAAGATATTGAACTAGGTTATCCACAAGATAATGATATCAAACTAAGCTATTCACATGTTATCACCACAATTTGCTCATATCTATACATGTAACCACCACATGTAAAATAGTATATCTATGCATAATCACCACGGTCTAGGATATAAATTATGAGCTACTAATATTTATATCTCATGAGATATTGATATCAAAATAATCACCACATAAAATCACATAAATAACGAGCTAGTATGATACCTATCCCCATTTTTCTATCTAGCTACTTCCTCATTAATTAATGTAAATAATACCCTATATATCTTGTAATAGAATATGGCTAATAACATTGATTACTAGTGGACATTAGAGTGGTAGTAGTGAGCATTTCGTTAAGAGGATTCTTAATGAACATAAGGAGAGTACTTGATTGAAGGTAGCAAAATAAACATTGTACCTAGCTAGCTTGGCATGAACAATACTTGCAAAAGAGAGAAACAATACTTAGCATCCTAAGGTCCTAGGTCTAAGTTACCACTAACCTTTGGAGGTCTTTAATGAGCTAACCCTAAGGTCTTTTAAGCTCCATTATCTGTTCATTGCTCTTTGGTAGACCATATCCTTTTTGGACCCTCAATGAGATGTAGCCTTGTCTCCCTTTGTTCTTGTGCCGAGATAGGTCTAAAAGCACATGTCTATATTCTAACTCTTATTACCATTCACTTTTCCACATTAAATGATCTATATATGGCTAGCTATTATTTATTGTTTAATAAAGGGTAGTTAATTTTACATTTTTGTACAATTCATTTATATGTTATTGATGCTTTATAATATAAACAAGCAATTAATGGTATTGATACCTTACATGATATTGATATCAAACTAAGCTATTCGCATGTTATCACCACGATGTGCTCTATATCTCCACATGTAAACTAATCTATCCACATGTAATCACCACGGTCTATGATATAAATAATGAGCTACTAATATATATATCTTATAAGATGATGATGTCAAACTAATCACCACATAAAATGATGTAAATAATGAGGTAATATGATAACTATCCTTTTTTTTCTATCTAATGTTTATTGTGTAATAAAGTGTAGTTAATTGGCAATTGATTTATGAGCTTCATTCCTTTACCAAGCTATATGTTTATAATATGGATGGCTTAAATAATATAAAAAATCAGTGAATGCAAGTATTTATACCTTACTAGATATTGATATAAACAGCTAAGCTATCCACATGTGTTATCACCATGATGTGCTCTATATCTCCAATTTTATCATCATATGTAAATTAATCTGTATATCCACCTGTAATCACCATGGTATATGATATAAACAATGAGCTACTAGTATTTATATCTTACAAACTAATGACCACATAAAATAATGTAAATAACGACTTAGTAATATGATCACTATCCCCATTTTTCTATTTATATATTGTTTATTGTTTAATAGAGGGAAGTTAATTAGTATCAATTGTTTTATGAGCTACATCTTTTTACCATGCTATATGTTCATAATATCGATGTTTTATAATTAATATAAATAAGCAATCGATGGTATTGATATCATGCAAGATATTGAACTAGGTTATCCACAAGATAATTATAATGATGTCAAACTAAGCTATTCACATGTTATCAGCACAATTTGCTCTATATCTCTAAATGTAACCACCACGTGTAAAATAATATATCCACGCATAATCACCATGGCCTAGGATATAAATTATGAGCTACTAATATTTATATCTTATGAGATGTTGATATCAAAATAATCACCACATAAAATCACGTAAATAACAAGATGTCAACTATACGGATACTGAGCTCGTTCAAGGTGGATGCACGACATATGATATAGTGATTGGAAGATGGAATCTTTTATTTAAAAGGAGACAATATGTAAATGTGAGCATGAAGTAGGCGGCGGATAGTGCGACTCCAGAAGTTGGATTGGTCAAGATTTTTCTAATATTCTTTACCCTTTATTGACAATGATCCATTTCTGAGTACTTACCACGTAATTTGTCACAAATTATCTCGTGAAAAAGGCAAATATGTTTGAAAATAATGAAGCAATTTATCTCCTAAGCCTACATAACCAACTCAAATTCTAGTTCTAGCACCTTGTATTGATAGTAGACAGTCAATCGTCTTAAACAACGTTGCGGTTTTTTAATCTTTGGAGATATTTAATTTGTCACAACTAGGGGTATTTTGAGAAATTTCAAATATTTGAAGGGAATTTTGGGAATTTGTGACAAAATATTGGGGGTATTTTAGGAAATTTTGAGATTTGAGGGATATTTTGGGAATTTCCACAAATTAGAGGGGTATTTTGGTAGTTTTCAAAAGGCCATATTAATCTATGAGGCCAAGGTGTTACATCATTGTGAATCTGGTTTGGATAAAATTGAAGAAAGAAACTACCTAAAAGATGGGCGTGAGAGGGACATACCTATACCAAAAGTGGGTGTGCATCTTAGAGAAGTTGAGAACAGATACAAAATGGTGCATTAGAACAGATACAAAATGGCTCGCATCGGTTGCTGCAAGATTCCCAAAAGTTTATTTTGGAGCACTCGTTTGGGGAAAACCACTTGATCTCTCTCTCTCTCTCTCTCTCTCTCTCTCTCTCTCTCTCTCTCTCTCTCTCTCTCTCTCTCTCTCCTCTCTCTCTCTCTCTCTCTCTCTCTCTCTCTCTCTCTCTCTCTCTCTCTCTCTCCTCCCCACAATAAGGCGGGCCCGTGCCAGAACATTATTGCCTGTAGTTTGGAACGTCCCTGGCAGCTGGCTGGCAGCTAGTGGCCCAATCCAGTACTCACTAATGCCATTTTCCAGTTCCCCCTTCTCTGTTCTCTCTCTCTCTCTCTCTCTCTCTCTCTCTCTCTCTCTCTCTCTCTCTCTCTCTCTCTCTCTCTCTCTCTCTCTCTCTCTCTCTCTCTCTCTCTCTCTCTCACACACACACACACACACACACACACACACACACACACATACACACACACACACAGCATGTCATTGAACAGCAGCAAGTGGAGGAGGTTGCTGGCCGTTGCATGACCTTTGTATTTTCGAGCATCAATATTCTAACAAAGATCTCTCTCTCTCTCTCTCTCTCTCTCTCTCTCTCTCTCTCTCTCTCTCTCTCTCTCTCTCTCTCTCTCTCTCTCTCTCTCTCTCTCTCTCTCTCTCTCTCTCTCTCTCTCTCCTCTCGCTCTCTCTCTCTCTCTCTCTCTCTCTCTCTCTCTCTCTCTCTCTCTCTCTCTCTCTCTCTCTCTCTCTCTCTCTCTCTCTCTCTCTCTCTCTCTCTCTCTCTCTCTCTCTCTCTCTCTCTCTCTCTCTCTCTCTCTCTCTCTCTCTCTCTCTCTCTCTCTCTCTCTCTCTCGGCGTTGCAAACTGCAGCAGGACTCCTGGGCGCCACAAACAACTGTGGAATTAAGGCAGCTGGCATAAGAATTTGATAACTGGCAGGTACGTCAATTTAACCAATTGCTATGTTCCCTGTGTGTATGGGTGTGCACGTGCATGGGCTAAGCTCTCATGGTATGATGCTTGGGCCAGGTGATCATCTCACTGTACTGTCAATTATGTGCAACTGTACTAACGTCATGGCAGTTGATGTCACAGCCACTCTACGCACGTGCACCTCATGACTGTGTTTGAGCCCTAATTAGGTGCAATACAATGCCAATTGTGTGTGTGTGTGTGTGTGTGTGTGTGTGTGTGTGTGTGTGTGTGTGTCCAGTGCCTGCCAGAACGAGCCATGCTTTGATGACATCCTAATTTCCGTCCTTAATCGGTTCCACCTTAGCCGAAGGAGTACTCAGTAGAAGTTAATTAGGCCAGCCTTCCCCTTGATAAGCATCTCAAATGAGACAGCTATTGAGCGTCTACACAAGAGTATAATCGGCTGCTCGGCGAGCCCGGATAAAGGCTAAGGGAGGACCCATAAAGGGAATATCCACGCGTGAGGAAACTAGTAAACGGCTGAGTTGCCATGCATATCTGTCATAGAATCGAGGGACAAGTACTCTAATAAGCTATCAAGGCATCGTCGCTCTTGATCAGGTACAATATATTGTAGCTGTGTAGACCTTCCAATATAGAGCATCCAGTAGCTAAAATGTCGACCCGCATTGTTGTAGCCATTCATAATAATCAACAGTTAGAAGGTCTCAATGATTGTCTAATTAAAAAACATTATTGGTTTAATACTTGATATGATTGTTGCCATGTACTAGTGTGGAAATGTGCCTAGCTCTACAAACGGCATCAAGTCTTGAACTTGTAGGTAAGATGTGCTTGTAGGGAGGGTCTCCAAAAACATTTGGGAAACTCAGAAAAGAGAATCCCCAAATTCATTTTACCATGCTCTTGCTTTTGCCAAAAGTGTTCATAATGTATACATATTGCTGGTGATGGTGAGAAGGAAACTACAGGTGATGGTGAGAAGGAAACTACAGTTACAATTACCCTTTCTAATTCGATTACATTTTGTCATGCTAATTTGAATCCATTTTGTGATTGTCTAGATGCTTTAGAAGACAAGGCACATTGGCACATTATCCACTAGCAGTTTCAAAGGGGCGTTCTCTTTCAATCATCCTTGTCACATTTCTCCAGGTATGTGATTATAAAGAAAACATCCATCAATTATTTGATTATCTTTGATATCATAGTATATGTAAGATCAACCATAAAAGAAAAAATGAGCCATGATTATTTTGGAATTTATACATACTTTCTTTCAAAGATAGGGGGGCGGGGGGGGGGGGGGGGGGGGGGGGAGGAGAGAGAGAGAGAGAGAGAGAGAGAGAGAGAGAGAGAGAGAGAGAGAGAGAGAGAGAGAGAGAGAGAGAGAGAATAGACATTATTGCATAATCCACCTAAGATTATTTGAACCTTATTTCTTTTCGTATTGTCTTTTTATTCTTTCAGTTCTGAATGGATGAATTACCTCTCCATATCCCAAAATGTTTGGAAGGGATCCTTTTGAGACCCATTCTAAAACCATGTTTGATCCCTGATTCCATAACAACATTTCTTCCCGAGACCTTAGTTTCACCCAAAGCTTTTGAATCCCTTATTAGAAAGCACTTAGGAAGTCATGTTGTGACAGTCCTTGATAGGTACGGAACCAAAAAGAAATCTACCTACAATAAGGTTCTCAATAGGGAGGGTGATGCATGTAATGCAATACTAGATAGCCTAATCCCAAAAAACAATTGTGTGGTCAAGGTTTTAGAGGGGTTTACGAAGTTTGAAGATGATATATATGTAGATTTTCTCAGGTCTATCCATAGGGGGGAAAATGACTCTAGATTTACATGCATTACAGTGACAAGGGATATTTTACTGCATCACATGTTGACCCCTATTGCACATTAGGATGGATGGGGTTAGTCACAGGGAAAAAAACGTGGTTTTTTTGGGATCCAAATGACCTTTCCAACATTTGGGATTGGAGAGAATGCATGGCAGAATCTCACAACCCATTGCCGGACTCTTCAATCAAGTTTGTAGCAGAAGCAGGGTCACTTGTGTTTATTCCACCAAGATGGCCACATGTTGTCCACACAAGCGAGAAATCAATGGGAGTATGTGGTTCATTGATGATGTACGAGAGTTTACACCATATTCCCATGCGTTGGGAATGGGCTCGCTCTCTTTATGTAGAGGATCAAATATGCCCATTTGATGATGTAAGAAACATTATAGAAAGGATGTTCCACTTTCCTAAAGTTGATTTGAGCACAAAAATAAATCTTATTAGCTCATTTTTTGATGAGTACATAATAATGCACATGAAAGATGTCAAGCCGACTGGTAAAAAGAGAGGACGTAAACGAGGCAACCAAAAAGTATTTTGTCCAAGGCCGTGTGTGAAGTTTGGGAAAACACCCCAAGGTGGTAAGCAATGTGAGGATCCTGAGCACGATCCTTCCAAAAGAAGTAGTTGTGGCAAGAAGTTGGCCTCCTTTAGCTATGGCTGGAGAATTTTTCCAGTTTGTGCACCTTGTTACCAACGAAACCATAAAAATAGACATTTCCATGTCCCACTTCTTCCCTCCATTGATATGTAACCTCTATGTAGGAGATCTACCATGTATCAATAGTCTAGCGTGCTTTGTGCTCCTAAATGAGTCAATGAGAAACATTAATTTTTGTGCAATTTCTTGTATTTTGTACTACATTGTAGATGAATTCAAAGTTTAATGAATGGTTGCTTATGTATGTAACATGCACATTTTTCTTTTACAATTATTTTAATTGTAGTCAGTAATGTCTCTCTTAAGAGAAACTAAGTAATCTCTCTCTCTCTCTCTCTCTCTCTCTCACACACACACACACACACACACCCACACACACATATACACAAACACACACAAAAAAATGCACATGCTTAAGGGTTTTTCTCCAACCTCCATTGTTCCAAGGATAATATGTCTTTTTCGAGCAAAAGATAAATCTCTCTCTCTCTCTCTCTCTCTCTCTCTCTCTCTCTCTCTCTCTCTCTCATATGTGAAAAACATGGTATGCGAGAGGGGAGAGGCATAGATAGTTAGGGTGGATGGAAGTATGGATAGGCAAACAAAGCGAACGAGAGTTGGCTAATAGATAGATAGATAAGATAATCTATAGAAAACCAATACAAAGATAGATGCTCAGGTGGTGCACTATTCAAAACCCATTATATAATGTGTGATCAATGGAAAATTTAGAAAACCACTTTTTTAAAAAGTTTAAATGAGTAAATTGATCCCTTATCTTATAATTTCTTTCAAAATGGAGTTAAAAACCCCTTTTGTTAATGTAACTCTCCTAATTTTCTAAAAATGTTCGCTTTAAAATTCCCTTTTGCTGAACTCATGTGGCACAGAAACATAATTACATAGCTTCCCCCCCTCCCCCCCACGCCTTCGAGGATAGAAGAAGGATAGTCTATTAGATATATGAATATATAGAGTAGTTTTGCATCTATTTTTTTAAGATAGATGAAAATAGCCTAATAGATAGACTGTCTATTTATCCATCTATCCTCTTTATCTATTTATCTATGCCATAGATATATACTTGGTGTAATAGAAGATATCTTAAAGATCAGTCTACCAACATAAATGTTTTTGTATTCATCATATTGATACTTGAATTATTTAGAACCTAAATAGTTGTGGAATAATACTTGCTACATTAGATATTCAAAACAATTGTTTTGAGTAGTACAAATCTCATCTAAGCTTTTGAGCTTCATAGAATCAAAGTTGTACATGCAACCAAGAGTTTCACAAAATAGTTTGTCCAGTTTTGATTGTAAAAATAAAGGCATAAAATGTTGGATTTAGTGAAACAAAGGCATAAAGAGAATGAAAGAGATAGTTTTAAGATAATTGACAAGGTTACAAACAATTGTTTTGAGTAATAGAAAAGTAAGTAATGGATTTGAACTTGATAGGAGCAAATTTTGGAATGCAATGAAGAGTTTCACAAACTACTTTTGCTAGTTTTCTTCCTAAAAGTACATATATGTACGAGTTACTCTTAGATAGAGTGAAAGGAGAAGGAGAAATTAGAAGATTCATAAGAATTTGAGAGCAAGAAGGGAGTAGAGGGGTTTTGAAAATTTGAGAGCGATAAATGGAGAGAGATGGAGACTAGAGTACGTTTAGGAGAGGGGCGTGAGATGGGATCAAGGGGTATGATGGAAATGGTGGGCTTCAAGTTAGACACAAGCAATGGATTTATGTAGCAAATATTCACTTTCCTTATAGGAATGGATATGTTAAGGAGATGTGATGCTAGATTAAAATGGATCAATTACAAGATTGAGAAAAAGAAATTTAAAGAGCCACAAAGAGGAGGTTGGATGATTCCAAATGGATTACAAGCTTGGGATGAGTTTCTACAAATTCTCTCAAAAGAAAGATCAAGTTGATAGAATTTCCCCAAGTTAGACTCGGCAAAACAAACGGGTCTAGAGGAGGAAGAAGCATATTAAAACACCATATTTGTGAAATTGGGAATTTCTCAATTTCCACTTTCAAAATGAGCTCAAGATTTGATTACATAGCCAAATCTTAGCCAAAGTTTTCAGAGCATGTTTCGGAAGACCTTTTCAACTAATACCGTGTGGAAGTCTTTGCTCTTAGAAAATAGTTATGTCCATATGGCCAAATCAACTAATACCTTGTGGAAGTCTTTGCTCTTAGAAAATAGTTTGAGATTTGTCCATATGGCCTAATCTTCAAGAAATTGATGATTCCCCAATTGGCTCTGAAGTCTCAAACTCTCTAATATGGTATTTTAAGATGGAATTTCATATTTATGACCTAGTCCCAAGTGTAATTTTTTTTCCTAAGTGGGAAGAGTTGTGGTAGTGAGATATTTATGATAGCCAGGATTCACGACTCTTATGTTGTGGAGTGAGGGCTCTTTAATACATTTCTTGGTAATTACAATCCATGTTTACAAGTCAAATTTTAGTGACATTGCTTATTCAAAAAGTACGCATTAAACAATGACTAGTCTCATGGTGACGATCTTACGCTTCACAAATAAAAAGGAAAGATAATTTAGATGGTGATTAATCAATGAACCTTTAGACTGATTATCAAATAAGTGTGAGTGATAAGTTGAAATATATATTATGCTTTTGAATTTTATAAATTACTCTCAATTAGTTTGAGTTACGAGAAATTTTATTGGAATGGATTGGATAAATGCTCCATGACAGTACTTTAAACAACTACCTCGACTAGTAGAATTTAGCTAATGCTCTAAACTTGATATGATCAATAGTTTGGAATAAAAACAAGCATTTCAGAGAATACTCTTTCTAATTTTATGGTGATTATATAATTTTTGACGTTCTTTGCTATAATCATAACTTATGGTAGGTAAATTATATGTCAAACTTACCTTAATGTATGTGTCGAAGAGTATGACAATTGATCATTATTGGTGAATATATTGCAGGTTTAGGTGACTCACATTTTGTTATAGCTCCTATTATGCAAGAAGTATTACATGGATGCTCTCCTAAGAGCTTTGTAGGACCCTTTTCAAATGGCATAGGGAATTTGGATAGAGATATTTTGAACTCCATTTTCAGAATCCAGGCCATCTTGGATCACCATAGAGCATCTATCAATCTTCAAGATGCAATTCTTGGAGAATTGTTTGGAGGCTTGGGAGGGTCTAAGAACAATATCTCTCTCAATCAAACAAATAAAACTTGTCTATCCTCCCTTCTAATTCAGAAGCCATGTGATTGGGATGGAAAAGTAGATGGTAGATGAGTTCCTTCCAACTTCTCTCAACTATTGAAATTCTACAAAGAAAGAGGCATGGTTAATCTATTCCCCCCTAGTGCCGAAGATGTTGACGACAGTCTTAGATGCATCTGTGTGGGTGCCTCTAATCCAAGGACATTGAAGCGAGATTGCAATACTTGTTGTCAACGATGCACTAAGTGCAATAAGCAAGGGAAACATATGATATCTTTTCAGTATATCTCAATCATTGAGCAACTAAAACTATTGTGCCAAAGTCAATTCGTTTTTCATGATTTTCTTGCAATGTGGCGTTCAAAGGACCGATGGTTGGGTGTTGATGTGTCCTCTTATCCCGATCACATCAAAGAATTTTGGGATGGTGAAAAAATGAGATTAGTCCAAGAATTTTGGAACCCAAATGGATGTTGGGAAGCTCGTATCATTTGTGGAAATCCAAAATGTGGAATGTACTACAAAGCTTTTCCTTCAAATGTCAAGTGCAAGGAGATTGAATTGGGTTGGAAAGAGGACTTAAAGAAGTACATGTTTAAGTGTACAAAGTGTAGAAAAAACATAGAGCAAGAGAAGGTCATGATACGGGTAATATAAATTCTTATTTACAATTTATGCAAGAGATTACTAAATTTATTTGTAATTAAATTTTTTGCTCTTCTTATGGAGATCCTCGCAATTTTGCATTAATGTTGCATTGGGATGGGTTTCAAGCTTCTACCACAACCATCAAAGATAGCGCAGTTGTAGAGATTGTTGTGCTAAATGGTGGAAAGGGTTCCATCCTAGGCTCAATACTAGTTCTTTTTCTTCCACTCTCACATAAGGATCTAGAGAGGAAGCATCTCGACGTTCTTGCCTCGTTTTTGCAACCACTCATTGAGGAGTTGGAGAGTTCTTTTATCGATGGTTTTGAGGTGGACTATGCATATGCAGTGGAGGAAATACATACAAGTCTTGAAAATAGGAGGGCTACACTTAGAAACATGCTAATGTTATGCACAGGCGACCATCCTGCCCAATGTAAACTTGGGAAGGTCAAGGATGGTGGATCAAGCTTATGCAGACGTGATAGAGTTGTAGCTACACAAATTGAAGATGCACATGGTAGAAGATATGTCTACAATGACAATAGAAAACAATCCAGGTATCCACCCAAGAAGAGAAAGGTTGAAGAAATGTGGGAGAGCATTCGACAGGCGAAACGACAAGCAACAAAAGAGAGTAGAGAGGAAATTCTAAGGGATGCTGGTCTATCTGGTGAATCAATACTATGGAGATTGTTCCATTTATATGGCTTTGATATTTCCAAAGATCTTGTTTACGATGTCATGCTCATATTATCTCTCAATCTCTTCCAGAAATACATAAGAAAGATCTTGGATAATGCATCTACATCCACAAAGCGTAAGATTGACAAAGTGGTGAAGGATGTAAAAAAATCCATGCCAAACATTATTTCTAACATAGGTAGATGGCCCACAAACCCATCAAAGCACTATAAGCTCTTCAAGGCAGAGGAGTGTCAAAAGTTTATACAGTGGTGCTTGCCCTGTATTTTAAATATGAGATGTAGAATTAGTGATACAGATGCTCGTTTAGGCCTTCTACTCATTGATATTTGTCATATGTTCTTTGATTGTACTCGAAAGAATGGATGGGCAGCTAGGGACATTCAAACATGTCACTCTCTTTTGATGTCATGGCACATATTATCAGAAGAGTACGACTGACCAAATAGCTCACCATTGGAGCATGTTGCAGGTTAACATTTACTCTCATCACATTAATACGAGCTAAAAATTCATAGATTTCAAGTATGGCTAACTTTTCATGATATGCTTTTAAACAGGTAGTGGTGAGATTTTAGATGATATTATTCGACATGGATCTCATGATTGCTACTGGTGTTTCTCTTTTGAGAGAAGTATCTCAGGATATTTAGGGATTTTCTCTAATAACAAGTCAAACGAGGTTTCTTACACTCGTTTTCACACTCGCTTGTTATTCACCAAGATATGGCAGCAACTTGAAATGGAGAAATACATTATTCATCCTTATGATAGATATAATACAGTTGTTCACTCAAGCTTGGTTATGTCTGAAGGATATGCACAGAGCTTATGGTCATCTACATGCAATGATTATCATAGTGTAGGGATCATGCATGTGTCATCACAAAAGATTGCACAAGAAGTTTATGATGCATGCAATCGTTTGCCAGAGTGTGGGTGCAAGGAGTTGATGAGAAAGAAAGGAATTCTTATTGGGGGAAAAGTTGGAAAACCCTTTAAACTTAGTAACATGGAAGTTGAGTATCTTGTGGACTTCTACAATTGCTCTCGAGGAAGTGCTTTCTGTCTTATAGATGTGCATTCTAATGCATATTGCTATTCCAAGGTGCTTTTAGATGGAGTGAGGTTTGGAGTTGGAGATCATGTGGTTCTAAAGGATTCAAACAAAAGAGGGCACTTAGTCAAAATATTTTCTCATGAGCAAGGGGGACAAATCCAAATATTTACCTTGGTTGAGTGCTTCAATTATAACATAAACAATGTGGACTATATCACAGGGATGCCTTATGTGACAGAAAGTGAAATGAAAGATGCTACATCAATAATCACACCGATTGGAAGGTTAAGTCATCTCTTCTTCTGGATGCAAATGGATAGTCCTAATGTAGAGATAGCCTATGAAATATCTTCTAGAAAGGTTCGCTCAAGGCCTGTCATAAAATCTAATATCTAACCAATCCAAATGATTTTCTCATATTAAATTGATCACTTAATGTGGGAGAATAAATGGGAACAAGTGTTAAGATATAGATATGTGCTTATAGATCTATCTCAACACGGGGCCAATAGTAAAGGGGCCCAAATGGGAGATGGTCTATCAAGAGCAAGGATAACCAATGGATCATAAGACCTTAGGGTTAGCTTCATTGAAGACCTCCAATAATGTGTGTAAAAGTCCTTTGACCTTAGGTAAGCTAGGGCTGAGCTTGAGGTGGGAACCCGGCCCAAGCTCGACGTGCTTGACGTGCTTGAGGTGCTTGTCGTGCTTGAGGTGTTTGTCCTGCTTGAGGTACTTGATTAAGGTGCTTGAGGTTCTTGACTTACTCCATGCTTGAGGTGCTTGACTTGCCGCTTGATTAAGGTGCTTGAGGTGCCTTGACATGCTTGCCTGAGATGCTTGTGGGAATACCCCCTAGTCCAAGTGCTTTGTCATGCTTGATGACTAAGGTGCTTGAGCTCCTAAAGTCAAAAGCATCCCTACAAGAGGGGGGGCGAGCCCTTTTCCTTGGGATTAGAGAGAGAACACACACTCACACTCACAAGGGAAGCCCCAGCTTGAAGAGGCAGCAAGGACACATTTCAGGTCCCTACCCATGTTACCTTCATGTGTTGCTTGAAGCCTATTGGCTAGGCTTCAAAGGGGTCCAATGATAAATTACTTGAATTATCTAATTGTTTTTGCATTTATCAAGGTCCTCTCTCTCAAAGGGGAAAGGGGGACACTTGTCCCAAGGCTATCCATGTTGCTTGTAATGGCTTCTGCTTGTGATTGGCTAGGCCTGGAGGGGTCCAATGAGCTTCAAGCATGAGCTACAAGGGGGGGTCGACCCAAGCAATCTAGGGGGGTGCTTAGGGGGTATACTCACCCACACACACTCACAAACACTCTCATTGTGTACTATGCAAAGTGCAAGAGCTCCTTCTCCTTCCCCAAGCAAGTAGAGGTTGAGAGCCTACACCAACACTCTTGGCTATGGAGTGCAAATCCATCCAAGAGCCATGCTTCAATGCTTGAGCTTGCCATCTATTTCTTCTTCATTACTATGCTATTATGTATTCTAGCACAAGAGTTATGATAAGTGAGGAACTAGCTCTTTCTCGTATGAAATGTTTCTTCTTCCTCTTCCCTACCCTCATTCCCTGCTAGCTCTCTCCACCTTCAAAGGTGTTTGAGGTCTTGGGACTAAGGATTGGTATAGTTAAATCTTTCTTCAAGTTTAGGTTATGCTATGATGGTGATACATGAAGCTTTCCATCTTCATTGCTTCACCTAGGTCACAAGGAACACAAAGAATGTATTGTAACAAGTCTCTCTTTATGGGAGAAATCATAATACAAATGCCTATTGGAGGGGGGACCGGCTCCACATAAATCCAGTCCTCAATTGTTGTCATGTTCTCTAAATTCTCTCTCTTGCAAAAGTATTGTCTATGCCAAGTTAACTAATTGCTATGATTATGTTGCTATCTTCAATTATGTCTACCCTCTATGCTCACAAAATCATTTCTTGAAAGTACTCTCATTAAATTCCGTTATTCTCAAATTGAATAGGCAAATTCCATTACATTGGTATCAAAGCATTTGGTTTCTCTTTTCTTGCTTAAGAAGAGAGGTCCTTAAGTAGCCTATAAATGGTTGATGTTGTTAATTATAATAGAGTAAGTGGAACTGGGATCTAATATCGGTTTTGTTAAGCCCACTATGTGGGGGATGGTGCACACCTCGGGAGCTTTGGACTTAATAATGGAGTCTTTCTAGACTTGCCTACGGCTTTACCATTATTGAGCCATAAGAAGTCTGAAAGGAGCTAACCCTTGGCAACTCTGCTATGTTAGACCTACTCCTCTACTCTCTATAATTAACCACTTTGAGCCGTGGGTGTAGATACTTAAGAGCCAATTTTCAAAGGCTAAGAGGAGTGGCAACTAAGGTTTTGTATTGCCAAATCATACACTAAGTATAAACATAAATTTTGTTAACATGGCTGACAATAATCAAGAGAGTAGAATGAACATTGATAGCTTTGATTTTGCACATGAAGGTGCTAATGATGATGCTCCCATGTTTGTGAATTATCTTGTCACTAGGTTGCAACAAGCTATGGGCAACCCTGTTTTGCAAGCCGAAGTTACTCAACAACTTCGTGCTTATGGAATTTCCCTTCCTCTCCCAGAGGAGAGAGAGCT
Organism: Adiantum capillus-veneris; assembly: GCF_014529385.1. Lineage (NCBI taxonomy): Eukaryota > Viridiplantae > Streptophyta > Polypodiopsida > Polypodiales > Pteridaceae > Adiantum > Adiantum capillus-veneris. Next base: position 62,930,675 of record NC_140937.1, read on the forward strand.
TAGGAGGCCTCTCAAAGAGACCCCCAAAAGAAGACTCTCTCCCATTCGAGAGGAGGAATCCAAAGAGAAAGAAAGCAATGACAGTCTAAGTTCTTCTGAAGATGTGGCTCCACGAAGACGGCGGTCTAGACGATCGCCTACTCCTCCTAAGAGGAAAAGAGCAACCTATAGTTCTTCTCCTCAACACTCTGAAAGGCAAGAGAGGAAACAAAGGAAGAAAAGGGCTAGGAAGAGGTCACCCTCTTCTCCTTCTTCTTCACCTTCCTCCTCTTCCGATGAAAGATATGGCTATTCTCCTAGAGAATACAAGAGGGGAGGACATCGCAAATCATTTCCTGCATGGCGAAGGTCACAAAAGCTAAAGAAGTTCAAGGAGGGAGGAAAGAGTATCTCTTTTCTCACCTACGATGGCACCTTTGGTGCTACCGACAAAGTGTTGGCCTTCATCCAGCAATTTGATGCGGCCTTTGGGGACGAGGGATTCATAGAGTCCTCCAAGCTACGCCATGTAGCTATGCACTTCCAAAAATCAACTCGTCAATGGTGGGCTAGCCTTCGTGGCAATGGAGAAGCCCCAAAGACATGGAAAACTCTACGAGTTTCCATCATGAAGCAATTTCTTCCAAGCGATACTAAAGATAAAGTTCTTACCGAATGGCGTGGCTTGAAGCTTCTCTCTCATGAGTCTATCAACAAGTATGTAGACAAGTTTTGGGATTTACATCTCAAAGCTACTGTCTTTCAAAAGATAGACTTTGCCGAACAAAGACAGCAATTCTGTGCGGGATTACCTGAAGAGATGGCCGAATACATCAACTCTCAACGGCCCGGTACTATTACCGAAGTAATCCACCACACCATGGTTGCTTCACGCATCAATTTCCATCAAGGGGCTAGACGTAATGTCAAGCCCATGGAAAACAAAGATAAAAATGATGCAAAGGGGAAATCCAATGCTCAAAATAATTCCCAAGGCACTTCCAACAACAACAACAACAATCGGTCCAAGGAGAAGGGAGTTTACAAAGGTAAAAACAAACTCTCTCCTGAAGAGCTTGAAGATTTTCGCAAGGACCATAAGTGTTTCAAGTGTGGAGAGCAAGGGCATGGCTATCGTTCTTGCCCCAAGAAGAATACTCGCAATGAGACTCCTAACAACAATCGGTCCAAGGAGAAGGGAGTTTACAAAGGTAAAAACAAACTCTCTCTTGAAGAGCTTGAAGCTTTTCGCAAGGACCATAAGTGTTTCAAGTGTGGAGAGCAAGGACATGGCTATTGTTCTTGCCCCAAGAAGAATACTCGCAATGAGACTCCTAGGGCTTCCACCATCGAAGCTCCAGAAGAGGATGGTCATTGCAAAGGATCATCACTTTCCTATGCGTGGGGAAAGGTAAGAGAGCATGATGTCTTCATCTTGTTTGACCCTGGCTCTACTCTCAACTTCATATTAATAGAGTTGGCCACCAAGTTGGGCATTCAAGCTTTTGAGATGGGAGATATAGTAACAGCTGATGCAGCTTTCAAGGGACAACAAGCCTCCGTTACTCCCTTGATTGGGAAGTTGAGGCTTCATGTCCAAAGCTATGTCGACAAAGAAGACTTCTTCATCTCTCCTCTCCAACATCAGGATGTTATCCTAGGGGCACCATGGTTTGATCGCATGGCTGCCAACATGAAGTTCTCTGAAAGGAGAATTTACTTCACCTACAGGGGAAAGAACATGTATATAGATGCTAGTGAGTGTGGTCGCACTATTCCACTTGTAAATCCTCTTTCTTTTCATAAATCAATGAAGAGCTCAGTTTCTGCGTACATGATTTATGTCAAAGAGTCTCTAAAAGCTAATAATGTTTCATCAAATGTAAATGATAGGAATCAAGAAGAGTTAGACTTGTCTACTTTTCTAAAAGGATTCCAAGATGTGTTCATCGATGATATCCCTATGGACCTACCTCCAAAACGAGGGGATGATGACCATCGTATTGAGCTCCTTCCAGGAAGCTCACCGCCTAACAAACCTCCTTATTGAGTCTCACAAGCTCAACAAGAGGAGATTATGAGGCAAGTACAGGAATTGGTAGACAAAGGGATGGTGAGGCCTAGTTCCTCTCCCTTTTGTTCTCCAGTCCTTTTAGTGCAAAAGAAAGATGGTACATACCGTATGTGTGTGGACTATCGAGCACTAAACCATATCACTATCAAAAACAAATTTCCCGTGCCTCAGGTAGAAGATCTGTTTGATAAGCTACAAGGCTCTACCTACTTCAGTAGGATTGACCTTAAGAGTGGCTATCATCAAATAAGGATAGTGGATGAAGATATCCTAAAGACCGCGTTCGCACAACATTTGGTCTTTATGAATATCTAGTCATGCCTTTTGGCTTGACTAATGCACCAGCTACTTTCAATCGTCTCATGGAGAAAATTTTTAGACCATATCGTAAATTCACTGGAGTGTTCTTTGATGATATCATCATCTACTCCAAGTCTTTGGAGGAACATAAGCAAGATCTCCAAGTGATTTTTCAAGCCTTGAGGGAGAACAAACTTTTTCTCAACCAAAAGAAAAGTGAATTCTTCCTTCAAGAGATTCAATATCTAGGTCATATTATCTCTCACGATGGTATTCGTATGGATCCATCAAAGTTATAGGTAATAAAATCATGGCCTAACCCAAGGAATCTACATGAGCTAAGACCACTACACGACCACTACAGGACCACTACACGACTTAACAAAGAAGAACGTTAAGTTTTTATGGACTGCTAAGGAGCAAAATGCTTTTGAAAAACTCAAAGAGAAGCTTACTTCCCAACCAGTCCTCTTGCTTCCGGATCTCTCAAATCCATTTGAGGTCCAATGTGATGCGTGTGGTGATTGCCTTGGAGCGGTTTTGCTTCAAGAAGGGCATGCCATAGAATATGAGAGCCGAAGGCTCAATAGTGATGAACGAGTCTTGGGAATTTATGAGAAAGAGCTTTTAGATGTTCTACATGCCCTAGACACATGGAAGCACTACCTATTGGGGACTCCATTTATCCTACGAACCGACCACCAAAGTCTCAAGTATTTCATGACGCAAACCAAGCTTTCCGACAAACAAATGAGGTGGGCAAATTTTCTTTCGCAATTTAATTTCCATATTGCTCACATAGCTAGTAAGCACAATCAAGTTGCCGATGCACTTTCACGACGACCAAAAGTTAATGCGGTGTCTGTAGCTACTCACAATGATCTATCCTCTATGATAGATGAGTATGCTACTGACCCTGAATTTAAAGACATAATGTCAGCCCTTGCTTTGGGGAAGAAAGAGGAACCATTCACCTTGCAGGATGGTTATCTTCTCCACGGCAATAGTCTATCTGTTACCCATGCCCTTTGTGAGAAGGTTATGTATGAATCCCATGCTCCTCCATATGTAGGGCATAGAGGTATTCAACCTACTCTCCGAGGAGTAGAGACGTATTTCTATTGGCCTACCCTGAAAGTGGACATACAAGAGTATGTTTCAAAATGTGTAGTATGCCAAAAGACCAAGTATGATAGAGGGAAGCAACCTGGATTACTCCAGCCATTGCCTATTCCAAATTCACCATGGGAGAGTATATCCATGGATTTCATCTTAGGATTACCCAAGTCTATCCATGGGAATACAAGAATATGGACAATAGTCGATAGGTTTAGCAAGCAAGCACATTTTATTCCTGTCAAAAAGACTATTAAGTCACATCAAATGGCAACTCTCTTCATATCTCAGATTTTCAAGCACCATGGATTACCCACATCCATCGTGTCAGATAGAGATCCTAGAATGACCAATAATTTCTGGAAAGGTCTCTTTGAAAATCTAGGAACAAGATTGAATTTCTCTTCGGCCTATCACCCACAAACGGATGGCCAAAGTGAGATAGCCAATCTTACAATACTCGATCTACTCAAGACTTATGTTACCGAAGTAGATCAACGCTCACAATGGGAAAAGTATTTACCTCTAGTAGAGTATACCTACAATAATACTGTACATACTTCTACGGGGAAAGCACCTTTCGAGATCATAGATGGAAGACCTAAAAGTCCCTTGCTACTCAAAGTACATGGGAAGATCTTCGCCGCCGATGAATATAGCCGTGACCTACAAGAATCTTTTCAAAAGATTAGGGAGGCTATAGCCATCTCTCAACAAAGGCAAAAAGCTGCTGCTGATAAGCACAGAAGAGCCTTAATGTTCAAAGAAAAATGATTGGGTCTTACTCAAGTTTCCTAAGTCTCGATTAAGGTAAACGACAAGCAAAAATCCTACGGGCCATCAAAAGTATTATGCTAAACTAGCAAAAAGATACTATGGTCCTTTCCAAATCTTGAAGCCTATCAATGAGACGGCTTATCAACTCAAGTTGCCCAACCATTGGCTTATACACAATGCCTTTCATGTAAGCCTACTTATGCCCTACAAGGGAGAGCCACCAATTGAACCAATTATTGAAGACCCTCCCGAAGTTCAAGACCAAGAAGAGGTGCTACAACCCGAAGCTGTCCTTCGGCATGAAGACAAGGTACTACGACATGGTAAGATAATCCGACGGTATCTTATTAAGTTCAAAAATTATCCTTTTGAAGATGCTAAATGGATGCAAGGAATACAACTTAAGGATAGTATGAACCTTGTCAATACTTACAATGCTACCTTAGAGTAAGCAAATGTACAAATTTCTTTTAAATGACTCATGTTTTTGTCTTATATGACTAGTCCTCTTTTTAATTGTGCACAAATTTAACTAGTATGCATGCTTAGAATCATGTTTGTGATGACAACGTCTCTCAAACACCAAGTAGAATTTGTCACTCTACTTTGGGAGAATGAAATGGACTAAAGAGCAGACATGTTTGCGGCAGCTATGTCTCCCAAGCACCAAATGGATTAGTCATCCATCTTGGAAAGATGTCCTAGGGTAAAAAAGGGATCTTCTACCCGCTAAGTACGATTGACTAATGACTAAGGCATTATGTATTCTACCCCATAGTCGAGGATGACTATGATTTCAAGAGAGAGGTAATGTCATAAAATCTAATATCTAACCAACCCAAATGATTTTCTCATATTAAATTGATCACTTAATGTGGGAGAATAAATGGGAACAAGTGTTAAGATATAGATATGTGCTTATAGATCTATCTCAACACGGGGCCAATAGTAAAGGGGCCCAAATGGGAGATGGTCTATCAAGAGCAAGGCTAACCAATGGAGCATAAGACCTTAGGGTTAGCTTCATTGAAGACCTCCAATAATGTGTGTAAAAGTCCTTTGACCTTAGGTAAGCTAGGGCTGAGCTTGAGGTGGGAACCCGGCCCAAGCTCGAGGTGCTTGACCTGCTTGAGGTGCTTGTCGTGCTTGAGGTGTTTGTCCTGCTTGAGGTGCTTGATTAAGGTGCTTCAGGTGCTTGACTTACTCCATGCTTGAGGTGCTTGACTTGCCGCTTGATTAAGGTGCTTGAGGTGCCTTGACATGCTTGCCTGAGATGCTTGTGGGAATACCCCCTAGTCCAAGTGCTTTGTCATGCTTGATGACTGAGGTGCTTGAGCTCCTAAAGTCAAAAGCATCCCTACAAGAGGGGGGGCAAGCCCTTTTCCTAGGGATTAGAGAGAGAACATACACTCACACTCACAAGGGAAGCCCCAGCTTGAAGAGGCAGCAAGGACACATTTCAGGTCCCTACCCATGTTACCTTCATGTGTTGCTTGAAGCCTATTGGCTAGGCTTCAAAGGGATCCAATGATAAATTACTTGAATTATCTAATTGTTTTTGCATTTATCAAGGTCCTCTCTCTCAAAGGGGAAAGGGGGACACTTGTCCCAAGGCTATCCCTGTTGCTTGTAATGGATTCTGCTTGTGATTGGCTAGGCCTGGAGGGGTCCAATGAGCTTCAAGCATGAGCTACAAGGGGGGGTCGACCCAAGCAAGCTAGGGGGGTTCTTAGGGGGTATACTCACCCACACACACTCACAAACACTCTCATTGTGTACTATGCAAAGTGCAAGAGCTCCCTCTCCTTCCCCAAGCAAGTAGAGGTTGAGAGCCTACACCAACACTCTTGGCTATGGAGTGCAAATCCATCCAAGAGCCATGCTTCAATGCTTGAGCTTTCCATCTATTTCTTCTTCATTACTATGCTATTATGTATGCTAGCACAAGAGTTATGATAAGTGAGGAACTAGCTCTTTCTCGTATGAAATGTTTCTTCTTCCTCCTCCCTACCCTCATTCCCTGCTAGCTCTCTCCACCTTCGAAGGTGTTTGAGGTCTTGGGACTGAGGCTTGGTATAGTTAAAGCTTTCTTCAAGTTTAGGTTATGCTATGATGGTGATACATGAAGCTTTCCATCTTCATTGCTTCACCTAGGTCACAAGGAACACAAAGAATGTATTGTAACAAGTCTCTCTTTATGGAAGAAATCATAATACAAATGCCTATTGGAGGGGGGACCGGCTCCACATAAATCCGGTCCTCAACTGTTGTCATGTTCTCTAAATTCTCTCTCTTGCAAAAGTATTGTCTATGCCAAGTTAACTAATTGCTATGATTATGTTGCTATCTTCAATTATGTCTACCCGCTATGCTCACAAAATCATTTCTTGAAAGTACTCTCATTAAATTCCGCTATTCTCAAATTGAATAGGCAAATTCCATTACAAGGCTACTTCTTCCAGGACAACCAGGATGTGCTCCTCCATGGGTAGAAGAAGGAGACAATGTATTAGCTCTAAGAGATACTTCTCAATATGAAGTAGCAGTTGTGGTTGCAGTTAATATTGAAGATAAAAAGGTGCTTATTTTTTGGCCAAACCTCCAAGAGCCTATGTGTATAGACATGAACCAAATAGTTCATCTTTTAACAACCACTTCCTAAAGCAAGGTATGCTTCTTACGCTCTATGATTTTTGAAAATTTTCACTTGGCTTTGATGGTAATGATCATATACAATAAGTAGCTATTTTGAGTTTGTAATAAGACCTAGGCTCACATTGTTCTTGTTTTTGTTGTAATTTTACTCCCAATTAATTTGCAGGTGCACAAGAAGAAACTCAAATGGTTATTCAAAGGACACATAATTTTATGTGATGGAGTGCTCTTTGCTAGTCACGAAACAGAGAGATCTTGTGAAGAGATTGTATTGCAGCTCTCTTTAACATTTAGTATCTTTAAAATATTGTACTTTTTAACTTTTTAAGAGCATGTCTCCAAGGTGTAACATGCTTTCATGTGTCTAATGTGACACATAGGCTACTTTGACATGTAAGATGTAACAATCCCTATGCATAGTGCGGATTGAAATGCCTTTTGTTTTTTTCTAGTTATCTCCTATCATGAAAAATGTTTCTAAATGACTTGACAGAAAGATATACAAATTCAAGAGGAGCCCACAATATACCATGTCAATGGTTCTATGTATGTGAATGCATCCATGTGCACATACTTATATGTTTATCTATATGTCCAAAATTGTGGTGAAGCAAGGAATATCCTTCCTCTAAGAAACATCATAAGTCCTACATGATTTGTGCAAATTGAAGTTGGAATGTTGGTTGAATAGTTGCATATCATATCGGTAATGGGGAGGTTCAAATAAAATTTTCAAGGTATTGTGTAAGTATGGAGCCTAATTTACCCTTGTAATTTTCTATGGTAAAAGCGCACATTTGTAAGGCCCCCATTATGAGGAGAAGCCATCGTGCGTGAAGGAAAATCACTCACCGGAAACCAAAATTTTCACAGACAAGAATCAGGGGCAACTTTAGAGGCCTCGGGGGCGGAGGCCCCCGAGACTTTTTTTTTCGCCAGAATATTATGGCCTGACGGCGGCCGGAAAGTGGTCGGAAAACAAGCGGTCGGTTGGCCGATGGCCGGTAGTCAATGGCCGGTGGCCGGTGGTCGGAAGTCAATGGCCGGTGGCCGGTGGTTGAATTCAATGGCCGGTGGCCGAATTCAAAAGCGGACTTGTCTTCTCAAGGGCGGCCACACATGGGCGGATTGGAGGGTCCGATTTGGACTTATTCGCACAAGGGCGGCTACACATGGCTGTCTCTCATAAGAGAGGGCAGCCCTTTTGGCCTATAAAAGGAGGCCATTTCTACACACATTTGATAGTGTGAAGTCGATGCAACAAGGTGAGTGTGAGGTGGTGAGAGTGAAGCAAGGTGGGAGCTCTATCAAGGGTTTAATCCCTTTGTAAACTACTTCTTCTTTTGAAGTGCTAAAGCCATTGAGTGGCTGCTTTCCCATGGACATAGCCCACATTGGGTGAACCACGTATATCGTGTGTACTCTCTCTCTCTCTCTCTCTCTCTCTCTCTCTCTCTCTCTCTCTCTCTCTACTCTATAATCTCTTGTGTGTGAAATCTATCTCTCTCCATTAAGTAATCTACTCAAAAATCTATTTAGCTACGTCTTATTTTTCTAACATGATATACTTTGTGAAAAAATAACCTACATTCTTCTGCATATTTAGGCCGCACCTTATGCAAGAAGATCTTGGCACCATTCTCATTTTTCTTCGTGAATACTGTCAACCAATCCTCATCAGTCACATCCTCATCAGACAAATGTTGGTACATCTTGCCTTCCAAAGTTAGACCGTACTCCTCGTGTAGGTCATGTCGGGTAAAGAAGAATCTGGTCTACTTGGGATATTGGGCCTTGTGAGATGCTACTATTGAGCCCAAACATTTAGAGGGAAGGGGATTAGTCAAAACTCTCCACCGCCATGTAAAACTATGCATTCAATGTAATAAAACTAATGAAATGTGGACATTAAAAAAATCGTGGCAAACCTTTAATATCTAATTTTTAAACCAAAAAGTACTAATTTAACAGATTCATAGAAGAAAATGGGTGATTCCCATTGCTCTTATCAGAGGCAAGAAAGGTGTCCTTTGACGACAAACTTGCACCACTCTTGGGCCGTTTGCTACTGCTGGAATGCAAGCTAGTGGATGACACCTCAACCAGTGATTTGTTTGGTAAGATGCACTTTTGCGGTGGTGTCTTCATTTCTGGTGTTCCAATAAAAAAACTATCAAACCTCATCCATCAAAGAATAGTGTAAAAGCATTAGGAGTACTTTTTGGTGGTGGCAATCGTAGGGTCTTTACTTTAGGTACCTTAATCTCCTTCTCATCTACCCTATAAGTGAGAATCCCTGCCAATTGTGCACGCACACTATCTTCTACCTTGAAAAAGTATTGGAACTCTTGCAACTCCATAATCCACTTTGATGTTGGAATTAGGGTTGCAGAGAAACACATAAAGCTTGGAGAAGATGAAGGAAGCTCAAGGCACACAATAGAGAGTGTTTTACTTAGTGTGCAATGGAAAGATAGATAGCCCTAGAGTGATGGGCGTATATACAATGCTTAGGGAAAAAATCCTCCTAAAGAGGGAAAGAATGCCCCAGCAGTCTGTGTTCACACACATCACTACCACATGTATATGGTAACAAATCCCCCCTGGAGTGATTCGGTGAACGAGAGCTGGCACATGAGTAGAGGGAAGTGCCATGCCCTAAGGACATGATCAATCCACAAAGGGGAGTAAGTCCAAAGCTTTGTGGAAAGCTTTAAGCTTCTCACGAGACAATGCCTTTGTGAAAAGATCTACAAGGTTGTTCTGTGTTGGCACATAAGCCAAGCTGATCTCTCCTGCTGAGAGCCTCTCCCTGACATTAATGCACCTCAATGTGCTTTGTGCGAGCATGAAAATTTGGGCTCCTCGCAACTACAAATGCGCTTTGACTGTCAGTGTAGATAGTGTTGGCAGTGCCCTACCCAACACCCAAATCAACATAAGGCGTCTGAGCCATACACACTCAACCGTAGCTGTGAAGACTGCCCTGTACTCAACCTCACAACTTGAAGTGGTCACAGTAGGTTGCTTCTTGCTCAACCATGATATACATAAACTGTCAAGCATGAAACAAAAACCACTTGTGGACACTCGCGTGTCAAAACAACCAGCCCAATCTGAGTCCGAAAAAGCATGCAAGTCTGGCGGCAATGATCCCCCCTTGGGATAAAACAAGCCAAGATGTAAAGTGCCACTAAGGTAGCGGAAAATCCTCTTCATAGCCTTCCAATGCTTACACTTGGGCTATGCATAAATCTATTGACCTGTGTGACTGCAAACTAAATATCCGGCCTCCTGTTGCATACATAAATGAGGCAGCCAACAGCAGTTTGATAAAGAGTGACATCAGCAGGATTGCCAGCATCATGTACACTCAACTTTAAACCTGTTTCCATGGGAGTCGCAATAGGTTTGCAATCCTCAAGTTTAAACTTACATAGCAAATGTCTCTATGTAACTTTTCTGACACAAGGCAATACCACCATCACACTGCTTAAATTGTATACCCAAGTAATGATGCAATAGCCCCAAATCTTTCATCTTGAAATTAGCATTCAAATCACCGTTAAATTCAGCAATATGTTTCTCATTTGGTCCATTGATCAGCAAATAATCAACATAAAGAACCACAATGAGAAGTACATCACCCTCACGCTTTACATGCAATGTGCTTTCTGTTGGACTGTTACGAAAGCCTCGTTTTACCAAATGAGTGTCAGCTTTCTCATACCAAGCACGAGGGGATTGCTTCAACCCATACAAAGCCTTCTTACATCTGCACACTTTGTCCTCTTGTCCTTTTATGACAAAACCACGAGGCTGTGTTACATAAACTTTCTCAAATATGTCACCATTCAAGAAAGCAGTAACAATGTCTGATTGATGTACATCCCAACCAAAATGAGCTACCAATGCACATAGAAAATGCACACTAGTCATACGACAAGTGGGAGCGAAAGTCTCGTCATAATCTATGCCTTTTTGCTGTGCATAACCCTCTGCAACAAGTCAAGCCTGATGGCGATCGATCTCACCATCCGACTTGCATTTCAACTTGTAAACCATCCTACCAATGGCCTTTTTGCTAGGAGGCAAATCACATAAAGCACATGTGTCATTTTCTATATATGCATCATATTCTGATTGCATGGCAGCCATCCAATTTTTTGAATTCTGTGCTTCATCAAAAGACAGAGGCTCCTCAACATCATGTAAGCTAGACACAGCCAAAGCATAACAATCTAATGCATAAGATGCATGGCGAGAGCCTGAACGAGTACGACTAGATAAAGGTGCATCCAATTTACTGTCACACAAAGTGTGCACCAGCCATTTTGGCATACCTCTAGCCTGCTCATTTTCAGCCCTTTCCTCATCAAGTACATCATGTACATATGCATCAGTAATAGACTCATCTCTAACATTTTCAGAAACCCCTATAGGCTTTACATTTGCCTCATTGGAACTTACATTCGTATTTTCACCACTAAAAAGAGGCAACAAAGTGTCATAAATGTCCCGTGGGCTTACATTACTGTCTCTAGTACATGATAGCAAGGGCTGAACACAATCTTCCACAAACACTACATCCCATGAAACTAGAATACGTTTTGTTTGCGGATGATACAACCTGTAACCTTTCCTTTCAGCACTATAACCAACAAAAATACATTTGACAGCCTTATCATCCAATTTTCTACGATGTGTTTGTGGCACCAAAGCATATGCCAAACAATCAAAAACATGCATGTGCTCAATAGAACGCGAATCATGCCATATTTCATATGGAGTAATAGACTGCAAAGCTTTTGTAGGACACCTGTTTAGTACATAAGTGGCACACATGATGGCCTCAAACCAAAAAAAATGCAGCAAAGCTTGACTTTTGACCATACATCGTGCCATTTCCATTAGTGACCTGTTTTTCTTCTCAGCAACACCATTTTGCTAAGGTGTATAAGGCACTGCACATTGGTGTTTTATCCCACGACTAGCCAGAAATGCATTGAATTCACGAGACATATACTCCCCCCTCGATCAGAACAGAGTCTGCCCATAGTACATTTGGAGACATTTTCAGCCATAGCCAAAAATTGTTTGAAGAAAATAAAACTTTATATTTCTCTTTAAGAGGAAATACCCATGCATGCCTGGAGTAATCATCAATGAAAGTCATGAAGTAAAAAGTAATTGCCCAAGGATAGAGTTTGCATGGGTCCACAAACATCACTATCCACAAGCTGCAACCTGCATGTGGCCCGAATTGAAACATCCTTTGGAAACTTAGAACGCTGCATCTTACCCAAAATACAGCCTTCACAAACATGTTTGACAGGTTCTTCAAGAGGAGGTAAAGAAGCAATCGTATCAGATTTCTACAAACGCAGCAAACTGGCAAAATTCAGATGACCAAAACGTGCATGCTAAAGTTTTGCATCTGAAATAGCCCTTGAATCTGCAATAGTATTTGCAAAATTTTGTCCACACTTGTCATGCAAAGTGCATGAGCTTATAAATCCCACGACACAAAAGGCCAAATGCAACAATTTCATCACCAAAACTGAGATCATGAACTGTGCATCTGTCATCCACAAATTTGACTACAAGTCCAAGTCTAGCAAGTGCAGATATAGACAAGATATTCTTCTTAATCCCAGGTACATAAAGTGCATCAACAAGTGTGAAGGAACTGCAATTTGCAGTAGTAACCACAATCTTTCCAACTCCCTGAACCGGATAAGAGGCATTGTTGGCACAAGTGATTGAATTCCCATGAGGGACAGACTCGAGAAAGGTGAACAATTCACGATGTGAGGTAATGTGATTTGTAGCATCACTGTTAAAATACCACACTTGTGAATCTTCAGCAATTGACAAGCATGCATCATGGATGGTAGGATTGTAAGTGCACTCTGCGCTAAAAGCCCATTCTGCATCAACATCAGCAACACAGTTTCCTTTCACAGAAGACTCAACAATGGCTACATTTGTAGTTGAACCAGCATTTGCAATGGAACCACCCTCTTTCTTCTTAGCCTCTTTGGCCTTCAACTTAGGACATGACTTGATCAAATGATAGTTTTACAATAACGGCAACACATTTTCTTTTTGCCCTTATCATCAGAATTTCCAGATAAATTGATGCCAGCGAAAACATTAGGAACAAATTTTTTTCCACTCGTAGCAGAATCATAAGAAGTGGCTGTATTGTTATTACCACCCTTTCTCTGAGAAGCAATAAAAGCATGTCAATTGCCCTGTTTTTTCACTCTTGCAACAACAATGTGCATAATGCATCAAACTTGACAACTTCATGATTTCCTTGGGTCAGAAATCTCCAAGTACTAGCAAAAGTCTGGTAGAAATCTCGTAAGGCATGAAGAACAATCTGCACAAGGATACTGTCTGAAATGACTTCATCTGTAGAAATAAGTTGCTCATTGATATCCTTGATACTAGCAAGGAAAGTGTCCATATCATCTTCCTCATGTACAATCTTCAACTCCAGCACTTTACGCAGCAAAGCAATTTTAGCCTCATTACGACTTGTATAAAGACCAGCCAAAATATCCCAAGCCTGTTTTATAGATTTTGTTGAATGGATGTGAGGATCAATGGTGCACTTCATAGACAACGCAATCAATGCATGCACCTGCGCATCCTTTACATCCCAACGAGCTTGTTCTATTGTAGACAAAACAACTCTAATAGTAGCAATCCTTGCAGCAAGACCTGCAACATCCTCAACATCGCCTACATCCTCAGAACCAGGATGTACATCAATGCCCTGCACAATATTCTAGACACCCTTTGACACAAGAATGTGTTGCATCATATAAGCCCACATAGGGTAATTGGCCCTATCTAACCTGTCCTCAGCAGTAAACATCTTGAAGACATCTGTATTGTTGTCAGCCATGGTAAATGTTGCACCTAATGTGAAAACTGCCCGAAAATAGGAGAAGCGGAGCGGGAACAACACGTGCTATATAGGAAAAACCATAAAAGACTGTAAGACACTTGTTACGCAAAAATTGGCACTAACAAAAATTCTACACAAAATGACAAAATTGCCTGTGCAGATCTACCTGTAGTGGAAACGGAGGCGAAAATGTGTCTGAAACAGAAATGTGAGCAGACTTAGCTCTACGAGCTTACCCGAAAAATTTTTTTACCTGTGCACACTCGCCAAACCTCACTATAATTGGAGAAAGTGAGCAGGTGTCTGCTGGAGCAGCTGGTGACTAAGCTCGGGAGAATTTAACCTGTTCTGATACCAATTGTCACCATCGCATCGTCGTCATCCCCGTCGTCACCGACATAGAGTCAGAATTCAACAAATACAAGATTTGCAGATTTTAGCCCTTAGCACAGCTACTTCAAGTGGCTTCCCTTTGCCAATTTTCTCTGTGCTGGCTGCACCACGGCCCTAGCTTGTGACAGCCCCTTCTCCCTTTGAGTGTTGACCCGCCACGGTCCTCTTGCAACGTTCACCTCTCTCGTTGGCCCTTGACTGAGGCTTCTCCTCTTCTTTGAATTAACGGCTTGGTCCTCCCCTTCTTGGCGCTCTGTTGGGGGCCCTGCTCCGCAGCTTCCTTCCTTATATGGCTCGGCCTTGATGCCCCTTAATGGATTTCGAGCCCTCTCTTAGCCTACACGGGCTGCTCTTTTCCAGTTGCCCACGAACTCCAGCTACTTCAACTGGCTTCCCTTTGCCAATTTTCTTTGCGCTGTCTGCTCCACGGCCCTAGCAACCGGCAGCCCTTCTCCCTCTGAGTGTTGACCCACCACGGCCCTCTTGCAGTGTTCACCTCTCTCGTCGGCCCTTGACTGAGGCTTCTCCTCCTCTTCGAATTAATGGCTTGGTCCTCCCCTTCCACTGTAGGTTCCTTCCTTATATGACTCAGCCTTGATGCCCCTTAATGGATTTCGAGTACTCTCTTAGCCTATGTGGGCGGCGCCTCAAAGCCCTTCATTCGCATGTGCCCAACCAGCTTGCCCATGACGAGCTTCATCTCCAACTTTGTCTGCATACCGCCCCTGCTCCTACACACCAGCTGTAGCTGAACCTCGCAAGCTCGCCTCAAAGTGCTCTCTCTCTCTCTCTCTCTCTCTCTTCCTTCTGCAGCTCTTCGACCTTCTTTCACGTGCCCCCTTTCTCTCTGTGGCAGCGGCCCCATGAGCTGTTCATGCCCCACTTCTTCTCCGGCCCCACGTGTCTTCATGCGCAGCCCATTCTCGCATCATTGCTGATGTCTTCCTTTAAATTTACCCTTTTGAAGCAAGGATACATTCCCACCAAAAAAACTTTTGAGGGTCGAAACTTTGATACCCCTTCTTTGGCTGCTCTCGTGCAGCCTCCAGCTGCAAGTTGTCCAGCTCCGCTTTATCTCCCTTTGCGAATGGGTGGCTTCGAGCACCTTCTCAGCATGGCTTCCCTTGCATCTCTGTGCTTGCAATCTGCCCTCTCGATGGCCTCCCACATGCCTTCACATGGCTTGCAGATGACCTTCCATAACCAGCCAGCTTTCACGCTTCCTCGTTCACCCGAAAGATGGACCTCTATGATCGATAGGCTAAGCTTTGTAACTCTTCTTTAATTCCTTTTTTAGCTTGTAGCTCATCTCCCTATACATGGTGGCCTAAACAATCTATAAACAAGAAAGTGCTTTCACTTGATCAGCACCTCAAATCCTCCTCCTAGCCTTTGAGCTTTGATTTTGTCGAGGACGAGACGATAGCCGGCCCTTGATCAGAGCATCACCAACTTCGCAACTCGCTAGACTATTGGCCAAAAAGTATCTATCTGATTGCCATCTTTAAGGTTCAAAGACCGGACCCAAGGGAGCTCGATCGTTGAAGCTCGCACATAGATGCAGCTCGTATTCACTTTAGTATTTGCATAGACACATTCCTCGTGCTTGACGAAAGTATTGAGGCGCCACATACTGACAAAACGGAGAGAGGCACGCCTTGTAACAACACTTCACTGTTGGTAGGAGGAGGGTCTCATTGCAGAGTTCTTGTCAGGGTTCTGGGAGCGCTTGTGGGATAGCAGACAACCGAGGAGAGTCACCATGTTTCAGTGGCTAGTTGTGCATAGAGCTACTGCAGTTGGGAGTTGGCTGCTACACAACGGTTTCTCGGCAGCATGTGCACCCTGCGGCCACCCAGTGGAGACTCAGCGTCACTGTCAATGGATTACCCCATGGCATAACAAGTTTCGCGTCGGATGATGCCAACACTTTCTACAACCAGCCAACACTTGGGGTGCTGCAGCTTGGTCCACACTCACGGGCCCGACACTTCGTTTTGAGATGGCTTCCATCAACAGGATGATAGTGATTCAGGAGGGCCGGCCTACACTCTAGCCTGCCACATAGCTCATTCCCCAATAGTGGTGCTGTTATAGAGAGTGATGTTGGGGGCTTATGTGCAGCCTGACACTTTGGTTCATCTAGCGGGCCCATTGCTTTTGCATTTTCAAGGCTCGACCCGTCCCACCGACAGAGATTTAAAAAACTTGAAAAAATTCAGCTCTAAAACCAAGTATGTCTACAAGATCACCAAGTCAGATACCCCCACTATGCTGAGAGGTACATGGATCGCGATCCATGTTCCCTATCAAATTTTTTTCCTCCAACTTTTGATTGTGTGTAGACAAGGTCATATGCAGGCTATATACTAATTTTCATCAAATCATGAGGTTGAGGTACATGGATCGTGATCCATGTTCAACCACATCTAAACTTGATCTCTTGGGATCTTGTTACACTCTATGTCCACAAGCTAAATCTCAATTTTTTTTGGATTTGGACTTGGTTTGATAGGTCAAATTGCCAACACTAGGTCTGTACTGTGATTTTCAGTCCGTCACCTGTTTTGCTCCCTTTTGACCCAAATTTGTTCAATTTTTTTCAAAACTAGACTTGGGGATATGTTTCCTCGTGCGGCATGCACTATTGATCTGGAAAGTTTTAGGTGAAGCTGTCACTATGGGTACATGGATCGCGATCCATGTTTGGAGCCCAAATTAACTTTTTTTGGTACTATCAAATTCAACATGATTAGCAGGTCCTATGGTATCAATGTTTTTGAAAATGGACCTCTCGATTGAAAGTTAGGTCAATTCTGGCGTGCCTAGATGGCATTACTGGCCACCGATGTGGTTGTTCCCTTCTCTCATCTCTTGATTTAGCCTTCATTGTACATATCTTGTCGTTTCATTGGAAGAGTCTCACCACGTTTTGATGTAGCCCTCTATAGTAGAGGCTATTTGTAGGCAGTATTGTTAACTAATGGAAGGATCTATTTTTGGGGGGGAAAAAGTTGGTGATGTTTTTTTTTGCTACAGCGCTCGTTGCTGCTGCTCATGCTCCTGCTCGCCTTCTCCATCGCTCTATTCACCCCTAGCTCCCCTCGCGCTGGCCTGCCCTACCACCCCTGCCTCACCCCCGCCCCCCCTCTTCGCGTTGCCCTGAGCTGCCCGCCCGTCGTTCGCTGCCCTGTGCTACTCGCCCGCCCCTCATCCCCCCTTCCTCGTGCTGCCCACAGCCTGCCCACATTCCCCCCACCCCCACCTCAGTTTTCCTTTTGTGTTGGTTCACGAAGACACCGACTTGCATCGACGCCCTAGACTCCCCTTCGCTCGCGTTCGTAGCACACACAGATTGAGGATTCTGCTCCGCCATAGAGGGACTCCACCGCAGCCCCCTCGCCCGACCCCGCAGAACCCACCATCCGACTCGCTCTTTCGCCGACAGAGCAAATGAGTTTAGAGGCGGAAGCGGCGTGCCTTCATGCCACCTCTATTATCTACAAGATTCTCGGCACTAGACCCAGCAGAGGGAAGGTGCGTGACTCTTTCAGGCCCGCCTTCTTGCAGAGCTGGGCAATATCCTCGATGTTCAGCTTCTCGGACGTGGCTACTACCAGATAGAGTTTGAGACTCCCAAGATGGCGTCCAAGATCATTGCGATGAGCCCGCTAGCCATCCGAGCAATTCAAGCACACTACGGACAATGGCGCCACCGTTTCGACCCAGCTACCGACGTTCTTGTCAAGGAGGAAAACCTGCCCATCTCAGTATGCTTCCCCGGCATGCGGAGGGAGTACCTAATTCCTCTCCTTTCCAGGATAGGCTCAGCGATTGGGACTCTGCAGCCTCTGCAGCCTCTGCAGCTGCCAAGGCGGTTGGCATCCCCACAGTACATGTTCTTGTCCGAGGCAACCACACCCTCCCAAAGGTCATGGGTGAGTGGAGTTTGGTTCCCTTAGAGCGTGGAGTATTCGGGCCTCGCGAATCGATGTTTCATCTGTAGACAGATGGGCCATTTGGCAAAGGCCTTTCTTCGTATGCCTTCGACAACGGAAAGAAGAAGAGAAATATTCATCTCGGGGAGGATTCCATAGCTTGCAAGTGTGTGGGAATCTTCACTAAGACATTTGGTGCCAACAAAGAGCTTCCGCACACGCTGACGGGAATCCCTTCTCTCTCAATCTTGCACCCCATACTGGAGGGTTTGTGCGCTTGAAGAGTTTCCCTCGGATAAATATATACTCAGGGTTTTGCCTCGCGCAACCTTCGCAACTTCTGGAGCATACATGCCAACCAAATCATTGCACGTCCGGTGAAGACAGCCCAACCTTTCTTGCCACTGTAACGAATATTGCTTCTTCTCTGGATTTATCAGCGGATTAAGCTGCCCTGTGGACCCAAAACCAATGATGCTTACAAGATATTTTGGGCCTGCATCATTTGCGGTGCCTTTTAAGTTTCGAGCTGCTGATGCTTTTCGTGCTTAAAAAATAACGAAGCCCTTTTTCCGTTTCAAAACCTATGCTCAGGATGAAGCCACGTGGATCAATAGGGTGGCCATGGCACGCAGAGCACATTTTGTTTCAGGCGCGCTCTTATCTGAGCTTCTCAGTGGATGCTACGTCTGCCTCAAGGCCTGCGCAACTCCCTGCTCGATGCCGCCACGCCCTGGCTCCTCTCATTCACTGCCCTATTAATTTAGGGTGACCATTTCATTCAACCTTGGGCGGCCTTTGGGCCATTCCCTTGGGCGGCCTTGCCCCTTGGCTTCTTTTCGGCCCTTAAAGGGAACCCCATTTGGCATACATATCGACTAAAGCATTGCCAAGCACAACTCCGGTTCCCCTCAATTGGGCGGTTTTATTAATACGCTCCATGAGGACATTTCGGACAAAGACCTCACCAAAAACATCGTTCTTTCGTATGAGCACCATATTTGGAACACATATCGGCTAAGGAATTTCCCATTACGGCATTTAGCAAGCACATCGGCCAAAGAATTGCTTAGCGCGGCTTTCAATTTTCAACCGCACTTGACTGACAATATCATCCAGATTCCAAAATTCTTTCTCCTCAGCTGTGTCGGCAGTTGATACTGGCCTGAAGCCATATTATCTCATGAACTTGTACTCGGTCTGACAAGCCATTAATTCCTTTAGACTTCTCAAACTGCATAGAACGCATACAAACCCTGTTGAGGCTGAAAATTCCCAAATGACAAACTGACCGAGCGGACCGAGTGGTACGGAACCGGGCCTTGGTGAATCTTTAACGGCCAATATCTTGGCAACCATGAATCCGATCATTGATCTGAAAAGACCGACGCGCTCCACAAAGTGAGCACTTCAGGCCCATGCATCCACTTCATCTCTGTCACCTCAACTGCAGTTGCCTGATCTGGTACTGATCTGCATTAACTCAAACTTCAAACTGCCATAACTTCCTTATCGTAGCTCCAATCGATGAGCCGTAAAGACAGGCCGATAGAGCACTTCAAGCACTACAATTCTAGATCATAATCTCCCATATGTGTTCACTTCAAGCATACTTTTTTTTAGCATCATCAAGGCATCTTTTGGCCCTTTAAAGCCACATCTGGCGTACATAAAGCTTAAGACTAGCTTGTTATCAAGCCATGATCACTGATAAATAATCAAGTAAACTTCAATCAAGCACAATGTGCATCCTTTTGATAATTTTCCCATCATGGAAGCGGAGCTACACGACACCGTGTTGAAGGTGAATTAAGAAAGACTTTGCACTTTTCCATTTATGATGATAAAATGCATAACTCTTTATTTGTCCAACACTGCTTTATGCTACATTGGCAATGGATAAAAGACAGAGGCCTAGATGTTAGCCAACACTGGGTTTGGTCGGATGCTGCGGCATTCCAATTCAAGGCAAAGAGGCCTTTCTATTTTTTTGGTAGATGTTAGGGGCTCACAGCCCTAAGAGGTAATCAATACAAGAATCATGCAGTGTAGAGATAAACAAGGCAGGAGACTACACATTACACCATGAGAACTGCAGACTGTATGAACACAAGAGACCATGGCTAAGCAAGAGAATTTATTGATCTACCCTATATTCATCAGCAACGTCCAACTATAGGCCAAAACAACAGGACGACTGCAGGGAGACTGCAAACTGCCAATTGCAAACTGTCGGGTGGTTACATCTAAAAATTGCTACTTGCCATGTGACCATTCGGGTATATCCAACTACTTAGGCATAAAGTCCTTCTGTAAACATGCTCCTAAGGTTTAAAGCTAAGACCTTAGTTATAAGTTCAAAAAGTAAGTGCTCTGACAGATCAGGCACTAACACCTGGCACACCCAATGGGCAATGTTTCTCAAACATTGTGAGGATCCACAATTCCTTGATTAAAATCAACTTGATCTTCAAGTTCAGCTTGCTGCTCCTTTGCATCTTCATCCTGGTCAGTAGTTGTGTTGTTCTCTCCAGTAATTCTTGCATCCACCTCATCTTCAGGTGCTTTCCTTTGAACCTTATTATATTCTCCACTGAGGTATCTCATCCACAATAGACAATACTGGATTTTTAAACTGCCGCTGTCCATCTGCAACACCTGCTTCTTCATCTACAACTACAGTTGGAACTGTGACTGCACCTTTAGTTAATTGTTCCTGAACTTTAGTTTCAGTTTTATCCAACGTTACAGTATCACTCTGAGTATGCAGTTGTTCAGGTTGATGATGTTTCTGTTGCTCCAATTGCTTCTGCAATTCCTCATACTAATGTTTCAATTCATCATATTGCTGCTTCAGTTCATCATTCTGTTTCTACACAAACAAATTCTCCTCCTCTACTTCTTCCTCTGTGTCAATACTTACTTCCATCTCAGCTGCAACTTCATCCATTGTATGTTCTTCAATGTTCTTAGCCAACACTTCCTTGACATGCTGCTACTTTGCCTCATTCTCTTGTCCTATAATTGGAATTGTATCTTCAATTAACTGCTCTTGAACTTCCTGGTATGCATTATCCATTAGTATCACTTCACATTGAGCACCCTCTGGTTCAGGTTGGTCATGAGCCTGCTGTTCCCCCTTATTCTTCAACTGTTCAAACTGATCTTTTAGTTTAATGAACTTCTTCTGCAACAATAGATTTTCTTCCTTAGCATCTTCTTCAGCAAAGGCCTGGTATGGCTTACTGAACACATTAGCAGGTTCAAGTTCAAGTTCAAGTTCAGGTTCAAGTTCAGGCTTCTCTTCAAAAATATTGAAGAAAGATTCAAGGTAGGATGCAAACTTTGCAACCATTAGACATTACCTCTTGAACATATCCAATATCTCTGTATATAGATGAAACACTGGGAGACTTGATTTAGACTCCATATGCCAAAACAACTGATTATCCTGAAAATCTTGATTCAGGAAACACCAAAACTAATATGCTTCTCCATCAAACTGATTTGATTCAAGGCTTAAAAATAACAGGTTTAACTCTCCTTCACACATAAAAAACACCACCAAGATGCCTTGCTCACATCCCCTCTCAAAAACATAAAGAAATCCACTTTGTAGCTGCAAATCTCTCCAATCAGAGATATCTTCCTGAAACTGAAAACTTTTGACTTGATGAATTCCTGCATCATCAAGCTCAGTATCAGTCCGCTTGCTTATTTTTCCTGCAACTTCAACTTCTTTTGGAATTTCAACTGTCTCTGCAACCTTTATATCTTCTGAAACTTGAACAGCTTTATTTGTACTTTTGGCATTATTTGCAAGTGGTATATCATCTTCAATATTACAAATTTTCTTTGAAGTTGACTGCTGTGTTCCTGCTTCCTCAGGCTCTGTCACTGCAACTGCATCCTGCACTACATCTTGAACTTGATTCTTTTGAACTTCATCTTGTATCTGCTCTTCTATAATAGTATCCATCTGCACTTGTACTTGATTTGAGCTAAGCTGCGTCTGCTGATTTAGGTGATCATATTCTTGTTTTAAGTCATCATACTTCTTCTTCAGGTTCCTCTCATCTCCTTGTTCTTAAACATCTATCTTTTCATACTATTCATTCTGTCTTAACTGCAATGGCTGAATCTTTTGGGCCTTCACCATCACAAATTGAGTCTTCAAGTATTCATATAGCTTCAATTTTAACAAAATTATCCTACTTTGCTTCCACACACGGCCTCCAAGGCTGGGCATGCCCAACAGCCAGATACACAGGACGCACATGCTGGTACCTCGACTGAGACCAGTAATCACATAGCTAACGTTTGGCTGCAGGTGCCTGGCTGCCGCCGACGGGGCAGGCTCGCCCCACTGCTCCCCCTGGTGGCCGACCTTCTGCAACTCAGCAGCACTGGGTTTCGACTGGGAACCGTTTTGACCCCCTTCAACAGGACCTGCCTGAGGAGGCTCCGTCTACTTCAGTTTCTCCACCCCCACCTCCCCCTCCCTCACACGCTGCCGCTCCGCCTCCCCAACCTCCTCTCCCTCCCCCACCTTACCTCTGCCCCTCGTCCCTCGTCTCTCCCCGGTGGGGCCCACAGCATCATCTCCATACCCCTCCTCCACTCCTCAGATGCAGGGGATTAGACGCACATCCGCTGCGAGGCGATCTCTTGGTAGTGCTTTTGCTACGAGCCGTGTGGCTCGAGAGGGACAACCCCACCTGAGGCCGCCTTTTTTGGTGCAGACTTCTCCTTTTGCAACAGTCCCTAGAGGTTTGACTAGTTTTGACATTTGCAGACGCTGGGACTATAGCTTCACACGGTTCTAATTGGGTGACTCTTCTCCTGACCTAGAGGAGGCTTGCCTTTGAGTCCACGTCCTCTTTCTTGCAGATAGAGGCTTTGGACATAGCTGTGGGTTTCTCCTTTCCGCTGTGCGGAAGGGATCCCACGGAGTGGACCCAGCACCATAGTTATAGGGGACGGGGGGGACGGGCCCTAACGCCGGGGGATGGCCGTAACCGGGCCGGGAACGCCGGGGGACGGACGGAAATCGGGCCGGACAGGCGGGTCGCAGGGGGGACGGACCGGGGACGGCAGGGGACAGACCGGCAGGGGTCGGACGGGGTCGGCCGGGGTCGGACGGAACATATTCAAATTTTTGCCTGTTTTTGACCGTTTACAACTGATCTGTGCAGCCCCAACTGCCATATTTTTGGAGCCTTGGCCCTTGGGAGGCTATAAAAGGCTCCCTTGGGCCTCTTAATACTCATAGTCTCAATGCTCATTCCATTTCCCTCAAGCTCAAGGCTCAAGCTACTCAAGTCTCAATCATCAATGCTTTCCTCTCTACTCAATGCTCATTGCTCAAGCTTGAAGCATGACCATTGACTACTCTACACTCTAGTCTCCACTCTCAAGTCTCTCCCTCTTCTACCCACTTTAAAGTTTGAACTTTGAAGCTCTCCTCTCCCTCTTCTACCCACTTTGAAGCTCTCCTTTACTTTCGCTCCACACAAGCTCTCCTCTAACTCTTCTAACTTCTAAGCTCTACTCTCTCGAGTCTCTCCACCATCATGTCATCTCAAGCCAACTCCACTTCTCAAGCCGCTTCTTCTCGAAGGAGGCCCGCCGTGTAAACGTGGTCGTGGTGGGATGAAGTCGACTTTAGCTCGCGTGGCAAAGGTGGCGGTGCAAGACCATGGACGTGCAAGCTATGTCCATACAAGAGATCGGGTGGTTCAAACAAAGTGCGAGCCCATCTTCTTCATGAACCCGGTCACGAGGTAAAGTTTTGCCCTCATGTAGCTCCCGAGAAGAGGTTGGATCTTCTTGAGAAGCTCACAGTGTATGAGGTTGCGGAAGCGGCCAAGAGGGGCCGTTTTGTTGCCGTTGATCCCTCCGCCACGACGACACCGCGAGAGCAAAGGGAAGCCAACCTTGACGACATCTCTCGAACCTTCAAGAGCCATGGATCTACACCGTCCTCTTCCGTTCCGCATCGCCAAACCACTCTCAACGAAAATTGGAATCCTAAATTGAAGGAAGAGGTGGATAGGTCAGTTGCCCGATTCTTCTTCCACGACCACATTGCCTTCCATGCTTCGCGGTGAGTTTCCCTTGCCATATGCACATTGCAATCTTCCATTTTGTATTCATAATGGGTTATAACTTCTCAACTCTCGACTCTCCATACTAACACAACATGCTCTATTTTGTGTGGATAGGTCTCCATACTTTCGAACTATGGTTACGAAAATAGGGGAATATGGCTCCTCTTATGTGCCACCTTCATCGGAAAGGCTTCGCACCACCCTCCTTGACAAAGAGAAGCTTGCCGTGGAGCAAGCGGCCCAAGCAACAAAGGATTTGTGGGAGACCAATGGCGTCTCTCTTCTTGTAGATGGATGGAGCGACACCCACAAGCGGTCCATCCACGGGGTGGTGGCCTACTCTCGGGGGGAGATGTATTTTGTGGAGTCACATGATGCATCCGATAGTGGCAAGGCTGCCGAGATGCTTGTTGCGGAGTGGACAAGCACCATAGAGATCACCGGCCCGGAGAATGTCCTTTGTATGGTTGCAGATGGAGAGGCGTCAAATAGGGCAGCCAGAGCTATCATTGAGGGCATGTATCCCAGCATCCATGTCACATTTTGCATGGCGCATTGCCTCAATAACCTCCTCAAGGACATAGGGAACTTGTCATGGATTTCACCCACCATTGGTGATTCCTCTCAAATTGTCTCCTTTGTGCTCAACCATCAAAAAGTGCGCCATGAATTCTCAAAGAGGAGCCACTTGTCCTTTCTCAAATATTCAGAGACAAGATTTGCATTTAATTGGCTTATGCTTGGCCGCTTGTCTACATGTGGCGGAGCCTTAAGGGGCCTCTTTCTCAGTGATGAGTTCCAGGCCATGCCGGAGTCTACATCAACAGTAGGATTGAAATGCCGAGAATGGGCCGACGATGCCGCTTGGTGGGAGGAGGTGAAGACTCTTGACGCCATGGTCAAGCCTATTCTACACCTACTTCGAGTGGTGGATGGCTTGCAGCTATGCATTGGCAAAGTCTACGAAGCCATGGATCGGATGATAGAGGCACTTGAGAAGCTTGTGCCTCACCCTGTTCAGTATGCGGAGATTCATGGCTTTTGTGAGTCGAGGTGGAATGGATACTACTCTCCACTTCATGCGGCAGCTTATGTGCTTGACCTTGAGTTTCAAGGAAGGCGTCAAGAGACCGACAAGGAGGTGAGCAAAGGATGGCGGCTTGCATTGGAGCGCCTTGAGCCTAGCAGTGACATTAGGCGCAAGATTAGAGACGAGCTACTCAACTACAGGCAAAAGAAGGGCTCCTATGGATGTGTAGATGCACAGCTTGATTGCAACATGATTGGATTGGCTCGGTTTTGTGGTGGGAGGACTATGGAGGAGATGGCCCACATTTGCAGCGCTTGGGTGTTCGTGTCCTTAGCCAAGCATGTACCACTAGTTGCTTGGAGCAACTATGGAGTGTGTACGGCCACATTGCCTCTAAGAAGAGGAATCGCCTTGGGGTTCAGAGGGCCAATGATTTGGTGTTTGTGAGCGCTAACTTGTGCATGCTTGCCAAGAGCGTCACACACAAGGCAGATCCTTTCACTGAGTGGGAGATGGCACAAGAGAATCCATCTATGGCTGATACTCTTTTGGAGGAGGTAGAGGAGGATTTCGAGCGTCAATGCGAGCCTCCCGAGCCCTCATACGTCGCTGACGACCTCGACTACGACGACGATGTGGAGATTCAGCAGGCGAGCACTTCTTGAGTTTGATGATCATTGATCACTCGACTCTCGAGTCTAGACTCTTGAGTCTATGACTCTACCTACTACTTAGCCCTTTGTACTTTTTGTTATCCTTGAGGCCTCAGGCTTGTCCTAAGTCCTTTAGTCTTTTTGACTCTTGAGCCCTTGTGGCATGCACTTCTCATTTTGTATCCATCGATCATCGATGTTTTATTAGCACATTTCAGCCTATATGACTCGTGTTCTTTGGTCTATTTAGTGGAAATTTATGGTCAAAGTGATGCTCTATGTGTGTGGCATGTGTGTAGGTCAAAAAATGCCAAAAAACTCTCTTTTGTTTTTGCCGTTCCGACCCCCGTCCCTGTTTCTTGACTTTTGCCGTCTCGACCCCGTTCCCGACCCCGACCCGCCGTCCCATGTAACTATGCCCAGCACATAGTTCGTGACTCGCTCCATATTCAGGCTACTGAGTTCTCTCACCACACAGGGGACTTAGGGGTGACAGATCTCGTGCAGACACTTTGGCGTCTTGCCAAGTTCAACGTGACGCCTTGGGATGTAGCGGGTTGCAGGCACATTATGGTGAATTTGTTTGGCGACACTCAGAGCCCTCCTTATTATGTATTTGTACATGAGGATTCTTGGAAAAAGGATGTAGCCCTTCGGGCTGCACGCTCGGCTTGGGCCTGGGCGGGACACACACTGCTTTGGCACTTGTCCAGAGGTCGCTCGGATGCGGATTACTCCCCATCCAAACCGGCCTCAAAGATAGCGAGGTTGGCTGCTGTGTCAGCATCTGTTTTCCCTGTGGGTGGTGAGCTTGACATTCTTATGCTTCAGCACCATCATCTTTGTGAGAGTCGCATTAGAGAGTGTGGTCAGATTTTGCGTGGTCGCTATGAGACGTTTAGGTCAGCTGCTACATTTGGACCTGGAGGCATCGAGGGAGGGGTATGTATGATTATTGTGGATTCTTTGCAGTAGGCCATTGTGGGCAGAGGGATTATTGTGCCAGTTAAGGCTTAGTGAGCTTGACATTCTTATGCTTCAGCACCATCATCTTTGTGAGAGTCGCATTAGAGAGTGTGGTCAGATTTTGCGTGGTCGCTATGAGACGTTTAGGTCAGCTGCATTTGGACTTGGAGGCATCGAGGGAGGGGTATGTATGATTATTGTGGATTCTTTGCAGTAGGCCATTGTGGGCAGAGGGATTATTGTGCCAGGCAAGGCTTAGTGGATTCACATTTAGGGTTACCTCATTGGCTTCCTGAACATCTATGCGCCCAATGTGGCGAGTGCACGTGCAGAGTTTTGGTCACATATTGTAGAGTCTCTGCCGTAGGTAGAGCAATGGTGCATTGGGGGTGACTTCAACATGTTGGAGGACCCCTCTGATAGGATTGGAGGTAGCCATAGTACTGTGCATGGAATTGAGTTGGCAGCTTGGGAGAGGTTACGTATGACTGTGGGTTTCAGATGTGTGGGAACATTCTAGGTTTTTGAGGCCCCCAGACAGCCTAGCCTTCTCTCCTTCGGACTGCAGAATGGGAGGAGTGAATCTTTCTCGGATAGATTGCTTCTACAAGAGTGACCACTTCTGTGACTTGGGTGGGACAATTTGCATTCTGGCTGGGACTTCTTTTTCGGACCATGCACCGGTGATCCTCACAGTGACAGATAGACAAAGGAGGGGGAGCAGGATGCTACGTATCCTTGAGAGGGTTTTGCTGGATTTTGCGCTTAGAGAGCGAGTGATAGCTCTTTGGATAGAGGGCTTAGACATGCAGGACTCTCCCGTTGACAGAGTGGCCTTTGGACTTGCTCAGCTTAGTCGGTTATTTCTTTAGGAGTCCATGGCCCACCTGGCTGCTGCGAGAGAGGAGCAGTGTCTCCAATGGGGTGTTGCTTCCTTGCAGAGGATGCAAGAGCAGCATCTAGACAGCCCGTGGTTGGAGGAGCAGTTACAGGAGGCTTGCCTGGAGCTTGCTAACACAGAGGAGAGGTGCCAATTCTCAGGCTTGTCAGAGGAGCTTCAGAGCATCCAGCTACACGGCATGAGAGGGGTGAAGAGCATGTGTTAGGATATCAGAGAGGTAGTACCAGCTGAGTGGCTCACAGTGCACACCTCTCGAGTCAGCAGCGCCCAGATGGATGGGGGCCTTCACCCGACTAGAGGTCCTCATCGGAGTTCGGGCTTGTTCACAGACTGTACCTTCCCTGTTTTTCGAGCTACAGGGTGAGGGTCATTTACACCGAGTTTCAGTTGAGGCCCCATAGATTGTAGAGTGATGTTTTCAAAGGATCCGAGTTGTGGGCATTTGTGGGAGGACTTGTGTCATAGATCTTGACCCAACAGCTCTTGAAACTGGCCACTGGACGCTCTGGGCTTGGAAGAGCTGTCCACTGATATGAGTGCAATGGGATCGTGGAGAGTGGTTTTGGTGGGACCCTTTCACCTCAGCTGACCATCTAGGTGTCCCTTTCTTTTAGTACACTGTTCGAGTGGGACGGCACATACTGGCAGCACGGAGAGAGGCTTGTCCTGCTGCAGCACCTCATTGGCAGGAGGAGGGTCTTACAACTCAGTTCTTGTCATCTTTTAGGGCGAGGTTGTGGGACACCAGACAGCCGCGGCGAGTCACTTTGTTCCAGTGGCTGGTTGCACATAGAGCTACAGCAGTGGGGAGCTGGTTTGTACATAGTGGTCTCTCGGCAGCATGCGCAGCTTGTGGCCACCCTATGGAGAGTGAGCGTCATTGTCATTGGGACTGTCCTATGGCACAACAGGTTTGGCTTCGTGTCCTTCGGCCTATGCCAATTTTTTCCACAGCATGACAATACACTTGGGGGACAGCTGCTTGGTGTACTCTCACGGGCCCTGCATTACAGTTTGAGCTATCCTCCACCAGCAGGATGATAGTGATCCAGGGGGGTCGACCTACACTCCATCTTGCTAGAGGCTTTACTCTAGAGGAGTGGTACAGGGCGAGTCTCGAAGATGCGGAAGCAGCGGGCCCGTCAGATGAACCAGAGTGTCAGGCCGCAGATGAGCTCCCAACACTCTTCGTCATTGTCATTGGGACTGTCCTATGGCACAACAGGTTTTTCGACTTATGCCAGCTTTTTCCACAGCACGACAATACACTTGGGGGGCAGCTGCTTGGTCCACTCTCACGGGCCCTGCATTACAGTTTGAGCTATCCTCCACCATCAGGATGATAGTGATGATTGATCCAGGGAGGTCGACCTACACTCCAGATTGCTAGAGAGCTTATTCCAGAGGAGTGGTGCAGTGAGAGAGAGGAGTGTTGGGAGCTCATCTGCGGCCTGACACTCTGGTTCATGTGGCGGGCCCGTTGCTTCCGCATCTTCGAGACTCGCCCTGTACCACCGACAAAGACAGTTTGAGATCTTTGGCTAGAGCTGATCCATACTCTCAGAGGACAGTTCAAGAAATTCTAGGGAAGGTCCGACCGCATGCGGGGGCATAGAGAGGCTTTGCTTCGACTCTGGCGCCCTGGGCCTTTCTTCACCAGCATGCCCAACTTGAAGGAACTGGCCGAGAGGACAAGAAGAATTGAACCCACAAAGTGTGGCCGAGTCCAGATGTTGTGTAGAGTGAGCCCCCCCCTTGGGTCCTTGTAAACATTACAAGGGTTGCTAAAAGCAGAGCCCCAAAAGCATTTAAAATCAAAAGCAATGGCTCCCAAAAGCATTAACTCAAAAGCTGCCAGCGGCAATTGCGGAAATCCGTACCCATTGCCACGTTAGCAAAACAACCTAAACTGTGGAGGTCCGTACAGTCAACGTAAAACCCGAGGTTCCGTACAGTGCCATGTCAGCCAGTCAGCGTGAGTTTCGGACGTCCGTACTGCTGGGCAGTGCCATATCATTTATGTGGAGGATTGCACATCCTGCCTTCACAGCTGGCGTGGTGGTGGTGTTGGTCTCATAGTTTATTTGGCCTTTTGCAGATACTCAATACTCCCCCCCCCCAAATTCTTGACTTAGATCACTTTCAATCATGCTGTACTCAGGTTTCATGAATTTAATTGGATAATTGTTCAAAAATGAAACATTCTTTCCGAAATATGGGTTTCTGTTTAATTGAAACTTTTGAGCTATTATCCTTTTGAGAAGATTAAAGCTGTCAGTTGTGTGTTAGCTTGCGATGCATGTGTAATTTTACAAATACATGCTTTCCAAATAGGACAAGAAATCAGAAGTATAAACGCATGAAGATTTATTTTTGCAGTGATTGCATTTCAAGGAGAGGAAGCCATGGAGATGTTCTTCATGAAATCCGGTGAATGTCGAGTAAGATTCTCATCATGATAATTGTAATTTTCTCAGTGTGAATGACCCTGCATTTGGAATAAGTTCAAGCATGTTCCAAATAGGTTTGCTTCTATAGCAGTGTATCTGCATTTATTGTTCCTTGTAAGTATGCTGACGGTAAGGTATGTAAGACGAGGATCCACAATCACTGTTGGCATCACTGAAGAAGGCATAGTTGTTCTGGTGGTTAAGGAGCTGGACATTGTGGTCATCAATGATACCATCTTCTTTGCCTCATCCCTCTGGGAGCCCACTATAGTATCTTCCCGCAGTGTCATCCATTCCACCCTTTATCCAATAAAGATCTCCTTCAAAGCTATCCATCACTGGATACAATAATTGAAAGGTTTTCTAGTAGTCAATTCGGATGGTTGGGTTTGACATGCCCTAACCACTGCTACTTTCCCTCCTCCCCCTAGTAGCTACTGATCTCCCATCCTTTACCTTTGATGGCAGCTATATTGGCTGAGTTGCACATGACCCTCTTGGTCTCCTGAAGGCCTTACACATGCTCACACCAGTCATCCTCCCCTATCTCTAGCAGGACTCCTTCTGTTGCTTCAGAAGGAGTCCTGCTCCTTCTGAAGCAGGACTCTCCGAAATTCTCCGAAAATCTCCATCACTGTTCGGGGCTCTGTTGTCCCTCGCTGCACTTGTAGAACTCTTGAACCTCCTCCTTGCCCCTTTGGTTTTGATCTCATGTCACATCACCTCAGTACCTGTGACACCTTGTGCGAGACTTCTGTCGTGCATCCATTGCTGTTGTTGTGGGTGGTGTCTCGCACGTGCGTCCTTCTCCAGCTATACCCATGAGGAATAGGGTGCAGTGTCCATGTTCCTGGATGCTTTTCTCTCCTCGTTTACCATCCCTTGGTCTGCCTCGGAGCGTGCAAAAGAAGCACTCCTCCACACTGCTGACAAATCTGTGGAAACTGTGGTGGAGGTAGAACTTGAAGCACTTGCAGATGCCTATACTATACCAGCTTGGTTGTTGTGGACCTTAAATATGGAGTGAAATTGGGCTCTCTAGATATTTGAGACCATGGATCGCACTAGAGCTTTGTCGTTCACAAAGCTGTGGGTGGTAGTGTGGAGGTGGGGCTTAAAGAACAAGATGCCTATTATATGCTAGCTGACTCGCTTCAGAATTTTGGATTAGGCTTGGCAATTTCTCCAGTCTCAGGAGCTGGTGGATCGTCGGGCATATGTCCTACATCATCGGCACTCTCAATAACATTTTGCCCATTCGGTGCCTTCTCCATCTCGCTGCCATCCTCTAGTCCTCCACCATAACCTTCACCTGGTCCATTCTCCTCTATTTTGATGTATGTTGTGCTTTTCTCTTGCATAAATCTCCTTGTTTATACCTCAGAGTTCATTTATATTTTCAGTGTTAGCTCATCCTACCTAGAGTCTCAGTTTTTCTTCCCCTCACTAGTTTTGTGTGAGTCAACTAGGCTACAGTGTCTTAGCAGTTGATGCAGGTAGTCCACATCTGTCCAATGACTTGGGATTCTGAAAGGTCACTTCCATTCGTTCGATTCTGTGGAACAGTGCACTTCAACTGTAGTCCCTCTACCAATTACCCACTTGTATGATATCCATCTCGCCATATCCATTTGACTACTGATGATTTCAGTCAGTTTTCTGTTGTATTTGATATGGATCTGCTGTTGTTCCATCTGTTGTTCAGCTTGGTCGTTTGAGATGCCCGAGGCCTCGGAGATCTATGCATAGGTGGCTTGCACGCATGAGGATACAAAGTATCATTGCTCGAGACTGGGTGAGACCTCCCAAGCTTTTCACCATGGAGGAGATTGATGCTATACTGCAGCACCTATGTGAGAGTTCATGGAATGACTCATTTTTCTGCCCCCTAATTAATGTGTCCTCCTCATTGTCATACCCCCACTCTACAGTTTGTAACATGAGATTGTATCTTACTTGCCTACTAGCTTCATTACCTTTCCTACCGGGATTATTTTAGGATTTAGGATGTTTCTGTATCTCAGATGATTGTATCACATCTAATATGGTTGTAACTTTTGGTCTCATAGGTCATTTGGGCCTTTCAAAGACATTAATATAACATTTCATTTCATTTCTGTTGTACATGTGTCCTGTGCCTTTGTTAATGTTCCTGCTGATATCATTGTTGTTTCATTGTTCCGTGTGAGTGAGGAAGCCCTCAGCGCTAGAAAGGGCATTCTCTTGTTCATGTTACACTTTGGACATTTGGAAAGCTAGACAAACAACACCATGATGAGTTTTTGAATGTTCAGGTTGTGATGGAGGTTCAAAAAGACCCTCAATGTGCACCCAGACCACCACCGCAAGTGGCTTTGAAGTCTTGTAGGTACAAGCATTTTTTATATCGGAATATAATTTTTGTGAAAGCTTTTCTGCTTGTGCTAATTTGTAATCCTAAAATAGTCACTCGTTCTTGTTGAGATAAAGGAAAGTTGACTTCAGACAGCTTAGTACTTTTTAAAATTTGTTGCAAGATTACTGAGAAAGGGCCCTCCATCAGCGCCTCTAGCAGGCCTATGGGGGAGCCCTCTTACATAACGTTTTTAACTAGTGAGCTACTTACCCTTGAATGTAAAAACTCCTTGTGTTTGTATTTTAATGCACAAGAGGGGAGAGAGACTTCTTCATCAAATAAAGCTGAGAGCTCATCGAGCTCATACTGAGTTCTCGCTCATAGGACGAGAGACCGTACTGAAGGACATTTTGAAAAAGCAAATACAAAAGAAGACCGTGGCATTTTTTCCTCTACTTTGATCCATCAGGCAGAGACACAGAGCACATAGGCAGAGCCACCCTCTGAGCCTGGGGCTCAAGCAGAGGAGGGATGGCAGCAGGTTCGTGGTCGACGCCGGCAGGGGCCACCGCGACAGCCTGGCACTCAGAGTGGTCCTCAGGCGCCGGCCCAGCAGCAGTGGGTTCCCACAAGAAACTGATTCGGCCCTCTTCAGCAGGACGAGGTCCCTGCTCTAGCCTCCACCTCAGCCTCACCCTCGACAACCCCCCCTCCCCCCGAGTTCCCCCCCCCCCCCCCCCCCCCCCCTCCGCCTCTTCACCTCGCCCTCCTACCTTTGCCGCTCCCCCCCCCTCCACCCCTGCTCCTGCACCCCAACCCCCCCCTCCGCTCTAGTCCCGCAGTCGACCCAGGGGACAGGGCCATCCTCGGGTGCTAGGAGATCTCTTGGTAGTGCCTTTGGCCAGAGAGGGACAACCTTTCCTGCAACCCCCTCTTCTGGTGCAGACGTCTCCCTTTGCAGCAGTTTCTCGTGGTCTGACGAACTTCGACATTCGTCGTCGGTGGGATTTTCTTGTGGATGACTACCATGGGTCTATACCTTGCACTTTCCTTCAAGGGTGAATTTGGGCTTATCCTGGATTCATCTAGGTATATGACTTTACACGGTTTCTCGGCGACCCCTCACCAGACCTTGAGGAAGCCTGCTTCAGAGTTTATGTACTGTTCCTTGCAGCTAGGGGGATAGAGGCCTTAGACTCTGCGGTTGGCTTCTTTTTTCCACTTTGCGGCAGGGACCAGGCTGAGTGGACTACAGACTCAGTGTTGGAGTGGTTGCAGACACAGGCCCTTGAGTTCTCTCGTCACATGGGAGACCTAGGAGTTACAGACATGCTTCAGACTCTTTGGACATTGGCCAAGTTTGTTCTGACACCTCCAGACGCAGCAGGATGTAGACACATTGTGGTTCACTTCTTTGCTGACACTCAGAGCCCCCATGCTATGTACACATACATGAGGACTCCTCGACAGAGGAGGTTTCTTTACGCGCGGCTTGGTCTACTTGTGCTTGGACTAGATACTCCTTGCAGTCATGCCTATCTCGAGGACGCTCGGATGCGGATTACTCCCCATCCAAGCCAGCCTGGAAGATAGCACGGTTAGTTGCTGTGGTAGCATAAGTTCTCTCTCACTCCCCATAAGGATCGTCTCATGGAACGTACAGGGACTAGGTGGGCCCCAGTTTCAGCGTCAGAGGGGCCGACTTCGTGAGGAGCTTCAGCGATGCCTCGTGGGAGGAGAGATTGACCTAGTTATGCTGCAAGAGCATCATCTGTGTGAGAGCCGCATTAGACAGCTTTTGCGTCGATGGTATGAGACTTTTTGGTCAGCTACATTTGGACCTGGAGGCATCGAGGGTGGGGTATGTATGACTATTGCGGATTCCTTGCAGCAACAGGCCATTGTGGGTAGAGGGATTATAGTGCCAGGCATGGCTCAGTGGATCACTATGCAGGTTCAAGGTTGTCTCGTGGGCTTCCTGAGCATCTACGCGCCCAATGTGTTAAGTGCACATGCAGAGTTTTGGTCTCAGATTGTTGAGTCTCTGCCACAGGCAGAGCAATGGTGCATAGGGGGTGACTTCAACATGTTGGAGGAACCCTCGGACAAGATTGGTGGTAGCCATACTACTGTGCATGGTGTTGAGCTGGCAGCTTGGGAGAGGTTTTGTACGACTTTGCAGGTTACAGATGTGTGGCAGTACTCCAGTTTTGTGAGGCCTCTTGACAGCCTGGCCTCCTCTTGTTCGGACCGCAGAGTAGGAGGCGTGAATCTATCTCGGATAGATCGCTTCTACACTAGTGACCACTTCTGTGACGTCGGTGAGACAATTGGCATTTTGGAAGGACTTCCTTTTCAGACCATGCTCTAGTGATCCTTACAGTGACTGATAGAGAGAGGAGGGGGAGCACGATGCTTCGCATCCCAGGGAGGGTCTTGCTGGACTCAGCGCTTAGAGAGCGAGTGGAGGTTCTTTGGACAGAGAGCTTAGACATGCAGGATTCTCCTGCTAAAAGAGTGGCCTCAAGACTTGCTCAGCTTAGTCGACTCTTTCTTTAGGAGTCTTTGGCTCGCCTACCTGGCTGCAGCGCAAGAGGAGGAGCAGCGACTCCGATGGGGCATTGCTTCCTTCGAGAGGATGCAGGAGCAACATCTAGACAGTCCTTGGTTGGAGGAGCAGTTACAGCAGGCTCCCGGGGAGCTCGTCAGCATAGAGGAGAGGCGCCATGAGTTTGCTTTCCATCGACAGGCATCTTAGTGGACCCAGGTGGGTGACAGAGTGACAGGCGCTTTCTTTGAGGCAGT
Source organism: Adiantum capillus-veneris (assembly GCF_014529385.1). NCBI lineage: Eukaryota > Viridiplantae > Streptophyta > Polypodiopsida > Polypodiales > Pteridaceae > Adiantum > Adiantum capillus-veneris. Next base: position 62,966,079 of record NC_140937.1, read on the forward strand.
GGGGCCTCGGCATACACATGCCAAGGTCAGTCAGTTGAGGAGGCCCAACGAGTCAGTTGCTTCAGAGCGAGAGGCCATGTGTGCAGTTGCCACTGATTTCTATTGTGAGTTACTGTCTGCAGAGCCCCAGGAGTAGGTGTGGGCACAAATGCCTTGTCTTGTGACTGAGGAGATGCGTCAGAGGCTTGAGTTGCATCTTCAACTAGAGGAGCTACACACGGCTCTTAGCGCACTCCCCCGTCGTAGTTGTCCAGGTGAGGATGGCTTGACTCCCAGCTTTTTCTTCGAGTACTGGGACTTGCTTGGTTCAGATCTTTGTGATGCTTTTCAGTACATCTTGCATACAGGAGAGATGCCTGATAGCATGAGTGAGGGCGTGATATACCTCATTCCTAAGGAGGGTGGCTCCTTGGATGAGATTTGACAGTGGCGCCCCATCACCATCCTCACTCAACTCAGCCTCCAAAATTCTTGCCGAGGCTCTAAGTTTGAGGATTCAGCCACTTCTAGAGAGCATCATACATGGGACTCAGACAGGTGTTGTCAAGGAGTGTAGTATCCTTGACAACATCTTTACTTTTTGGGAGGCTTCTGCCCTCGCGCGGTTCCGTGGTAAGGATTTGGTGATTCTTCTTCTCGATTTTGAGAAGGCCTAGGAAAGAGCTGACTCCGACTTTGTGGAGGGCACTCTACGCAGGATGGGCTTCTCAGATGCTTGGATCAGAGGGGTGGCAGCTTTGTACAGACGGGCACACAGTCAGGTGCTGTTGTCAAGAGGTAGAGGTGATCGTTTCATGCTCACACATTCAGTCAGACAGGGCTACCCTCTTGCCCCCTTCCTCTTTCTATTCTATGCTGAGGCGATGAGCAGGTTTTTGGTTTCACAGCAGGTTGGTTTACGTGGCTTAGCACTCCCTATTCGGGGAGATGAGCTACTGGACACCGAGTTTGTAGACGACTCAACCTTGTACTCGGATGGCCAGGAGGCCAACCTACACAGGTGTGAGCAGGCTCTTGAGACTTTTTGTACTTTCATCTGGCGTACTGATCAACTGGAGAAAGACAGTGGCTTTCTCGGTTGGTAGTGCTCCTACGCCTGATTGTATGCCAAGTGAGAATTTCAAGTGGACTCCCCCAGGGACTGCAATTCGGTACTTGGGCTGTCAGGTTGGTTTGGACTTGTCTCCCGAGCAGTAGATTGCTCCTCTCCTCAAGTCTATTAGGAGGAAGTTGTTACATTGGAGCTCCGCACGTCTTTCTCTGGCAGGTAGAGTTGTAGTGGCCAACCAGGTGTTGTTGGCTGCTATGTTGTACATCACTTCTTGTTGGATCTTTTCGAGTTCTTGTATCAGCCAGGTAGAGAGGTTGATCAGGAATTTCCTTTGGTCAGGGCGTGAAACTCAAATAGCTCGGGCCAAAGTGGCATGGCAGGTCATCACTCTTCCTTCCTCTCAAGGGAGGGTTGGGGATTATAGACCCAGCACAGCAGAGCAGAGCCCTTCTTGGGAAGTTCATCGTCAAACGACTTCGTCCAGGTGAGGAGCCTTGGAAGGAGTTCTTGCTTCAGTGGCTTAGTGCTAGAGTGCCTCAGGTTGGAGGCCCCTGGCGACTCTCGACTAGATGGATCTTCATAGAGATGCGCAGAGTTGGCTTGAGCAGGAGACTAGAGGACCGCTTCGCTGTGAGTCTTCTCTGATCTTGGGAGCAACTACGGCGAGGCCTGGAGCATCGTCAACCTACTTGCACGGAGGAGTGCTTGACACAGCCCCTTGTTTGAAACCCCATGGTTAGCACTCAGAGGGGCCACTTGGTTGGCACTCGGCCTCATGTTTCTTGGGGTCCCACGGCAGAGGGTCCATCACGCTCTTTAGATGATTGGCTACAGTTTTGCGGCTTGTCAGTGAAGCTCCAGGGCTTACAGCTACAGGGCATGAGAGGGGTGCAGAGCATGTGTCAGGACATCTCAGAGGAAGTACCAACTGAGTGGCTCGCAGCTCTCGAGTTAGCAGTGCCCAGATGGATGGGAGCCTTCACGCAAACATGAGGTTCTCATCTCAGTTCGGGCTTGCTCAGAGACCCTCCCTATTTTTCGAGCTACAGGGTGAGGGATTGTTTACAGAGAGTGGCAATTGAGGCTCCGCAGGCGTTAGAGTGCTGTTTTCAAAGGATCCGAGTGGTGGGCATCTATGGGAGGACTTGTGTCATAGATCCCGACCCAGCAGCTCTTGCGACTGGCCGCTGGAGGCTGTGGGTTTGGGAGAGCTGTCTACTGGCACGAGTACAATGGGATCCTAGAAAGTGGCTTCGGAGGGACCCTTTCTCCTCAGCAGACCATCCAGGTGTCTTTTTCTTTCAGTACACCATTCGACTAGGACATCACATACTGGCAGCACAAAGAGAGGCTCGTCCTGCTGTAGCACCTCATTGGGAGGAGAAGGGTCTCACAGCAGAGTTCTTGGCAGCCTTTTGGGAGAGGTTGTGGGACTCTAGACAGCCTAGGTGAGTCACTTTGTTCCAGTGGCTGGTTGCACACCGAGCTACAACAGTTGGGAGTTGGCTTGTACATAGTGATCTCTCGACCACATGTGCAGCTTGTGACCATCTTGTGGAGAGTCAACGTCACTCTCTTTGGGACTATCCTTTGGTATAGCAGGTGTGGCTTCATGTTCTTCGACTTATGCCAGCTCTTTTCACAGCTAGGCAATACACTTGGGGGGCAACTGCTTGGTCTACTCTCACGGGCCCGGCACTTCAGTTTGAGCTATCCTCCACCAGCGGGATGATCGTGATGCAGGGGGGTCGATCTACAGTCCAGCTTGCTACAAAGCTTACTCCACAGGAGTGGTGCAGTGAGAGAGAGGAGTGTTGGGAGCTCATCAGCGGCTTGACACTAAGTCATGAACAAAGGAGCTGTCGTCCTTTGCTTCCGCATCTTCGAGGCTCGCCCTGTACCACCAACAGAGACTGTTCGGGATCTTTGGCTGAAGCTGATCCATACTCTCAGAGGACGGTTCGAGAGACTGCAGGGCAGTTTCGACCGCATGCGGGAGCGCCGAGAGGCTTTTGTTCGACTCTGGTGTCTTGGGCCTTTATTCACCACGGTCCAGGGTGTGCTCAGATGGCACTACCGTCCACTTGTGTGGCTTTTTCCTCCTCCCATTTCTTGATTTAGCCTCATTGTACGTATGTTGTTTTTTTTTCATTGGGAGAGTCTCCCCATCATGAGTGTTGTTGCCCTCTCTGGCAGAGGTGGTTGTAGCCCCATGGGAGTTTCATTAACTAATAGAAGGATCTTTTTCTCGGAAAAAAAAAGGTCTCATTTGCAAACGTGTCACAGGCTAGCTATTGACTGCAAGCTTTCCCTCTCATGTACAGTGTAGTGCAAGAAGTCATGTCCTGCACACCTTACACTGCTCTCTCTCTCTCCCCTACGTGCAGTAATGTGATGCCCCACAAGAGGGCTTTTCATTTGACCTATGTACAGTTGTGTGGTCATATGCGTTTTTGCTAAGGCAAGAGCCTCTCTGAGCAGGAACAGGAGTAGCTAACTGCTGCTCCAAAAGCAAGCACCGGTGAGGGTGATAACCTCACCAAACAGATGCGTTTTCAGCGCTGGTTATGCGCTGAATTTGGACTGTTTTTCAGCCACACGGATTCCAGAACCATTGGGAACAGTGCCCCATTGTTAGAGGACAGTTCATGGACTGTTTAGGGCTGAAAACAGGGCAAAAACCAGTAAATACAGCGTGCTGTATTTACTGTTTTTGGGTAGAAAACACATGGTTTATGTCAGTGGAGGTGTGTTCCAGCAGGAGAATTGGTTTTGGGCAAGTTTTGGCGTTGTTATGTTGCCGAAACTTTGCCAGAACAGGTGGTGTCTAGCTGGATACAAGGAAAGAATTCCTAGGACTCTTCTTCGTAATTTACCCTCTTAAAGAATAAAGAAATTCGAAAGGGGCGCCAATTTTGGGGCCAATAGGTTGTCGGCGTCTGCTTGGAGCATTCTAGCTTTCAAGCCGCGTGTGTGCTTTAAGTGTTAATTCGTGTCTCATAGGTTCCCTTTGCAAAGTTCTTTGTGTGTGTGAAAATCTAAAGTAAAGTAAAGAATTTTGGGTGAAAGCCAAGGACCACCGCCCTACGGCCGGTTTCAAAAATCAGCGTGTCTAGGAGAGCGTTGACCAAGAGTTTGATTATAGACCTGACTCTAATGTAAACTTTCTAATCGAAGTGAGTTTCCACAGGCATGATCTCTACCATGCCAATGGTCAAAAGCTGGTGTAGAAACCGCATGAGAGCAGAGAAATGCAAACATTTGTGTCCAAGGTTGCTTTCGCTCAACCAACACCAACAACAAAGTGGCCTTTCTTGCTATAACATGAGAACCCAAATGCAGAATCTTCAGACCACCACAACGCTTTGGAGTACATAACTTATCCATCCCAAGCAAACGCAAACCCTTTTTCTAAGAGGAAGTAGACCAGATGTTCTCCAGTATCTGAGACATCAAGGTGCGAAGACGACGGGGTGGCCAATGCAACGTAGGAAAAATTGCATGTATGCCACCAACATGGATTGTACTATTCTGAGTCTTACATTTAGCGGCCAAGTGGATAATTTCCAATAGTGTAATCTAGACCTCAATTTGTTCTCAACCCAATCCAATAATTTTGTATTGTTAACTTTAAACTGACCAAGCCAGCAGATAACCAAGATGTCTCACAATTTGATCAGGCTTCACTATCTCACCCGGCCATAATACCGAGTGCCAATCCATTTGATGCAATAGTAACAATTTAGATTACTTGCACAAATGCTACAATGCTGATTATGTTGAATGCTATGCTGTGTACTTAGGAACTGCAAAATTGCTAGTAGATGATGCTGATCTAGAAATGCTAGGGCTGATACTGGTACTGTGGGTGTTGATGATGAGGATATTGATCGAATGCTGAAAACGCGATTTGCAAGGCTGAATGCTGATGGCGATGAGGCTGAAAACGCTATGGATGGAACGCCAAGAGAAATGATATCATGAAGTGATGTGTGTCATCTAACAACCGAGCACACATTGATACAATGGCCTTTGTACTCATGGTAGTAAAATACTCATGGTAGTAAAATACTCATGGAATTTGAAAGAAGAGGCTCTGGTGAATATCAAATACCTGACTTGGGCTTCTCGGATAAACAAGCTTTGACATGGAATACAGGAACCAACTTAACAGGGATGCTGAGAGGTGACATCAGTGATGCTGCTGTTTATCATAGAAAATTTTAAAGCTGGGTGAGAAGAGTGAAAACAAGAGAAAGAAGAGTGCGTGCAGAAGCTGCAATTGACCATGAATATGCATTGGACATATCCACTGATTTTTTGTGGAATTCGTGGCCAATGGGGACCAAGAAGTCTGGGATACCTGAGGTTAGCAATCTGTATGCATCCTGAAATGAATCCTGTACACACATATTCATCTATGAAACTTAAGACAAGGTTAGGTGTCAATGATGTATTTGAGCTTTTCTGGCTGTTGAGATGTTTATTTTTATTCATTGCTCATTAGTCCTGAAGGTTGTGAACGTCGTGAGCGTCGCATTTCAGGACTCTTCATTAGTCCTGAAGGTCGTGAGTGCCGTATTTTCAGGATAATGTGTTTTTAGATGTTGGAGCATTGAATCCAGGGGACTTTTTTGGAGAGGTGAGTTCCATCCCCCTCTTTCCTTCCCCCCAATTCTCTTCTCTTTCCCTTTTTGTAATTGCTAGTTTATCAATGCATGGTGTAAAATGTGCAAGAGTGACACTAGTACTATATGTTTGCACAAAATGATAGAAACTTCAACAGGCCAAAGACACAATTGCTTTTACTCATGCTGCACTTGAACTTACTTGCACTATACTGTATTGTCTGTATTCAAACTGTTTTATAACAAAAGGAGGGCCCTTTTTTGCCGTCTTCTTTCGACTTTTGAACAATTAACAAACTCTCAACAGCTTCTAGTGGTATTCATCTAGGCTGTCAAACATTCTCTTTTTAACCTGGGGCTATTCAGAAGTCCCATCTTTGAAAGTTCCCTCTCCTCATCAAGCCTCTCAAGCAAACCTTCTCTCTTTCTGTCCATCTTCAACCATTCATTTCACTTCAGGTTTCTCAGAGTTGCACTGATGCAGCTTCGTTGGATCCAGGAAGAGTTCAGGAGCTTTTTACACTACCCTCATTGATGTACACCATTTTACACCCCCACTACGGGACAGGATTGAGCTAGCTAGACATCTCATGATTGTACACTGGATGCATAAAAACTTGCATTTTGGGCCCCTAATGATAGATCTCCATCCTCATCCACCCTAGTTTTCCACATCAAATTGTAAACTCCAGTTGACCATCCTTCCCAGTTTTAGTTGTAGTTTTTTTTCAGTCATACTTATTCAGTTTCCATGTGATCTGTCAAATTTGCTCATCCAGTTGAAAACTGATTCATGACTCACAGATTGGTCTTCTGCGTCACTCACCAAGGAAAGCGAGCATCCTGACCGTTACTGCTGTAGAAGTTTTGGTTCTCAGTAAGTGGGATTTTAACAGACAAGTTGACAGAGACATTGTTAAACGCCTCTCTGCTAATGTAAGTTGCTTCTTACCAACACCCCACTCAGAAAATAATTTGACAGGTGATTGTGGCTATCTTTATATACTAAAATGCATGTAAAAGATCCATTCAACTTGCTCAATTTTTCTCTAGAGCGGTCTTTAAAGCATTGTAGGATGACAACTTGGCACTAGTCTGGCACTCTACAGAAAGAATCTCTTTGAGAGAACAATGTTGAGCGAACAACCATCAAATGATTTGGAGACAATTAAGATAAAAAAATATCTAAACTAAATGCACTAATTTAAGGCATGAATATTCTCAGGATTACAAAAAAATTGAGTATATTTTGTTGGAATTAGGGTTGCAGAGAAACACACACAGCTTGGAGAAGACGAAGGAAGCTCAAGGCACACAATAGAGAGTGTGTTACTTAGTGTGCAATGGAAAGATAGATGCCCTAGAGTGATGGGCGTATATACAATGCACGGGGGAAAAAACCTCCTAACGAGGGAAAAAATGCCTCGGCGGTCCTAGTGTGTTCACACACATCACTACCACATGTATATGGTAACAAATCCCCCCTGGAGTGATGCGGTGAACGAGAGCTGGCACATGAGTAAAGGGAAGTGCCGTGCCCTGAGGACAGGATTAGTCCACAAAGGGGAGTAAGCCCAAAGCTTTGCAGAAAGCTTCAAGCTTCTCATGAGACAATGCCTTTGTGAAAAGATCTGCAAGGTTGTCCTGTGTTGGCACATAAGCCAAGCTGATCTCTCCTGCTGAGAGCCTCTCCCTGACATAGTGGTAATGCACCTCAATGTGCTTTGTGCGAGCATGAAAAACTGGGGTCCTCGCAACTGCCAATGCGCTCTGACTGTTAGTGTAGATAGTGTTGGCAGTGTCCTGTCCAACACCCAAGTCAGCCATAAGGCGTCTGAGCCAGACACACTCAACCGTAGCTGTGAAGACTGCCCTGTACTCAGCCTCACAACTCGAAGTGGCCACAGTAGGTTGCTTCTTGCTCAACCATGATATACATGAACTGCCAAGCATGAAACAAAAACCACTTGTGGACACTCGCGTGTCAAAACAACCAGCCCAATCTGAGTCCGAAAAAGCATGTAAGTCTGGCGGCAATGATACCCCCTTGGGATAAAACAAGCCAAGATGTAAAGTGTCACTAAGGTAGCGGAAAATCCTCTTGACAGCCTGCCAATGCTTAGACCCTGGGCTATGCATAAATCTGCTGACCTGCGAGACTGCAAACTGAATATCTGGCCTCGTGTTGCATACATAAATGAGGCAGCCAACAGCAGTTTGGTAAAGAGTGACATCAGCAGGATCGCCAGCATCATGTAGACTCAACTTCAAACCTGTTTCCATGGGAGTGGCAATAGGTTTGCAATCCTCAAGTCCAAACTTACATAGCAATGTCTCTATATAACTTTTCTGACACAAGGCAATACCACCATCACACTGCTTAAACTGTATACCCAAGTAATGATGCAACAGCCCCAAATCTTTCATCTTGAAAGTAGCATTCAAATCAGCCTTAAATTCAGCAATATGTCTCTCATTTGGTCCAGTGATCAGCAAATCATCAACATAAAGAACCACAATGAGAAATACATCATCCCACACGCTTTACATACAATGTGCTTTTTGTTGGACTGTTACGAAAGCCTCGTTTAACCAAATGAGTGTCAGCTTTCTCATACCAAGCACGAGGAGATTGCTTCAACCCATACAAAGCCTTCTTACATTTGCACACTTTGTCGTCTTGTCCTTTTATGACAAAACCGCGAGGCTGCGTTACATAAACTTCCTCAAATATGTCACCATTCAAGAAAGCAGTAACAATGTCTGATTGATGTACATCCCAACCAAAATGAGCTGCCAATGCACATAGAAAACGCACAGTAGTCATACGACAAGTGGGAGCAAAAGTCTCTTCATAATCTATGCCTTTTTGTTGTGCATAACCCTTTGCAACAAGTCGAGCCTTATGGCGATCGATCTCACCATCTGGCTTGCGTTTCAACTTGTAAACCCACTTCGTAACAATGGCCTTTTTTCCAGGAGGCAAATCACATAAAGTCAATGTGTCATTCTCTATAAGTGCATCATATTCTGATTTCATGGCAGCAATCCAATTTTCTGAATTCTGTGCTTCATCAAAAGACAGAGGCTCCTCAACATCATGTAAACTAGACACAGCCAAAGCATAACAATCTGATGCATAAGATGCATGGCGAGAGCCTGAACGAGTACGACTAGATAAAGGTGCATCCAATTTACTGTCACGCAAATTGTGCACCAGCCATTTTGGCATACCTCTAGCCTGCTCATTTTCAGCCCTTTCCTCATCAAGTACATCATGTACATCTGCATCAATAATAGGCTGTTCTAAAACATTTTCAGAAACCCCCATAGGCTGTACATTTGCCTCATTGGAACTTACATTCGTATTTCCACCACTGAAAAGAGGCAACAAAGTGTCATAAATGTCCTATGAGCTTACATTACTGTCTCTAGTACATGACAGCAAGGGCTGAACAGAATCTTCCACAAACACTACATCCCGTGAAACCAGAATACGTTTTGTTTGCGGATGATACAACCTTTAACCTTTGCTTTCAGCACTATAACCAACAAAAATACATTTGACAGCCTTATCATCCAATTTTCTGCGCTGCACTTGTGGCACCAAAGCATATGCCAAACAGCCAAAAACACGCATGTGCTCAATAGAAGGTTTTCTATCATGCCATGCTTCATATGGAGTAATAGACTGCAAAGCTTTCGTAGGACACCTGTTAAGTACATAAGTGGCACACATGATGGCCTCAAGCCAAAAAGAATGCGGCAAAGCTTGACTTTTGACCATACATTGTGCCATTTCCTTTGACCTGTTTTTTTTCCTCTCAGCAACACCATTTTGCTGAGGTGTATAAGGCACTGTAAATTGGTGTTTTATATCCCACGACTAGCCAGAAATGCATTAAATTCATGAGACATATACTCCCCCCCTCGATCGGAACGGAGGGTGCCCATAGTACATTTTGAGACATTTTCAGCCATAGCCAAAAATTGTTTGAAGCACATAAAAACTTCGGACTTCGCTTTAAGCGGAAACACCCATGCATGCCTGGAGTAATCATCAATGAAAGTCACGAAGTACAGGTAATTGCCAAGGACTGAGTTTGCATGGGCCCACAAACATCACTATGCACAAGCTGCAACCTGCATGTGGCCCTAACTGAACCATCCTTTGGAAACTTAGAACGCTGCATTTTACCCAGAATACAGCCTTCACAAACATGTTTGACAGGTGCTTCAAGAGGCGGCAAAGAAGCAACCATATCAGATTTCTGCAAACGCAGCAAACTGGCAAAATTCAGATGACCAAAACGTGCATGCCAAAGTTTTGCATCTGAAATAGCCCTTGAATCTGCAACAGCATTTGCAAAATTTTGTCCACACTTGTCATACAAAGTGAGCTTATACAGCCCACGGCACAAAAGCCCAGATGCAACAATTTCATCACCAAAACTGAGATCATGAACTGTACATCTGTCATCCACAAATTTGACTACAAGTCCAAGTGTAGCAAGTGCGGATACAGACAAGAGATTCTTCTTGATCCCAGGTACATAAAGTGCATCAACAAGTGTGAAGGAACTGCCATTAGCAGCAGTGAGCACAATCTTTCCAACTCCCTGAACTGGATAAGAGGCGTTGTTGGCACAAGTGACTGAATTCCCATGAGGGACAGACTCGAGAGAGGTAAACAATTCACGATGTGAGGTAATGTGCTTTGTAGCACCACTGTCGAAATACCACACATGTGAATCTGCAGCAACTGACAAGCATGCATCATGGACAGCAGGATTGTAAATGCACTCTGCGCTAAAAGCCCCATTCTGCATCAACATCAACATCACAATCTCCTTTCACAGAAGACTCAACAATGGCTGCATTTGTAGTGGAACCAGCATTTGCAGTGGAACCACCCTCTTTCTTTCTTCTTAGCCTCTTTGGCCTTCAACTTAGGACACGACTTGATCAAGTGATCATTGGCTTTACAATAATGGCAACGCATCTTCTTTTTTGCCCTTATCACCAGAATTGCCAGACGAAGTGCTGCCAGCAGAAGCATTAGGAACAGAATTTTTGCCGCTCGCAGCAGAACCATAAGAAGTGGCTGCATTACTGTTACCACCCTTTCTTTGAGAAGCAATAAAAGCCTGTTCAACTGCACGCTGTCTAGTCCTGTTTTTTCTAGAAAGTGACTCTTGCAACAGCAATGTGCATAATGCATCAAACTTGACAACTTCAAGATTTCCTTGGGTCATCAGTCTCCAAGTACTAGCAAAAGTCTGGTAGGAATCTGGTAAGGCATCAAGAACAGTCTGCACAAGGGAACTGTCCGAAATGACTTCACCTGCAGAAATGACTTCACCTGCAGAAATGAGTTGCTCATTGATATCCTTGACACTAGCAAGGAAAGTGTCCATATCATCTTCCTCATGCATAATCTTCGACTCTAGCTCTTTACGCAGCAAAGCAATTTTAGCCTCATTGCGGCTTGCATAAAGACCTGCTAGAATATCCCAAGCCTGTTTTGCAGATTTTGCTGAACGGATGTGAGGAATAATGGTGCGCTTCACAGACAACGCAATCAATGCATGAGCGTGCGCATCCTTAACATCCCAAGGAGCTTGTTCTGCCGTAGGCAAAACAACTCTAACAGCTGCAATCCTTGCAGCAAGACCTGCAACATCCTCAACATCGCCTACATCTTCAGAACCAGGACGTACATCAATGCCCTGCACAATGTTCCAGACACCTTTTGACACAAGAACATGTTGCATCATATAAGCCCACATAGGGTAGTTGTCCCCATCCAACCTGTCGTCAGCAGCAAACATCTTGAACGCATCTGTGTTGTTGTTGTCAGCCATGGTAAATGCTGCACCTGATGTGAAAACTGCCCGAAAATAGGAGAAATGGAGCGGGAACAACTTGTGCTGTATAGCACAAACCGTAGAAGACTATAAGGCACCTGTTTTGTAGAAAATGGCACTGACAGAAAATCTGCACAAAATGAGGAAATAGCCTGTGCAGTACTGCCCGTAGTGGAAACGAAGGCCGAAATGAGCCCAAATGAAAATTCTGAGCAGACCAAGCTCTTCGAGCTAACCCAAAATATTTGTCGACCTGCGAACGCTCGCCAAAGCTCACTGAAATCGGAGAAAGTGAGCAGGCGTGTGGTGGAGCAGCTGGCGACTAAGCTCGGGAGGACGTGACCTGCTCTGATACCAATTGTTGGAATTAGGGTTGCAGAGAAACACACACAGCTTGGAGAAGACGAAGGAAGCTCAAGGCACACAATAGAGAGTGTGTTACTTAGTGTGCAATGGAAAGATAGATAGCCCTAGAGTGATGGGCGTATATACAATGCACGGGGGAAAAAACCTCCTAAAGAGGGAAAAAATGCCCCGGCGGTCCTAGTGTGTTCACACACATCACTACCACATGTATATGGTAACATATTTTCCAGCAATATCAGAAAACATGTCGTTGCGCCATGTACAAGGTACTGAGGGGGTTTTTCATTGTTCAATTCAAATACGTGTTTCTGATAGCTTCCTTTTGAGTTCAACCTGTTTTCCTTTGTGGCACAGAAAAAGTTATTGAATGAGGTCCTTGCTGTGCGGCGACAACGTTTCCCGAACCTATATGAACATGATATGTGCAGAGGAATGCCTTGCACTAAATATACAAAGAGGGAATGAAATATCTGTGGTCTGCCATTGTTTTGTGTCTTTTGTAGGGGAATCAGTCTCCCTTATTCTATGATTTCAAGAAGAAAGAAGAAGAAAGCGTTTTAAACTCGCAAGAACAATCATAAGATCCAAACAGAACTCTCTGACAGGACTTGTACTCTAGTCCTCATACTCTATAGGTATAAGAGAGGGCCATCCTTTGATTTGGGCAACTTGTCAGTCATGGGCATGAGTAAGAGTTGCTGCTAAGAAATTAAACTTCATTGAGGTAGAAGTCCTTTCGTACGTAATTCTCGCTCACATATGTATATGAGGAAATTCAACGCAAGGTTGGATATACTGCTTCCTGAAGTGGAAGTGGGAGAGCCGTAGATAGCTGCAATGCTCATTTGGCCTATGATTGGCACCTGCTGGGACTTAACACACTTAAAGCATGGTCTTTCTCATTTGCAAATTCTTTCAAGGGCAATTGCAGAAGGCAAACATATTGTTCCAAACATAATGAACATTCTAAAGAGCAGGAAAATTGACGTAGCTTTAGAATTTGCGCACGAGTCCGGAATTTTAGACGTGCCGCTCAACAGGGCTATATAGCTGAAGGTATCATCCATCCAGACAGCTGTTTATGTCTGCAAAGTGGGCATAAACCCTTATCTTACCATGCCTAGACCATATTTTGAGCTATCAGGTCTGCAAGCATATGATTGGCATGTACACAAACTGATCAATAACTTTTTTAGCTGTAGATATCATGGCAAAAAGCTCCAAATTGTGTCTCTAGGTGTTAAGTTAAATGGCACTTAAGCTGTTAAACAGTCAACTCTCTTCTCTCTAATACCATTTGATCAAATGACAATACAAAATATATTCATTAAAAAGTTTTGCAACTTACATATTCTGAGAGATGCAACCTTTTTATAATGAAAAATTGTCAGTTAATACACTCAATAATCATCAATGGGAAATTGGGAAAATTGAAAAAACTTTTTTATTTGCTTTTTTGGGCATACTCACACCAAGTGAGTTAGATATATTTTAAAGCACCCAAAAAATTACATGGGTACATTTCACACTGCCATTGGAGTCAACAAGTTCACCAGTGTCAGGTCCACGGCAAAAGAGGGGGGTGTTCCAAAAAATTGTCACCAATAAAATGTGGAAGGAAAATGAAGTGAATAAAGTTCTTTCTTCAATGCTTATCAAAAGAACTATAGTTGCATCTTTAAGAAAGCACAAACAAGTGGGGACCAATACTAGTAGAGTTAGATATAGCCAATCACCATCCAGCAACCCAATTAGTAAAGCAACCCAATTAGTAACGAGGCTTGTTTTTTAATGTAAAAGATAGTATGGACCATTGCAAATTTATATTGAATTTGAAATGAGAAATATAAACAAAAAATTGGAAACAGTAAAGTTGTCTCTTCAATGCTTGTGTAATTTCACCTTTCAAACAGAAAAAAAGTAGGCTCACCATAGGAAAAGAACAACTAAGTTGGGATTAATGAAAGCAAAACAAATGGATCCCTTAGAAATTTAAACGATTGGTGGCTAAAGGATAGTGAGGCTTGTCTAAGTGAGCCAAAAATTGATACAAAATGTTGATATTGTATGTTGAGAATGCATGTGTTAGTGTGCGCCATCACCAAGGGTGGTTGGGTCTCAAGCCTTAACAAGAATGATGTAGTGCAATGCCTTTGTATGCACTCATTTTATGGTTTTGGCTCAACAGTCTTAACATTACATTACACACCACATTTTTAGTCAATAGTTTGGCATCAACCCAAAGAGAGAACATGAGGATTGCCCAACTGTACAACAGAAAAACGATCGAAAAATGACATCCATGTCTTTGTGTGTGTGTGTGTGTGTGTGTGTGTGTGTGTGTGTGTGTGTGTGAGAGAGAGAGAGAGAGAGAGAGAGAGAGAGAGAGAGAGAGAGAGATTATATAGTCATGTCCTCGTGCCACGGCCATCATAGAGGGGGTCTTCAAGGTAGAAAGGTAGAATTTTATATTTAGAAGGATTGTGGTAGACATTAAGCCTTCCATTTGATTTGTGCCGTGTGTTGTTGCCTAACACAATAAGCATATCATAATAGTTTTTGAGAGATCTTTGATCCAAACAAGGAAATAGATGAACATGATTCTATTTGTAATGAAGTTGATACAGTTTTCTAGAGGATGAAACTTTATTTTAATAAATTGATGAATGGCAGGTCATTAGTCTCCCTTTTGCATTGTGTAGAAATGAAATTCGAGCAGCAAAGGAGGGGTCTTCAAATACACCTATCCGAACAAGAAAACAATTCATTAGGCTTGAATGCATTTTACATATGTCACCAAATGTATCAATTGTTAGCTTTCCTAAAGGAGTAGAGACTACATTTTTCAATCAATATATTTTCTTAAGAGAAGTGATCGTCAACCTTTTGAGAAGATCAAGATTCTACAAAGATTATCACCAAATGTAGATTTGAGAACTGCATATTAGACCTAATTCATAATCATTTGTATTTATTCAAGCATTGATCTCCATCTCCAAGCTATGTTAAGAGAAAACTAATGTTATCCCTAATTCATAATGTTTTGTATTTATTCGAGCATTCATGTCCATTCCCAAGCTATGTTAAGAGAATACTACGCCAGGTTTATAAAAGTTGAAACTGTTACTAGCCATTTGCTTTTAACTTATTTTGTAAAAAAAAATGGTAGCTTAGCTCTTCTAATAATTTAAAGCATTGGTCAAGATGACCATTTGTAGGAATTTATCAAGTAAGACTCAAAAAGAAAGAAAAATAAGGTACAAAATTAGTAGCATTGTCTAAGAAGATTACCTAGCTTAGTTGCTAAGTTTCATAATTATTTAAGAACAAAAAATAACCATACAGTAGATCCTTGTTAAAACTCTTTTTAGCGTTGGTTGGACTCAACAAAAACAAGATCTAAAAGGAAACAATTTGCATCCTTGCAATTGTAAGACAGTTCTATAGTGTGGTTCTATTCCTTTTACATTTGGTTTGTGTTGAGCCCAACTAATGTAATGCATTATAACAACGTAATGCAAAGTGAATATAAACCGATGCTACCATAAAAGTCAAAATGATTGCATCAAAACTCATTTAGGCTAAGCTCAAGCATCCATAAAGTAAAATATCCTCAAATATGTCATTTTGTAAGTTATGAGAATTTACAATATGATCAAACTCATCTTACCAAGGTAAGTTATCACTTGAGTTAAAATCAATTAGCACCCTTTCAAACTCATCTTACCATGCTAAGTTAGCACTAGATCTTCTTTCTTGAGGGTGAGAACTACAAAATAATTTATATGTATAGTATGATCTAGTGCAAACCATATATATTTTTGTCATTACCTAAAAAACTCATCAATGATAAGTTTCCGTTAGTGTCAGCATGACAAGCGACAAGCTAAAAAAAGGTTGTAGAAAGACAAGAAAAAAATATTTGGTCATATAATCAAATTCAAATTCTAGAGAGTTTTCAAAAATATATTAACTAAGTCAGTTAAGCAAACGGGACCTCATAAGTCATTCGCCGTACAATAATAAACTACAAAGTCAATTTTTTGTTTTTGTGTGCGCCAAGATAACCAAAACATTATAGACCCAATTACTCTTATATAACAGGTTGAGAGTAATGAACAACAAAATCAAACATACATGTTTATTCATTGAATTTGGCCATGCTAGATTAGGGTTTTAAATTATGGCTAACAAACCCAACAAGCCTAAGAAAGCAAGAGAATTTGCACCATCTAGTTTAATAGTTTAGTGCTACCTCAAGACAAATAGATCTAGGCGCTCTATGTTGAGTCTGCGTAATGCACAATATGTTCTCGTCATATTGACTAGGTAAGGCTAGCATAAGTGTTTTCCGGATAAAAAAGCCAATAGCCTTTTCTTATCCTAGTTGTGTTAACGCTTTTGGTTGGGCATTTTTAATGAGATGGAGGAGAAATTAGGTCCATCAAGAATTATCCATTTAAATCCTTAAATTTACTAGCTTCTAGCTAGAAACCTTCTACGTAGAAATTCACTATGGGTGTATAGTACTACCTAAGTAACTCAAGCATTGTATTTTTATTGAGATGAAGTTTGGGCTAATCACTCGATTGTAAAGTGATAGCGATGATAGTTTGGGCTATCACCGATCGGGCTATCACCCGATTGTTAAGTGATAGTGATGATACAAATGAATTATGATCCATCATTACAGAACTTGTTAGTAGGTTTGATAATGCCTCCAAAAGCCAAGAATGTGTCCAGGGAAGAATACATAATAAGATGAAACAAATTCCCAAATAGAATCTCAAAGAGGTATCATATGGCTTATTACTCCTGACAAATTTCAACAGGTTCATACTAAATTTTTTTTGCTTTCAATTCGAGAGAGAGTGTGAGAAGAAGAGCACGACGATATGGTGAACTTGCTCTATTGTAATGTGTAGAGCATAGTGAGTTCTTATTAGGTTTTTACAAAAGAATATGTGTACATACCTGGCGGCCCGCCCACTTACTGGGCGACCACATTGGGCTTTATACCCCAACAACCTCCCACTTAAAGTCCAATGTGGTACTTTAAGTGTGAGAGAAGCTACTATACAAGCTAATATACAAGAGATGTAGAGAAGTGATGTACTACCCTACACCTAACTGCTTGCGAAAGTGCGCAAAGCTCTCCGAGGGAAGTCCTTTTGTAAGTAGATCAGCAGGATTTTCTGTGGTGTGAACTTTGACAAGCTGAATTTGCTTATCCTCGAGCATTTCCTTGATGAAATGATACTTCACATCCACATGCTTTGTCTTTGAGTGATAAACTGGATTGCGAGCCAGTTGTATAGCACTCTGACTATCGCAATATAACACGGGCATCTCTTCTTTGATTCCCAAATCTGTTACTAGTCGATTAAGCCAAATTGATTCTTTGCATGCCTCTGATGCTGCAACATATTCAGCCTCTGTAGTAGACTGAGTAACACAATCTTGTAATCTAGAATGCCATGATACTGCTCCACCAGCCAATGTAAAGACATACCCTGACGTAGACCTTCGGTTGTCTAAGTCACCTGCATAATCTGAGTCTGTAAAACCCTTTACACTTAGCTCCTCACTCCCATAGCATATACGCATACTCTTTGTATCTTTTAGGTTTCTCAATATTCCTTTCACTGCCTCCCAATGTTTCTTGCCTGGGTTTGACATGTATCGACTTACTACTCCCACTGCAAATGCAATGTCTGGGCGAGTAGCAATCATTGCATGCATCAAACTACCCACTGCAGAAGCATATGGAATCTTATCCATTTCAGCATGTTCTTCCTCAGACACAGGACAATCTTGTTTGCTAAGTTTCACATATGGTGGCAATGGAACACTCAATGCCTTTCCCTTCTCCATATTGAAACGTTGCAAAACCTTGTCAATATACTCTGTTTGAGATAACCAAATCAACTTCTTTGATCTGTCCCTCTCAATGAGCATACCAAGTATATGACTTGCCTCACCCATGTCTTTCATGTCAAACGATTTTGCCATCTTTGACTTCAAAGCTGAAATTTCTTCCAAGTGCTTGCCAGCAATCAATATGTCATCCACATACAAAATAAGGATCAGCCAACTACCATCCTTAGCCTTATTTGTATATAGACAGTGATCGAACTCACTACGTTTGTAGCCTTGAGAAAGCATAAACTTGTGGAATTTATGGTACCATGCCCTCGGTGACTGTTTTAAGACATAAAGACTCTTTAACAACTGGCATACCAAATCTTGCTTGCCTTTCTCAACAAACTCTTCTAGATGCTGCATGTAAATTTCCACATCTAAATCACCATGCAAGAACGCTGTCTTGATATCCATTTGGTGCAACACCAAATCTAATATGGCAACCAATGCAAGAAAGCATCTCAATGTAGTCATCTTGACCACCGGAGAGAAGACTTCATCAAAGTCAATGCCTTGTTCTTGCTTAAAGCCCTTGGAAACAAGCCTTGCTTTGTACTTTAGCTGACTATCATGATCGGTGATCTTATACCTGTAAACCCATTTACAAGGTAGAGCCTTTTTGCCCTGTGGTAATTTAACTAGATTCCATGTCTAGTTTTTATGTAGAGTTGTCATCTCTGACTGCATGGCCAATTGCCAATTCTCGGAGTCCTTCATTTGCACTGCTTCCTTGTAACATGAAGGCTCATTGCAATCAGTCAACATAACATAGTTCATAGATGGAACAAACCGATCAGGAGGTCGCGTTGTGAGCGGGATGAAAACACACACAGCGCCTCTATAACGACCCGACACACACTCTTGGAATGATACACACACACACACTATGGGGCACCACTCGGCTTAGACAACACACCTGGCCGAGACAGGGAACACACCTCTGGAGTGAGAGGAGAGAAACTATCCACACACACACACACACACACACACACACACACACACACACACACACACACACACACACACACACAAAAACTCAGCTCAAAAGAGGAGAACTTCTGATGTTTAGATACAAATGAGCTTGGGCCAACACCAATGGGGCAAACAGCTCACACAATATGGGTAAAAGATACCAGATACAATCACAAATTGGAGAAGAAGCTTCACTCACCGGAGAAGATTACACAGAAAAACAGCAGAAAAAGAGTGAGGAATTTGGCAAAATGGATAGCGCCATCGCGTCCGGAACTGCCCAAAACCCCAGTCTACAATGTCAAAGTGCTCAAATCCGACCTCGGATGAGCAGTTTACGGCCAAAACAGGCTCCAAAATGAGCAAAAACACAGCTGCGGCTGTTCCTCCTCTCTTCTCCACGTTTTTTCTGGTCTTCTCTCTGTTTTTTCAGTTCCCACACTTAGCTTTATTAGTTGGGCACCCTTGGCCTTTTAGATGACCTCAAACGGACCCCGAACAGGCCAAAAACTGACCTCGCAGTGCATAGTTGTCACCTTTTTGCATCATTCGCACACCTGGCACTCAGCTTTTTTCCAATAATGCATCTCGCCACCACGTGAAGTGGCCCCAAAAAAAGGTCCTCATGATGACCTTTCTGCATAATTCTCACAAGCAAACACCCACGTTGTGTCCGTCCTCATCTGCGTGCAAATATTGACCTCGTTCGCCCTCCTGACGCCACTAGATGCCATCTGACGCACCTGCTGACCTCACGTCGTCGGCCCGCGGATAGCTTTCTCGAGAAGTTTTACGCGCTACCAACTCCTCCTTATTGTAGAAAAACACAATGGTACTAGTAACGATGAAAATCGATGCACTATGTACATGGTGTCCTACCTGTAC
The DNA here is from genome assembly GCF_014529385.1 of Adiantum capillus-veneris. NCBI lineage: Eukaryota > Viridiplantae > Streptophyta > Polypodiopsida > Polypodiales > Pteridaceae > Adiantum > Adiantum capillus-veneris. Next base: position 62,985,770 of record NC_140937.1, read on the forward strand.
ACATGTGGGCCCCACGTAACCACCTGGCTCTGGAAAATGGGCAATACTTTATTTGATGCACCATGCATGGGTATGTACATATGCGCAATCCCTTGCTCCAAAAAACTCCTGACATAATTTGCCCATCCCCTAGCCTGCTAGATCATTCATGATCAGCAGCAGCAAAGAGAGATATGAGACTCGCCGCATCACAAGTCTCCTCATCCTTCACCAACATTTCTTGCTCCACCGACAACTCATCTTGTTCCACCATCATCAATCTAGCATGATACAATTTAAGACGCAATCCATTTACCCTTGACTTATGTAGAACACCATCCAGGTTAGCCAGCTGATATGTGCCATTTGGAAAACACTCTACTACCTTGAAAGGGCCTTCCCACTTAATTTGAAACTTCTTTTGGAGGGTGTTGTCCAGCTTACTGTTGTAGCGCAAAACCAAGTCATGTTGCTTGATACCCTTACTTTTGACCTTTTCATTTAGCTTTGTCAAAGCCTTATCCTGCCTCTGCCCATAATGCTCCAAAGCGCTCATCCTATCCAACTGGACCTCTTGTAACTGCAAGAGCCTCTCTTTGAATGCATCACTAGGCGGCCCAAGCAACTTCTCTAACATCTTGACCGCAGGCAACTCTACCTCCACAGGCAATAGTGCTTCCTTTCCATACACCAAATGAAATGGAGTAAACCCTGTACCTGTCTTCACCGAAGTACGGTAAGCCCATAATGCACTAGGCAATTCCAAATCCCAATTCTTTCCTTGGTGCTCTGTCACTTTCGAAAGAATCTGTACCAACTCACCATTGAATCTTTCATTCAAGCCATTACACTGCGGGTAATAAGGAGTGGTATGCTGGTGCCTAATCTTCATCTTTGCACATAAAAAATCTAGCAGTTTAGCTCTAAAGCCAGGCCCCTTATCTGAAAGTAACTCCAGTGGCACCCCAAACTTGCAACATATTTCATCATACACAAATTTTGCCACATCCTTTGCAGTGATCTATTTTACTGCTATAGCCTCTGCCCATCTAGAAAGATAGTCCACTGCCGTCAAAATATAGCTTTTGCCCCTGCTTGTGATAGGTAACGGGCCTATTGCATCAATCCCCCACTTTTCAAACACATCAAACGCCATAATGGTTTTTCGTAGCTCTGGCTTCAACACTCTCTTCCCAAATGCTTGACACCTATTGCAAGACCTACACCAATGGTGAACATCCTTGTGCAAACTAGGCCATACATACCCCTCTTGCAAAATCTTATGCAAGGTGATCTTTAGAGCAAAATGGCCACCACATGCGCCTTCATGATTCTCTTCCAACACTCTGTAAAGATCCTCCCGCCAAGGTACACGTCTCAACACGAGATCAACCACTTTCATGTATAAGACATCACCAATCAATTTGTACCTGTATGCTCTACGCACAAAGCCATACTTCTTAGACTTCTGAATCTCCTTTGGAATGATTCCTGTTAGCAAAAACTCCTCTTCTTGAGCCAAACTTTCCCGGCCATGATTAAGAGGTAAAGTGGTCCTCAACATAAATAGCTCCCCAATCATGCTTTGAGCTGCTTCATGTGCCTCTCCATTTAGAGCACGTTCAATGTGTCTGATACTCCATGCTTCAAACTTTTTTAACAGGCCTTTAATTCTGAAGCACATTTCCTTCAATGAGGTGTTCTTGCTCTTCCACACACCCAGCACTTGCTTCACCACTAGCAAGGCATCACCTTTTATGCTCAACCTTCGAACCCCATGCTTCAACCAAATGTGTAATCCGGCTTCCAATGTAGCATATTCAGCCTCATTGTTACTATGCGCATCCAATTTGAACCCTCTCTTGCATACTAGCTTCCCTTCTGGATCATAAAGTGCTATACCCCCTGAAGCTGCATCGTGGCTCTTTCTGTATGAACCATCAAAGAACAACACATGTGCATTGCTGATCTGTGGCACTTCTTCAACTACCTTTCTCACCACCTCTTCCTTAACAATAAGGGGATTCTCCTTGTAGGTCAACAAATCAGCTAGGGTAGCCCTTGTACTATCTTCCACTAGAAAAGAGAACTCAAACTCTTGCAGCTCAATTACCCATTTCTTGACCACATTTGACATGTTAGTGCCATTAATTAACTGTGGCAAAAAGGCATAACTCGTCAAGAAAACAAAAGGTCGTGGTAGCAAGTAATGATGAAATCGTCGACAAGCAAATATTACACTAGCCATCACTAGCTCTACTTCCGAGAATTTTCTCTCTACTACCAGCTTCACACGGCTTGCACAATACACTGGCCTCATATAATGGCTGCCCTTCCCCTTTTGCAATAGCATGGCTCCAATGGCATCATCCCCTACTGATGGATTTACATAAAACACTTTCTCCCAATCAGGAGCCTGCATGGCTCACAACCCCCCTAACACCTCTTGAAACACTTCTTCACAGTTGTCATCCCATTGCAATGGATCATTCTTTGCCACTTGCTGTAATGGATAAAGAATCTGAGAAGACAATGGAATAAACCGTGCCATGTACTTCACTTTGTGTATAAAGGTTGCCAATTGCTTCGTACTCATAGGTGATGGAAGAAGAATAATAGACTTCACCTTATCTGGATCAGCCTCAATGCCATTTTCTGACACCATATGGCCCAATAACTTCACCCTTGGCTGTGCTAGATGACATTTCTTTGGATTTAGTTGTCCTCCACATTCATCATATCGAGCCAATACCATCTGCAACTTCTCATGATGCTCAGCCCTACTGCTATAGACACAGAAGTCGTCCATAAAAGCCTTAACACAACTACCAATGAATGGTTCCAGCACCCAATTTGCTCTTTCTTGATAGAAAGATGGTCCATTTGACAACCCAAACGGCAACACTGTGTAGCAATAGCAGCTCCATGGCGTAATAAAAGTTGTCTTTGTGCGGTCTTTAAGAGCAATCTTCAATTGAAAATAGCCTGAAAAACCATCACACACACTGTACCTCTCATAACCTGCCACTGAATCCAAGATCTGATCGATGAATGGAAGAGGATATGGGTTCTTCTTTGTGGCTGCGTTTAAGGGCTTAAAATCTACACAAATCCTCCACTTCCCATCCTTCTTTGGACTGACTACTACTGGACTCACCCATTCTGTGGTCTCCACAGGGACTATGAACCCTGCCTTCAATAACTTGTCCACCTCTTCCCGCAAGGCTTCCATTTGCTCTTGACCCATCCTTCTTAGCCTTTGCCGCACTGGCTTAGAACCTTCTTTCAGCTCTATATGCATCTCTTCGCCCTTGAACCCTCTGATCTCTTCATATGAAGTAATGAACAAATCAGGAAAACTAGCCAGCATATGCAAAAATATATCCTTCTCCATAGCTGAGAGGTCTCCACTAATCATTTGCGTCATTAATTCCTGCTTTTTTGACAACTCAACCTTGGTTTGCATCAGCCCTTCAATCACTTCATAAGGTCCTGCACTTTCATCTTCAACTTCACTCGCAAATGCGACTAAACCACACTCCTGGATTTCTTTATCCATCAAAAGAAATGCAACATCAGCATCCTCATCACCGCTGGTAGTGCTATCACTGTCCTCATCTGTCACCGTGGAAGAGTCTTCATCACTAGACTCATCCTCATCTTCATAAAGCTCCTCTAATCGTTTCCTTGTGTCCATATTATAAAGCTTCTTGGTACCTATCTTTCCATAGAGGCTAATTGTACCATGTCGCCAATCTTGAACAGCTCCCACTGCACGTAACCATGGTCTGCCCAGTATAATAGGATATGCTCCCAACCCTGCTGGCATCACATGAAAATCAACCACTGCCTTTGCATCATATGCCTCCACTTCTAAGCTCTTTACAACACCCAAGCATTTTACTTTTTGATGGTTTGCCAATCTGATCCGAAAACCTGACACCCCAGCCACTGTGAGACCCATCTTCTCAACGCATGAGTGTGTTATGACGCATATTTGGGCTCCGCCATCCACATAACCTTGTCCCAAATTTTTCCTTTTATGCCACACATCTACTATTGGACAAATGTCTGGTAGCTCGTCCATTGCCAACACCTTCACTGAACCTCTCTCTGGCTCTTTCTCCATTGGGTTAACCATCCTCTTCCACTGTCGCTTTAGCTTAGGCACCATCTCTATAAGCTGCCCAAAAGTAACATCTGCCTTCCTGCTCGTCAGATCCTCCTTCAAGTCATAGCTTAATTGCCCATCCCCTAGTGGAAAATCTGAAACATGAAACTTTCGACGAGCTCTCCTTTTCCTCTTGGCCTTGACATCCTCGCCTTCATGGCTCTTTCCTTTCTTCTTACTAGGACCTGGGGCACTTCTTCCTTCCTTATCCTCCGTGGTCCTCTTCCCAATAGGCATCACTAATGTATCCTCTAGCTTTGATGCCTTCTCCAAGGTGACTACACTTAGCACTTTTGTCTTTCCCTTTTCCTCCTAGGTCAGTCCACTGGTTCCTTCGTCTCCCTTAATTTCGATGCCATAATCATTTGATCTAGTTAGCACCTGTCTTGGCAATGGATACATGTCTCCCCCCATCCTTGGTGGCTTATCACATTGCGGGCTGATGTGACCCAACTCTCCACAATTATAACATGTGGGCATCTGCCTCCAAAACCTACTATTACTTTGTCCAGCACCATTCCTAGGTCTTTCTTCACCTCCTGGCTGATTTGCAAACCGCCCTCGACCTCGATTATTTCCCACTTGACCTAGCATGTTTAGGCTGAGATTCTTCATCAGATCAACCACTTGCCTCATGTCTTGCCTTAGGCCATCATCTTGCACTGTTGTAGTGACCACTGCTGGCATAACCTGAGTAGTAACAGGAACCACTGGTTCATGATGAACCCCTGACATACGACCTTGTAAAGAGTCCATAGGCTGAAATTCAGCTCTCATGGGCAAAGACTCCACCCCTAACTGGCTCATTTTTCTCAGCTTCCACTCTTTGTTCCTTGCTACCTCTAGTGCATCTTCATATGTCTTAGGCTTCTTTAGCTCTACTCTCCAACGTATATTCTCCCAAAGACCAGCCAAGAACCTGTCCTTCTTCATCATGTCAGGCGGGGGTACCTGTGGTGCTAAAGCCTTGCACATTCGCTCCCATGCCAATGAAAACTTACGTATGTACGCATCTACTGGCTCACCTTCCTTTTGCACCAAAGCCTGTACTTCTTGCCACACTTTGTCAGGGTCTTCTATCTTCACAAACTCCACTTCCAATCCATGCCTTAGATTGTCCCAACTCAATCTTATAGGTGGATCAGCCATACGCAACTCCTCTTCAAATGCTTTGGACCAAGCTCGTGCATCACTCTTCAAACAAATTTGGAGAAGGCGTAACATTTGCGTAGGGTCATGAATCTGGTTGCTAATGCAGGCAACCTCCATCTTTTCCAAAAATTCTTCCACATCTTCATCACTTCTTCCATGAAACTCGGGATAAGAGAAAGCCATGGCTACCCAAATTATGATGCTTTGAGAACCCCTTCAAACACACGTGCAAGAACCCAAAACTTTTCACTTCCCAATCCCTAGAAACTTCAATGGAGCTCAACTTTAGATAAGGACAAACACATGCACATCAAATGAGTTTTCATAGTTGATCATCGGAATGACAACAGGCAAAGGACATTCCAGGATCTCTCTCAATCTTCTTGGCCCAAACATAAAGACTATGCGCTGCTGGAAAAAGATCTTTCTGGACACATGAACATTAATCTGAATTCTTTGAGTTAAATGAAAAGGAGTGAACTGAGGGCCATTTTGATCATCCATTAAAGCCAACCATGAAGCTCCCAAGAAGGCACACCTGACTCAACCTCTGATTTTGCCAAAATTTCAGCAGCATAACAGCGTAAATGGCTCAAAATACCAAAAAACCAGCCATCATAACTTGGGAAAATTTCGACAGAGTTTCCCCAGAAGTAGAGCAGTAGGAACCCAAAATATAGACTGTATCTGTATGCATAAACTGCCAACAATAGAACCCGAGCATCAAATAGGACTCACTAGTACATAGCCTATGGCGAGGTCACGAAAAGGGTGCTCCAGCTACCTGTATCACCGAAAGGATCTCCACATTTGAGAATCCCCCAGCTCAATAAAAACCTCACGCTATCGACCCTCACACGAAAGCTAATGCAAATCGCGTATAGTCAAGTCTCAGAAATGACTATCTTCCAGACCAAGTCTCAGAAATGGCTGGGACTGCCAAATAAAACCATATATGGCTCCACAAAGGCGTACAATGGCAGTTTCCACAAGTAACGTACAATCCAACAGACAATGCGCTCAAATAGGCGCCAAGTGATGCATTCCCACAACAACTGCAAGTGACATCACTGCTAGTATATCACTGTACTCCAGCTACCTGTACCTGTGTGAATCACCTGTACTTGTACCTGTACCTCTACCTGTACCTGTAACCGTAACCTGTAACCTGTAACTTGTAACCCCGAATCTCGAAGCTTGAAGCTCGAAGCAGAAGGTACTCGAAGAAGATCCTCAGTGGGGGCACCAAAAGAATGTGAGCGGGATGAAAACACACACAGCGCCTCTATAACGACCCGACACACACTCTTGGAATGATACACACACACACTATGGGGCACCACTCGGCTTAGACAACACACCTGGCCGAGACAGGGAACACACCTCTGGAGTGAGAGGAGAGAAACTATCCACTTGCCCACTCCACACACACACACACACACACACACACACACACACACACACAAAAAAACTCAGCTCAAAAGAGGAGAACTTCTGATGTTTAGATACAAATGAGCTTGGGCCAACACCAATGGGGCAAACAGCTCACACAATATGGGTAAAAGATACCAGATACAATCACAAATTGGAGAAGAAGCTTCACTCACCGGAGAAGATTACACAGAAAAACAGCAGAAAAAGAGTGAGGAATTTGGCAAAATGGACAGTGCCATCGCGTCCGGAATGGCCCAAAACCCCAGTCTACAATGTCAAAGTGCTCAAATCCGACCTCGGATGAGCAGTTTACGGCCAAAACAGGCTCCAAAATGAGCAAAAACACAGCTGCGGCTGTTCCTCCTCTCTTCTCCACGTTTTTTCTGGTCTTCTCTCTGTTTTTTCAGTTCCCACACTTAGCTTTATTAGTTGGGCACCCTTGGCCTTTTAGATGACCTCAAACGGACCCCGAACAGGCCAAAAACTGACCTCGCAGTGCATAGTTGTCACCTTTTTGCATCATTCGCACACCTGGCACTCAGCTTTTTTCCAATAATGCATCTCGCCACCACGTGAAGTGGCCCCAAAAAAAGGTCCTCATGATGACCTTTCTGCATAATTCTCACAAGCAAACACCCACGTTGTGTCCGTCCTCATCTGCGTGCAAATATTGACCTCGTTCGCCCTCCTGACGCCACTAGATGCCATCTGACGCACCTGCTGACCTCACGTCGTCGGCCCGCGGATAGCTTCCTCGAGAAGTTTTACGCGCTACCAACTCCTCCTTATTGTAGAAAAACACAATGGTACTAGTAACGATGAAAATCGATGCACTATGTACATGGTGTCCTACCTGTACACATGTGGGGCCCACGTAACCACCTGGCTCTGGAAAATGGGCAATACTTTATTTGATGCACCATGCATGGGTATGTACATATGCGCAATCCCTTGCTCCAAAAAACTCCTGACAGCGTGATACGTCTAGATCTACGCAAAATAGGTGGCTCAGGCTCAGCCACAACCTGTGGTTCGAATCTATCCTGTCCTTGCTTCTCTTGAGCCCTGACATTTTGTCTTGCACGTGCAGGCCCATCTTCTTGGAAGACAACTCTTCTAATCTCCTCAACCCTCTCTGGTTTAGAATGATATTTGGATTCATTAAAGTGAACATCATTGCCGCGGATAACCTTTCTGGATTCGGGATCCCAAAGTCTGTACCCCATCTCACCAGAATTACCATAGCCTAGAAAGATGCACTTTCTACTCTTTGGCTCAAGTTTGTTCCTAAATTCCTTTGGAACGTGAGTATATGCCTCACAGCCAAAGACTCTGAGATGCTTGTATGAGGGCATTTTGCCTGACCATACCATCTCTGGCACTGAGTCCTTCTGCAAAACCTTGCTAGGAGATCTATTTATAAGATGAAAAGCTGTTGATACAGCTTCAGCCCAAAACCCATTTGGCAGCTGTGCGTTAGACAACATACTTCTGACCTTCTCTTGTATGGTCCTATTCATCCTCTCTACAACACCATTTTGAGGAGGATTGTAAGGAGCAGTAAGTTCACGTTTTATACCTTTTGACTCACAAAAGTCGTGAAAGGCCTTTGAAACATACTCTCCACCATTGTCACTGCGTAAGCATTTAAGCTTTTTGGCACTCTGATTCTCCACAAGTGTCACAAACGTTTTGAAAACACTAAACACTTCATCCTTGTGCTTGAGAAAGTAAACCCATACTTTCCTCGAGTAATCATCTATAAATGTCATAAAGTAAGAAGCTCCCCCTAGAGATAGGTTAGGCATAGGTCCACACAAATCACTATGAACAAGTGCCAACTGTGTATCTCTTCTACTGCTTCTATGCTTATGTGGCTGCTGTGTTTGCTTACCATACAGACAATGTTCACAGAATTCAACATCATTAAATGAAAAGCCAGGCAAATAACTAGAATGAGACAAGATTTCCAATCCCTTCTTGGACATATGTCCTAACCGGCTATGCCACAAAGAAACGTTCGCTGCTCGGTTACATTGATTACATTTTTTAGAGACATTTGATACATAAATCATGTAAACCCTTGGATATCTTCCACATGTTTTGTCCAAAAGTGGTGACGTAGCCAGCATCATCAAGTAAACCTGTGCTGATCAAGCTCTTTGTAATTGCGGGAACATGTCTCACATTCTTCAGCGTGAAAGAAGAGCCATTCTGAAACTTCAATTGAACATCTCCAACACCTAAGATCTCACATGTCTGCCATTGCCTAGCCGAACATGATCTTTAGTGGTCACATAAGAGGTAAACCACTCCTTGTTTGGAGACACATGAAGTGATGCCCCTGAGTCTATAATCCAGTCACTCAGTGCATTTCCATCAGATGCTGTAAGAAGAGCTGAGTCCATTGTATTCTTCAAGAAGTAGATGTCTCCTGACACTAGACTGTCATCCTCTGCAACAGTGTTTGTCACATTTATTTCTTGAATCTTCACTGAGGACTTGTTCTTCTCACCATGGTCTTCAGCTTTCTCTTTGCCTTTTTCTGCTTTCCATTCACTTCAGTCTCTTTTCATGTGACCCTTCTTGCCACAATGGTAGCATTCTATGTCACTCTTGCCTTTAGCACTGCGGGACTTGCTACGAGACTGATTCCTCTTTCCATCTTTGTACTTTTCTTTGGTCCTTCCCCTGACAACTAAGGCTGTTCCTTTGCCTTTGTCCATTGTCTTTCTATTGGTTTCTTCAGTAAGCAGATTTTCTTCTACACCTGCTATGTTCAAACCATCTGGAGGTGCATAATTACTCAAAGCTGTGCGAAAAGTGTCCCAACTTTTTGACAATGTGATCAACAGGAACATAGCTCTAACAGGTTCATCAAACTTGATACCTTGAGCTGACAACTGACTGTAGATGGTGTTGAATTCATTCAGATGATTGGACATAGGTGTCCCTTCTTTCATCTTCAAGTCAACAAGCTTCTTAAGCCAGTATACCTGTGAAGCTGCACTCTGCTTCTCATAAAGATCACTCAGCTTTGTCCATGCTTCATAAGTCTACATCTCGTCTGCTACATTGAAGTAAACGCTTTCTGCCAAAGTCAGCATAATGGTAGAAAGTGCCAATTCATCCATTTTGCTCCATTCATCTTCGTCCATATCTTGTGGTCTTATCCCCTTGAGCTTTATAGGTTTTATCTGCTTCTTTTGTACCAACACGTGCCAAATCTGCTTCTTCCACAATGGGAAATTGGTTCTATCCAACTTCTTGATATTGTAAAGAGCAGTGTCCTCTGATCCAGCCATAGCTACGCTTCACATTAGTTTACTTTCCTGGGAAAAATTCGGCAGAGTTTCCCCTGTAAACTGACCTCTGAACCAATATCAACCTGATGAACTAGTGGATGTCGCCTACAGTTTGTGTGTAGACGCGCCCGTGTCGTATGTGACACGCCTCCAAGAACTGTGAGCCGTCCTTCGATGTGTAGACAGACACAAATCAACACTCTGGGAGTGCCGATATCCTCAGCACCTGCAGTCGTAGGCCGAAACCCCAAATTTGCAGAGTCGGATCTGCACCCGCTGAGACCACGTAGTCGAAAATGGCCTGCGTAGAACATTGTCGAAGCCGAACGGTGGCCAAGATGACCTCAGAATGAAATTCTGAGAACACCAAGCCATCAGAATCAACCAATGGAAGAGCAAATTGAGCCGACATAGAAATTAATGATGTAAGATGATGATTCCAAGGGTCACACACACACACACACACACACACACACACACACACACACACACACACACACACTACACAACCCGTCAAATCTAGAGTAAGAATTAAGTGCTTTGAGTAGGCATCAGCTACATTGAAAGAATGGTGTACTTGCATGCTACAGACGAAGATCTATTGTGAAAAGATGTTAAGATGCTGTGAAATGCTACAACTAGAGAAGAGGCAAAGGGGTTTTGTCCACTACATGCACTATCATGTAGACGTGGGTGTGAAGATTTCTTGTACCTGCAAATATAGGCATTGACCAATAAAGATGAGATTATAACCCGATGGGTCTGATCTCCGTGCACCTCTAGACCGAGGTGTGCGGGGATTGGACATGACTAGAGAATGTGAGGTAGTTATAGTGTGAACAAAGAGAGAGAGAGAGAGAGAGAGAGAGAGAGAGAGAGAGAGAGAGAGAGAGAGAGAGAGAGAGAGAGAGAGAGAGAGAGAAGATGGAGGATGCCAATAGAAGATTAAATTTATGTCCAGGTTATAAGGTTTTCACCCTCATTATGAGTAGTGACGAGGATGTGGGGTCGTCCAACCGAAACACCTATCTCTCAACGAGGATCTTATGTCCTTGTAATCAATGCAAGCATGCTGTATGACAGACAAGACACGTTTCTAAACTCGATCCATCTATTATAGATCAAGTTTATAAATTCGATCCATCTATTATAGATCAAGTTGTTGCCAATTATAACTCGTTGGACTCTGACGCTAGCCAATAGGCAGTGATCTTGCAACCCAATAGACGTGTTCGCAGGCGCTTTGGTCAAGCAGCATATGTGAGGCTAGAAGATGTAGCCTCTGACAGCTCCGGGGATGATAATGCAGACCACATTCCAAATGAGGCAATGTTTGAGCCCGAGATCAATGAAATGATCGAGACGATCATGGATACAAAAAGGCTTATCTATGATGATATGAAAAGTGAAGCCGATACGTCATTGTATGATGGAGCATGTGTGTCTAGATTGAAGGCGCTCCTGGTTCTTCTCAACATGCAGAGAAAGTTTGGATGGAGTGACACTAGCATCACAAAACTTTTCATGTGATCTATTACAATGTGTTTACTTTAATAAAAAACTCTAGATGTATAATGATCTGATAGATTTTTACACAATTGTATCACATTTTTTTCACTGTGTAGATTGTTCAAAGAGCACATATTTCTAGCTGATAATGTGATGCCAGATTCCAGAGAGGAAGCAAGAAAGATCTTGCAAAACTTGGGGATGGATTACAATTCCATCCACGCTTGTCCTAACGACTGCATTCTTTTCAGAGGGGAATACCTAGACATGGAGAAGTGACCAAAATGTGATTCTGAGAGATATTGAGTAGATCTGCACGGAACAAAAATTCCACAAAAGGTTTTACGGAATTTTCCTCTGCTTCCTCGCATCAAACATTTCTTCAAATGTAATTCCATGGCCGCCCTAGCATCATGGCATGAGGAGAATAAATCTTCGGATGGTGTGCTACGGATTCTTGTAGATTGCGCAGCCTGGAAACATATAGATGAAACATGGTCAGATTTTGCCAGGGAAGCTTAAAATTTGCGCTTAGGCCTGGCTATGGATGACGTAAATCCATTTGGTCAAAGATCAACATCTTACAGTGTATGGCCCGTTGTCATCGTCAACTACAACATTCCCTCGTGGTTGACTACGAAGAAGGGGTACCTATGGCTAAGCTTGATTGTGCCGGGGCGGTATAAAGTGAAGAATATGGATGTGTATCTTCGTCCACTATTGGAAGAGCTACAACAATTGTGGATTGGCATAGACGACACACAGATGGACGGAATGCTTTGATCAACTAGTGACTTTTAGATGTTTGAACGACTACTCATAATCTTTATTGGTTGTAGTATAAGCCATACACAGTAGCATGGTGTAAAGGTCGACATTTTAGGGTGGAACGGATAGACAAAAAGCGTTTTACTCAAGATTGTGGAATCATGGAAAAATTTGAACAGTCTAGTCGACGATGGTCCTCTGATGCAGATCCTGTGGTGGCGGAACTCACTTACTTCGCACGCTACAAGAGATTTTGAGGATCGATTATAGAGGATTATTTGTCGATTTGTTCAGCGTGCAATGGTTCAAGATAATGATGGAGGGTCGCAACACTACTGTGTGTAGAGAAGAGTCTGGTTTTCTTGAGGTGGATTCAACTAAGAAATGGATTGACCTAAGAGACACTTTCGTACTATCCGAGCATTGTGAACAAGTATGTAAATAGTTAACATCCAATTTTAGAAGTTATGTGCTTGGAAGCTCTCATGTAAGTTATGTGGCTCTAGCCAGGTGATATTTCATCCTACAAAGTCTGCATCAAACTGGTGGTACGTCATAGAGGTGGCCCCTCGTACTGCACGGACGTATGAAGGCTACCATGTGCCAATCACAGCGGAATCAATAGAGGAGATTGGAGAAGATGCTCAGTCAGAAGCCGCTGAGGTGGTGCCATGTGAGCATCAAGATGCTACTCTCTATGGGGTGCATGCAGAGGATCTACAAATGAAACAGAGGACATCTGTTTAAACGGAGAGCTCTATATAGATATCGGAAGTTATGCTGAGCTTTGTGAAGATGAGAGAGAGACCTCTTAAAGCCATAAATATTGTATTTGAATAATTTTTCTCTGTTTTATAATATATATTGTATTCACGTGGCTTTTTGTCCATTTTTGTCTATATGCGTCATTGCGTCATTGTATTTAATGGTCTTTGCATCCACTTCAGGTACGTATGCTCTAGGTATGTTCTCACAAGCAGGGACGACGAGCATTGTGCTCCGAGTTCGATGGAGACTGAAGCTGCAATCACGAAGGTTTGCTCAATACAGATGCTGCTCGTCCCACCGCTAGATCTAGTTGATCGGGTGAAAGAGACACTAAGAAGCACTACTACTGCTTCTTAGCGTCTCTTTCACCCGATCAATTAGATTTAGTGGTGGGGCAAGCAACTTCTATGAGCATACCTTCGCGATGCAAATTCAGTCTCCATCGCACCCGGAGGACAATGATTTTACAAATTCACAGAAATTCTACGAAATTTCTCTACAAAGGAATCCCTCCCCCTTTATGAGTCCTCTCTCTCTCTCTCTCGTTCTCTCTCTCTCTCTCTCTCTCGTTCTCTCTCTCTCTCTCTCTCTCTCTCTACTTGTCCATGTTTTCTTCTCCATTCATTCAGTATTAAGATTAAATGTTCATGTGTTTAATGCAGGTATGGATGATGATGAGTTTCTTTCTTCGTTGTCACCCTAGCAGAGACAGTGGTACGTGGAGCTTCATCGATCTGGAGCACCATCACGTGTTCCTACTCCTTTAGCGTCTCCCTCTGTTTTGGAGCATTTAGCGCGCTCCAAAGCTTCCGTGTCGACGAGACGATCTTCACACTTGTTTAGGCACCAACGTGAAGGGGATCGGGGAGCACCACAGACGGAGAGTGAGAGAGAGAGAAGGAGAAACACACACGATGTGGGTGGGGAGACTCCAAAGAGTGAGCAGCCCCCTATACACTTATGCTATGTATAAGGTATACAAGTCAGTGGGCGCCCAGACTCTGGGCGGTCAGGCAAGGCACAGGCGCCTATACCCCAACAACCTCCCACTTAAAGGCGACTGTGCCTTTAAGCAAGGGAACCTAGTCTAAAGACTACAAAAGGTGAGAGAAAACCGCTCTTAATTGATGCCCACTGGTTGGCTGTGATCGTGTGCATCCGGCTGTTCTACTCCCGTGTAAGTCCATACACCACCAGATGTACCACACACGTACTGCAAGTATGTATGCAATACCTGCATATCTCCCTCGTGCACTATGCCATCATCAGTCAACAAACGACTGACAACCCCAACTCCAAATGCTCCCACTGCAGCTGCAATATCCGGTCTCAAGATCAACATCTCATCCATGAGAACACCGAATGCCGATGCAATGCTAGCGGGCCCTGCTAGCTCTACGGAGCATGCATCAACATATATATCCCTGGCAATAGGCATCTCTGACTGACAAGGCGTGTCAGCCACATGCATCTCCTAACTGTCCACAAAAGACGCATCAACCTGTCGTGCAACCTCAGAGCAAACCAGTTGCTCTAGGTGTCTGCTGGAAGACATATCCTGCACAACTATATCCCCATGCTCACTTTCGAGCATAGAAAGGAATGATTGCATAATCGCTGACGTCTCAGCCTCCTCTGCAATCATCCACTGCAAACATGACCACTCAATCTGCTGTGACTCACTAGAGCTCTCATGCTCTAACTCCGTATGCATAGACTCTTGCACAACGTCCTCCTGTTGTGACTCACTAGAGCAAGACCGCTCTACCTGTCTATCCTGCATAGAAGTATCTGGCACAACTGACTCTCTGCTTTGCTCAGTCACTAGCAAAGCATGCATGTCTGACTCTGTCACCTCTCTGTGTGACTGCTCAAGTCGTGCCCCAACTGTGTGCACAACGAGCTCACTACTCTGCACTCCATGCAAAGTACCCTGCAACCCATGAGCAAAAGAGACTTTCTTGCTCTCTCACTGTCTACCTGGCTGCATGATCACAGAGACAACACCGTCTCTCACGTGATCCACATGCAATGGGTAACTTGTACCACTCCTGACACCTCTCGCAATCACTAGCGAACCCAAATACATCACAAAATCTCGCTCTCGTAGAGAAATCTGACATCCACAATCTCTAAGCTGACCAATCGAGATCAAACTCACTGTCAAATCTGGTACATAGCGTACATGTCGTAACAAGTAAGATGCACCACTCGGTAATGACAGTCTCACATCTCCTGCACCTACTATCGCATGCACCGATCCATCGGTCAAACGTACACTGCCAAGCATTCCGCTAGAATAGCTACAAAACCATCCACAATGAGGCGTGACATGAAACATAGCATCTGCGTCTAGCAACCACTGCGAAGGGAGTGCACTATCCACATGTATAGCATCTCGTGCATAGCTCGAGGTAAAAGTGACATCCCCGTCACTAGTATACTCCGACACTACATCTGCATCAACTGTCAAAGCAACTGAGTCCATGGCATCACTACATACATCTCTGAGACTGCCATGTCTCCTATGATTTCTCATACGACGAAAACAACGCCGTCTAACGTGTCCAGAATGACCACAATACCAACATGTCACCTGTCGGCGTGCTCGTGAATGTACATGTCTCACACGAGTCCGTGATGACTCAGATCTATCATACGTATCATGTAATCTGCGCCAAAGTGCTCTCGAAGTAGTCTCATACATAACAAGAGCATATACAGATTCTGCAAGGTGCAAAGAGAGCGTAGATAGTTCCATCTCCTCTAGCTCCTGCCACTGATTGTAAGACATGTTTGAAGGTCTACCTGCATCACCACTCAATGGTCGATGCAACTCTCGCTGTGTCAATGCATCAAGCATACACTCTCTCCATGCCGCAAAGTCTGACCCATCAAACACGCGCATCTGTGAGAGGTCACAATCTGATCTATCACCTGTCTCTGCCATGAGCACAAGTAGCAAGCTAGATAGCAAAACCACCTCACCAACAACACCTTGAAACTGTCTACAAATATGGCCAGAAACACAATGTAAAACCTGTGAGACACACTCCAAAATAGAGCTCCCGCAATGTCAACCAAATCAGCCCTAAACTGGCTCGATTCACATCAACAAAAGTCTGCAAATATGCCTCAAAACCTGATGCAAAGTTGCACCAATAACCGTGCAAAACCTTGCACAAAATCACAAGTCAATATGACTTAATCGCGCATAAATATCTGACAAAATTTTGGCAGAGTCTCCTTTGTAACTGGAGCAAAATCTCAACAGTAAACCTCAAAGAGACAATAATATATGCCACAATGGCCAATCCGGGAATAAACTTGACCGGAATCACCTCACAAAGTCATACATATGAGCGTACCCGCTCTTGCCGGAGTACCACTCATATAATCTCAGCCATAAACAAATACACAAATCCATATATGGCATACATAAACCGCCAAGACCATGGCAACATAGCTCACTCTTGCATGAGTGGCTCTCTGGACAAATGCATATCCAAAAATCTATGTACACCTATGAATTTGCTGGTTGCTGCAGAAAATACTCTGTGTGTGTGAGATATACCAAAAACAGTGTTTTTGGGACCCGAAAGTGCACAAATAAACCTGCTGCTGTACCTGCTGTAATTCAAAGCATAATTTCAGCAAATAGACATCACCATTGCGTCTGGAGCGTGCCAAAACCCTGACCTAGACTCCTGGATCATGTAGATCTGACTCTGTATGACGAAGCTATACAAAAAATTGCGTTTTAGAGCCCGAAAATAGCAAAAACGAGCAGCACACAGTCTTAAACCTGCTCCTGCTCCACTCTGCGTGATGCAATGTCCTCTCAATGCAAGCTCCAATGCAAGAGCTCTGCCACAACAGCATCCAAGCACTCGAATGTCAAGCTCTCCTCCGTCGAGCACTTCTCTAACGAGCTCCACTGAGCTCAAAAGCTCCTCTCACCAAGGAAGTAGCAACCACCTCCTCGACCAAGCTTGACCACACCAAGCTCCTAAGCTCCAAAGACAATTCTCCTCAAGCTAAAATCGCTCTCCGTGACACTCTGCGATCGAACTCCACCGTCGAGAGCGAGCGAGCTATCGCCTCGAAGCTCTCAAAGCCGTCGTGCTCTCCACGGTCACCATAGCTCTGATACCAATTGAAGGGGATCGGGGAGCACCACAGACGGAGAGTGAGAGAGAGAGAAGGAGACACACACATGATGTGGGTGGGGAGACTCCAAAGAGTGAGCAGCCCCCTATACACTTATGCTATGTATAAGGTATACAAGTCAGTGGGCGCCCAGACTCTGGGCGGTCGGGCAAGGCACAGGCGCCTATACCCCAACACAACGCTTTAGTGGTGGCGGTGGCGGTTGTTGTGGGGATGCCGTCGTTTATGCCTCGACACCCCCTCGTGTTCGACGAGGCTCTTTACCCTCCCCTTATTTGCCCACCCCCACACCAACCACGACATTGTCATCTACACCAGGTTTTGCACGACTGACGGCTGTTCCTAGCAACCACACACCACTAGCTACTCCTCCAGGAGTCACTCTAGTTGAAACTCCTCGCTTCGAGACCTAGACTCTAGTGGAGACACCTGACGTCCGTACCCCCATCGACACGCCGCTAGAGACCCCTGCCGGGACACTAGGTTCGCGGGTCACCGGCGAGAGGGCTTGTTGGAATTAGGGTTGTAGAGAAACACACACAGCTTGGAGAATACGAAGGAAGCTCAAGGCACACAATAGAGAGTGTATTACTTAGTGTGCAATGGAAAGATAGATAGACCTAGAGTGATGGGCGCATATACAATGCTCGGGGGAAGAAACCTCCTAAAGAGGGAAAAAATGCCCCGGCGGTCCTAGTGTGTTCACACACATCACTATCACATGTATATGGTAACAAATCCCCCCTGGAGTGATGCGGTGAACGAGAGCTGGCACAATCGTAAAGGGAAGTGCCATGCCCAGAGGACAGGATTAGTCCACAAAGGGGAGTAAGCCCAAATATTTGCGAAAAGCTTCAAGATTCTCACGAGACAATGCCTTTGTGAAAATATCTGCAAGGTTGTCCTGTGTTGGCACATAAGCCAAGCTAATCTCTCCTACTGAGAGACTCTCCCTGACCTAGTGGTAATGCACCTCAATGTGCTTTGTGCAAGCATGAAAAACTGGGTTCCTCGCAACTGCCAATGTGCTCTGACTGTCAGTGTAGATAGTGTTGGCAATGTCCTGTCCAACACCCAAATCAGCCATAAGGCATCTGAGCCATACACACTCAACCGTAGCTGTGAAGACTGCCCTGTACTCAGCCTCACAACTCGAAGTGGCCACAGTAGATTGCTTCTTGCTCAACTATGATATACATGAACTTCCAAGCATGAAACAAAAACCACTGTGGACACTCGCATGTCAAAAAAACCAGCCCAATTTGAGTCCGAAAAAGCATGTAAGTCTGGCGGCAATGATCCCCCCTTGGGATAAAACAAGCCAAGATGTAAAGTGCCATTAAGGTAGCCGAAAATCCTCTTGACAGCCTACCAATGCTTAGACCCTGGGCTATGCATAAATCTGCTGACCTGTGAGACTGCAAACGGAATATTTGGCCTCGTGTTGGATACATAAATGAGGCAGCCAACAGCAGTTTGGTAAAGAGTGACATCAGCAGAATCACCAGCATCATGTAGACTACCCTTCAAACCTGTATCCATGGGAGTGGCAATAGGTTTGCAATCCTCAACTCCAAACTTACATAGCAATGTCTCTATGTAACTTTTTTGACACAAGGAAATACCACCATCACAGAGAGAAGACCAGAAAAAACGTGGAGAAGAGAGGAGGAACAACCGCAGGTGTGTTTTTGGGGTTTTTGGAGCCTGTTTTGGCAGTAAACTGCTCATCCGAGATCGGATTTGAGCACTTTGACATTGTAGATTGGGGTTTTGGGTCGTTCCAAACGCGATGGCACTGTCCATTTTGCCAAATTCCTCACTCTTTTTCTGCTGTTTTTTTGTGTAAGTTTCTCCTATGAGCGAAGTTTCTGCTCTAGTTTGTGATTGTATCTGGCTTATTTTACCCATATTGTGTGAGCTGTTTGCCCCTTTGGTGTTGGCCCAAGCTCGTTTGTATCTAATTATCAGGAGTTCCCCTCTTTTGAGCTGAGTTTTTTGGGTGTGTGTGTGTCTGTGTGTCTCTGTGTGGAGTGGGTAAGTGGATAGTCTCTCTCCTCTCACTCCATAGGTGTGTTCCCTGTCTCGGCCAGGTGTGTTGTGTAAGCCGAGTGGTGCCCCATAGTGTGTGTGTGTATCTTCCCAAGAGTGTGTGTCGGGTCGTTATAGAGGCGTTCTGTGTGTTTCCATCCGGCTCACATTCTTTTGGCGTCCCCACGGAGGATCTTCTTCGAGTACCTTCTCCTTCGAGCTTCAAGCTTTGAGATTCGGGGCTACAGGCTACACGTTACAGGTTACAGGGACAGGTACAGGTACAGGTGATTCACACAGGAACAGGTAGCTGGAGTATAGTGATATACTAGCAGTGATGTCACTTGCAGTTGTTGTGGGTATGCATCACTTGGCGCCTATTTGAGCGCATTGTCTGCTGGATTGTATGTTACTTGTGGAAACTGCCATCGTACGCATTTGTGGAGCCATAATTGGTTGTATTTGGCAGTACCAACCATTTCTGAGACTTGGTCTAGAAGATAGTCATTTCTGAGACTTGACTATACGCGATTTGCATTAGTCTTCGTGTGAGGGTCGATAGTGTGAGGTCTTTATTGAGCTGGGGGATTGTCAAATGTAGAGATCCTTTCGGTGATACAGGTAGCTGGAGCACCCTTTTCGTGACCTCGCCATAGGCTATGTATTAATGAGTCCTATTTGATGCTCCGGTTCTATTGTTGACAGCTTATACATATATATACAGTCTATATTTTGGGTTCCTACTGCTCTACTTCTGGGGAAACTCTGTCAAAATTTTTCCAAGTTATGATGGCTGGTGTCTTGGTCTTTTGAGCCATTTATGCTGTTATGCTGTTGAAATTTTGGCAAAATCAGAGGTTAAGTCAGGTGTGCCTTCTTGGGAGCTTCATGGTTGGCTTTAATGGATGATCAAAATGGCCCTCAATTCACTCCTTTTCATTTAACTCAGAGAATCCAGATAAATGTTCATGTGTCTAGGAAGATTTTTTTCTAGCAACGCATAATCTTTATGTTCGGGCCAAGAAGATTAAGGGAAATACTGGAATGTCCTTTGCCTGTTGTAATTCCAATGATTAACTATGAAAACTCATTTGATGTGCATGTGTTTGTCCTTATCTGAAGTTGAGCTCCATTGAAGTTTCTGGGGATTGGGTAGTCAAAAGTTTTGGGTTCTTGCACGTGTGTTCAAAGGGGTTCTCAAAGCATTGTAACTTGGGTATCCATGACTTTCTCTTATCCGGAGTTTCATGGAAGAAGTGATGAAGATGTGGAAGATTTTTTGGAAAAGATGGAGGTTGCCTGCATTAGTAACCAGATTCATGACCCTGCGCAGATGTTACGTCTCCTCCAAATTTGTTTGAAGAGTGGTGCACGAGTCTGGTCCAAAAATTTTGAAGAGGAGTTGCGTGTGGCTGATCCACTTGTAAGATTGAGTTGGGACAATCTAAGGCATGGATTGGAAGTGGAGTTTGTGAAGATAGAAGATCCTGACAAAGTGTGGCAAGAAATACAGGCTTTAGTGCAAAAGGAAGGTGAGCCAGTAGATGCGTACATACGTAAGTTCTCATTGGCATGGGAGAGGATGTGCAAGGCCTTAGCACCACAGGTACCCCCGCCTGACATGATGAAGAGGGACAGGTTCTTGGCTGGTCTTTGGGAGAATATACGTTGGAGAGTGGAGATAAAGAAGCCTAGGACATATGAAGATGCACTAGAGGTAGCAAGGAACAAAGAGTGGAAGTTGAGGAAAATGAGCCAGTTAGGGGTGGAGTCTTTTTCCATGAGGTCTGAATTTCAGCCTATAGAGTCTTTATAAGGTCGCATGTCAGGGGTTCATCATGAAGCACTGGTTCCTATTACTACTCAGGTTATGCCAGCAGTGGTCACTACATCGGTGCAAGATGATGGGCTAAGGCAAGACATGAGGCAAGTGGTAGATTTGATGAAGAATTTCAGCCTAAACATGCTAGGTCAAGTGGGAAATAGTCGAGGTCGAGGGAGGTTGTCAAATCAGCCAGGAGGTGAAGAAAGGCCTAGGAATGGTGTTGGACAAAGCAATGGTAGGTACTAGAGGCAGACGCCCACATGTTATAATTGTGAAGAGTTGGGTCACATCAGCCCGCAATGTGATAAGACACCAAGGATGGGGGGAGACATGTATCCATTGCCAAGACAGGTGCTAACTAGGTCAAATGATTATGACATCGAAATTAAGGGAGACGAAGGAACCAGTGGACTGCCCAGGAGGAAAAGGGAAAGACAAAAGTGCTAAGTGTAGTCACCTTGGAGAAGGCATCAAAGCTAGAGGATACATTAGTGATGCCTATTGGGAAGAGGACCACAGAGGATAAGGAAGGAAGAAGTGCCTCAGGTCCTAGTAAGAAGAAAGAAAAGAGCCATGAAGGCGAGGATGTCAAGGCCAAGAGGAAAAGGAGAGCTCGTCGAAAGTTTCATGTTTCAGATTTTTCACTAGGGGATGGGCAATTAAGCTATGACTTGAAGGAGGATCTGACGAGTAGGAAGGCAGATGTTACTTTTGGGCAGCTTATAGAGATGGTGCCTAAGCTAAAGCGACAGTGGAAGAGGATGGTTAACCCAATGGAGAAAGAGCCAGAGAGAGGTTCAGTAAAGGTGATGGAAATGGATGAGCTACCAGACATTTGTCCAATAGTAGATGTGTGGCATAAAAGGAAAAATTTGGGACAAGGTTATGTGGATGGCGGAGCCCAAATATGCATCATAACACACTCATGCGTTGAGAAGATGGGTCTCACAGTGGTTGGGGTGTCAGGGTTTCGGATCATATTGGCAAACCATCAAAAAGTAAAATGCTTGGGTGTTGTAAAGAGCTTAGAAGTGGAGGCATATGATGCAAAGGCAGTGGTTGATTTTCATGTGATGCCAGCAGGGTTGGGAGCATATCCTACTATACTGAGCAGACCATGGTTACGTGTAGTGGGAGCTATTCAAGATTGGCGACATGGTACGATTAGCCTCTATGGAAAGACAGGTACCAAGAAGCTTTATAATGTGGACACAAGGAAACGATTAGAGGAGCTTTATGAAGATGAGGATGAGTCTAGTGATGAAGACTCTTCCACGGTGACAGATGAGGACAGTGATAGCACTACCAGCAGTGATGAGGATGCTGATGTTGCATTTTTTTTGATGGACAAAGAAATCCAGGAGTTTGGTTTAGTTGCATTTGCGAATGAGGTTGAAGATGAAAGTGAAGGGCCTTATGAAGTGATTGAAGGGATGATGCAAACCAAGGTTGAGTTGTCAAAGAAGCAGGAATTGATGACACAAATGATCAGTGGAGACCTCTCAGCTATGGAGAAGGATATATATTTGCACATGCTGGCTAGTTTTCCTGATTTGTTCATTACTTCATATGAAGAGATCAGAGGGTTCAAGGGCGAAGAGATGCATATAGAGCTAAAGATGGTGCTAAGCCAGTGCGGCAAAGGCTAAGAAGGATGGGTCAAGAGCAAATGGAAGCCTTGCGAGAAGAGGTGGACAAGTTGTTGAAGGCACGGTTCATAGTCCCTGTGGAGACCACAGAATGGGTGAGTCCAGTTGTAGTCAGTCCAAAGAAGGATGGGAAGTGGAGAATTTGTGTAGATTTTAAACCCTTAAACGCAGCCACTAAGAAGAACCCATATCCTCTTCCATTCATCGATCAGATCTTGGATTCAGTGGCAGGTTATGAGAGGTACAGTGTGTGTGATGGATTTTCAGGCTATTTTCAATTGAAGATTGCTCTTAAAGACCGCACAAAGACCACTTTTATTACTCCATGGGGCTGCTATTGCTACACAGTATTGCCATTTGGGTTGTCAAATGGACCTTCCTTCTATCAAGAGAGAGCAAATTGGGTGTTGGAACCATTCATTGGTACTTGTGTTAAAGCTTTTATGGATGACTTCTGTGTTTATAGTAGTAGGGCTGAACACCATGAGAAGCTGCAGATGGTATTGGCTCGATATGATGAATGTGGAGGACAACTAAATCCAAAGAAATCACATCTAGCACAGCCAAGGGTGAAGTTATTGGGCCATATGGTGTCAGAAAATGGCATTGAGGCTGATCCAGACAAGGTTAAGTCTATTATTCTTCTTCCATCACCTACGAGTACGAAGCAATTGGCAACCTTTATACACAAAGTGAAGTACATGGAAAGGTATATTCCATTGTCTTCTTAGATTCTTTATCCATTACAACAAGTGGCAAAGCATGATCCATTGCAATGGGATGAAAACTGTGAAGAAGTGTTTCAAGAGGTGAAAGAGGTGTTAGGGGGGTTGCCAGCCATGCAGGCTACTGATTGGGAGCAAGTGTTTTATGTAAATCCATCAATAGGGGAGGATGCCATTGGAGCCATGCTATTGCAAAAGGGGAAGGGCAGCCATTATATGAGGCCAGTGTATTGTGCAAGCCGTGTGAAGCTAGTAGTAGAGAGAAAATTCTCGGAAGTAGAGCTAGTGATGGCTAGTGTAATATTTGCTTGTCGACGATTTCATCATTACTTGCTACCACGACCTTTTGTTTTCTTGACGAGTTATGCCTTTTTGCCACAATTAATTAATGGCACTAACATGTCAAATGTGGTCAAGAAATGGGTAATTGAGCTGCAAGAATTTGAGTTCTCTTTTCTAGTGGAAGATAGTACAAGGGCTACCCTAGCTGATTTGTTGACCTACAAGGAGAATCCCCTTATTGTTAAGGAAGAGGTCGTGAGAAAGGTAGTTGAAGAAGTGCCACAAATCAGCAATGCACATGTGTTGTTCTTTGATGGTTCATACAGAAAGAGCCATGATGCGGCTCTAGGGGGTATAGCACTTTATGATCCAGAGGGGAAGCTAGTATGCAAGAGAGGGTTCAAATTGGATGCTCATAGTAACAATGAGGCTGAATATGCTACTCTGGAAGCCGGATTACACATTTGTTTGAAGCATGGGGTTCGAAGGTTGAGCATAAAAGGTGATGCCTTGTTAGTGGTGAAGCAAGTGCTGGGTGTGTGGAAGAGCAAGAACACCTCATTGAAGGAAATGTGCTTCATAATTAAAGGCCTGTTAAAAAAGTTCAAAGCATGGAGCATCAGACACATTGAACGTGCTCTAAATGGAGAGGCACATGAAGCAGCTCAAAGCATGATTGGGGAGCTATTTATGTTGAGGACCACTTTACCTCTTAATCATGGCCGGGAAAGTTTGGCTCAAGAAGAGGAGTTTTTGCTAACAGGAATCATTCCAAAGGAGATTCAGAAGTCTAAGAAGTATGGCTTTGTGCGTAGAGCATACAGGTACAAATTGATTGGTGATTTCTTATACATGAAAGTGGTTGATCTCATGTTGAGACGTGTACCTTGGCGGGAGGATCTTTACAGAGTGTTGGAAGAGAATCATGAAGGCGCATGTGGTGGCCATTTTGCTCTAAAGATCACCTTGCATAAGATTTTGCAAGAGGGGTATGTATGGCCTAGTTTGCACAAGGATGTTCACCATTGGTGTAGGTCTTGCAATAGGTGTCAAGCATTTGGGAAGAGAGTGTTGAAGCCAGAGCTACGAAAAACCATTATGGCGTTTGATGTGTTTGAAAAGTGGGGGATTGATGCAATAGGCCCGTTACCTATCACAAGCAGGGGCAAAAGCTATATTTTGACGGCAGTGGACTATCTTTCTAGATGGGCAGAGGCTATAGCAGTAAAATAGATCACTGCAAAGGATGTGGCAAAATTTGTGTATGATGAAATATGTTGCAAGTTTGGGGTGCCACTGGAGCTACTTTCAGATAAGGGGCGTCGCTTTAGAGCTAAACTGCTAGATTTTTTATGTACAAAGATGAAGATTAGGCACCAGAATACCACTTCTTATTACCCACAGTGTAATGGCTTAAATGAAAGATTCAATGGTGAGTTGGTACAGATTCTTTTGAAAGTGACAGAGCACCAAGGAAAGAATTGGGATTTGGAATTGCCTAGTGCATTATGGGCTTACCGTACTTCGGTGAAGACAGGTACAGGGTTTACTCCATTTCATTTGGTGTATGGAAAAGAAGCACTATTGCCTGTGGAAGTAGAGTTGCCTGCGGTCAAGATGTTAGAGAAGCTGCTTGGGCCGCCTAGTGATGCATTCGAAGAGAGTCTCTTACAGCTACAAGAGGTTCAACTGGATAGGATGAGTGCATTGGAACATTATGGGCAGATGCAAGATAGGGCTTTGGCAAAGATAAATGAAAAGGTCAAAAGTAAGGGCATCAAGAAGCATGACTTGGTTTTGCGCTACAATAGTAAGCTGGACAACACCTTCCAAAAGAAGTTTCAAATTAAGTGGGAAGGCCCTTTCAAGGTAGTGGAGTGTTTCCCGAATGGTACATATCAGTTGGCTAACTTGGATGGGTTTCTACATAAGTCAAGGGTAAATGGATTGCGTCTTAAATTGTATCATTCCAGGTTGATGATGGCCGAGCAAGATGAGCTGTATGTGGATCAAGGAGTGTTGGTGAAGGATGAGGAGACTTGTGACGCTGCGAGTCTCATATCGCTTTTTGCTGTTGCTGATCATGAATGATCTAGCAGGCTAGGGGATGGGCAAATTATGTCAGGAGTTTTTTTGAGCAAGGGATTGCGCATATGTACATACACATGCATGGTGCATCGAATAAAGGATTACCCAATTTCCATAGCCAGGTGGTTACGTGGGGCCCACATGTGTACAGGTAGGACAGGGTGTACATAGTGCAACGATTTTCACTATTATCAGCACCAGTGTGTTTTTTCTACAATAAGGAGGATTTGGTAGTGCGTAAAACTTCTCAAGGAAGCTATCCGCGGGCCGACGACATGAGGTAAGCAGGTGCGTCAGATGGCATCTAGTGGCGTCAGGAGGCCGAACGGGGTCAATATTTGCACGTGGATGAATACGGACACAACGTGGGTGTTTTCTTGTGAGAGTTATGCAGAAAGGTCATCATTAGGACCAATTTTTGGGGCCACTTCACGTGGTTGCGAGACGCATTATTGAAAAGAAATGAGCGCCAGGTGTGCGGATGATGCAAAAAGGTGACAACTATGCACTGCGAGGTCAGTTTTTGGTCTGTTCGGGGTCCGTTTGAGGTCATCTAAAAGGCCAAGGGTGCTCAACTAATAAAGATAAGTGTGGGAACTGAAAAAACAGAGAGAAGACCAGAAAAAACGTGGAGAAGAGAGGAGGAACAATCGCAGGTGTGGTTTTGGGGTTTTTGGAGCCTGTTTTGGCCGTAAACTGCTCATCCGAGGTCGGATTTGAGCACTTTGACATTGTAGATTGGGGTTTTGGGCCGTTCCAGACGCGATGGCGCCGTCCATTTTGCCAAATTCCTCACTCTTTTTTTGCTGTTTTTTTGTGTAAGTTTCTCCTACGAGCGAAGTTTCTGCTCTAGTTTGTGATTGTATCTGGCTTATTTTACCCATATTGTGTGAGCTGTTTGCCCCTTTGGTGTTGGCCCAAGCTCATTTGTATCTAATTATCAGAAGTTTCCCTCTTTTGAGCTGAGTTTTTTGGGTGTGTGTGTGTGTGTGTGTCTCTGGGTGGAGTGGGTAAGTGGATAGTCTCTCTCCTCTCACTCCATAGATGTGTTCCCTGTCTCGGCCAGGTGTGTTGTGTAAGCCGAGTGGTGCCCCATAGTGTGTGTGTGTATATTCCCAAGAGTCTGTGTCAGGTCGTTATAGAGGCGTTCTGTGTGTTTCCATCCCGCTCACAACGCTTTACATACAATGTGCTTTCTGTTGGACTGTTACGAAAGCCTCGTTTAACCAAATGAGTGTCACTTTCTCATACCAAGCACGAGAAGATTGCTTCAACCCATACAAAGCCTTCTTACATATGCACACTTTGTCCTTTTATGACAAAACCGCGAGGCTGCGTTACATAAACTTCCTCAAATATATCACCATTCAAGAAAGTAGTAACAATGTATGATTCATGTACATCCCAACCAAAATGAGCTGCCAATGCACATAGAAAACGCACAGTAGTCATA
This sequence comes from Adiantum capillus-veneris, assembly GCF_014529385.1. Taxonomy (NCBI): domain Eukaryota; kingdom Viridiplantae; phylum Streptophyta; class Polypodiopsida; order Polypodiales; family Pteridaceae; genus Adiantum; species Adiantum capillus-veneris. Next base: position 63,013,079 of record NC_140937.1, read on the forward strand.
CAACAAGTGGGAGCAAAAGTCTCTTCATAATCTATGCCTTTTTGCTGTGCATAACCCTCTACAACAAGTCGAGCCTTATGGCGATCAATCTCACCATAAATCTTGCGTTTCAACTTGTAAACCCACTTCGTACCAATGGCCTTTTTGCCAAGAGTCAAATCACATAAAGTCCATGTGTCATTTTCTATAAGTGCATCATATTTTGATTGCATGGCATCCATCCAATTTTCTGAATTCTGTGCTTCATCAAAAGACAGAGGCTCCTCAACATCATGTAAACTAGACACAGCCAAAGCATAACAATCTGATGCATAAGATGCATGGCAAGAGCCTAAACGAGTACGACTAGACAAAGGTGCATCCAATTTACTGTCACGCAAAGTGTGCACCAGCCATTTTGGCATACCTCTAGCCTGCTCATTTTCAACCCTTTCCTCATCAAGTACATCATGTACATCTGCATCAGTAATAGGCTGATCTAAAACATTTTCAGAAACCCCCATAGGCCCCACTTTCATTGGAACTTACATTCGTATTTCCACCACTGAAAAGAGGCAACAAAGTTTTATAAATGTCCTGTGAGCTTACATTACTGTCTCTAGTACATGACAGCAAGGGCTGAACAGAATCTTCCACAAACACTACATCCCGAGAAACTAGAATACGTTTTGTTTGCGGATGATACACCTTGTAACCTTTTCTTTCAGCAATATAACCAACAAAAATACATTTGACAGCCTTATCATCCAATTTTCTGCGCTGCACTTGTGGCACCAAAGCATATGCCAAACAACCCAAAACACGCATGTGCTCAATAGAAGGCTGTTAAGTACATAAGTGGCACACATGATGGCCTCAAGCCAAAAAGAATGCGGCAAAGCTTGACTTTTGACCATACATTGTGCCATTTCCGTTGGTGACCTGTTTTTCCTCTCAGCAACACCATTTTGCTGAGGTGTATAAGGCACTGTACATTGTTGTTTTATCCCACGACTATCCAGAAATGCATTAAATTCATGAGACATATACTCCCCCCCTCAATCGGAACGGAGGGTGCCCATAGTAAATTTCGAGACATTTTCAGCCATAGCCAGAAATTGTTTGAAGCACATAAAAACTTCGGACTTCGCTTTAATCGGAAATACCCATGCATGCCTAGAGTAATCATCAATGAAAGTCATGAAGTACAGGTAATTGCCCAAGGACGGAGTTTGCATGGTCCCACAAACATTACTATGCACAAGCTGCAACGTGCATGTGGCCGGAACTGAACCATCCTTTGGAAATTTAGAACGCTGCATCTTACCCAAAATACAGCCTTCACAAACATGTTTGATAGGTGCTTCAAGAGGCGGCAAAGAAGCAACCATATCAGATTTTTGCAAACGTAGCAAACTGACAAAATTCAGATGACCAAAACGTGCAAGCCAAAGTTTTGCATCTAAAATAGCCCTTGAATCTGCAACAGCATTTGCAAAATTTTGTCAACACTTGTCATACAAAGTGAGCTTATACAGTCCATGGCACAAAAGCCCAGATGCAACAATTTCATCACCAAAACTGAGATCATGAATTGTACATCTGTCATCCACAAATTTGACTACAAGTCCAACTCTAGCAAGTGCAGATACAGACAAGAGATTCTTCTTGATCCCAGGTACATAAAGTGCATCAACAAGTGTGAAGGAACTGCCATTAGCAGCAGTGAGCGATGGATACGCCGCTTGGACGTGATGAGATGTTTGTTTAGACGACGTCAATTTAGCCATAGCTAGATAGCATTCGTTTCCTTTTGTCATAGCATATGTATCATGCATTAGGAAATTTTGGAGGTCATTTGGAGGGCCATATGAAAGAGAGAGAAAATAGAGTGCATCCAATGAGATTGAGGGCTACGTTACATAGGAAAATACGTGGAAAGACTCAAGAAATAGGAAAAATAATTTAAAAACTTTCACGAATCTAGGATTGTGGCATCGTAACTTCTTTGCTTTTACCAAGCTGTTAGGTGCATGTGTGGTCCCACTACTGATATTCTCTTATGGTCATTAACGTACTGGAGGGTGGCCATTAAGCCCGCACAAGATATTGGAATTGTAAAACACTTTCCCTCCATTAGGATGCTTTCAAAGTGAATCTCCCTCCACTAAATCTTTTCTCTCAGAGCTATGTCTTCCACGTCTTCCCGCACAAGAAGCTCTAGGTGTTTATGGTCTCTCACACCAACTAGCAACACGTGCACTTTGCCCAGAAGGCCAAGTAGTAGCATATCATCATTTACAATATCAACGTCAATAGGTGCAGAGAACCAATGGGTTGGACAAAGGATAAACAAAGGTTCATGGGTCCTAATGCAACCAAGAAGAGCCAAGAGGTCTAGTGCTATCAATGTTTACCGCTCAGCGTGGAAGGCCAGAGTGTTGGATTTCAATGTTGAAATCGACAAAAGATCTGTAAAGAAAGTTCTTGTTCAACATGTATTTACCCATCCAGACGTGATAGCAAACGATAGAAATGTGTCAAATATACATCAACCATGTTGCAATTGTAAGTATTCTTCACATCTCAACTGCATTTGATTTGTCATTTCACTTATTGATACTCTCAGTTTAACTTTTGTTATATATTTTGCAATGTTTATCCCTCTTCTTATGAGCAATGGCTCCATTCTTCACATCTCAACTACATTAGATTTGTCATTTTCACTTATTGATACTCTTAATTTAACTCTTGTTATATATTTTGCAGATGTTTATCCCTCTTCTTATGAGAAATGGGAGCCTGTGGAGTGCACTGATAGGCCTCTCCCTTGTCGTTCATGCCCACATTGGTTCTCTACAATATTCAGGGAGAACCAGCAAAGGCTGGCTGATGAAGGAATATTTTTCTATGACCACTTCTACCAACTCTGCCCAGGGAATAAGAAAGGCATGTTTGTGAAAGTGCCTCTACCAACCGGCTGGAACACTGTGGATGGGCCAGTTCCTGAGGGAACAACGGTGGAGGCAATGCGAAGTAAGCTCTACAAGGATATACAGAGGTCTCTACGTAGCTCTATTCCCACCAAACTGGTTAGAATTGAAAACTTTTGTCCTGCTGCAGTGTTCATAGAGTTGTTTCATAACTACAATATATGTGTTATGAAAACTATGTTCATGTGCAAGTCATTTCAGCAGTCATCCTATGATAAACTTCTTGACAGAGGATGGTATGTAAAGGAAGAGATTGGCATACGGTGTGAGGTCGCACTTGACAATCTAGTTGTCAAGTACATGATTGCAAGCCAATCATTGTTAGTCTCCTTTTGGTATATGTGATCACAAATGATCAGAGGTAAGTACATTCCTATGGACGAGGTTTCTGTAGGTTTGGAAGATAATCCTGCTGTGGATGTGGAAGTGTTTGATAAAGGCATGATGGCCTAATGTTGGTGGTTACAATAAGGGAGCTATGCAGTCTTCTGCAGTTGCGGCACGACATAATTGAAGAGTCAATGGATAGGGACCTTTCAAATTTTTCCTTTTTCCTAGCTGGCAGTAAGCTGAAGTGGCGTAGGGAGAAAGATATTTTTTGCAAAGAGTTGGATGGTCGGGTTGAAATAGTGTCAATGTAATAGAGATTCTTGTGAGCCCAAGTGTATACGAGTGACTTTCAATACATGAAGTTTTTTTGAGCTCATTTGTCAATTGTGGTCTGTGAATATAAGTATTCTTGAAATACATTTCTTTAGCCATTGCCACATCTCTCTCTCTCTCTCTCTCTCTCTCTCTCTCTCTCTCAATGTAAGGCAACACAAAGACATTATAGAAGAGTCATCTTAATTCATCAACAAGTCACAAAGAAGTGGAGGATTGGTTTAACCATTCAGGTCAGGAGTCAACTACGTCTGTGGACCTGTGGCAGGAAAACTTCTTTTTGCAGGATGAGAGATTCATGGTCTCTCTCTCTCTCTCTCTCTCTCTCTCTCTCTCTCTCTCTCTCTCTCTCTCTCTCTCTCTCTCTTACTCAGACATGATATGTGCAGTCTTGGATTGCTGACAAGGATGACTTCCTTCGACGGCGGACTCGAGAGTATCGTGGAAGGGATGCGGCCCTAGCATAGTATTTTTCGAAGCTTTGTGAGGCGCCGATAATAGTTTTTCACCATGGAATGTCACAAGAGGGTACAACAACAACTTACACATTAAAGACACTATCACGCTTCTTGGGTGGACCCGTGCTCCCCAAAAGTGCAGATAAAGTCATTCTTGCGGACGAAGTGTTTGCCAGAGATTGTTTTGGTTATTGTCTGAGCTATAGAGGTGGTCGGGTGGCGTATTACTACACTTACACAACAGTGGCACTAGCTCTTGGCAGACAAAACCCGGATGAACTTTTAGAGTATGGCAAACATCTCACGATTCGTTACAGGGGTGATGTGCCAAAAAAAAAATTGAACCTTCAAAATCTTGATATACTTCAAGTAGCAATTGTATTAAGAGCATGTATTATATAAATATTGAAATTTTGTACAATGTCATCCACTCATAGTATCTTTCTCCACTTGTGGTTCACATACACCATTGTCTCTCTCCACCTTCGTTGACCTTCACGAGCACTGGAGTTGTTGTATGCCATTGATCTTTTAATTTTATTTTGTTGTAAATGTCCGATGGCTTGTGCTGTTGCTGAAGAGGCCAAGAATTCTTTTGCCTGCATTCGATGAATGATTCTATGATAGAACCATTCAAATGGTTCTCTCAAATTGTTAGCCTTGATTCGAGAGCCGCCATGTCGTGTGTGCCTGAAATAGGCATTTCTAGCCATGTAATGAGACTTTTACATCCCTTGGGTATTCCATATGGCGGGGTTCCCATACTTTTGTATAAAATATGGTAAATGATTGAAAATGATGTGCTAGATATGAAAACAGATTACTTAAAATGTTTTACACTCACATAGTTACACATAAAAGAGAATCAAATACACTATAATATCATGTAGTGAGTAATCTGGGTGTCTGTCCATGTCGTCTTGAATGATTTCTTGAGAAGGTTGAGATTCTATTGGAACTTGTTCATATCACCTTGTGACTAGTCATCTTTGTCGCACATAAAAAATAGCATGTCTATCGATCGCCAAACCTCAGCCTTCGCGTTACGAGTAGTTGGTTCTTGATCTTTGACTGCAATATGTAGCTTTTTCCAGCTCTGATACTCTACCTTGCTAACATAAGGTGTGTTATATATTTTTCCATGCTTTGTTAGCTTCGGATCTCGTATTCCTTGGGGTTTAGATAAAAACCTCCGTGCCTTCACCCCACCGATGGATGGTTTGCATGGGACATCCTTCTCAGCAGGTGATCTCTTTTCATCCCGCGCTAGATTTTCACATTGCCACCATGAAGCCCCATATCCGACAATACCAATTCTAAGCACTACAAGGCCACCTGTTGCTCTGCTGAGTTCTTGATTTTCCAAGCAAATCCGATATATAAGTAGACCAATTTCTCCACAGTTCTACAAAGGGCATGCATTGTACAGATGTGGACATTCATAAGTGGTATTTTCAAAACCGGTCGAAAAGCAGGGTCCTCAATGTGATGTGTTGGAGCTTTTCTCCACCACTTTGGGTCCATGACCTTTGCAGGCTCCATGCAGAACAAAGACGATGACTTTGCCATTGCACCCATTTCACAATTATACATGCACTTTAATGTTTTGAGGTCACCTGCAAGATGCCACTGAACTTGAAAGTCTCCGCTCCATCTAGACGTAGTACCTCTCCTTGGTTAGTCTGTCAATCAATCACCTCTAGAACATTAGTTTGATGGAACACCCAATATAGAATTTCATGATCTTCTTTCTTTACCTGCAACACAAAATAAATGAGACTTAGGTAGATGTGAACATTTGAGCTCAGCTAAGAATCTCGCTTACCTCAAAAGCACCAAGACACCATATGTTAGATTCTGATTGAATACTAAAATACAAAGGATCATCAGTGGAACACTTTGAGAAGGCTCTATTCATTAAAGTAATAGTAACACGCTCTAGCTTCTTGTCTTTAACACTAGGTTGGTAACCTAACAGGACATAAAAGTGTCCTTTCAGGGTTTTGAATAAAACCTCCAAAACCATAGTAGATCCACTCATTTTGTAAAATCCTTTCATGAGGTTATAGTTCAAGGTCTACTACACATGGAAAAAATAAGAAACTTGTAAAATTTCTCATCTTTTGGTCACACCAAGCCTCCAAAGTTGATGGACCAGTACATTTTCATCAAAACAGTCATTTCTTACTGTTTGTTGTATAAAACTAAGATTAGGGATTTTTGTAGGACTTGAGATAAATTCCCTAGTTAACTTCAATGGGTTGGTGATCAGAACATATGATTGCTTCTCACTCACTATTTTTTGTTTTGCTAAAAGAAATAGGTACAAAAAAGTTGAATTTTTACCATTCTGCAAACCTATCATCAAAGTTTCTATAGCCACGCTCAATACACATAATATATGCATGTTTTCTTAGTTTCCTATTGTCCTTTAGGTTCATAAGGAGCCATGGAGCATGTCAAAAGAATAATACATCTCTTACCAAGGGGAATCTTGGGGACAAAGATGAAGTGCTAAATATAGCAAACATGAAAAAAATGGGTTCAACATTATGAGTTGTAGAATCCCATAAAAACTATTCAATATCTAGCCAAATTGGATCCTTATGACTAGATATGGTTACTACCTACAAAATGCATGTAGTTGTCACAAGAAACTAACAATATTGAAAAAGCTATACTAGATATACTAGAATGTTTTGTTTTCTTCTATAATTGAAAAAATCAACCATCGTTGTCTACTATGCAAAATAGGGTATTAGGTGCCCAAAAACTCAAGGAATATTAGCTTTAGGTTACAATATGCGACATAGAAAATCAAAACTGCATTTGGATATCATGAAATCCACCAAAAAAATCATAGAAGAGCTAAAACTGGCTAAATAATAGGATTTGACAATTTTTGTAATTTGGTCATAACTTACAACTTTAACATTTATTTCTTCCTAGAAGCATCAAGCCATGTTGAGGACTACTAAAGATAGTTCTCTAGCATTATAGACCTCACAAACATGAATTCTAGAGTGGTATAGTTGCAAAAAGTTGAAAAAAGCCAAAAACAGGACCTGTTTTTTCACACAGTTTAGGTTGTGAAATGTTGTGCAAGGACAAAGTTAAAGATGGAATTGATATTCCAAAAAAATGTCAAGTTTTTTTCAGCTCATGAGAAAACTTTCTAGAAAGATAGCACCTCAAAATCCATTTTGAAACTCTTGACATAATTCAAGGAAAATGGTCACTTAGCAGGACATAAAAGTGTCCCATTACCAACCTAGTGTTAACAAGCTCACACTCATCCAGTTTCAACACAAAATGTATTACCCCTCGTGACTCTTCAAATGTGATGTTGTAAAACTCCACCATTCTCTTCTGCAACATCTGCAGGTCCATAAGAATATTATTGAACTCATCATATGCTATGTTTGCTCCATGGACACTGTAAGTTGCTTTAATATGAAACGGCTGTCCAAGATATTCTCCCTGTGCGTCGTTAAGCTGAAGCCTCTCTTTCCAAACACTTGAGGTTGATGGTAAAAGTTTAGACTTTATTCCCTTCTTAACAAAGATGGATGAGACAGATTTTTGTATAGCCGCCGATATCCTCTTTTGCTTACACCAAGTGAATCAAGTGTGCCTTGTATCTCTTTTGCAGGCACTGAGTTATCTGAAATAAAGCGGTCCACTACATTTCGCTTTTCGGACCTTAAACTTCTTGTCATTTACTATATCTGTTGCAAGCTTCTACTTATAAGTGGCTTCAATCTCTTTCCTATATTGGCTTTGGGGTCAACGTTTTCCTTGTCAGGATAGATTGAATCTCTACATGAAGACAATGCATAAGTAAATAACAGAAAATTTACTTAACTAACACTATTTAGATACATGAAAATAATGCACAACACTATATCTGTTGCAAGGCTTCTACTTATAAGTGGCTTCAATCTCTTTCCTATATTGGCTTTGGGGTCAACGTTTTCCTTGTCAGGATAGATTGAATCTCTACATGAAGACAATGCATAAGTAAATAACAGAAAATTTACTTAACTAAGACTATTTAGTCAACCAAGAAGCATCACCTTAATGCTCGGATTCTTTTCTTGAGACCTTCGGATGCAACCTGCAATGTTTCAAGATTGTGCAATTTCTTCTTTCAGATACGACCACTCAAGATGGTGTCCTTCATTTGACAACTTCGTACCTTTGCTTTTAGTTCCTGTACCTTTGTTTTCTGTTGCAAAATGGTAACCTGATATATAGAATGCAAATGTGAAAGACAAAAAATCTCACGTTGTTGAGCTTGGAGAATGCCCTTATAAGTTTCAGCTTGCCTTGTGAGAGATTTACAATGACCCAGAAGGCCGTTTTCTCCATCACTAGCAAAGGTCAATAAGCTTGTAGGATTGACAAATGCTGGAGACGCATTAGTCATTGGATTCTTAGGATAGAGAGAGCCTCTCATCAAGATATCTATGTGTTTAGCTCCCTGAGCTCTGAGCATGTCTATGGATACGGGATGTATATGTGTATTTGTTTTACTCCGCTTAATCAATGGTTGGTACTCGTTGTCCAAATCAATATGAAGGTGATATTTGGCTTGTTTTTGCATAACATTTGTCCCATTTGAGGAGTGCGCCATTAGCCAAAGGTGCATGTTTAATGAAAAGTGAATAGTGTTGCGGTTTCATCCCTCCATGTTAGCCTCGTTCCCTCCATGTTAATGAGGTTCATTCAATGCAACTAAAAAGAAGATTATCTCTCAATCATTACGGACGAATGTTCAGAGAGATAAAGAATCTACTTAAATTACACTTTTTGAACTTTTACCATGACAGACCCGCCTCTATTATTCGCCATATTTTCTAGAGAGAGAGTGTGAAAAATACATTTTCTTAGAAGGCCCTCCAAATGACCTCCGAAATTTCCTAATGAGATGAAGTTTATACCTCTTTTTGTAACTATTGAAAAACCATGTATATTTTTTCAATAATGACAATGGTGTTGTAACTATTACATTTGCAAAGTTTAACAATCAAGTGATTTTACATATGATGTTTACAATTGTCATTGATTGACTTTCATAAATTTACTTTTGTCAATTTTGTATCTTTATTCTGCAAACAATACTATGGATGATGGAGTTACTGGTTATATTGTCTTGTGGGTGACCACTTTGGGTCTATATCTAAGCTTGCACTTTCTTTCAAAGGTGAATCTGGGATTATCTTGGATTTATTTAGGTTTACTCAATTATTGAAACATTCAATATGGTTGAATGTCCTGTCACCAAATTTTTTTTCTCTCGGGCGTCACTATGAGCGTCGCTATATAAGGCTCTGCAGCGTTGCTATAAACATTGATGGAGCAAAAGATGTCGTGCGCACACTCACACACCCAGACAACTCAACACAACACAAGGAATTTACTTGAATTCCTCACCTCACTCACTACCACTCAAAAGATCCCTAAATACTCTACCCACAAGCTCATTTCAAACTCCAAACGCTTCGACCTACAAGCCCTTGCCTGCCCGCAGACACTACAAGGTGAGTCGAGGTTATCAACACTTGAAATCACGCTTGATGGTGACCAAAATATACAAGAAAAACCATCAAAAAACCAAAAACTCCAGCCACAAAAGGCCACTCTCAAACCATTGCAAAAGTTTCACCAAATTCCACTTTGTTGGACTCTTTGGAGTAGCGCCAACCCTAATGGAACCGATACAGGGTCACATAGTCTTGCAGAAAGCCGCACCTTCTTCCCTCAATTCCTTGCACACACATATCCATGGAAACCTCAAAAATTCCATAGAATCTCCCAAGTGAAAAATTGAAGAGAGAAAGCTCTCATTCACTCCTCCACACACTCGAAAATAGGACGGGAACGCAACGGGACTGCACTAGACCACCTGTAGGAACCCTGCTTCCTCCCACACACAGAGGGGTGAAAGTGTTGATATTGCTTTTCAAAAGTACTCCCTCAGCTGGAACCATCACGGAACCATGAGTGATGTGGCAATTTGAATCCATTTCACACCTTTTTTTACCATTTTTTGACCTTTTTTGGCACAGTTTTGGCTAGTTTTGACCCCCGGCGGGCATTTTTCGCAGGAAAACCCCCAAACGGACTCCAAAATTCACCAAAGCACATTTCCACATCCCCACATTATATTTTTGACCACTTCTAGGGCAATGCACGTATCACCGCAGATCAAGTGCCACAAATAGACAATTACCGCATGTGTCAAACTTGTCGAGCGGGATGAGAGTACCCACACTTGTCACTTGCATTATTTACATTCTAGAAAGCTCAAAAACATTATCTAGAACCAAAATAAGCCACCTAAAACCATATCCAAGGCCCCGATACCCTATACGGGCATGTATATGTGTTCGACTGCTAGCGCACGAACCTGACTATTCACAATGTGTACACGTTGCATCTTTTTTTGAACTTGAAACCACTTTGCAAAGATCCCAAATGCATGTATTTACATCTTTTTGTACATATGACCATGCATATAAACGCTACTTTGTACACGCCAAAAGAGGTATATCATCATTGCCCACCCTCTAGGTAGAGCATTTATGCTCAACCAATAGACTATTTGCAGCTGGAACCACATCTCTCGCAAAATATTTCTTCAATCGATACCCATTTATGCTATAGCGCAAAGGTTCACCATAAAATTTTTCCAACTCATAGGTGCCATTAGGAAATATATGCTTCAGTCTGTATGGACCCAACCATTTGTCCCTCAACTTCTTTTGAAAAGTAAAATCCAAGCGAGAATCATACTTCATCACCAGATCTCCCTCTTTGATTTCTTTCTCTGGCAGCCTCTTATTCATTTTCTCCATCCTTGTCTCTCCTTGTTAAAGATATTAATCACTGGCTTTCTCTCTATTCATTCGAAGCAACTCTAGAGAAAGAATTCTTTCTTGCAGCTTGTCACTATTCTCACCTTGCATTCTGTACAACAACTTCAAGGCATCCAACTGCACTTGTATGTGCATAAGAGCTTCTTTTCTATAAACAAGTTCATATGGTGTAAACTGTGTTGACACTCTATACTCAGTGATAGTTGTTTTTCGGCTCTCCGTAATTGCCATAGTGAGTTAACCCACCCTACCAAAATCATCCAAACACTGTGGCTATCCCTACCATTTCACTGTATATAGGTGTGTGTGAGTTAGGGGACTTTTCCCATATCTTCTAAAAAACCCTCAGCTAGCTAGTCACTGGGCTAGTTGAGCCAAAAAAATATAAAAATATAAAAAATATACGTATATTATGGCCCATTTGTGTGTAAATATTTCATTATATATAGTGCCTAAATAAAAGGATTTTTCATAATTATTTTGGTATTTATTTAAATATTTCTACCTATGGTGTGTTATTTATGCTATGTACATTGACTCACCATTACCATATTTTTTCTTACCATTTTGCATACTCTTTATTCCATATAAAAATAATTTCATGCAAGCTTCTCTTATTTTTGGTGTAACTCTATCCCAACAAAAATCCAAAAAACTAGTTTTATTTATGTGTATATTTTTTCACTATTGTGATTTTTCCTTCCTACATCTATTCTCTTTTACTCTCATAAATTAGAACACCAAAAATATTGATCTTTTATGGTAGACTTATAATGAGAGAGATTTATTTTGACCCCTTTATATTTTTTCCACCTATATTATTTATATTTGACATGTACATATTTTTTTAGACCCCTCAATATTTGATTTTGTTAGTTGTACTATTCACTTATATCATGCTCTCAACAATATCTTCAATTACAGACCTACCAAATAAGGTCAAGGGTATGTGGAATGCATGCATGCACCATGGGGATCTCATTCTTGGAGGTATTCAAAAGAATCATCTAAAGAAGGACCTCACAAGGACCTTGTGCAATGGAAAAAACAGTCGGTTTTGCTGAATTTTTAAAGATCACATGCTCCTCGAATTTGAAAAGGTGATACAAACAAAAGTTGTAGCTCGTGAGCTGAACTTTCACCTCACAGTTTTTCATATTTTTTTGAGCTACGAGCTGTGAGCTAGGATTTTATTTGTGGACCCCAGTTTGCCCATGCTATGTAGCCACACTCCCTCTTCCACTTTATCATTTTCCTCTTTCACACACACCTCTCCACTCATCATCCCCACCTCTCTCATCACTCCTCTCTGCACCCTACTCACCTTCTTCTAAACCTTGAAGAATAAGAGAAACCATGGTGAACTCATGTTTCCTACACACACTTCCATTCAAAAATTGACCACCTAGTCTCATTTTTCCTCATCCATATTACCCATATCTATCAAAAAAGCATAAAATTCAGCCTCTTCTCTTGAAAGACAACATCATGGTGATTGATTACTCATGTTCAATTACCTTGGCTCCCAAAGGAAGGTCAAGAGTGAAAAAACCGTACCGTCAAAGCTAGTGGACCGTCAACAAGCGTCAAAATTGACCCTACTCAAGACACTCGGAGCATCAACATTGTAGGAAATCCATGTTTTCTTACCTATTAAGAGATTTTTCTTCCTTATTTGTATCCTACTTGGATACTCCCATTGTAAATATCCAATTCCATTTGTAAATCAATAAAATATCTAACTCTACTAATTTACTAACACTAACCTACCATGAAAAGTCCTATCACCTCCACTTCTCTCCTCTCTCTCTTCTTCATCTATCCACACCAACTTCTTGATAATTCCAAGATAAAGAAATTAGATAAGTGCTGATGGTTGGGTTAGAGGAGTAACCCTAGCCTTCAAAATTGCTATAAAAGGAGGGTGTAGCTAGCACAAAGGGAGAGCCATAACCAAGAGCACTATGCTATAGCTTGAGAAGCCAAGCTCAACCTCTCTAGAAGGAGCTCTTGAGTGGAAGCTCATTGTCGTATGCTTGTGCATGTGTTGTAATAGGGGTGATTAGCACGGGATCTCTATGCCATTGTAAGAGAGAGAGCGATCATTCAATTGAGAGTGGAAAATCTATCATTCCTCCTACTAGTGTAAGCCCAACATTTGCTGAATCAAGGAGGGTGGATTTGTCCTAAGCTTGGATACTTTGTCTCTCTTCCAACGTGAAGTAATGGACAACAATGATGTGTAAGTGTGTTGGTGATATTTTTAGTTCTTGATAGCTCGTGTCTTGGTGTTGTCATCAATTTAGCCATAAATCCCACATATTGTAAGAGGGCGACAGGGTGGAGAGGACTCCCTTGGCCTTAAGACAGTGATTGGGGTGGCTTTTATTGTGATGTGTCGTGGTGAAATTTACTGAAGCTATGTTGAACAAATACTAATCTCACTTTGATCGGTCATGACAGATTTGTAAGAAGGTATTAATGCAACAAGAACCCCCTCCCTCTTCTCTCTCTTTCTTACATATATAATTGTGTTTGTTTGATCATTGCCGATACATTTCAAAGTAGCCTGAGCACTATCTCTCTCTCTCTCTCTACGTGTCCTACTTCGCATCCAAAACTAGGTGGTGCCCCAAATTTGTGTAGGGTTAGGTTGCGGGTTTGTGTGTGTATTTGTTGTTTTTTCCAACCCCAACCCGATTGAGCAGCACAGGAGCCTACAAGGGTGCTTAGAGGCGACTCTTTTTGTTGCCCGCCCCGGACCGCCTCAAATTGGTGTCCCCACTGAGGATGGATTGTGTATGTTTTGTGAAGGCTCAACCTTTAGCATAATCAAGTAGCTTGCATGAATCACCAAAATTTGTATGATCCTTTCATTCCGATTGCAAGGCAAAAGGTACACATAATTGTTAGTACTAAGTTGCAATTTCAACGAGTAATTCATAGAATTTTAGGTTCTCTTAGGTTATCAAAAATAAACACTTCGGTAAATCATTTTATTTTGCCTCTCATTAGGTACGATCTTAGTTTTGATGTATATATCTTTGTTCTATTTTAGGCATTAGGTTATGTATAGAACATGGATAATGGCCCAAAAATTTTCCCTTTTTACTTCACACCACATATTAATATAAATATTGCACTTAGTAGAAAGATACATTTTCAACAGAGTATGGTGTTTATGTTTGGGGCTAAAAGAACACGCAAAATTCTTGCATCTCCACAACCTGTCATTCTACCTCTCATGAACTACCACACTTATTTTGATGTACATGTGTTGATTTTATTTTAACACTAGGTTGGTAACCTAACAGAACATTAAAGTGTCCTTTCAGGGTTTTGAAAAAAACCTCCAAAACCATAGTAGATCCACTCATTTTGTAAAATCCTTTCATCAGGTTATAGTTCAAGGCCTACTACACATGGAAAAAATAAGAAACTTGTAAAATTTTTCATATTTTGGTCACACCAAGCCTCCAAAGTTGATGGACCAGTACATTTTCATCAAAACAGTCATTTCTTACGTTTTGTTGCATAAAAATAAGATTAGAGATTTTTGTAGGACTTGAGATAAATTCCCTAGTTAACTTCAATGGGTTGGTGATAAATTCCCTAGTTTGTCACAAGAAACTAACAATATTGAAAAAGCTATACTTGATATACTAAAATGTTTCATTTTCTTCTATAATTGAAAAAATCAACCATCGTTGATTACTATACAAAATAGGGTATTAGGTGCCCCAAAACTCAAGGAATATTAGCTTTATGTTACAATATGCGACATAGAAAATAAAAACTGCATTTGGATATCATGAAAGCCACCAAAAAAATCATAGAAGAACTAAAATTGGCTGAAAAAATAGGATTTGACAATTTTTGTAATTTGGTCATAACTTACAACTTTAACATTTATTTCTCCCTAGAAGCATCAGGACATGTTGAGGACTACTAAAGATAGTTCTCTAGCATTATAGACCTCACAAACATGAATTCTAGAGTGGTATAGTTGCAAAAAGTTGAAAAAGGCCAAAAACAGGACCCGTTTTTTCACACAGATTAGGTTGTGAAATGTTGTGCAAGGACAAGGTTAAAGATGGAATTGATATTCCAAAAAAATGTCAAGTTTTTTTTTAGCTCATGAGACAACTTTCTAGATAGATAGCACCTCAAAATCCATTTTGAAACTCTTGACATAATTCAAGGAAAACGATCACTTAACAGGACATAAAAGTGTCCCATTACCAACCTTGTGTTAAAATGAAGTGCAACCAAACAAAATAGTGTGTATGTTGGCTTTTTGTTTGTTCACGTTTGTTAAAAAAACAAAAAAACGATCATCTGTTCTAACAAGGAGTGTGTGTGCAGTGAAAATTCAATCCTTAGAGATCTAGCTCTGTTACTGATTGAGTTGCAGGAGCAGGTAGTAAAGTGGCTCCCTCATAACAAGAGGGTGGTGAAGCTAAGAAAAAAGGTCCTGCGTGTGGATTCCATTTTCCTTTTGCTGTTGCGCACTAAGGAAGACCGTACATTCATCCAAATAGTGCGTGCCCTAAGATTGGTAAATAAAGTGAAATTTGGTGTTTGGCGAGTGCATTTCACCATTGAGGAAGACTCTTCTGGAAACTTGCGGCCAAAGTTCATGCTTCATAGACTCACATTTGGTGAATTTTCCCTCATTTGCGTCTTATTAATAGTCTTCCTTTCACTTTCAACAAAGGAGATAGGGAGATATTTAGGGCTTGTCTTAATAAAGAGAGCATCGAGAAGATTGCAAATTTGTATAAATTCTCATCCTTCTCTACTTTCTATGACACTTTGTTCATAGAGACATTGTAAATCTCTTGATGCTTATGAATGATTTAACCATAATCCTAAGGAGTTTTTGTCCAGGAGTTTTGTAGCACAAGTGGAGTCTTTAAATCTTGCAAGCTTGATTGGACTTGAGGAGGATGTTCTTTATGAAATTGTGAGAAGGTTGCCTCATTCCGACTATGTGGAACTCGAAGGAAAGGAGCTCCTAGTCAATTGCTACTTTCTCACAGCCTTTGACGAGCATGAAGATCTAGTTTTTATACAAACCGCTTGTGCATTGGGAATTGTAGAGCAAGTGCAATTCATTACTTGGGACGTGGTTGCTCTTCTAGATCCAGAAAATGAAGTTTTAGATATTTTTGTATATCGTCTTAGCTTTGAAGAATTTCAACCCTTCTTAGAGCTCATAAATATTCTACCCTTTTGTTTTGATCAAACAAATCGAGACCTCATTGAAGCTTGCATAGCTGAAGAAGAAAACCTAGAGTGGTACTTTCTTACTTCTTCATTTGCAGGCGAGTGGTTCTAAATTTCCATTGTATCCCTTGTTACAACTCGTGTTGTAATCTTTCATAATAATGGAAAGCCAACGCCAAATGTCCGGATACCCTCTTTTCTTTGGAGAGCCTGGAGAGGATGCAGAATTATTTTTAGAAAATTTCAAGATGTCTTGTCGTATCAAGAGGATAGTAACTGATCAAGAACGTGTAGAGATGTTTGAGGTGGTCCTTAGGAAAGATGCTAGCACTTGGTTTGACTCTTTGCCTGAGGAAGTTAAAAGGAATTACACGGAAGTTGTGAATCATTTCAAGAGATACTTCTTTGATCCCCAAAACACTCAAAAACTATGGCAAGACATTGTTTCTCATAAGCAAAAAGATTTAGATGACTACTACTTGTACAAACAAGAGTTTCTACGTCTTTGGGCTCAATGGATACAAAATGTTGCTAACCCTGGTGATGATGCAAAATTTCTAAAGAAGGAGAGATTCATAGCTGGACTCTTTCTTGATCTTAAGGTAAAGGTGGAGGCGGATGCACCTGCCACCTATGATGCAGCTGAAATTAGAGCTTCCAAGAAGTATAGGAAACTCAAGTGCCTAAGGGGAGAGATTCCAATAGAAGGTCTTAGACCCAAAGGTAAGTCACAAGCCTCAACATCTAGGGAGCTTCCTGAGGTAACGGCGGAAGTGATTGAGAAGTTAAATGAATCTTTAAGCAGCTTGTCAATTCACCTTGCACAAGCTGTAGGTCCAAAAGGACAAGCAAGGAAGTCTGAAGAGCGAGATCCACGACCTAGGAGAGTCTTACAATGTTGGAATTGCAGAGAGTCTGGACATGGGATGTATAATTGTCCTTGGCCCCGTGGGGAGCCAGGGAGACCTAACTTGAGTTACCCAGTGATGAATTCAGGTGAAGGAACTAGTCAGCAACCACGGCTTCTACAAAGGCCAAATGGAGCTAGACCACCTCCACAAGGAGTGGAAGGAGTTCCACCTTTGCCAGATCCAAATGTGCATGTGGTAGAGGTGACAAATTCAAAAGACGTTGACATGGAAGCAAATGGCATTAAGCGTGGCCGTGGAAAAGGGAAGGAGAAAGAAGGTGTCACATCACAGAGTGACCATGGACGAGGTAAGAAGGCAAAGGAGACCAAGGAAGCTAAGAGGACTCGATGTCGTATCAATCTCCAAGACTTCCCTCTTGGACATGGTATGGTTCCATAAAACTTGTTGGAAGACATGAGAGGTAAGAGTCCCGATATCACATGGCCTTAGTTGCTTGCATTATGCCCACAAGTTAGGAGGGATTTAACAAAGGCAGTTAGTACTAGGACAAAGGTAAAAGAGAGTGTGCCTTTTGTAAAAATTGCACATGCTGAAATGAATGAGGATATTACACCTGTGTTAGATTGTTACATCAAAGGAAGATTGGTTAGGAAGGGTCTAGTGGATGGGGGTGCACAAATTTGCATCATGACAGAGGGACTCATGCAAAAACTAGGCATGCACATCCATGAGACACCTGAAATTAAAGTCAAGATGGCAAACAATAGCAAAGATAGGTGTTTAGGCATTCGTAAGAATGTTTTTGTAGAGGCCTTTGGCACTAAGAAGGCGGTGGATTTTCATGTTATGTCTACCAAAGGAAATGGTTACCCATTTATCCTAGGGAGGCCATGGCTAATGAAAATGCGAGCTTTGCAGGATTGGGAGAGTGGAAAGCTAATTTGCAGGAATGACAATCATAAGAAGGTTGTCTTTGACATGAAGGAGCAACGCCAAGAGGAGCTCCATGAAGAATCACCTCAAAGTGAGACGGAGGAAGGCTGGAACGATAGCACTTCAGAAGGAGAAAGTAGCGGCAGCATTACTGAAGAGGAGTCTTCCATCGAAGTCATGGGGGTAAGGTTTAAGCCAAACAACCAGGAGAACTCTTCTTGAGGTTTGGAAGAGGTAGGTACTCAAGAGAACCAAAATGTGCAAGATGAAGGAATGTTAGAAGGTATGTTGTCTACAACACTTACAAAGGACGAAAGAGAGGAGTTCAAATGTGTGCTAGGGAAATTTCCAAGGCTTTTTGCTAAAGACTACACCGATGTGCGTGGAGTAGATGCTGTTCAACAAAAAATTGAGTTGAAGCCAGAGGCCACACCTAAGGCTCAAAAGCTACGAAGGCTAGGAGTCATCAAGGAGCAGGCTTTACTTAAGGAGGTAAGAAAGCTTCTAGCAGCAGGTTTCATTTATCCAGTGGAGAATTCAGAGTGGGTCTCTCTCGTTGTTGTCACTCCTAAGAAAAACGGCAAGTGGAGGGTGTGTGTGGATTACCGTCCACTTAATGAGGCAACAAAAAGAGATCACTTTCCCCTCCCATTTCAGGATGAGATACTAAATGAGGTAGCTGGTCATGAGAAGTACATTGTGTGTGATGGCTACTCGGGTTACTCCATCCCAACAAAAAAAAAAAAAAACTAGTTTTACTTATGTGTATATTTTTTCACTATTGTGATTTTTCCTTCCTACATCTATTCTCTTTTACTCTCATAAATTAGAACACCAAAAATATTCATCTTTTATGGTAGACTTATAATGAGAGAGATTTATTTTGACCCCTTTATATTTTTTCCACCTATATTATTTATATTTGACATGTACATAATTTTTTAGACCCCTCAATATTTGATTTTCTTAGTTGTACTATTCACTTATATCATGATCTCAATAATATCTTCAATTATAGACCTACCAAATAAGGTCAAGGGTATGTGGAATGCATGCATGCACCATGGGGAGCTCACTCTTGGAGGACCTCACAAGGACCTTGTGCAGTGGAAAAAACAGTCGGTTTTGCTGAATTTTTAAAGATCACATGCTCCCCGAATTTGAAAAGGTGATACAAACAAAAGTTGTAGCTCGTGAGCTAAACTTTCACCTCAAAGTTTTTCATATCTTTTTGAGCTACGAGCTGTGAGCTAGGATTTTATTTGTGGACCCCAGTTTGCCCATGCTATGTAGCCACACTCCCTCTTCCACTTTATCATTTTCCTCTTTCACACACACCTCTCCACTCATCATCCCCACCTCTCTCACCACTCCTCTCTGCACCCTACTCACCTTCTTCTAAACCTTGAAGAATAAGAGAAACCATGGTGAAATCATGTTTCCTACACACACTTCCATTCCAAAATTGACCACCTAGTCTCATTTTGCCTCATCCATATTACCATATCTATCAAAAAACCATAAAATTCAGCCTCTTCTCTTGAAAGACAGCATCATGGTGATTGATTACTCATATTCAATTACCTTGGCTCCCAAAGGAAGGTCAAGAGTGAAAAAAACGTACCGTCAAAGCTAGTGGACCGTCAACACGCGTCAAAATTGACCCTACTCAAGACACTTGGAGCATCAACATTGTAAGAAATCCATGTTTTCTTACCTATTAAGAGTTTTTTCTTCCTTATTTGTATCCTACTTGGATATTCCCATTGTAAATATCCAATTCCATTTGTAAATCAATAAAATAACTAACTCTACTAATTTACTAACACTAACCTACTATGAAAAGTCCTATCACCTCCACTTCTCTCCTCTCTCTCTTCTTCATCTATCCACACCAACTTCTTGATAATTCCAAGAAAAAGAAATTAGATAAGTGCTGATGGTTGGGTTAGAGGAGTAACCCTAGCCTTCAAAATTGCTATAAAAGGAGGGTGTAGCTAGCACAAAGGGAGAGCCATAAGCAAGAGCACTATGCTATAGCTTGAGAAGCGAAGCTCAACCTCTTTAGAAGGAGCTCTTGAGTGGAATCTCATTGTCGTATGCTTGTGCATGTGTTGTAATAGGGGTGATTAGCACGGGAACTCTATGCCATTGTAAGAGAGAGAACGATCATTCAATTGAGAGTGGAAAATCTATCATTCCTCCTACTAGTGTAAGCCCAACATTTGTTGAATCAAGGAGGGTGGATTTGGACTAAGTTTGGATACTTTGTCTCTCTTCCAACGTGAAGTAATGGACAAAAATGATGTGTAAGTGTCTTGGTGATATTTTTAGTTCTTGATAGCTTGTGTCTGGGTGTTGTCATCAATTTAGCCATAAATCCCACATATTGTAAGAGGGCGACACGATGGAGAGGACTCCCTTGGCCTTAAGACAGTGATTGGGGTGGCTTTTCTTGTGATATGTCGTGGTGAAATTTACTCAAGCTATGTTGAACAAATACTAATCTCACTTTGATCGGTCATGACAGATTTGTAAGAAGGTATTAATGCAACAAGCACCCCCTCCCTCTTCTCTCTCTTTCTTACATATATAATTGTGTTTGCTTGATCATTGCCGATACATTTCAAAGCAGCCCGAGCACTCTCTCTCTCTCTCTCTCTCTCTCTCTCTCTCTCTCTCTCTCTCTCTCTCTCTCTCTCTCTCTCTCTCTCTCTCTCTCTCTCTCTCTTTCTCTTTACGCGTCCTAGTTCGCATCCAAAACTAGGTGGTGCCCCAAATTTGTGTAGGATTAGGTTGCGGGTTTGTGTGTGTGTTTGTTGTTTTTTCCAACCCCAACCCAATTGAGCAGCATGGGAGCCTACAAGGGTGCTTAGTAGTCACTCTTCTTGTTGCCCGCCCTGGACCGCCTAAGCAGTTCTATAAGCCCACAAACACTTTTCCAAGTCCAAGTCGCACTCTTTAGAATGCTCTCTAGCATACTTTCATAGCATCCTTACAATTTGACCATTGCAGTTCTCAACCAACCCATTGCATTGTGGGTAGTAAGGAGAAGAATGCCTATGCTGAATTTTCAATTTATCCATGAGAGAAGCAACAAGTTTTCCCCTAAACCCTGGTCCACGATCAGAAATAATAACCATAGGAGCTCCAAACCTGCAACACACCTGTTCATATAAAAAAGAGGCCACTCTTCCTAATGTTACATCTTTTACTGATCTTGCCTCCACCCATTTTGTCAAATAGTCCACAGCCACAAGGATATACCTTTTACCATTGTTGGTCCTTGGCATTGGACCTACAACATCTACTCCCCATTTTGCAAATGCATCAAAAGACATTATAGCTTTCTGAGGCTCAGCCAAAAGCTTCCGATTTGCAAACGCTTGGCATTCATGGCATGACTTGCACCAAAAATAAGCATCTCTCATCATAGATGGCCAACAGTAACCTGCTCTCAAAACACGAAAGACAACCTGATCCTTGCCTTGATGGCCTGTTTCTTCATGGAAGTGCTCCAAAATCAAGCCCATCTCTTCTTTGTACGGCACTTTTCTCAAAATGCTATCCTTGCCATAAAGCATGAGATCCTCACCTACCAATGTGTAGTTTCTTGCTTTTGCAACTATTCTCTTACGCCGAACCTTTGGCATGCCCTCTGGACATTTCCCTTTACCAAGAAATACTTCTACATCTTGCAATGATTCCCTTCCTGCATACAATGCTTCCTTGACCTTTAAAGGAGCTACCAAGGCATCCAACTTGTCCCTAGCCAACTCATCAGCTTCTTTATTCTGCTCACGAGGAACATGCTTAAATTGTATCTTCTCAAACTCATGCAAAAGCTTCTTGATGCCATAGAACCACTTCTTTAAATTGTCTTTCTTAACATTCCACAAACCAAGCAACTGATTCATGACTAGCAATGCATCCCCTTTTGCAATGATCCTCTTCAGTCCAAACTCAACACACTGCTTCAACCCAAGGAAAAGCGTGAGGTACTCGGCCTCATTGTTACTTTCAGCTTCATCAAGATTGTAAGCTCTAGAAAAGATTACATCGCCTTTTGGGTTCTTAATGACTACCCCACCACTTTCCTTTTGAAGAACTTTCCTGTATGTACCATCAAACATCAATGTATACGCATCTATAATATCTACTTCCTCTTCATGATCATCCTTGTCAACCCTTGAGTAAGATGGAAGCTCGCCCCCCTTATGTACCACTATGTCTGCCAAGTGAGCTTTAACAGAATGATCCACTTTAAACTCAAACTCATACTCTTGAAGCTCCAAAGTCCACTTTAAGATGCGCTTGCTAGGCTTCAAATGTTGTACTACATCCGGCAAAAGATTCGATGTGGTGAGCACATAGAACTTTTGGGGCAACAAATAGGTTTTAAACCTTTGACATGCAAGAACCAAGGCAAATACCCACTGTTCCATTTCCGTATAGGAGAACTCGCTTACATTCTTCATCTTGCTGTCAAAATAATCTGGCTTGAAGTTCCTTCCTTGCTTTTGTAAGAGAACTGACCCAAAAGCTACTGACCCCACACTAATAGATACATAGAAAATCGACTGCAAGTCGGGAGGACTCACTGTTGGTAAAGCACACAATACCTCCTTGATGCCAACAAAAGCGTGTTGCATGTCTTCATTCCATTCAAATCCTTGAACTCTTTGACTCAATTTCTGGAGAGGATACACATACTGACATAGCATCCTGAAAAAACGTGACAAGTACCTGAGCTTATGCACAAATGATGCCAAATCCTTTGTGTTGCTGGGCGGATCCATAAGCAATAAAGCCTTAACTTTCTCTCGGTCAGCTTCTATTCCATTTTGCGAAACCACATGTCCTAGCAAATGGACTCCGGCATGAGCAAACTTACACTTCTTTGGGTTGAGTTGCCCACCCTCTTGTTGAAGCCTTTCAAAACTCAACCTCAACTTCTCCAAATGTGTGACCCTTGAGCTATAACACCCAATGTCATCCATGAAAACACGAATGAACTTACCCAAGTAGGGACCAAACACTCTATTCATCCATCCTTGGAAGGTAGCATATGCATTAACCAGCCCAAAAGGCATTCTTTTGTAGGCAAAACAACCCCAAGGAGTAATGAAGGTCGTCTTCAATCGATCTTCAATTGCTATCAAGATCTAAAAGTAGCCAGAAAATCCATCCATGATTGAGTAACGTTCATGACCTGCAACCTGATTGAGGATTTCATCTAGAAATGGTAGTGGGTAATGATTCCTTTTTGTGGTAGCATTCAAAGTTTTGAAATCAACACATATCCTAAATCTTCCGTTCTTCTTAGGCACAATAACAACTGGAGAGACCCATTCGGACTCCTCCACTCGAAAGATGAAATCTGCTTCCAAAAGCTTCGTCACCTCTTCACGAAGTGCCTTCTCATGAATGACCCCCAACCTCCTAAGCTTTTGAACCTTTGGCTTGGCACCTTCTTTTAGATTGATCTTATGCTCGACTCCTTTAGCTCCTTGCAACTCTGTATATTCAGTGGCGAATAGCTTTGGAAACTCTGTAAACATGTCTTCATACTCCTTTTTTTCTTTTTCTATCAAGTCCTCTCCTAGAATGCTCCTTACATTCACTTTGGCAGGCTCTACAATTGCTTTTGGACTATCCTTCTCCTCCTTGACCTTCACATCATGCATCGATGCTTCCTTTTCAACACTTATCCGAAAAAGATCAGGACATAATTGCATCAAGCCTTCCTCTACACTTTCTTCTGATGATGTAGACGAAGCATCACTATCGTATGATGTGGTTTCCATCGAATCCGTATCTTGCATCTCCACTAGGGGCTGTGTGCGGCTCTCATGTGTCTTCATGTTGTAGACAATGGTCCTTCCTTTCTCTTTGTCGGGGATGGTGATCAAGCCCGTGCCCCAATCCTGCTTAGCCCCAAGGGTTATAAGCCATGGCCTCCCTAAAATGATTGGATATGCATTCTCACCTGCTTGCATCACGTAGCAATCAACCAAGCACTCAATCCCCAAGACTTTTATCTTCACATCCTTAGCTATTCCAAGACACCTTGGATTTTTGTGGTTGGCCATCCACATACGGATCGAAGCATTCACTGACATCTTAACGCCTGCTTCCTTCATGATAGCCTTGTTGAGATGTCGAGCTCTACACCTTGAGCTGGCATCCACTACGGGTCTTGGCCGCTTACGGCATTTACTCACTGGCGCGTTAGGTGACCGACATGGAGGACCTCTGCAAGTGATTCTACAGCTGGACTACACTTATAGTGCCAGCCTAGTACGCTTCTAGCGAGTTCACACTTAGTGACCGCATGTACATATGTGCTACTTTTCAGCTTTAGCATTTAGTCATTTTGTACTCTCTTTTCTGTGAAGAAGAAGAAGAATCTTTCCATCTCTGTGTGCTTTGTGCTTGTCTTGTGTATCTCTCTTGCATCCTCATTCTTTACATGGTATCAGAGCCTGGTGCAGGAAAGAGAGGCTAAGAGAGCAAGAGCATCACAATCCCTTCGTTCGCAATCCAAGTTTCTGAACAGGTCTCCAAAGTGCAGTACACAGAGATTTATTGTACAAGTACAGTGGTTGTATGTACGTTTGATTGTGGACACTCGTTGAGTGTAGGAAGCGCTACAAGTACCACGATAGTGATGGGGGCTTTTCACAAGCCAAGCTCCCATACCCCTCTTCTCTCGTCCCCACCCCATGAAAACCCCCTCTTATGGAGGGAGTGATAAAAGGCATTGGAAAAATTAAGAAAAAATAAAGTATGATTATGTAAATATATAAGAAAGGTAAAATAGGCCACCTCATGCCTGCGGGGTAGCCCATCCCCACCTTGCCTCCTTTTTCTTCACTGTTGCCCCGCCGGGTGTCCCTTTTCCTCTCCTCCACTCAAAAGGTCAACCCCCTCTCTCTTCCCCTTGTCCTTTCTCCTTTCTCTCTCCCCTCAAGCTACCCCACGTCTCACCAATAATGCATTATAACTCACCAATAATGCACCCTAACTCACATGCAACTTACCCTATCTTCTAAAATAGTATACCCCACCCCCTCTTTCTCTCTCCTATCATATCCCATGACCCAAATACCCCCCTCTCTCTCTAAAGGGCGCCATGTCTCTTGTCTTGTAGCTAAATAACCTCCCCCACACTCACACACACTCAGTTTCACTGAAAAAGGTGCCCACAGACCCATCCCCACCCGGTGGTTACCTGATTTTTTCTTGTGTTCACACACATCTGCACACAGATTCACCTCTGAGCACACTCCCCTCTCTCCCCTCTTGTAATTACTTTATTCTCCATGTCACCTCTCACCTTTTTTTCATCAACCCATCTCTCTCTCTTAGTCTCTCTCTCATGAGACTGCTGTTCTGGCACATATACACACAGCCAGACAAGTGGGGCCCATAGTCACATGGCCTATGTAGATAATGATTTCTTCATTTCTAAATTCTAGAATTTCTCCCCCCCTCCTCCCCTATATAAAGAGGGGTCACCATCACACAAAAACACACAACATCACCAAAGAACACACTATGCACTGTGTGTGCCTAGTGCACACACACACACCCACACCATCACCATCACCGCAATCACCATGCTTGTCTTGAGCATGACCTCTACACCCTTGGCTATGGAAGATGAAGGGCAACTAAATGAAGGATGATGGCCATAATCCTCGTGCGAGTCTTCTCCATCAACTCCCACCTATCCGCCATGTGCTCTACCACTCTCTCCCTTCTCATTCCCCTACTCTATGCTCCCCATTTCATCGCCTTATTCTCTAAATAAAGCTTGAGGTTTTGTGAGTATGTTTTCTTGCAATGTTTTGCCCATGTGAGGTGTGCGGAATCGCCACCTAGTCTTGTGTTTTGGAGTGAGCTTATGTATGTGTGAAGGGTGTGCGGATTCGCCATCCTTTTGTGGTGCCTAAGTACTAAGCCGCTATACCCCCTCCCTCACTCTCTCTCTCTCTCTCTCTCTCTCTCTCTCACTTGATCTCATTCCCTTTCCTCTTCATCATTACTCCCAAGCATCCATCTCTCTTGGATGAAAACTTTGTTATGGTGGTGTGTTGTTTGCGTCCTAGCCGCTGAAGCTAGGTGGTGCCCCCCCTGTTTGCTTTACCATGACAGGCTCGAGGCGTGCCATTCGGTCCCCGATGTTTTAGAGGCCGTCGGGGTTCGGGGTTCGCTTTGCTCCCATCAATAGCAGGTTCAACAGATTTGCAGGTTTTTGCAGATTGCAGCTATTTTGTCTTAGTGCTTCAAGATGTCTGACGATTTCAGTCAGATTGTTACTGAGAAGCTTGAGAAAAACAACTAGCCTACATGGAAGTTCAAAATAACAAATTTCCTAAAAGGAAAAGGTTATTGGGACTATGTAGAAGGAGACAATGAAAAGGAACCAGAGATTCTCGAGGCAAATGCTACAACAGAACAAAGGAAAGCTTTGAGGGACTGGCAACAAGGCCATAGCAAAGTGATGTATTGGCTTTCTATGAGCATCACAGATGGCATGATGGGCTATCTACAGGATGCTGAAACCCCTGCCATTGCATGGAAAAACTTAGGCAGAGTGTTCGAGGTGAACACCAAGGCCAGGAAGCTTCAACTAAAGTCGGAGCTAAATCAGGTTAAGAGGAACAACCTCTCCATCAATGATTATGCTTTGAAGATCAAGAGTATCATTGAGGATCTTGGATCTATTAAAGTCTCAGTGGAAGATGATGACATTGTCCGTGCATGCTTGGATGGTTTAGGAGATGAGTATGTACATTTCAGGTCTTCCATGAATACAAGAGACGACATCCCCGTGTTCCAAGATTTGATTTCTATGCTTATTCTGGAGGAGAAGAACCTTGACACATCTTCTTCTCATGGCAGAAATAATTCTGAATAGGCCTTCTATTCTAACTCCAATAGAGGTAGAGGTAGAGGTCATGGTCGAGGCCCAAGGGGTTGCAGGGGCCAATTTCTGAAAGATCAATCAAATCAAAACAATACAGGTGGCAGGGGAAACCAGTCTCAAGGCAGGGGGAGTCAAATAGGTCATGGTGCAGGATCAAGCAAGTAGCAACATACTCCAGATGGCAGAGAATGTTGGACTTGCGGTGAAAGAGGTCACATGTCACGTGACTGTCCAAAGGGAAAAGCAAGTGGGAAGAGAGAACAGGGCAACTATGCATCTACTAGCAGAGATACAGATGACAGCAAAAACGAGCGCATGTTTGTTATGCAGCACGTAATGAATACAATGACTGCAGAGAATTCCACCCAAGATGATGTTTGGTATGTGGATTCAGGTGCCTCTAATCACATGACGTCTTGTGGAGAGTGGTTTAGAGATATGTGCAAAACCAAATGTGTGGTCCAGAATGGCTGTAAGCTGATCACAGAGGGCAAATGTGTGGGCAGAATGTTTACGTTGAATGTAGACATGCCTGAGGTAAAAGCTGCATTATTTGCACAGGGCACAGGTGTTGTGGCTGATGTTGACATTTGGCACAAACACATTGGCCATGTCAATGAGCAGAGATTGCGCAGCATGCAATCAAAACAGATTGTAAAAGGTTTGCCCAAATTCAAGGTGGATGGTATGCATAAAGTGAGTGCAGCATGCCAGTTTGGAAAACAATCAAAGGGCTCATTTCCACATGAGCGCAATGTATGTAAAAATCCACTTGAGGTGGTGCATACAGATATTTGGGGTCCAACCGATACTGCAAGTATACATGGCTGCAGGTATTATGTCTCTTTCATCGATGACCATACAAGGAAAGTATGGGTCTACTTCATGCGTAACAAAAGTGGAGTGTTTGGTCACTTTCAGGACTTCAAAGTCATGATTGAGAAGGAGACAAATATGCAAATCAAGACATTGAGGTCAGATGGAGGGGGAGAGTACTTCTCCAATGATTTTTCAGATTTTTCTGCGAATGCATGGTATACGTAGGCAGTTTACATGCAGATATACTCCACAGCAGAATGGGGTCGCAGAAAGGAAAAATAGGCACATTGCAGAGGTTTCACGTGCATTGATGAATGAGAAGAACATGCCTCATCATTTCTGGGCTGAAGCTATAAATACAGCTGTGTACATTATGAACAGGACACCTACAGCTGCGGTGCATGATGTAACACCTGAGGAAAAGTTTACAGGTACAAAGCCTGATTTGGCACACTTGAAAGTATTTGGCTGCATAGCTTACGTGCATGTACCAGATGAGTTGCGTAGGAAATTGGATCCTAAAGCAGAGAAATGTATTCTTGTGGGATATTCCCTTGAACAAAAGGGGTACAGGTGCTACAATCCTACTACACGAGAATTACGAGTGAGCAGAGATGTAGTCTTTGATGAGATGAGCAGCTGGTACAGTAATGCACATGGCACTATTGGGGATGATGTAAAAGATGACGTGGTTGTACAAACTGTGAGGCCACAGCCACAGGTTTTGAGTGGACCACAAGAGTCCTCTTCTCGTGGCTCTGTTGAGAAGCCATGGAATGGTAGACTACGTACACAGGTTACTCCACCTGCAGGTACAGGGAATGTATCACGAAAAGGAAAGGAAAAGGTTGATGAGCCTCCCCTTATGGTTGATGCATCATCAGGTTTTTCACATGTAAACATGGATTCAGATGGTTCTGAAAAAAGTCTTGATGAGGAATTTGGAATTCTGGCTGTCAGGACACCTGGTGTAAGGAAAGTACAAGAAGATTCTAGAGGGCAAAGGAGTGACCCAGGACCGCGCAGATTTAATAGAGTCAAAAATCCAGTTCAGAAATTGACTTATGATGGGTATCTAGCGCATCACCAAACCTACATGGCAAAGGCGATACAGGATGTGGAGCCCACATGTTTTGAGGATGCAGTTGGAAATGTGCATTGGGATGATGCAATGAATGAAGAGATGGTTGCATTGGAAGCAAACGACAAATGGGAGTTGGTGCCATTGCCAAATGGCAAGAAAGCTATTGGCTGTAAATGGGTGTATAAAACCAAGCATAAGGCTGATGGTAACATTGAGCGTCACAAGGCAAGGCTGGTCGCAAAGGGTTATGCACAGACGTATGGCATAGACTATGAGGAGACCTTTGCTCCAGTGGCAAAGATGACGACTGTGAGAGCTGTCATAGCAGTGGCTGCATCTAGAGGATGGATTATGCATCAAATGGATGTAAATAATGCCTTCTTGAATGGTGAGTTGCAAGAGGAAGTGTATATGGATAAGCCACCTGGTTATGTCGATCCAGGTTACCCAGATTATGTATGCAGGCTTCTCAAAGATTTGTATGGTTTGAAGCAGGGCTCTAGAGCATGGTATGACAGGATTGCCAAGTATCTTGTCAGTATTGGGTTTAGGAGAGCTCATGCAGATCATTCACTCTATGTACGTGAGAGTGATGTGGGGATTGTGGTCATTACCATATATGTAGATGACCTTATTATTGTGGGTGACAATGCTATGGAGATTGACCATGTGAAGGGTCTTCTCAAACAGGAGTTTGAAATGAAAGATTTGGGCGAGTTGCTCTACTTTCTTGGCATTGAGGTGATCAGGACTCCAAAGGGTGTATGGCTATCATAGAGACAATATGCTTTGGACATGTTGTCAAAGTATGGTATGGCTGATTGTAAGCCAATTTCTATTCCCTTCGATGTGAATGCAAAGCTGAGTGCAGAGAAGGGTGATGTTGTTGAGGATGTCAACATGTACAGGAAGATGGTGGTTAGTCTAATCTACTTGACTATTACAAGGCAAGACTTGAGCTACACAGTAGGCTTGGAGAGTCAGTTCATGCAGCTTTCGAGGAAGCCACATTTGGATGGAGTACGACGCACACTTAGGTATGTGCAAGGGACTCTTGACTACGCATTGTTCTATGCAGCAGATGCACCATTAGCATTGTATGGGTATATAGATGCAGATTGGGCAGGTAGAATTGTTGATAGGAGATCTACGAGTGGCTTCATGTTCTCTTTTGGGAGTGCTGCTGTTACTTGGAGCAACAAAAAGCAGCCTACGGTTGCTTTATCGAGCATAGAAGCCGAGTACAGAGGTGTAGCAGTTGCGGTGTGCGAGGTAGCTTGGCTACGCACATTACTTGAGGACTTGGGAGTGCAGGTGGACCAGCAGATTGTCATTCATTGTGACAACCTCAGCAGCATGCAGTTGTCTAGGAACCTAGTGTTCCATGCTAGGACCAAACACATAGAGGTCCATTACCACTACGTTCGAGAGCGAGTGTTGGCGGGCGACATCGACTTGGTCTTTGTCAGCATAGAGGAGCAGATAGCGGATATCTTTACCAAGGCCCTCAGAGCTGAGAAACTTTGATGTTTCCGGACTATGCTTGGACTCTGCGACATGCAGAGCTTGAGGGGGAGTGTTGAGATGTCGAGCTCTACACCTTGAGCTGGCATCCACTACGGGTCTTGGCCGCTTATGGCATTTACTCACTGGCGCGTTAGGTGACTGACACGGAGGATCTCTGCCAGTGATTCTACAGCTGGACTACACTTATAGTGCTAGCCTAGTACGCTTCAGCGAGTTCACACTTAGTGACTGCATGTACATATGTGCTGCTTTTCAGCTTTAGCATTTAGTCATTTTGTACTCTCTTTTCTGTGAAGAAGAAGAAGAAGCTTTCCATCTCTGTGTGCTTTGTGCTTGCCTTGTGTATCTCTCTTGCATCCTCATTCTTTACAAGCCTCGGTCATGACACACACCTAGGCACCACCATCCACATATGCTTGCACTTTCGTATTCTTTCCCAGCATAGCTTCAACTATTGGCACCATATCCACTGGGTGACCAACCCTCAAAGATGACACCATGCTTTGACGCTTTTCCTTCTTGGAAGGGAGCCGCGTACTCACACACTTGGTCCACTGCCTCCTCAATTTAGCATTC
The DNA here is from genome assembly GCF_014529385.1 of Adiantum capillus-veneris. Classification (NCBI taxonomy): domain Eukaryota; kingdom Viridiplantae; phylum Streptophyta; class Polypodiopsida; order Polypodiales; family Pteridaceae; genus Adiantum; species Adiantum capillus-veneris. The sequence goes on from NC_140937.1 coordinate 63,044,028, forward strand.
AAAGCCACCAACTGACCAAAAGATATATTTGCCTTTTGATTTCCTATGTCGTCGACAATATCATAGTCTTCAACACCTTGGCCAAGGAGGTAGTCCTTTGGAACAATTTTCCTTCTTCGTCGCCTCTTGCTACTTTCTGGTTTGTCTTCTACCTTAGCCTTTCCTTTCCTTGCTCTTGTTTCCCTCTCTTCTTCTCTCTCTTTCTCCCTATCATGCCTAGCTCTCTTATTGGCCAAAACATCCACATCTTGATGCTCAAGGGTAATGATGTTGATAGCCCTACCTTATCCATTTGCAGGCAACGGTTGCGGTTGTTGTTGCGGAGGCGGTGCTTCTAGTGCCCGTTCTTGATGATTTTCTTCTATTCTTCCTCGACCACGTCCATATAGGGGGTATATCCCTCCTCTCTCTCTTGGTGGTTCAGGACAATTAGGGGCGTAATGACCCTCTTCATCACAATTGTAGCATCTTACTTGTAGCCTTCGTCCCCTGCCTCTCCCAGCTGACCGATCCTCTCTTTGGTTCCTATTCATTATGTTAATTATTAATTCTTGCAACTGACCAGCAAGATCATGCAAAACCCGGGCCGTAACGGGATCAGGACCTTGAACCACTCGCTCCACTCTATCATCCGTTGTCACACGGACCATTGGTTGCACCACAACTGGCTCAGGGTGTGTCAGGCCTTGCTCCCACCTCCTCTTGATCTTCTTGCTCTTGGCCTCGGCAATTTCCACAGCTCTTTCAAATGTAGCAGGCTCATCTTGATCGACCTTCTCCCTTACACTTGGATGGAGACAATCCATAAACGGATGCACTTTAAAGAAATCCCATGGAGGTACTTGGGATGCCGTCTCTAATTGAACCCAAAGCCCTTTGAAGTGTTGCAAAAACTCTTTAAAGTTAGCATGAACATCTTGCTGCAAACCTCTCAATTTTGTCGTCGCTTCTATTACGGTTAGTTTCTTCCCAAACCTATCAAAAATTGCCAGCTTCACCTGCTCCCATAATTGCTTTTTATCTTCCTCTAAACCTTCAAACCACTCCCGAGCTTCTCCTTTGAGCGCAAGAGGAAATACATGAAGCTTGGCTTCGTCATTCACAATGTGCATACTAAGCGTATGCCATTCAAAGTCCGCAATCCAGTCCTTCACATCCTCCTTCCCTGTAAACACTGGCCGACTATACGCCATCCCTTTGAAGTTGCTTCTCCCTTTCATGAGTAATTCCACAAGATTTGAAGTCTTTCACCTCAACCAAACCACCACTTTTCTTCAATGAAGCTCTAACTTCACAGCAAAACCGCTTCACCTGGGTGCACAACCGGCAAATTTCCGCTCCCCAGCGGGATCTCCAAAGGATGATGGAGCAAAAGATGTCGTGCGCACACTCACACACCCAGACAACTCAACACAACACAAGGAATTTACTTGAATTCCTCACCTCACTCACTACCACTCAAAAGCTCCCTAAAAACTCTACCCACAAGCTCAATTCAAACTCCAAACGCCTCGACCTACAAGCCCTTGCCTTCCCGCAGACACTACAAGGTGAGTCGAGGTGATCAACACTTGAAATCACGCTTGATGGTGAACAAAATATACAAGAAAAACCATCAAAAAACCCAAAACTCCAGCCACAAAAGGCCACTCTCAAACCATTGCAAAAGTTTCACCAAACTCCACTCTGTTGGACTCTTTGGAGTAGCGCCAACCCTAATGGCACCGATACAGGGTCACATAGTCTTGCAGAAAGCCGCACCTTCTTCCCTCAATTCCTTGCACACACATATCCATGGAAACCTCCAAACTTCCATAGACTCTCCCAAGTGAAAAATTGAAGAGACCCTGCTTCCTCCCACACACAGAGGGGTGAAAGTGTTGATATTTCTTTTCAAAATTACTCCCTTAGCTGGAACCATCATGGCACCGTGAGTGATGTGGCAATTTGAATCCATTTCACACCTTTTTTTACCATTTTTTGACCTTTTTTGGCACAGTTTTGGCCAGTTTTGACCCTCGACGGGCATTTTTCACATGAAAACCCCCAAACGGACTCCAAAACTCACCAAATATCGCACTCTTGATACTCAATACCCAAATCACATTTCCACATCCCCACATTACATTTTTGACCACTTCTAGGGCGATGCACGTATCACCGCAGATCAAGCGCAGCAAATAGACAGTTACCGCATGTGTCAAACTTCTCGAGCGGGATGAGAGTACCCACACTTGTCACTTGCATTATTTACATTCTAGAAATCTCAAAAAAATTATCTAGAACCAAAATAAGCCACCTAAAACCATATCCAAGGCCCCGATACCCTATACGGGCATGTACATGTGTTCGACTACTAGCGCACGAACCTGACTATTCACAATGTGTACACGTTGCATATTTTTTTGAACTTGAAACAACTTTGCAAAGCTCCCAAATGCATGTATTTACATCTACATATGACCATGCATATAAACGCTACTTTGTACACGCCAAAAGCGGTCTATCACCGTCATTATAGGTGGCCTGTAAACGTCGCTATATAGCGACGCATATAGCGACGGTTATAGCGTGGCTCATAGAGATGTTCGTGTATCAACGTTGTTAGTGACGGTCTTAGCGATGCCGGGGAGTATAAAAACCCAATGTATTTCCGTCGCTAACAGCGTCACAAGTACACACAACCTCTTGTAGTGTTGGTCAGGTACAGAAACGGGCCGTAATTGATTTGTAGATTGGGTTGGTGTGTTCGTTCACTAGGGGACTATGGAAACCTTGGGCTATAGACATGCATCTGGGTTGTGTGTTGGGTGTGTTCCCATTCTCCCCTTTCCAACATCTCAAAGCTTTGTAGCTTCTAATCTAACTTATATAATGAAGAGATGGGTTTGAGGAAAGTGCCACATGGGAGCTAGAGGTACAAGCAAGCATTCAAATTCAAAATCAGAACTAGCATTTTAACTACGCCATTAGATAAAGATAATTCGACCATGAGGACACAGATCATGGAGCGACGTGAGTGCCGACCCTCCCCCGCATTCTCTCTCTATGCATCGCTACCTTCTCCTGATCTCATGCCTGTGATTGTTGTACATATTTGGCCATGTAGAATTTACCGCTAGCCAAATGATCGAGGTCCTTCATGATCAAGTACAACAACAGGTGATTTCTGTGGAAAGTGCAATGCAATTTACACCTAAGCGGAGTTCAAACCTCACCACATACACCTTATCCCTACAACAGCTAGATTGCTTATCCAAGCCTATAAAAGGAACTCCCCTTGTATTGTTCCATAGAATTTTTTGTATGCAATTCGAATTCGAATTTCCCCCTCTACTTGGTTTCAACTCCCCCTTCCCTTCTCTCTCACACCTCTCTCTCTTATCTACCTCCATCTATATGTCTATTCTCTCCTTCTCTACTCTCTCACTCTATCTTCTATATATCATGCACGCTCACATGGTATCAGAACTTCAGAAATTGAGCTCCTAAGTACTCTAAGAGACTTCTCTCAAAGCAACCGCCTATTTTACACCTATCTCTCACTTCCAAGGTTTACTCGGCTAGCATGACTAGCGCCTCATCACCTATGGTTGCAACCACCAAGTTAAGGTACTTCACCATTGAGAAGCTCAATGGGAACAATTAGAATGTGTAGAAGCTGAGAATGGAGCTATATTTGAAGCAACTTGGCCTCTGGAAGATTGTTTCTGGAGATGAAATAAAAACAAGTGAAGACGAGTACGCCTCCGACACGGAGCTACACTCGGCATGGGATTCAAGGGACATTACGTCTCAAATGGAGATCATACTCCATTGTGAGGATAGGAAAGTCCAAATGGTGCGGACTCTATCCACCTCTAAGGCTATTTGGGAGTTCTTCAACAATAGTAATGAGCACACTGATCTTGTTTATCAAGTAACCCTGATCAAGAGGCTTGTGAACAATACTATGCAAGAAGGCCAATCTGCACTCAAGTTTCTTGACAATTGGCAGCCACTGTTAGATGAAGTTGTCATCTCTGGAATGGAGATTTCAGAGAAATTTCAATGTATGCTTCTACTGGCAGCTTTACCCGCAAGCTGGAGAGCCTTTGTTACTACTCAAGCCCTGTCCCACATGCAATTGTAAGGCCTTGTATCCAAAATCCATCAGGAAGAAGCTTTGAGAGACCAATCTAATGGCTCTACTCCAGTGGCTCTAGCCACTCATATCAATTTCAAAGGTGGTCCTAACCACCATTACAACAATTCAAGGCAGTTGCATAAAGGTGGTTCTAACCGCCCTAGAAATGTGCCTTATGGTCAAGTTCAATGCCACACCTGCAAGAAGTTCGGAAACATTGCCAAGGATTGCAGGTCCAAAACCAAGCATCATGGTGGTAATCATGGAGGATTCAATGGACATAAAGCAAATGGAGGCTATCATCACAAAGCTCATGCTCATTTCACCAATATTTCAAACTACGATGGTGATATACACCCTAATTCTATACAACTTTTTGCTGCAAGCTTTAGCTCCTCTAAGCCACATCACAACTCTTCTATTTGGTATCTAGACACTGGAGCTACACATCACATGACATATCATTTTGATTGGCTTGCACACTACACTCCTCTTCAACACCCACTTGAAGTCCTCGTAGGGGATAGCAACATTCAACATGCTAAAGGATATGGCACTGTTGCCATTACCCTACCAAATGGCACTATAGCTCACTTAGACAAGGTATACTATGTACCTAGTCTAAAGCAGAATCGGATCTCGGTAGGAGAGATCACCTCAAAGGGAATTACAGTTTCTTTCTCTCATGATAAGTGCATCCTACATACAATTGACACAAATCACAAGCCTTTCTCTATATCTTGCCCCAAGAAAGGATGCTTGTATCCTCTCGGCTTCAGCAAAGTCCAAGCCAAAGCACTTTCAACAGTCATCAATTCTCCTAAGCAAGAGGAGACACTTACTTGGCACTACATGCTAGGGAATGTCTCGCAACAAGTGCTCAAAGATATGCAGCAGAAGGAGCTAGTGGTAGGTTTGCCATCCACAACTACACCAATTACATTTTTTGAAGCATGCGTATTGGCCAAAGATAAGCATTTCAAGTTTCCAAGGTCAAAGTCCCATACAACTCAACCTCTTGAGCTTATCCACTCGGATTTGTGCGGCCCAATGCAGACACAATCACTCACTGGCAACAAACACTTCCTAATCTTCATCAACGACTCTACAAGGTACACTCATGTCTATTTCTTGGCAGATAAAGTTGCAACATTTATCAAATTTCAGGCTTTCAAAGCTGTGGTGGAGACATAATTGGATCGTAAAATCAAGGCACTAAGGACAAACAATGGTGGGGAATGCAAAAGCAACGAGTTTTAACAATATTGTGTATCAAATGGCATTGGACGAGAATTTAGAATTCTAGATCACCCCCAACAAAATTGAGTTGTCGAGCGCAAGAATCGCACTTTAGTCAAAGCTGCTCGCTCAATGCTAGCCCTCGCTCAACTTCCTATTACATTCTGGGAAGAAGCCATAGATACCGCAACCTACATTCAGAATCGAGTACACTCATCCGTCAATCCACACAAAACTGCTTACCAACTATGGTTCAACCACCCGCCCAACATAACCCATCTCAAGATCTTTGGTTCCCTGGCATATCCTCTGCTCACCAGTCCTCAACCCAAATTTTCTCCTAAGAGCATTCAAACTATCTTCTGCGGATACGGCGACACTCATGGTGTTAAGGCATATCGTCTTTACGATTCAAAAACCAATAAGTTTTTGTTCTCAAGGTTAGTGGTATTCTCTGAATTTCTTCTCTTTAATCATCTCGGTGATTCTCCGCCCTCATCGACCACTGAGCCCCTTTTGTCTACCCCAGATACACTATCCGATAAGTACCCTACGGCTACTACATTTAACAACTCAGTGAACCATGGTGTGAATACACCCTTAACCAATTTAATTCAAACTCAACACCTCACAAGATTAAAATCACAAGCTGCCAATTGCTCACAACTTGCGCATAATAAAAAATGCCAACCCCACACCTAGCAGGTAGCGCTACTGGCTCCCCATCCACTTGCGCCAATTCATGGCATGCACACACAGTCTCTTCCTCCATCAAACAAACTACAAGAAGGACACACACACCCACACACACACACACACACCATTTCAGCCCTTTGTAACATGCCATTCCTCTCCTCATAAGCTCCACTTCTCAAGCTCCATTGCACCATCTCCTACTCCAAGCACAATCATCCCCTTACCTCATTCAAAAACGTCCTCAAACAGCTCTCAATTCAGCCCCTCAGCTTCTCCTTCCTCGCCTCTAAGCAGGTGTTTGACGGATACGCCGCGACGGACGTCAGCACAGTGAGAACTCACCTAAACATATAATGTCAGCTAAGGACGAAGCTCGACCCGCAGGCGTGTGGAAGCAAGCATAAGGTGTCAACCTACACTCGACCGACCTCTAACTAATTCCTACAGAGGTCTCTACCAATTGTCTAAGTCACAGCCTTCAAGAGTGCATAAGAGGAAAGTTCCTACAACGTTTTCTAGAGCCGAACACCGATCAAACAATCTCGAAACACCACAGAACTTGAAGGAGACCCTACTAACACCAATAGGTCGTTCTCCCTAAGGTCTTGAACCAAAATCCCAACCCAAAACACCCGGTGCAAAATCACGTAGGATGTCTGGCCGAAATTTGCAGGTCTTCATTTCCTAAATCTAAAGTGCCTAATGTGTAGCTCTACTCAATGTGAATACGTGGATATGCTCCGATGCAAAATTGGACAACGTATGCTCACCAAATCACCAGATGAAGCTCATAAAGGGAGCTCGCAAAACCGGACCGTACGCATGCAATGTAGGTATTGGTGCGTAGTTCTCGTCGGGGGCAATACGCTACACTTCTTCGCACTCGATTCCGACCACTGATGCACATGTAGCGTCAAGATGAAGCTCACACTCTCTCTCATACACAGTACGTTCACTCACAGACTTCAAAAACTTCTTTTAAAAATAACAAAAGTTTTTCTCATTAAGGTCAAAAAGTGGTATATATACCTTACAATTCTCAAACCCTAAAGTTCCAAATCAACCATCTACTCCATCTAACTATCAAAACTGGGATACAGTCTAGAAACTTCTGTAAGTCCCAATATTTACAAGGTGAAAAATCAGGTTTCCTCAATAAATGAATAATTACAAAAAATGATAATCTTCCGAGTAGTCAATTTCTGTGGGGTGTGTAAAGCTTCTAACACTCCCCCCCTCCTTGCTCATGTTGTCCCCGACATGGCCGCTGAGCTGCTTCTTTATCTTATGGTTCTCGCATCTTGATCAATGATTCGTATCTTGCATGTAGATTCATCATTGTTGGGCCAAAAATATCAGTGTTTATTGTGAAGAAGCCGGTGTAGAACGCTTCTTCAAAGGCCTCGAGGTGATAGGATGGCAGAAACATTATCCTTTGATACAAAACATGTATCACCTCCTTGGAAGGCTGGCCATACAGATCATAGGCACATCTGTAAGTATCTTGGAAGAAGAAGATACTGTCTGTCACCTGGCCATGCTTGAATGTCTAAAATACTGCTAGAAGAGTTTTGCAAATTTTCTTCATCATGATGCACGTAAGGTCAGGTGAGCCAGTGAACAATTTGATGGCGCCCGTTAGGGTTTTCACCATGTATTGGACACTTATTCTCTCACCTGCCTTCAAACCCTGTAGCTTAGGATAATTCAGCCAAGTGGGTTGGCTCCTTTGTAATATCTCCTGGGCCTTCCACGTCGTGATCCTTGGTAGAGGACAAAAGCTAAGGTTGTCTCTAATGTTTTTCGGTGCCTCTACCAAATGGATTAGGTATTGTGGGTACTTAGTCAGCCAAGCCTTCCTCCATTTTGGCTGAGAGTCATGGCTGAGAGTCAACTATTAACCTGGCCCCTTCTGGCTAAGAGATATCTGCATTGTAGAGTGGCACTGTCGGCTCTTCTCTAATCCTCTTATTGATGGTGGCGGCTTCATATTTTAGCAAAGGATATGGGAGAGAGGGTTGAAGCCATTCGCGCCTGAGGTTGCTGGCATCAATCTTCTGGATAGTCATGGATTTGAAAACCCTTTGCTCCCATTCCAAGGCTTCCTTAGTCGTTTCTCTGATCTCCACCTCTATTTGCCTTACGCAGCTTTTCTTCCTCTTCCTGTGTCAGATCTTGTGGCTCTTGAGAGGATCCTTCTAGGATTTCCTCTTGCATAGGTGTGTCCACAGGATCTGCCACATTTTATAAATCTATGCCCTCATTGGCCGCTGGCCCTGTGCCTTCTTGCTCTCCGGCTTGCTGTCTTCTCAGCTCATCAATCTGCTTTAGGAGTTTTTATTTTTCTGTTTTAGCTTCTTCTCCCATATTCATGAGGAAGTCGTTTAACTCGGCATTTATCTTCTCCGCCTCCTCGATCTTTCTTTTGATACTTTCTAATTCCTCTTGCATGGCTTTTTGGTCTTCTTCCATTCGTGTTTGCATAACAATTGACCCTTCTACCATCATCAATCGTTGCTTTTTCTCTAGAGTCACCTCTTTCTGAAGTTCTTGCATCTGTTCTTCATAAATTTGGCATTCCGTAGTGATGTGAGTCTAGCTAGTAACTCTGACTCTGGCAGGAGATGCCCGTAGCCTCTAGATGGTTTGATCTTTCAATTTGAGCTGGTCCTTGAAGAGGAATGTAAGCAACTCCTTGCATTATTTGGGCTGCTGCCTAGTTTTTTTTTTCCATTTCCTGGCATCTTTGCAATGCCCTTGCTAGACTGGCCTGTAGCTCCGCTTCTCTCTCTTTCTGCCTTTGACTCTGTCCTTGTAAAGAGTCTACCTCCAGCTTTATCTTCACTTAAGTGGCCTTGAGAGCTGCCATCTCACTTTCTAAGGCCATGGACTACGCTCGTAACCCAATTAACTTCGTCATCACCACATCCAAATCATTGGAGGGCGGGTACAGTTCCACTGTATCTGTGGCCATCAATTTTAGTTCTACTAACCTGATGCTTTGCATTTGCTCCTTAGGCCCTGTGCTTGCCAAGTCGAATGCGATTGTGGCAGCCTCTATATTTGTGTATCCTACTGCTAGCAGGTCCAGAAATGTGTTATATGACTCATTTGGCTCTGGTTGCCCACTTCCAGGCTTAGCCTCTTCCTTTGGTTCTGGCTCCTGGCTCTTCTCTTGCTTGGCCTCTTCTTGTTCTCTTGGTTTGTCTTGTTCCTCTTTGTCTTCTTGTGGAGGGCTACGAGGGGGTGGTGAGGGCGGTGGGCTGGCCGGTAGAGATGTAGTCTTTTTCTTTAAATCTCGGTCTACCTTAGTCTTCCTTTCTCTCTCTTGGCTCTCCTGCTTGTCTAGCAGTTTTTGTCGTACTTTCTCCACCTCCTCTTCTGTAAAAGGTACATGTGGAATATTTTCTGATGCGGCATCAAGAATCTCAAAATTTTTAATATAATCTTCGAATCTGTCCCTTTGTACCCTTTAGGATGATCCCGACATTGCTTCTAGAGACGGATTCCATAGTTCACTCAAATCTCCTTTAAGGGCCCTTTCTACTCTGAAGATCTCCATCGGCCGCTCTAGTCTTGCCGCTTTTTGTGACTTTGTCTCTTTTTTCGGCACTTGGGCAAATTATTTCTTTCCCTTCTTTTGCTCTGACTGCTCTTCTTGAACAGGCTCTAGCCGTCTTTTCAATCTGGTGGCGACCCTTGGTGCTTTTTGTGGCTCGTCTTATTTGTCTTCTTTGAGCCTCAGCCAGTCGTTTTGTGATGGGGGGTCAGGCCATCTCCCTTTTGCGTGCAATGCCCCATAAATAACCTTAGTGATTAGTTCTCTTGGCACAATATATGTGGGCTTCTTGTTACCCATCTTCACTAGGTTGTCATGTATATATGCTGCATAATTGATTATCTTTGGAGTGCTCCTCATCATTGCCCAAGTGAATGTCATGGCAATTGCTCATGGCGGCATTCTGTACTTTTGTGGCCGCTTTGTACACATATGGAAGTATTGGTTGTACAACTGACTCATGATTGCCACTCTTGGGTTGGCAATATCTTCAAAAGTGTAGTTACCTTTCTTCTCAGTGTACACCTTGACATCATCTCTTCTTTTAGTTAAATTGCAGATCGGATACTCTAGCCACTCCGTCTTCTTTTATTATTGTTACAAATTTCCAGACTCTCTTTATGTCAACCCCTGCTGGCACTGCTTCAAAATAGTTGTGGAGATCAATCTTCTCCAAGTACCCGGCCATCTTGCTTCTTACGAACTCATTGAGTTCCCGCCGTAGCATTGGTAGCTCGATCACATTCCCTTCACTGTCTTTGAACACTCCTTGGTAGATCTTTAGGTTGTTGGACTCTAGCAGATCTTCTTGGATCCATGTGCTGGTGGGCTTTAGTGTTCCTTCTGGTATGACGAAGGGCTCCACTTCTTCTAGGTAATCCTTAATGGTCATTCTTTTCTTCTTTGTCGGTGACTTCGCGGCTGCCACAGATCCTATTGCACTCAGTAGTCTGAAGTTAGTGTTTTTCCATATTAGCTGAGAAACTGAGTTTTAACTATCCAAATGACTTGAAAATTGAAAATAAATCTTAAAAGAAACTTGTGAAACTGTGCATGTGCTCACAGTGCCATTCTGACCAAAAATTAGACATCCTACGTGTAGGATGTCTTTTTCATCAGAATTGGTTGATACTTAATATGCTGGTAGTGCATGGCTTATGGAACATGGCTATGAGCTTGGATATGGATTTGGGCATCAAAAAGTGGATTTTTTGGGCTGATTCAGGCTTTAGGTCACAAATTGGGTAGAAAGTCCATAATAGGTAGCAAGTGATGTCCAAATGGATTGAAAATTGGTATATGGGCTCATTGCACCATGGTATTGACTCCCATGATGTCACTCTTTGCATAGAATGTCTAAATTATGTTGGAGACATCCTACACATAGGATGTCTATTTCATCAAAATGGCATGGGATTTGTTATGTGGGTAGTCCTTGGCCTATGGAACATGGCTATGCTCTTGGATTTGGATTTGGACAAGGATTGATGCTTGTAAGAGCCTGTGTAGTGTTTTTGGGTTCAAAAAGTGTATCTTGAAGGTGTTGGGGTAAAAAATTATTAGAATGGCTTCAAAATTGGTATATGAGCTCTTGATGATGATGTGATTGGATCTGCAATGGACAAACATCCTCTGTAGGCCAAAAATGTCAAATAGACATCCTACGCGTAGGATGTCTATTTCATCAATTTTTGCTTCTGACCACACAGATTGGTTGGTTATGTGCTTATGAATGTGTTGTGCAAGTTTCATGTGATGTGGACAAGATTTGGTAGGTCTATGGCCCATTATTGCCTCTATGCCCTAACTTTGCGTTTTTTTTTCATGCATATGAGGTCAATGTTGGTCCAAAGGTGATGAAACTTGGTGGCTAGCATGTAAAGTCATTCAAAAAATGTGTGTGATGAAAAATGTTGGGATGTGTGCCCAAAAATGCCCTTGAGACATCCTATCCTACGCGTAGGATGTCTCCTGATGATTTTTTCATGGAATGTGGTGACTAGTGCCAGCCCTTGGTCCCCCTGAGTCCCTTTTAAGCCTAATTTCAACAAAAAAGTCAAATGGATAGAAAGTAACTCCCTGTGTGGACTTCAGAGCTTCCGAGCCATTTTTTGACTTTTGGAGTGCTTTTTGGCAATGAAATTTCTTGATGTTTGTCTCTATAGCTTCCCGATCCCTTGGGGATCCTTGCCGTATGGTTTTTGTCAAATTTGGCTTCACCGGAGCTTCATTTGACAATTCGTCGCTCTAGAAGCACCTGTGGTTGCGTTTACATATCTTCGATGATTTGTGGTGGTCTACCACTATAGGACTTGGTTGTTGATGGTTTAGGAAAGCGGCTCGTGAAGTTTGGTGGCAAACGGGCATGTGGTTTGGCCGCGAGAGCAATTTGACGCTTTGTGTGTCTGATGCCGTTTCTGAAGTTTAGTGCCACTTCGGGTCACTTTTTGGTCATGTGGGTCACATAGACTTGTCGAGCATGTCGAGATACTCCTATCCATGAATTTTGGTAGCATTTGGGCGATTTTCCATTTGGTGGCCTCTTGCGGGATTCTAGGAATTAGGGTAAGCTGACGATGAAGTTTCGTTGCTTTTGGGTTAGCCATTAGGTCGCCGCCTCTACTTGTAGGTCTCTACTGCCCGCTTTGTGTGTGAACCCTACGCTAGTTTTCGCGACAAAACGACAAACATGCGCGAAAATCTCAAGTGGTGAGCCTACCTCTCATGTCTGAAGCCCGTCGGGTAGTCGTGCGCATCGTAGAAGCTGCTGGAAGGTCCGTTCGCTCTAGGTGGCAGAAGCTCTCTCCAAAAGGTCAATAGTGAAAATGGGCTAAAAATGAAGTGAAAATTTCTTATAATGGGGGTCCCCGAACCACTTTTCATGAAATTTGACATGTGCTCCCAACTTCTTACGAGATGCGGTTTAGGCTCAAAAATTTCTTGATTTGGACTCCATTTGCTCTGTTTACCAGAAATTTGGCATTTCGGTCAAAATCTGGCCAAAACACGCTTTCCGCTCTAGTCTCATAATTACACCCCCACTGTACCATAGATTTTCCTATAGTCACTGATCATCCCCATATTTTTGTTTTTTCATTACGACCGTTTTTCACCTGCTTTTTGTATTTTTGAAGTTTTTCTACTGAAAATTAGCAAAATTAAAAGGAAAATAGCAAATCAAACCCAGAAAATCCCCAAAAATCATAATAAATCACAAATATCACCACAAAACATTATATACACTCACATGCAATTTTTATTGCCGGATTTCTCCGTTTTACCAATATTTTGCTCGAAAAATGGCTATTTCTACTTATATACACACACCTAGGGGCTTGATTTAGCGTTTGGCCCCATATACCTATAGATACATGCTGTATAAGGGCATATAAACTTGAGTTAGTCCAAAAAATTTTGCAATCAAACAACAACCCTTAAAATAGTCAAAAATCATGCCCTTTTTTGCTCTTCCTGCTATTGGTTCCGCATTTGAGAATGCCTCCCTCCTAGCCGGAGTCCTCCCGGATGACAAGGTATCGCCTCCGAGTATGTGCCGTGCATAGGTTGAAAAATTTGTGCTAATGCTTGACCGATTAATGTGGCCCTAATTTATGCATACTCAGTCAATGCATGGAAAAATTAATGTTGTGCAAGAGAAGGGAATAAGCAAGATGCTTATTGGAATTCGCCATCGAGGTTTCCTGTTTTCTTTGCAAGTAACAACTGTAACTCTACTGCTCTCTATTTAATTGTCTTTTTTGCAAAAGGCAATTGCTTTGCCGCTATTGTTGATATAGCCGTAGTTGTTTCTATGGAGAGGACTGGCTTGGCTAGAATGGACGTGGACCGTTTTTCTTTTGCTGTCCATTGGTAGCTTGTTTTTGCCGGTTTTTGTAGGTGTTTTTCTACTTCCTTGGTTGCCACTGTTTTTTTGCAGATTGGCATCCACATAAGTCTATCGGTTGTTCTTTTTCAAATGCAGCTGTCTGCGTTTCGTAGTTGCTTGTAATGAAGGGAGTTCCTTTTGCTTTTGTTTTGGTATCCAAATGCGAGTAACATTTGGGTTATTGCTGAGCATTTTCTTTGGGATCCATATCTGTTTTATGCCCTTGGTTTTTGGTTGAACTATCTGCTCCGGTTGAATTCTTTCGTTGCATTGTTGTTTGTCTGCCATGTCATTTCTATCCTTCCGCATCCATACTTGTTTCCCTTGTTTTGGTAACTTAGAACTTTGCATTGCGGTCGGTGACTTCGTATGCATGTAGTTAGCATGGTTGTCTTTTACTTGTCTATTGGCCTTGGGTATCATGTTGTTCTTTGGTGGCATTCTTGCTTTTGGCTCTTTTTCCAGTGATTGCATTGCTTGCAGTTGATTATTTGGGTATTGTTGAGCAAAGGCTCTCACTTGTTGTTATTGTGCATGCTGAATTTAGACTGCATTTGCAATCCAATCTATCTGCACATTGTACTCTTTTTGCCAAGGTTGTCCCAACATCATTCGGTGTTGTGTGCTTCCATCCTCGACTACATAAAATTTGTGTGGGTAAATAGATTGATGCACTTGTACATGCAGTATAGTCCAGCCCAATGTTTTCAACGAGTGTGATATACTACTTTCCAGCACTTGAGGAGTAGGATGTAGTTGACCTGTGGATTTGAGCTGTTGGTATCATCCATAAGAGATCAAATTTGCTTGAGCTCCAGAATCAAGCAATGTCATCGATTCAACTTGATTGCTACCCAGTTTGACTGCAATTATTGGCTCCATTGTGTCTTAATCCAACTTCGTTAGTCGAATGGCATTGATTCACAATGGTGCTCCACTTAGTTGTTGTTGTCGCAGAAGTCTTCGTTTTGCAATGCGTTCTTTTGCTTCTGCTTGAGCTTCTTCTCGTACTCACTGTTTTTCCTTCATTCGTTGTTTTCCTTGATGAATTTGTTGAAGCATATCCTATGTGAGTGGTAAATGATATTTCTTCAGTCGACATCCACTAATCCAGTTTGGCATTTCTTCTCTTACAAATGTAGCAAGCTTGACAGCTCCGCTTTGTGATAGATCACTAATCACAAAGGGTCCCATCCCTCGCTTTTTAAGTTTCTTGGCATGTTGCTTCAAAGTATAAACAAGTACATAATTACCTGTTTTGAACTCTTTAGTGCGCACATGATTGTCAAAAAACTCTTTTTGTCTTCTCTTTTTAGCATAGATTGAAGCTACAACTCTCAGACGGAGTTCATCTAGCTTTTTAAGATCATCTATTCTTGAAGAGAGCTCATGCCCTGTCCATTCTAAGCTTTTTACTAGTCGTAAAGTTGGAATTAAAAACTCTATGGATAGTATAGTTTTTAGGCCAAACACCATGTTGTACGGTGTTGTTCCTATCGATGTTTTGTAAGCTACCCTGTATGCCCATAGTGTTGAGTGTAGCTGCTGATCCCAATCTATTCTTGACTCTGACACTATTTTAGTGAGAATCGTGCATAGTGTTTTATTGGTGGCCTCAGCTTGTCCATTGGGCTGTGGATGGTATGTAGCAGATTTCCTATGTATGACCATGAATTCCTCTAGCAGATATTCAATGACTTCATTAAGAAAATGTGTCCCACGATCACTGACAATTTCTATTGGTCAACCGTATCGTACAAAAACATTCTCATACAAAAATTGTGCAGTGCTTCGTGCATCTGCTTTTTGCGTTGCCTTGGCTTCCACCCATTTTGTGAGATAGTCCGTAGCCACAATGATATATTGGGTATGGGTGCGATATGCAGGTGGTGAGATAGGTCCCACAAAATCAATGCCCCACTTTGCAAATGCTCTTGCTCCCATCATTGGCCGTAGTGGCATCTCATCTCTGTTTATCGGCACCTTGATGCGCTGACATGCGTCACAACGCTTTACAAACTCTTCAGCATCCATATGCAATGTAGGCCACCAAATTCCTATGGTTAAGACAATTTTTGTCGTGTTATCGCGCCTGAAAAATGGCCTCCACTTACTCCTCTATGTGCATGTTCTAGAATCAGCAGGTATTCGCTTTCGCTTGCACAGATTCTAAGTTGATTGTCCTTTCCTCGCTTATAGAGTTGGTTCCCAATTATCTGAAAGTCGCGAGCTTCGAGCTCTATAGCCCTTTTTCGTGCTCTTGTGATGTTCTCTGGAAAGGTCTTGGTGGTTAAGAAATCAATGATATATTGACTCCATGCAGGTGCAATGTTTACCTGAAACAATGTCGCGTGATCCACTGGTCGTTTGGCAGTACATATAGTACAATTGGTAACGTAAGAATGTGTGTCCGCATACATAGTTGGCCAATAAACCCCTAACTGTTTCAGTCTCTGGTGTGTTTTCACTATTGAACAATGAAATGCACAATCCTGGACATGGGCTTCTTCAAGGTAGCACTCGAATTCTTCCGGATTTATACATAATCGTAGGATTTGGTTCAATCCTAGATGATAGAGCTGTCCTGCTATCAACTGAAAGTTTTTCGTTTGTCGAATTGTTTGCTGTTTGGATTTGTATTTCGTATTATCAAACCTACTTCCAAAGGAGAGAATGATCGTCTCACCGCTAGATCTAGTTGATCGGGTGAAAGAGACACTAAGAAGCACTACTACTGCTTCTTAGCGTCTCTTTCACCCGATCAATTAGATTTAGTGGTGGGGCAAGCAACTTCTATAAGCAGACCTTCGCGATGCAACTTTAGTCTCCATCGCACCCGGAGAGCAGTGCTTTTACAAATTCACAGAAATTCAACGAAATCTCTCTACAAAGGAATCCCTCCCCCTTTATGAGTCCTCTCTCTCTCTCTCTCTCTCTCTCTCTCTCTACTTGTCCATGTTTTCTTCTCCATTCATTCAGTATTAAGATTAAATGTTCATGTCTTTAATGCAGGTATGGATGATGATGAGTTTCTTTCTTCGTTGTCACCCTAGCAGAGACAGTGGTACGTGGAGCGTCATCGCTCTGGAGCACCATCACGCGTTCCTACTCCTTTAGCGTCTCCCTCTATTTTGGAGCATTCACCACGCTCCGAAGCTTCCGTGTCCACAAGACGATCTTCACACTCGTTTAGGCACCAACGCTTTGGTGGTGGTGGTGGCGGTTGTTGTGGGGATGCCGCCGTCGATGCCTCGACACCGCCTCGTGTTTGACGAGGCTCTTTACCCTCCCCTTATTTTTCCGCCCCCACACCAGCCACGACATCGTCATCTACACCAGGTTTTGCGCGACTGACGGCTGTTCCTAGAAACCACACACCACCAGCTACTCCTCCAGGAGTCACTCCAGTCGAAACTCCTCGCTTTGAGACCCAGACTCCAATGGAGACACCTGACGTCTGTACCCCCATCGACACGCCGCTAGCCGAGACACCCAGGTTTATGCATCACCGGCGAGAGGGCTTGTTGGAATTAGGGTTGCAGAGAAACACACACAGCTTGGAGAAGACGAAGGAAGCTCAAGGCACACAATAGAGAGTGTATTACTTAGTCTGCAATGGAAAGATAGATTGTAAGATCTCTACTTTCAAATTTCACACAAGTTCTATTACGCATTTGAATTTTTTAACCATCACTCATTATTTAAGATATTCAAGTTCAAATTATGAATTGTAGGCTGAGAAAACCTAGAATTTAAAATTTACGCTACAAAATTTTGACATGTTTAGCTATATGAATCACTAATTAACTTATTGTAAGACTTAGTTACTGATTGTAGAAATTTTTTTAACTACTATAAAGTTAATATAGGACTGTAAAGTTTAACTTAAAAATGTAAAGTAAATTATCATAAAGAAAATAAATAAAATAATTATAAAGACAAAAGAATACAAAGGGATGACAAATGAAGGCACATGGACTCACTTGGACTCACATAGGAGGGGACAAAGTGGGACACACTGTCACATGAAAATGAGAGGCTAGTCTTGACTAATCTTAATGAGGGGGGGGCTGTGTGGCCTTATCTTTTGATGATAATGACAAAGTGGTCAAGCTGATGGGTACCACAAGGGTACCAAAAAAGCGGGTATGATTTTTGGAAAAAAATAAATTAATTAATTTTTTGTTTTTTGTTTTGAGAAAAGAAAGTTGGATATTTTCTTTTCTGCTATAAATAGAGCATCCATGCTCACACTTTAGACATAGAGATTGCCTCTATAGCGCTCACGAAGTGCTGTCACTTCTCTTAGAGAGAAGGCGTCCACAAACCACTAAGAGACCAAAAGCTCTAGTGGACTAATAAGGTACGTATTAATTAAGCATTCAATTAACTTTAGGAATGATGTATGTATGCTATCTCTTACTCTAATCTCTCTAATAGATTAGTAAGATTCAATTAGCTTTAAGAAAGATATGTGTGTGTGTGTGTGTGCTATCTTTTACTCTAATCTCTCTAATAGATTAGTGAGATTCAATTAACTTTAAGAAGGATATGTCTGTGTGTGCGCGCGCTATCTTTTACTCTAATCTCTCTAATAGATTAATAAGATTCAATTAGCTTAAAGAAGGATATGTGTATGTGTGTGCTACTCTTATTGTAATCTCTCTAATAGATTAGTAAGATTCAATTTAAGAAAGATATGTGTGTGTGTGCTATCTCATACTGTAATCTCTTTAATAGATTAGTAGGATTCAATTAAATTTAGTAATTATGTGTGTATATGTTTTCTCTTACTCTAATCTCTCTAATAGATTAGTAAGATTCAATTAGCTATATGTGTATGTGTGCTATCTCTTACTCTAATCTCTCTAATAGATTAGTAAGATTCAATTAGTTTTAAGAAGGATATGTGTGTATGTGTGCTATCTTTTACCCTAATCTCTCTAATAGATTAGTAAGATTCAATTAGCTATGTGTGTGTGTGTGTGCTATCTCTTACTCTAATCTCTCTAATAGATTAGTAAGAGTCAATTAGCTTTAGAAAAGGATGTGTGTGTGTTCTCTTTTACTCTAATCTTTCTAATGGATTAGTAATATTCAATTAACTTTAGAAAGATGCGTGTGTATGTTTTCTCTTACTCTAATCTCTCTAAGTATACCTACTCTCTCTAGTTAGTACATCTTCACTATTAAGTTATGCATAGTTAATTGAAAGTTAATACATAAGAGAACTTATCATATTCTTATTATACATGATGAAATTCTCATTCACCAATTTTATTGTCAATTAGATTAAGTAGAATTTTGAATAATACTAAAAATTGATTTAGTTGAAGTATAGAAATTGAAGTTAGAATTGGATTAGAAATGTGAAGCATAAAAGTAATGCATTCCTAAACTTTCACTCATAGTTTACACACTTAATTTTTGATTAATTACGATTAGCTAATATTTGATGTATAGAAATTAGATGTAGAACAACAACAATAAGTGTGAATCTGAGTTGGCGAGGGTTCAAATTACAGACTCTCTTTGGAAACAAGAGATTACTAGGGAAATTGACCAATTTAAAGTTCTAAGTGTATAACACAAGTGTAGTACAAAAAAATGGCTTTAAAGCGTGCTCGAACCCAAGGCGCTAATGATCATGAAGCTGGTACAAGTAACTGTGGAACTCTTGCGGAACATGTTATATCTCCACCAATCGGACCAATTGGAGCTATGGTATAGGTTAGTATTGCAATTTTAAGTTATGTATCATTGCATATGCGAGACCATAGGAATATATTATTTACCTTATGAAAAGAAAACACGGACCGAAACCACGGGGCTTAACCCCAAGAAACTTGGCATATGTTTGACAAGTAGGAAAGAATGTTTGGTTAAATTGGTTGCTATAGGAAAGAATGTTTGTCCAAAACCTTCGGTATGGTTTCTCTCAAGTCGCTCTACTTATTAGTGCTGGTATTATGTGGCAGTTGTCGAGGTGTGAGATGATGCCCAGGATGGCACCGCTGATGCTGTGGTGGGAGTACACCCAGATTAGCCCAGCTGGATACTGCAGTTTTATTTTGCTGTGGCGTAAGGATGACGCCCAGATTGGCACCGTTGTTGCTGTGGCGGGAGTACGTCCAGATTAGCACAGTGATTACTTGTCGAGCGGTATAGGACGCTCATGAGGACAAGGGTTTTTATAAATAATGTATATACCGATCGGACATAATAGCGCCAGTAGAGATTCTTGAGTGAACCTAATCCAAGGGTTGTTGGTTTAAAATTGGATGACTTCTTGTTTGATTATTGTTTGTAATACTGTTTGAAGGGTTGTTTTAACGAACCAATATCATAAATAAAGTAAAGGAACATGTATGTTTAAACAGTTTAATAGTAATTCGATAACAAAATAAGGGTGAGTGTGGTGTGAAAAGTGGGAGAATGATACCCCGACAGTATCATTCTATGGACGGGTAGACCCAATGAGTCGGGTAACTTTTCAACGCTAGAATGTTTTTTATTTTTTTATTTATTTTTAGTCATAAATCTTAAAAGAGACAAACCTTGGCGGCTGTGCTTCTGAAACATGGGGAAAAAAGCGCACAGTTGGTCACTCTAAGATTTATACTTTTTAGGTATAATTGATTATAGATAGTTTTTAGATAGGGTTATGGTAGTCATGCTCTGCCATAGCGAGATAGGACCAATACTTGAGTATCGGTTCATGCCCGTGGCTACGTAGTAGCTAAGGCAATGTCCGTTGGTTTTTCTTTTTCAGGATTGGAGACCTATCAAAGGTACTCCGCTCCTCTCAAAAAGGGGCAGGGACCTCACACTGGTATCAGAGCCTAGGTTAAAGCTTGGGGAGATTTTCAGATTGATGTTTGGATATTGAAGGATGCGAATGTTTGAAATAATAGAAGAACCTAGAAAAATTGTTTTGAGGTTTTATATGGTATTGAAGACTGAACTATCCTGGTACAAGAAAATGTTCATTCAGCCTACCAAAAATTCCAGGTGTTCACCATCATGTTTGAAAATACATGCCAATCACCAAATTATCAGTTTCGAAAAAGGGTGATGATGATTTTGGATAGGGTGTTTGCACCGCCTATTCCAAGGGTGCATAGAAGATGGGGCATCAACTTGAGTCCATCTGGAGGAATCTATACCATCGATGCTGATAAGATATGGTGCATGGATACCAACCTTAAGAAACTTCGATGAGCAGAGGAGTTAAAAGTCATCGAAGTGTATCTTTTCATTGGTACTAAGAATCCGGATGCTACCATTACCTTGGGAGGAGAAAAGATATCTCAGACTCAATGGGTCTATAACAAAGTTACAAAAGCTATCCATGGTGGTAGGATTCGACCCATATGTGTATCTCGTAGCTTTCAAGGGTCAAAAGAAACTTATTATTTTGATCCTTTAGCCTATCCTTTTGTAGTCACTAAACTCAAAATATAATCCTTGTACCTAAAGACTACCAACCTTGGTAGGAAATAATGTGTATATAAATAAAGTTTGGATAATATTATCTTTTGTTTTTATTATTGACTGATCAAGTCTTTCCTTAAAGTGGATTAAAGTTAGAGTATCCAATAAAGTTGGGAAGACATTAAGTATGCTGTCAAACGACGTTATCTTACACCTGCACACGAATCCCTTAAGATGAATGAATTCTTCAACTTACGTCAGTTTCATCTTATAGTGAAAGAATACTACTCCAAATTTGTAACTCTTAGGCGCTATGCTCCGCTTATGACCGCAGATCAACAAGTAGCCCGTTTCTGCCAAGGGATAAATGCTCCTTTAAATATTCGTCTAGAAGCCATGAGGCCTGTAATTTGCAAGATGCTCTTTTAAGAGCTAAAACCTTAACTAAAGAGATGTCAAACTCTCAAAGGGTACGAAATGGAAATTTAAGGAATACTGGAAGGAGAGGACGGCTGATGTGGAACCAAAGGCAAGTTCACCCAGTTCACCAAACTCATCCAATAGTTGTAGCTTCAGCAAATGGAGCTCAAAATGCAGATCTTAGATGCTATGTATGCAACGAGATAGCACATTTTAGGAATGTATGTCCTAAGCGAGTCTCCACAACAAATACACCTAATCGAGCTAGAGGACGAGGCCAAATAACAAATTGTGGAGGAAGAAATGGAGGATGAGGTTGAGGGCGCGGAATGGCTCCGAGAGTCAATGCTATCATAGGAGAACCAACATTGGGAGAAGAACAAGAGGAAAGAGAAACTCTACATGCTGCAATTGATAACCCAAGAGCAAGACAACAATATGCTGTCATTCAAACACCTGCAAATCACCAAGGTGAAAAATTTGAGCTTCTTATTGATTGTGGTAGTACTCACTCTTTCTTGTCACCTAAATGTTTAAGGAGGTTAGGACTTAATCAACACCCTGCAAGAAAGATGAGAGTTGAATTAGCCAATGGAAAGGAGGTGTTATCTCAGTACACTGTGGAAAAAATAGATTTCAAGTTGGGAGAATACTCTACTTCTGCTACTTTTCGAACCTTACCCATAGGAATCTATGACAGAATTCTTGGAATGGATTGGTTAGCCAGTCATAATGCCAATATCCATTGCGCCCAAGGAAGTGTTACTTTTATAGACAACCAAGGTCAAGTAGTAACTATTCAAGGCCAGAATGGACGACCAAAAGCTTACCTGGTCAAAGCTAATCGTCTTTTGAAAGGGTTACGCAAGGGTCAACAAATTTTTGTAGTCAAGCTAAACAAAGTAGAAAAATCTTCTTCCAACCCTGAACCAATCTGGTTAGAAGAATTTTCGGATGTTTTCCCCACTGAACTTTTTGACCTACCACCACCTAGGGAGGTAGACCATGAAATCAAAACTTTTCCAGGTAGTGAACCATTCTCAAGAGCGTCGTACAAGATGTCACTTCCAGAGGCTATAGAACTCAAGGAGCAGCTCAAATAGTTGATTGAGCAAGGGTTTATCCGGCCTAGTACATCTCCATGGGGTGCACCTGCTCTCTTCCAAAAGAAAAAGGATGGCTCTCTTCAACTTTGCATAGATTATAGGGGCTTAAATTAGGTTACCATCAAGAATAAATATCCAATTCCTCGTATTGATGAGATGCTAGACAAATTACATGGAGCCAAAATATTCACAAAGATTGATCTTTGATCTGGCTATCATCAAATTCGAATCCACGAGGCTGATATCTCCAAAACAGCTTTCAACACTCGTTATGGTCATTATGAATTTACGGTGATGGCTTTCGGACTTACGAATGCTCTTGAAACTTTCAATCGTCTGATGCACGATATCTTTAGAGAATTCTTGGATGATTTTGTCATAGTATTCTTTGACGATATCTTAATTTATTCCAAATCAGAGGAAGAGCATGAAGGATATGTTAGGAAAGTGTTAGAGCTTTTACGCCAAAATAAGCTGTATGCAAGGAAAAGCAAATGTACCTTCTTTACCCCTAAGGTCTGTTACTTAGGGTTTATCATTTCACCTGAAAGAGTCTTTGTTGACCCTGACAAAGTCAAAGATATTGTGGAATGGCCGAAGTTAGAGGGTTCTTAGGTATCACAGGGTGGTACAGGATCTTTGTAAAGGACTCTGCTCTTAAAGCTGCACCAATAACCGACTTGCTAAAGAAAGGAGCTACGATACTTTGGGAAGAAAAACATGAATCTTGCTTCAAACAGCTTAAGGAGTATCTTGCTTCAGAACCTCTCTTAAAACTTCGAGACTTCACCCAAGAATTCGAGGTGATCACAGATGCTAGTAACCTTGCATTAGGAGGAGTCCTTACTCAAGAAGGAAGGCCTGTAGCTTATACTTCTTGAAAGCTTAGGATTCATGAAGTGAATTATGCTACACATGATTTAGAATTGCTAGCAGTTATTCATGCTCTCAAGCTATGGAGACATTATCTATTGGGACGCAAATTCCAGTTGGTAACAGATCACAAGAGCCTTAAGTGGATTTTTACCCAACCGAACCTTAACATGAGATAGAGGAGATGGATAGAGCTCATGCATGAATATGATTTTGATATTAAATTTAGACCAGGTAAGGATAATGTTGTGGCCGATGCCCTAAGCCGTAGAGCTTTTATGGGGGCAATTTCCATGGCTAACAACCCTATTTTAGACAAGGTCTCGGATGCTGCTGTCAGAGATGCATATTACCAGATGCTTGCTAGTATCCTACGTGAAGAGAGGGTATCATCAAATCAGCCTAAACCTCTACATTACTCCTTAGAAGATGGGAAAATTTACTATAGGAATCGACTATGCATACCTAAGGATATTACCCTAAGGAATGCTATCCTATATGAAGCACATGATGGCCCAACTTCAGTACATCCAGGTTATGCCAAAACCATCAATGCAATTCGTAGAAGTTACTATTGGCAAGGTATGAAGGGTGATTTCCTTCGCTATGTCAAACAGTGTTTGTCTTGTCAAAGGATTAAGGCAGAGAGACTAAAGATGCCTGGTAAATTACATCCTTTAGATATTCCCCAAATGAAATGGGAATGTATTAGCATGGACTTTATCACTGGGTTTCCTTCTGTCCAAGCTGGCTATGATTCAATCATGGTCATAGTCGACTTGCTTACTAAAGTGGCTCACTTAATCCGAGTCAAGACAACCTTTACAGCTTCAGATATTGCTCGTCTATTTGTGAAGGAGGTTTTTAGAATTCATGGTTTACCCAAGAGGATTGTCAGCGATCGTGATGCGAAGTTTACTTCAAAGTTTTGGGTATCATTGTTTCAAGCTATTGGAACCCAGTTATGTTTTAGTACTGCTTATCATCTTCAAACTGATGGCCAAACTGAAAGAGTTAATCAAGTAATTGAAGACATCCTTAGAGCCTACTGCAATAGAGAACCTCGGAAGTGGATTCAATACCTACCCTTGGTAGAGGATGCATACAATTCCTCTACTCATAGAAGTATTGGAATGACACATTTTAATGCTCTTTATGGTCAAGAATGTTTATCACCTCTTAACTTTTCTGACCCCACTATAAGGGTAGAAGCCTCAAAGAAAATGCTTGAAGGAATGGAAGCTCAAACCAAAGCTATTCGAAGGGATATTCAAGCGGCTCAAGATCGACAAAAGAAGTACGCCGACTTAAAAATATCTGATCAGATTTTAAGAGAAGGTGACAAAGTTTTCTTACGAGTAAAGCCCAAAAAGAGCAATCTGTCTCTCGGAAGGTATGAGAAGCTTAGCTACCGATATTGTGGAGCTTACGAAATAATCAAGGTTGTAAGTGATCAAGCTTACAGACTAAAACTCCCTTCTCATCTCAAAGTGCATGATGTATTTCATGTAAGTCTATTAAAACCTTATGTATATAGCCCTGACCATGTCCTTGATGATGAGAAAATCATTTTACCTGCTCAAGATGTTCTACAACTCCAACCTGATACTATCCTAGAAACTCGGGAGAGAAAGCTTAAGAATAGATCCACCAAAGAACATCTTATCTTATGGAAGGATTTCCTTATAGAAGATGCTACTTGGGAAGATGAGACATCCCTTCTTAAGGATTACGCTTCACTGTTCTTGAGATGAGGGCATCTCAAATTCTAAGTTGGGGAGATTGTAAGATCTCTACTTTCAAATTTCACACAAGTTCCATTACGCATTTGAATTTTTTAATCATCACTCATTATTTAAGATATTCAAGTTCAAATTATGAATCGTAGGCTGAGAAAACCTAGAATTTAAAATTTACGCTACAAAATTTTGACATGTTTAGCTATATTAATCACTAATTAACTTATTATAAGACTTAGTTACTGATTGTAGAATTTTCTTTTACTACTGTAAATTTAATATAAGACTGTAAACTTTAGCTTAAAAATGTAAAGTAAATTATCATAAAGAAAATAAATAAAATAATTATAAAGACAAAAGAATACACAGGGATGACAAATGAAGGCACATGGACTCACTTGGACTCACATAGGAGGGGACAAAGTGGGACACACTGTCACATGAAAAGGAGAGGCTATACTCTTGACTAATCTTAATGAGGGGGGGCTGTGTGGCCTTATCTTTTGATGATAATGACAAAGTGGTCAAGCTGATGGGTACCACAAGGGTACCAAAAACGACGGTATGATTTTTGAAAAAAAAAATTAAAAAAAATTAATTTTTTTTTGATTAAAAAAGTTGGACGTTTTCTTTTCTGCTATAAATAGAGCATCCATGCTCACACTTTAGACATAGAAATTGTCTCTATAGCGCTCACGAAGTGCTGTCACTTCTCTTAGAGAGAAGGCGTCCACAAACCACTAAGAGAGCAAAAACTCTAGTGGACTAATAAGGTACGTATTAATTAAGCATTCAATTAACTTTAGGAATGATGTATGTGTGATATCTCTTACTCTAATCTCTCTAATAGATTAGTAAGATTCAGTTAGCTATGCGTGTGTGTGTGCTATCTCTTACTCTAATCTCTTTAATAGATTAGTAAGATTCAAATAGCTATGTGTATGTGTGCTATCTCTTACTCTAATCTCTCTAATAGATTAGTAAGATTCAATTAGCTTTAAGAAAGATATGTGTGTGTGTATGCTATCTTTTACTCTAATCTCTCTAATAGATTAGTAAGATTCAATTAGCTTGAAGAAGGATATGTGTGTGTGTGTGTGTGCTATCTTTTACTCTAATCTCTCTAATAGATTAGTAAGATTCAATTAGCTTAAAGAAGGATATGTGTGTGTGTGTGCTATCTCTTACTGTAATCTCTCTAATAGATTAGTAAGATTCAATTTAAGAAAGATATGTGTGTGTGTGCGCTATCTCTTACTGTAATCTCTTTAATAGATTATTAGGATTCAATAAACTTTAGGAATTATGTGTGTATGTTTTCTCTTACTCTAATCTCTCTAATAGATTAATAAGATTCAATTAGCTATGTGTGTATGTGTGCTATCTCTTGCTCTAATCTCTCTAATAGATTAGTAAGATTCAATTAGTTTTAAGAAGGATATGTGTGTATGTGTGCTATCTTTTACCCTAATCTCTCTAATAGATTAGTAAGATTCAATTAGCTATGTGTGTGTGTGTGTGCTATCTCTTACTCTAATCTCTCTAATAGATTAGTAAGAGTCAATTAGCTTTAGAAAAGGATGTGTGGGTGTTCTCTTTTACTCTAATCTTTCTAATGGATTAGTAAGATTCAATTAACTTTAGAAAAGATGCGTGTGTATGTTTTCTCTTACTCTAATCTCTCTAAGTATACCTACTCTCTCTAGTTAGTACATCTTCACTATTAAGTTATGCATAGTTAATTGAAAGTTAATACATAAGAGAACTCATCATATTCTTATTATACATGATGAAATTATCATTCACCAATTTTATTGTCAATTAGATTAAGTAGAATTTTGAATAATACTAAAAATTGATTTAGTTGAAGTATAGAAATTGAAGTTAGAATTGGATTAGAAATGTGAAGCATAAAAGTAATGCATTTCTAAACTTTCACTCATAGTTTACACACTTAATTTTTGATTAATTACGATTAGCAAATATTTGATGTATAGAAATTAGATGTAGAACAACAACAATAAGTGTGAATCCGAGTTGGCGAGGGTTCAAATTACAGACTCTCTTTGAAAACAAGAGATTACTAGGGAAATTGACCAATTTAAAGTTCTAAGTGTATAACATAAGTGTAGTACAAAAAAATGGCTCCAAAGCGTGCTCGAACCCAAGGCGCTAATGATCATGAAGCTGGTCTAAGTAACTGTGGAACTCTTGCGGAACATGTTATGTCTCCACCAATCGGACCAATCAAAGCTATGGTACAAGTTAGTATTGCAATTTTAAGTTATGTATCATTGCATATGCGAGACCATAGGAATATATTATTTACCTTACGAAAAAAAAACACGGACCGAAACCATGGGGCTTAACCCCAAGAAACTCGGCATATGTTTGACAAGTAGGAAAGAATGTCTGGTTAAACTAGTTGCTATAGGAAAGAATGTTTGTCCAAAACCTTCGGTATGGTTTCTCTCAAGTCTCTCTACTTATTAGCGCTGGTATTATGTGGCAGTTTCCGAAACGTGAGATGACGCCCAGGATGGCACCGCTGATGCTGTGGTGGGAGTACACCCAGATTAGCCCAGTTGGATACTGCAGTTTTATTTTGCCGTGGCGTGAGGATGACGCCTAGATTGGCACCGTTGTTGCTGTGGCGGGAGTACGTCCAGATTAGAACAACGAGTACTTGTCGAGCGGTATGGGACGCTCATGAGGACAAGGGTTTTTATAAATAATGTATATACCGATCAGACATAATAGCGCCAGTAGAGATTCTTGAGTGAACCTAATCCAAGGGTTGTTGGTTTAAAATTTGGACGACTTCTTGTTTGACTATTGTTTGTAATACTGTTTGAAGGGATGTTTTAACGAATCAGTATCATAAATAAAGTAAAGGAACATGTATGTTTAAATAGTGTGGTAGTAATTAGATAACAAAAGAAGGGTGAGTGTGGTGTGGAAAGTGGAAGAATGATACCCCAACAGTATCATTCTATGGACGGGCAGACCCGATGAGTCGGGTAACTTTCCAACGCTAGAATTTTATTTATTTATTTATTTATTTTTAGTCATAAATCTTAAAAGAGACAAACCTTGGCGGCTGTGCTTCTGAAACATGGGGAAAAAAGCACACAGTTTGGTCACTCTAAGATTTATACTTTTAGGTATAATTGACTATAGATAGTTTCTAGATAGGGTTATGGTGGTCACGCTCCGCCATAGCGAGATAGGACCAATCCTTCACTAACGGTTCATGCCCGTGGCTACGTAGTAGCTAAGGCAATGTCCGTTGGTTTTTATTTTTCAGGATTGGAGATCTATCAAAGGTACTCCGCTCCTCTCAAAAAGGGGCAGGAACCTCACATAGATAGCCCTAGAGTGATGGGCTTATATACAATGCTCGGGGAAAAAAACCTCCTAAAGAGGGAAAAAATGCCCCGGCGATCCTAGTGTGTTCACACACATCACTATCACATGTATATGGTAACAAATCCCCCCTGGAGTGATGCGGTGAACGAGAGCTGGCACAATCGTAAAGGAAAGTGCCATGCCCTGAGGACAAGATCAGACCACAAAGGGGAGTAAGCCCAAATCTTTGCGGAAAGCTTCAAGCTTCTCATGAGACAATGCCTTTGTGAAAAGATCTGCAAGGTTGTCTTGTGTTGGCACATAAGCCAAGATGATCTCTCCTGCTGAGAGCCTCTCCCTGACATAGTGGTAATGCACCTCAATGTGATTCGTGCGAGCATGAAAAATTGGGTTCCTCGCAACTACCAATGCGCTCTGACTATCAATGTAGATAGTGTTGGCAATGTCCTCTCCAACACCCAAATCAGCCATAAGGCATCTGAGACATACACACTCAACCGTAGCTTTGAAAACTGCCTTGTAGTCAGCCTCACAACTCGAAGTGGCCATAATAGGTTGCTTCCTTCTCAACCATGATATACATGAACTGCCAAGCATGAAACACAAACCACTTGTGGACACTCGCGTGTCAAAACAACCAGCCCAATCTGAGTCCGAAAAAGCATGTAAGTGTGGTGGCAATGATCCCCCCTTGGGATAAAACAAGCCAAGATGTAAAGTGCCATTAAGGTAGCCGAAAATCCTCTTGACAGCCTGCCAATGCTTAGACCCTGGGCTATGCATAAATCTGCTGACCTGTGAGACTGCAATTGAATATTTGGCCTCGTGTTGCATACATAAATGAGACAGCGAACAACAGTTTGGTAAAGAGTGACATCAGCAGGATCACCAGCATCATGTAGACTCAACTTCAAACTTGTATCCATGGGAGTGGCAATAGGTTTGAAATCCTCAACTCCAAACTTACATAGCAATGTCTCTATGTAACTTTTTTGACACAAGGCAATACCACCATCACACTGCTTAAACTGCATACCCAAATAATGATGCAACAGCCCCAAATCTTTCATCTTGAAAGTAGCATTCAAATCAGCCTTAAATTCAGCAATATGTCTCTCATTTGGTCTAGTGATCAGCAAATCATCAACATAAAGAACCACAATGAGAAGTACATCACCCTCACGCTTTACATACAATGTGCTTTCTGATGGATTGTTATGAAAGCCTCGTTTAACCAAATGAGTGTTAGCTTTCTCATACCAAGCACAAGGAGATTGCTTCAACCCATACAAAGCCTTCTTACATCTGCACACTTTGTCCTCTTGTCCTTTTATGACAAAACCGTGAGGCTGCGCTACATAAACTTCCTCAAATATGTCACCATTCAAGAAAGCAGTAACAATGTATGATTCATGTACATCCCAACCAAAATGAGCTGCCAATGCACATAGAAAACGCAGAGTAGTCATACAACAAGTGGGAGAAAAAGTCTCTTCATAATCTATGCCTTTTTGCTGTGCATAACCCTTTGCAACAAGGCGAGCCTTATGGCGATCAATCTCACCATCCAGCTTGCGTTCCAAACATCCAAAAACACGCATGTGCTCAATAGAAGGCTGTCTATCATGCCATGATTCATATGGAGTAATAGACTGCAAAGCTTTCATAGGACACCTGTTAAGTACATAAGTGGCACACATGATGGCCTCAAGCCAAAAAGAATGCGGCAAAGCTTGACTTTTGACCATACATCGTGCCATTTCCGTAAGTGACCTGTTTTTCCTCTCAGCAACACCATTTTGCTGAGGTGTATAAGGCACTGTACATTGGTGTTTTATCCCACGACTAGCCAGAAATGCATTAAATTCATGAGACATATACTCCCCCCCTCAATCGGAACGGAGGGTGCCCATAGTACATTTCGAGACATTTTCAGCCATAGCCAGAAATTGTTTGAAGCACATAAAAACTTCGGACTTTGCTTTAAGCAGAAATACCCATGCATGCTTGGAGTAATCATCAATTAAAGTCATGAAGTACAGGTAATTGGCCAAGGACGGAGTTTGCATGGTCCCACAAACATCAGTATGCACAAGGTGCAACCTGCATGTGGCCCAAACTGAACCATCCTTTGGAAATTTAGAACGCTGCATCTAACCCAAAATACAGGCTTCACAAACATGTTTGACAGGTGCTTCAAGAGGCGGCAAAGAAGCAACCATAGCAGATTTCTACAAATGCAACAAACTGGCAAAATTTAGATGACCAAAACGTGCAAGCCAAAGTTTTGCATCTGAAATAGCCCTTGAATCTGCAACAACATTTGCAAAATTTTTTCCACACTTTCATACAAAGTGAGCTTATACAGTCCACTGCACAAAAGCCCAGATGCAACAATTTCATCACCAAAACTGAGATCATGAACTGTACATCTGTCATCCACAAATTTGACTATAAGTCCAAGTCTAGCAAGTGCGTATATAGACAAGAGATTCTTCTTGATCCCAGGTACATAAAGTGTATCAACAAGTGTGAAGGAACTGCCATTAGCAGTAGTGAGCGATGGATACGCTGCTTGGACGCGATGAGACGTTTGATTAGACGACGTCAGTCTAGATATAGCTAGATAGCATTCGTTTCCTTTTGTCATAGCATATGTATCATGCATTAGGAAATTTTGGAGGTCATTTGGATGGCCATAGGAAACATAGAGAAAATAGAGCGCGTTCAATGAGCTTGAGGGCTACGTTACGTAGGAAAATACGTGGAAAGATTCAAGAAATAGGAAAATAATTTAAAAACTTTCACGAATCTAGGATTGTGGCATCGTAACTTCTTTGCTTTTACCAAGCTGTTAGGTGCATGTGTGGTCCCACTACTGATATTCTCTTATGGTCATTAACGTAGTGGGGGGTGGCCATTAAGCCCTCACAAGATATTGGAATTGTAAAACACTTACCCTCCATTAGGATGCTTTCAAAGTGAATTTCCCTCCACTAAAGCTTTTCTCTCAGAGCTATGGCTTCCACATCTTCCCGCACAAGAAGCTCTAGGTGTTTATGGTCTCTCACACCAACTAGCAACACCTGCACTTTGCCTAGAAGGCCAAGTAGTAGCATATCATCATTTACAATATCAACTTCAATAAGTGCAGAGAAGCAATGGGTTGGACAAAGGATAAACAAAGGTTCATGGGTCCTAATGCAACCAAGAAGAGCCAAGAGGTCTAGTGCTATCAATGTTTACCGCTCAGCGTGGAAGGCCAGAGTGTTGGATTTCAATGTTGAAATCGGCAAAAGATCTGTAAAGAAAGTTCTTGTTCAGCATGTATTTACCCATCCAGACATGATAGCAAACGGTAGAAATGTGTCAGATATACATCAACCACGTTGGAATTGTAAGTATTCTTGACATCTCAACTACATTTGATTTTTCATTTCACTTATTGATACTCTCAGTTTAACTTTTGTTATATATTTTGCAACGTTTATCCCTCTTCTTATGAGCAATGGCTCCATTCTTCACATCTCAACTACATTAGATTTGTCATTTTCACTTATTGATACTCTTAGTTTAACTCTTGTTATATATTTTGCAGATGTTTATCCCTCTTCTTATGAGCAATGGGAGCTTGTGGAGTGCACTGATAGGCCTCTCTCTTGTCGTTCATGCCCACATTGGTTCTCTACAATATTAAGGGAGAACCAGCAAAATCCTGGCTGATGAAGGAATATTTTTCTATGACCACTTCTACCAACTCTGCCCAGCGAATAAGAAAGGCATGTTTGTGAAAGTGCCTCTACCAACCGGCTGGAACACTGTGGACGGGCCAGTTCCTGAGGGAACAATGGTGGAGGAAATGCGAAGTAAGCTCTACAAGGATATACAGAGGTCTCTACATAGCTCTATTCCCACCATACTGGTTAGAATTGCAAACTTTTTTCCTGCTGCAATGTTCATAGAGTTGTTTCATAACTACAATATACGTGTTATGAAAACTATGTTCATGTGCAAGTCATTTCAGCAATCATCGTGTGATAATCTTCTTGACAGAGGATGGTATGTAAAGGAAGAGATTGGCATACAGTGTGAGGTCGCGCTTGACACTCTAGTTGTCAAGTACATGATTGCAAGCCAATCACTGTTAGTCTCCTTTTGGTATATGTGATCACAAATGCTCAGAGGTAAGTACATTCCTATGGACCAGGTTTCTGCAGGTTTGGAAGATAATCTTGCTATGGATGTGGAAGTGTTTGATAAAGAGCATGATGGCCTAATGTTGGTGGTTACAATAAGGGAGCTATGCAGTCTTCTGTAATTGCGGCACGACATAATTGAAGAGTCAATGGATAGGGACCTTTCAGATTTTTCCTTTTTCCTAGCTGGCCATAAGCTGAAGCGGCGTAGGGAGGAAGATATTTTGTGCAAAGAGTTGGATGGTCGGGTTGAAATAGTGTCAATGTAACAGAGATTCTTGTGAACCCAAGTGTATACGAGTGACTTTCAATACATGATGTTTTTTTGAGCTCATTTGTCAATTGTAGTCTGTGAATATAAGTGTTCTTGAAATACATTTCTTTAGCCATTGCCACATCTCTCTCTCTCTCTCTCTCTCTCTCTCTCTCTCTCTCTCTCTCTCTCTCTCTCTCTCACAATGTAAGGCAACACAAAGACATTATAGAAGAGTCATCTTAATTCATTAGAAAGTACAAACTCGTCCGTGAACAATGGACTGAGATACAATTTCTTAAGTATGGAATCAAAATGTCAAACGTATGCCCTTCAAAATAGGGTGGTGAGATAGTTGTTCCTGATAGATCTAGGTCTCCCTTTTCAGGAGTTTCATCAATCAGTAGTGTATTATTTGCATCAAAGGGTACATCGATTTGGCTGAACGGTTTTTACAAAAGATGTAAGTTGGGTTTTTTATGGTGGTAGTGGCCCTTGATGGTAACGCATCTTCTCTGATGATACAAAAAGGAAAAATATACCGTATCAGCGCCGGATACACCGCAAACTATTCTAACTAGTGGCAGCAAGTTTTTCCTTTGCACTGAAGACCATACGGAAACTCTGAAGTGTGGAAGAAGAAATCGAATAAATTCTTCTGTTCCTGGACAAACCACAACTCGACAAGTACCCATCCAAAATGTTTGCAAATCCTCATAGGTGTGTGTTATACCCAAAGGCCCGTGTATCAGCAGCAATCCATTGATGTCCAAGATAATCAACCTCTGAAAACGTTGACAAGTACATATAAGTAGCTAGAAGCTAAACATATTTTGCCATACTTGAATAGAAATTATCGGAACAACCGTATCTACAGGTAGCAAGGGTCCATACTCGGTCTCTATAGCGTTGTTGTCGTTGTTGCTATCCTCTGCTTTTGCTTCATCATCGTAGTCATCATTCTCATCTTCATCAAGTGTCTCCCCCATGGCTCTTTCTGCCTCATCAATTCGCTTGTCTTCCATAGTTTCCTCCAAGGTATTTTGCTCACCCTCCGTTGGCCGGCTT